>NC_080068.1:125863072-126610473 GCF_949987535.1 Balaenoptera acutorostrata
ATGCCAGGGGAAAAAATTTCATGAAATGGACATGTTTTGACACTTTAGATACTGTTTTATTAATGTTGTGAGTGTCAGATATGCCTCTTTCCATATAGCAGCTATTTTAAATGCACAGGTTATAAATATTTGGTCTGATGGGTAAATACGGAAGATCTAGGAGTGGAAGATTATACCCTAAATCTCATGGTGGCCAAAGGCACATTGATCAGCTGTCTGTCAGTCTATCTACCTATCTAGCCAGCCTCTCTCTCTCTCTATCTATCTATCTATGTTTTTATCTACAAAATTCTTGTTTCTCACTGCAAGAGGTTTGGGTTTAAGTATTTTTGCAGTAGTAAAATATCTTACAACTTAAGCTAGAGCAGTGTGAACTGAATACACAGGAAACACAACAAAAGTTCTTCAAACTCTCTATACTAGAAGCCAGTTATCAGTGAGATAACAGGGGGAAGGAAAGAAAAAGGTGCTTAGATAAGCCCCTAACATTGAGTATCAGGCCTTGATTGATTGCTAATAAGTTTTGCAGCTTATAGCAAAATACTTTTTTGTTCCTTTTTTTTTTTTTTTTTTTTAGGATGTTGTAAGTTATTTGGCTGCCCTGCATTGATTGGCTTAGTTTGGTTTAACAGGTTTGTCAGTGTCTCACTAGGTGGATTCAAGCAGGTAAAATGTAAACCAGAAAATAAGGATATGCTTGCCTTGTCTTATGGAATGAGAGTAACAGGACTGGGCCGTGCCAAAATCACGCCTCTTTTTCTAGATTCATTGTAAGTTGTGAAGTGGCGTGATGCGATGTGAATGTCTGGACAAGCATCCCTTTTGTTGTTCTCAAGGGGTTATGTCCTGGATTTGTTCCTTTGCAAACTCTTTGCAGTTTACATAGCTGTAGAGACTTAACGCCTTGGCAGGAGCACAGGGCTTTTTTTTAAGTTTATTTATTTATATATATGTTTTTTAATTTTTTAATTTTTGACTGCATTGGGTCTTCGTTGCTTTGCTTGGGCTTTCTCTAGTTGCGGCGAGCGGGGGCTACTCTTCATTGCAGTGCGCGGGATTCTCATTGCAGCGGCTTCTCTGTTGTTGTGGCTTCAGTAGTTGTGGCTTGTGGGCTTAGTTGCTCCGCGGCATGTGGGATCTTCCCGGACCAGGGATCGAACCCGTGTCCCCTGCGTTGGCAGGCGGATTCTTAACCACTGTGCCACCAGGGAAGTCCCAGAGGCACAGATTTTATCTGTGGGTTTTCCCTCTTAGGATGGCAGGCGGTTAGTTTATGTAGGAACTGCATGCTTTTTGCCTAAGGGTTAATTTCGATGTTTTATCACTTATTTCTTCTTTTAATCACATGCCAAAATGATATTTCAGATGCCCACTAGGCTTTCAGAAGGAGCAAACAAGAAAGAGAGCTCTTTTGGATTTCTCCTATTCTCCTTAACCTTCCATTCAACACACAGTTCCTCTTTTCAGAATGTGCAATCACTGATTTGATTCTTTAGGTATTTGAGCACTTGCTACTGAAAATACTAGGCCGTGTACATTATGTTCACAGGTGAAACAGGTGAAGAGAGCACGCACATTCTTCAGGATCCTTCTAGGTCTTTCCCTTAGATACATTGTTGTTGCCACGACCATCAGTAGTTTGATCAACAGCAGAATCAAAGTCCCCTTAAAGAGAAATTGTAGAAATCAATAACTGTCAGTAGGGATTGCTGTACTGACTGTAAGATTTCTCTATTTCAGTAGCTACTTTGACAGTGACTTTAATGATCTTAGAGTCAAGATTTTCTTAATCTGGTTGATACTTCTTCAGAAAATCTAGTTGAGAAATTCAATAACCAATATATCCTGGGCCAAATAAACTCGCTTTGCAAATATTCTAACATATTTCTTCTGAATTCTTATTATATATGCAAGTTTAAAACTTGATGATATTCTCTATACAGTTAATTTTCATGAAATGTGTTTCAATAACCAGATTAGAAACTTTCAATGCCTCAGTGATCTTTGATTCCACCATAAGGTTTAGTACTCCTTGACTCAGTGTTCTGAAGTACCTGGATTTCAGGCAGAGGTTGGCTTCTAATTTTCTAAAACACTTCTGTGAACCTGAAGAACAAATCCTTGAACACCTATAATAATTCTTTGGCGCAAAGCCAATCCATTTTTCCCTATAAAATGCACTCTGAAAGTCTTATTTTACTCATAGTCACTGATTATCTGGATGTTCAATACTCAACAATTAGAAGCAGGATGAAGGATGATAGGAAGGAAGGGAGTTTTTGAAGCAGAAAAATGAGAATAGAGAGAAGTAACAACTGTTGATCGAAAGATGCCCTCTGGGCCTTGAGTGAAGGATTTAAGCAGTTCTAAGCACCAAAACTGTTCCTGAGAGTGTTGGTGTATTACAACACAGTATGATGTTTTATTTTCACAAGTGATCTTCAATTTACAAAAAAATGTGTCTTTATATTTCATCATAAAAAGAATATAATATAATACATTTTAGATAAAATTCAAAATAAAAACCTTAATACTTGGGAGAGTCGATTTCAGTTATTCAGAAAATTATCCTATATATAGTAATGTACCTCAGGATAGTGTTAATAAATGAGCAACTCAATCGATTAGTTCAAAATAACACAAAATGCATATTTCTTAGATAAAATGATCATTTCTCTGCTCAGATATCTAAGGTGGCTTCTGTTTATGTTGTGTATAGAATCTGGCTTACCATTTCTTGAGTTTGCTGTTACAGTCACCCAATCAGATGGCTACTTTGTTCACACCTACTCTCCCAGCGGCAGTCTCCATCCTCCCTCTTTAATTTGTGCTTTTAATGGGGGCTTTTCACTTCCCTAGCCACAGTGATTGGTCCAGGGGATGAGCATGTGACCAAGGATAGTCCAATCAGAGTCTTTCAAGCAGGACCAAAGGAAAACCTCTTTTTTTGTCCAGTTGTGAAGGTGTAAGAATGTGTGCCTGGAATCCCATTAGTCATAGCCTCCAGCAGAGAAATTACCATGCAGAAATGACAGGCCAAATTAGAAGAACCTGACTGCACTGGAGTTTTTAGTTTCCATTGTTCCTAGGACCAGCTTCCAGCCTTCTCCCTCTAGCAGTTTGCTTCAATAAGCCAATAAATTCCCTAAGCTACATCATTTGTGGTTGCATTTCTTGCAACCAAGAATACTAGCTAGTTCATATTCCAAGTGGTAGGCACTTTACATTATTTCTTGTATTTATAAACCTAGATTGTGGATGTCATTATCCCTGTTCTATAGTTGAGGAAATTGGGTCTCAAAGAGTAAGTACCCTTGGCCATGCTCAGATGGCTATTCAATGAAGATCATCTTTTTTAAAAAAAATTCTATCTTTATGCACTTTTTTACTGTGGTAAAATATACATAGCATAAAACTTATCGGTTTAACCATTTTAAGTGTGCAATTCAGTGGCACTAGGTACATCTGCATTTCTGTGCAATCATTACCACTATCCATTTCCAGAAGTTTTTCATCATTCCAAATGGAAACGTTATACTCTGCTATGAACATGGATGTACAAAATTCTGTTTGAATCCCTTCATTTCAATTATTTTGGGTGTATACCCAGAAGCTGAGTAGCTAGATCATGTGGTAATTCTATGTTTAAGTTTTTGAGGAACTCCCACACTTTTCTCTACAGTGGCTGCACCATTTTACCTCCCTACCAATAGCGCATAAAGGTTCCAATTTCTCCACATCCCCACCGACACTTTTAATTAAAAAAAAAAATCCATCTTGATGGGTGTGTTCTGGTTTTGATTTGCATTTGAAGCCCATGAGTTTTAAACAAGACACTTCCGGCTGCCCACCTCTCCCACAGGCCCTCCCTCTCTGAACTGTCATCATCTACCATATCTCTTTAGTTCAGAGCATCACCTCCGGTTGACCATTCTCAGATTTTGTCATTAACCCCTTTAAACATCCTTGGCTAGAAAAGACCAATGTCTTCTTCACTCTGCCAAAGCAGGTGTTTACCCTGCTTTAAAATTCTGTTTGAAATTCATCTCAAAGGTCTTCCTCAAAGAAATCTGGCCTAAACCAGTGTACATTTTATTCCAGTGTCCCTTAAGCATTAAGGAACAATTAGTATTAGGCTTATTTAGATATTCTTTGGCATGTTTTCCAAGTGGGTTTACCGCACCCACTTTTAGATTATAAGCTTCTTGAAGAATGGATCCAGGGTAACTTTGTGTGGCAATCCCATTATACCTACTGTTCAGAGGTCAATGTGCAGTGGACAGTTAATAAAAGTCGCTGATAACTACCACCACCGACATCATCATCATCATTGTTACTTATTTATGTACAATATGGCATTTAAATTATCCTATGGTATTCTCGAGAGGAAATCTTCATAAATATATCTTTGTGTTACAATTTTTTTATAATGTCATTTCAATATTTCTTTGTAATATTTTTCTCATGCTTATGTGGATGTCGAAAAGCAAGTTCCAATTTTCTTATCTACGTTTCTATTTCCTACTTACATGAAATTTCCTCTGTAGACCAGTTTCTCAATGTGTTCTCTTGGGACCGAGGGTTAGCTGTCTTAGGAGAAGTAGACACTTAAATGCTCAATTTTCTTCCTAACACGACTGCTGGAGTGGTTGGCAGACATTTATTCCAAACCCCAATTCTTGGACACAGCCATTTTTAAAAGATGTTCACATTTAGAAATATGAATGTCATCCTGAGGCCCACCCTAAACTGTTTCAGATCAGCTGGTCTGTTAGACATGCTGCACCCCTCCAAAAAAAAAAAAAAAGCCTAAAAATGATTAGGCTTCCTGTCCTGTGGATGTTTGCAGCCGCACAGGTAGCCCTGGTCTCTCAGCCTGGGCGCTTTCTATTTCAGTTGGTAATTACTCAGTGGTTAAAAGAAAAAAAAAAAAAAATCACAGATGAGGGAATTGAGGACATAGTTGACTTGCTACTGACTCTTTTGGGTGGTGGGGAAAATAGGGTACACTGTAATTCTAGCTTTCCTCAGACCCGAGGCATCTAGGCTGAATGTAATAGGGCTCTTGACTTTCTTTGCACCCTTTCCAAGGTGCTTCAGCAAGAACAAGGGAGAAGACTATAGATGGGAGAGGACTGGGAAGAGGGGAGGGAGTAGTAAAGTAGAAGGAGGAAGAATTTAGTTGTCCTGGGAGGGCAGAGGAAGACATTAGTACAACTGTTCCATTAAAAAAAGGATTTGATATACTTTTACAAACGATGCGTCTCTGGGTGTGTGTTTTAACTTAGGGTTAACTTCAAATAATAATTAAACTCCAGTGGCTGGATCATCTGCTTAGTAGTTATCAAGAGGGTTTATTTACTGATATGAGGTGAAAAGCAATGCATTCTCTAGTTAGCATTTGTGGAGAAGTATCCTTCTGTTTGGAGAAAGATTTCTTCCCTCTTTCCCCGCCTTTCTCTCTCTCTCTCTCTCCCTCTGATTTTTCTATGCCTGAGAAAGCTGGTTTTATGCTATTAAAAAGTTAGAATCGCACGGCCCAGAGTCACTGGCCCCTTTAAAGGGGACTTTCTCTCTTGTCTTTAAGAACAGACCTCGAAAGGAGCCAGATGGTTCCCGTCTGCTGCCTTGAGTCAATGCACTTCCTCTCACAGACAGGAGCCCTTTTGCCCTCCTTCCTCCCCAGCTCCTCCCCACTTTCTACCCCCCACCCCTGGGCCTCACTGTTTTGTCGCTAGAAATAATCTTTTATTGCCCAGTTGTTCGGAAGTGACCTTTTGCCCTTGATTAGATAGCACCAGGCTCTATCACCGGATTGCTTTTGAGCTGGCAGTTGCTTTTTTGTGTCGGCTGATCCGGTGTCAGGGAGAACAATGCAAGGCTTTGCAAAATTTTAGTATAGCTCAGGCGGGTGGAATAGGTCGGGGTGGGGAGTTTGGGGGTTATATAAAGCAGCCTGGTGGGTCCTGGCTGAAAAAATATCTTTTCTCTAGTAAACTGAAAAATAAATGGTATATTTTAAAATTCATTTGTATATATTTAACTCACTCCTGTTTAATAACCATGCATTTCAGAGCAATAGATTACTTCAAGATTTCATTATTCAGTATTAAGTATATTAATATACTATTAAACTGGCTGGAAGGTATAGTCTTACATTAAAATATTAATCAAACATACTACTGAATTGCTCAGAGAGCAATTTTCCAGAAGGTCCCAATTATTCTAAGTAACAAGTGTCATAAACCATGAAATAGAGAATGTGCTTAATCACCGAAAGCGAACTCATTTTTTTATTTTAAAAATTAGGGAAAATGTCCATGACTTTACTCGCTTCCTGAATTAAATACAGGAATTTGTGATTTTGTATCCTTCATAATAGTTCTCAAATTCTTTTGATTTCAAATTCCCAGGAACATCTGCTAGAACCCTTAGAGTGGGTGAGTTTAAAATTTATGTTTTAAAACGTTCAGTTTTACTCTAGAGGTGAATATTCTCCTGGATAGGTATGGGAAATTCTTGCAATTCTTTTTGAAGTTTATTAACATATTACTGAAAATTTGAAGTGTCCTAGCCCTCGACCACAGGGAGGAAAATGTCTTGTTTTCCTCATTCCTACCTTCCTACAACTCATGCAACCCTAAATTTTTATTGCAGGTGATTCTTAATGCTAATGGCCATACTGTTCTTAACTCTTGGCCTGCCAGTTGTGGTGGCTTAAAATGAATGTCACCTCTCTGGTTTATTTCAGGTGGTCTAGTCCATTTCTTATTTCAGAGATTTGTAGTGGTGGGCAGTGATACCTGAGAAGTTACTGCAACAGTTTTCCAGTGTCAACGGAGGGACTATCTTTTTATACAGTGTGGAAATATGTATATCAGCCTTCACCACAAAGGAAGTTAAAGATGTAAAGTGCAGAGTGAGTAAGTATTACCAGTTCCGTTTTATAGATGAAGCAGCAGGAACTCTCAGTCATGCAAATATTCTAGGAGGACCCAGACCAACTCCAGGGTTCCTAATCGCCTTGTTTCCATGCTGTAGGAATGGTTGTTTTCATAAATGTTGTGTGTATGGGTGTCACAAAGAAAAACGATTAGTGTGTTCTGCCTTTTCCAGTTTTTGTTATTTGTTATTTGCTTTATTTTTTTTTATTATTATTTTTTTTAACTATTTTTTAAAATAAATTTATTTACTTATTTATTTATTTTTGGCTGTGTTGGGTCTTCGTTTCTGTGCGAGGGCTTTCTCCAGTTGCGGCGAGCGGGGACCACTCTTCATCGCGGTGCACGGGCCTCTCACCGTCGTGGCCTCTCCCGTTGCAGAGCACAGGCTCCAGACGCGCAGGCTCAGTAGTTGTGGCTCACGGGCTTAGTTGCTCCGCGGCATGTGGGATCTTCCCAGACCAGGGCTCGAACCCGTGTCCCCTGCATTGGCAGGCAGATTCTCAACCACTGCGCCACCAGGGAAGCCCTTATTTGCTTTATTGATGAAATATCTTTCTCTCAAAAAATCAACATGAAACATGTTATGAATAATTTTGAGAATATGGTGATACATATGTATATGTGTGTGTGTACATATGTGTGTGTGTGTGTATCTCCATGTTTTTAAAAGAGCAGTGGATACTGTTGATCCATTTTATTAGCAGACTAGATAAACAGTTTGCCAGATAACTTGCCATTTGGTGGGTTTCCCTGGTCGAGCCTAGGAAATGAGTGGGGAATGACCAAGGCAAGACGGATGTTGAGACATCATTGAGGGAAAAGAAAATATGCCATTCACGTGTTTGTAGATTTCTTTTGGTTTCAATTGTCTGTCATTAGCAGGGACAGACCTCTGAATATCTCTAGACGGGTGATGGTAAGTCTGAGTGGTAGCATTTGAGCTTTTAAAAAGCTCAAACCAACTAGTAGATGGTTCTAAGTTCTTCTTCCACTTTTGTTTTTATTCCAAAGAAGGGCATCCTCAGCTCTGGTACGGTTCTGAGAATTGGTCAGATTACGTGAATGCCAGGGGAGAATATTGGGAGGTTCCTTTGGGGCCTTTGGGTCAGTAGCAAGGGGAATGCTGAGTCTGTTTATGATAGTGGCTTACAGACGACAGATGACTGGGTCACTGTAGTGGTTATCTTACTTTATTTTCTTTAAAGCCCTCCTGTCTGAAATAAGGATACTTCTCTTTTTATTTATTTAATGGGGTTGCGGTAGAATCTAATAGTTTCATAAATAGAATAGTAAATTCTGTATGAGAGGAATTTAGCTTATATAGGAACTTGAAAAAGAGTAGAGAGACTAGAATTCAGCAGACCAAGATTCTTCTGTTGACTATCTTTTAAAAAGACTAAAAACGTTCCCCAACTTACACTGTTGTTAAAACAGTGAGCTGTATGTGATGTTTCTGACAGCCCCACTCTAGCAACAAAGAGGCAAAAACAAACCAGCAAACAAAAAAACTATGTAGTCATAGTGTTCAAGTCAACAAATATTTCTTAATTATCTCAATATTAGTACAGCAATGCTATAAAAAGTTTAAGTATATGTTAAAGCTGTAAACTGTATTATCTTGCTGTCATGCTCAGAAAGCTGACTTTCTGCATACTTAACATAGCAATGTCTACTTTTAACTTTTATAGGGAATGACATATAAATGCAAAGATAAAATTATAGTTTCACTGAAAAAAGTACCGTACTAGCGAATTATTGATGAGGTTAACCTTAAGGAGGGCAGAGAGTCTTGGTAATAAAGGCCACAGAGCAGGTTTGCTGATTATTATGTATATAATCACAAAAAATCATTAGAGTAAGTCAAAGTAGACTCTTGATTTGGAAGAAAATTAAAACCCATTATTAAAAACTGATTAAAAGTAAAAGCATGAATTAAAAGTAAAGTCATGGTAAAATATCATGTAGAAATAGCAGCCTTCAACCAATGAACTGGATGTTAGATTTGTCATGAAATTAAAAAAAACTTGCCGAATTATTATAATACCAATATTTCCTAATATTTAATTTCACCCATGCCACTCTACAATTTGAGTTTCATTCCCTTCGCTGAACTGGGTGTCTGAAGCTCTTCTAAATCCTTTTGCTGGTGCAATTTTAGATCTCTCTGTCTTCACCCCTCTGACCTGGGTCTTAGGGACACCAGGGTCTCTGCCTCTTTATATAACTCAGCCCACACATTCACGGGGTCTTTCTTCAGTACTGTACTTTCTATCACTTATTAATGCTAAAGACTTTCAAAGCCCCAATCCTTGTCCTCTTTCCTTTTCCTCTGCTATCTCTCCGTTGTGGTATTCAGAAATAAAGTACCTTACCACCTTTTTTCAAATGACACTAAGCTTTCCTTCACCTCCTTGCCCTTCCAGTTGCCTTACATCTTACTTTGCAGGACAGTACTGCTCAGATATTCTACTGATGACCAAAAGAAAACATCTTTAAACTTACATCTCCCACGAGAACCTATTCTTACTTACCACCATAAGAGTTTATTGGGTGATTTTGTAAAGGGTGTTAAATAACTTGCTGGGTAGATGTGGGGAAAAAAAACCCCCACAGACTTGTTGGCTCATAGATGAAAAGCCTCAGAAGATTGTAGAGGACATTGTAGGTGATAAAACCTAGGGAGGGTGAGAAAGATATAGCTCCTCTGTAGAACTTATTCCAAGCAATGTCCTCTCATTTAATGGAAAGAACACAAGATGGAAGTGCAGGGTAGACTCCCTTTGTTCAAGCCCTGGTTGGACCACTGATCATGTAAAACTCTCTGAACCTCAGTTTCTCCTTTGTCACAGGGTTTTACTCCCTAACTTTTCTGCTAACATGAAATAAAATATGTGAAAACGGCATGAAGTACTAAGCAATATAAATAAAAGGTAATTATACTATACTGATCAGGTTGGGGATATGTGGTTGCTACAGTCACAGTGCGAACACTCGTACCATGGTGGTAGTTAAGTGTTGATTTGCTTGTTTACTTGTTTATTGCCATTCTCCCCAACTAAATTGTAAACTCCATTGGAGCAAAAGGACCATGTTTGCTTTATTAGCCACTGTAATCCTCTTATATAGTACAGTTTCTGGCTCTGGGAAGCACTCAACAAATATATGTTGGAAGGATGGATGGATTATGATTAATAGCCTCAAGAACATTAATTAGTGAAGTCCAAAAGGATATCAGAAAATCCATGCATGAAAGCTAATGAACATTATGAATATTTGTAGGATTTCTCAAACCCTCTCTCCAACTCAAAGTTTATTTTAGAGAGTTTGAACAAACCTGACTTTTTAGTTTCCCAACTTATGTAAAACTGGAGGCTGACAGTCAGGAGTTGCTAAGGAGGAACCAGGAGGAGACACTGTTACCAGCAAGAAGTGACAGTCAACCACCTGAGTGAGTTAAGAAGCAGAAAAACTGCTATAGGAACTCAAAAAATGGGGCAGTCTGGGACCACTTAATCTATATCAAGTGGAAAGTTGTGTGCATAAAAGCTTTGTGATCTGTACAACCTCACGCAAAGGCATGGTGTTATGTAAGGGGGAAGCAGCCTACCTACTTCATCGTATAGTGGTGGATGTTCATAAGGATATCCCTGAGGCATCAAGAAAATTAAATTATGTTTACTTTCCTTAACAAGGGTGGGGAGTATGTAGGTCACTTTATTTAAAAAAAAATATTTTTTTCAGGACTGAATTTTTGTCAGTTTTATTGAGATATAGTTGGCACATAACATATTGAAAGTTTAAGGTATACAGTGCTATGATTTGATACACGGATGTATTGAGAAATGTTTACCACAGTAAGGGTGGTTAACGCATCCTTCACCTCACATAATTACCGTGTCGTTGTTGTTGTTATGGTGAGACCCCTGAAGTTCTATTTTTATAGAAACTTTCAAGTATACAATACAGCATTGTTAACTATAGTTATGATACTGTTCGTTAGCGCTGCAGAACTTATTCATCTTATAAAAGAAAGTTTATACCCTTTGACCAACATCTCCCCATTAAGGCCACTGTTGAGCCCCCGGCAACCACCATTCTAGTCTCTGTTTCTATGAGGTCAGCGTTTTTAGATATAGGTAGGTCACTTTAGATTTCGGAAGATTTCTTTCAAAAATGGCCAAAGTAAATAAAATTGGAATGCCTTATTTTTGATAATACTGCAAAAAAGAGGTATTATTTTATTCATTAAACCAATGTTGTTTTCTAGATATATCTAAATCAACAACATTCTAAAAGTTAAGAAGTTATATTTTCTAACTATTGAAACATCCTGAAGGCCAGCAGATGTAGATGCTGAATAAATTAGAACTACTATATTAAAAGAATCAGTCATTTTGCTAAGTCCAGGTGGCCAGCAGCATAATTGGTTTAAATTAGTGAGGTTTTATTTTTGCCATGCATTATATTCCTCTGGTATCTGAGTTATACCTTAATAATAACTTAGGTGTTTAAGACGTTAAACATACTTTGGTGGCACTAGGTAGCTAGATTTACATAGTCATAGGGAGAGTGGAATTCTCTTTTTGTTTCTTTTTTAAAAAATTTATTTTATTGATGTATAGTTGATGTACAATGTTGTGTTAATTTCTGCTGTACAGCAAAGTGATTCAGCTATACGTATATACACGTTCTTTTTCATATTCTTTTCCATTGTGGTTTATCAAGGATATTGGATATAGTTCTTATTTTTGTTTTAGTCTGATATTCACAAGTGGCAAATTTTGAGACCTTAAAGTTGATTTTTAATTTCATGGATTTCATAAAGTACTTACTGATGACACACTAAAAGACAGGTGGCACGGGAGACAGATGATGAGGAATACAGTATCCCTTCTCTCAGGTTTTGATACTCTCAAATGGAGAAAAGCCCTCTCTGAATCCATGAACTTTAAACTCTAATGATATTTGGGGAAGAAAATGACAGTCATTATCAATAAGAGTGAACAAAGAATAATTTTAAAAGATTCAAAATCCTCAGCTTAATATAAATGAATGTGAACTCTAAAATATGTCACATTAATTGTTAAAGATATCAGAGAAGTAACGTTTATCTTGAAGAAAATATGTCAATTTTATTTGTTGGGTTTTTTTCTGATTATTTTGGATTATAATGATTTTTCTAAATAGGAAGGAAAAAACCCTGTGTATACTTACTAAATTCTCTTAATTTAAAAATAGTTTATTAAGGAATCCATGTATAGTTAGGTGGAAGAAAATGCAGATGAAAGTAATTACAGAAATGACGTTTGTATCACAACAATTTCTACCACACATTTACTTTTTAAATTTAGCTTTCTTTTTTTTTTTGAATCTTTAAAGTAGGTAATTCTAAGTGAATCTTTTGAAGGTCTTTAAAAAGAAAGCAGTTCTAAATCTCTTCACCGCTTAGGTTTTTAGTGTCCTGGGTTACTCGAATCCATTAAATCAGCCAAGAGCAAAATAAAACCATTCAGAATGGAAAAAAACCATTAAAATAATAATTTTATTATTTGTCTGATAAAATAATAACTTCCTCAATTGAAAAAGAGGTCTGCTACATCAGATAGTAGGCGATAGCCACTGCTCACTCTCCAGTAGAGGAACCCACACATGTGCCATTCTGGGAGAGCTGCCAACGCTGCAGTCATCCCTGGTAGTGAGAAAAGGGCATGATTAAAAGATTGGCTTGTAAGTTGCTCATCATTAGTAATTTGCATATCCGGCAAGCAGACATAAAGAAAAGCAACTCTCTCATTGGCATATTTGCCCTTCTGCATTCTCTCTGATCCCCTTAACCACAGAGGTGTTCTGGTCTGTTGGAGTTGGTTTTTCAGTCTTTGTAGGCATTTTTGGTTAGATTTATGTTTAAAGAGAAGGGAGGAAGGGAGGGAGGAAGGTTGGCTGCTACCGCATGGAGACTGGAATTGGAGAGGGTAATAGTAAAGGGGGAGAGTTCATTTAGGAGGTTAGTGTCCGGCGGTCGGACCAGAAATAATCTGTAGGCATTTTTGGATGCTTGATTGAAGCACGCACACCCTGAGCTCTTCCACTCCTCCTGACCATCTTGGCTAAAACAAACAAAAGCCTCCCTCCAGCCTCTATCACAATCTTCAGTTGCCTCCACCTAAAATGTATGACATACTTTGTGTGTGATAAAGTGTTTTGCAGTCACAAGTGGAAAAGATGACCACAGTGAAAAGGCCAGGTCAACTGATAGCGGCAAACGTTGCCCTCCTAGAGGTGAGCAGAAGAGATGAATATTTTATAAATGGAATCAGAGGAAACACCCACAAAAAGGAAAATGGCTTTGTTAAACAATAAGAATGAAGAAATTGTGGTGACTTTAGAATGACAAAAGTACAGGATGACTTTTTTCTTTTTAAGACATCTGAATGAAGATGAAAGAAAAAACCAACTTAGTGAAGAAAAGAGGGAAAAAGTTAAATGAACACAGGCTGAAGGAGGAATCCTTTACACACAGCTCTGAAGAGGAGGAAGGAGCTAATGAGCCATTCATCGTTACATGTGAAATGCTGAGTGACGCACCAGGGCACTGCTGTTACTCACAAAAGAGAAATTATGGTACATCTTTCAGGCTAAGAAGGTCCTGCTAGAGCCCATGCTCTGTGCCAGGCTCCCTTGTGAGAGGCTGTCGGCAAACCTATTTAGAATCATTTTTTGCTGTAGGAAATTGGCCCTATGGGACAAGGAATTCCTGCTCCTCCCGGGTACCCTGGAGATTTACAAGGAACTGTTGCATGGCAGTGCAGCACCCTTGTGTTTCTATTTCCAGTCATGTTTTCTGACACAGAAGGTGATGGGGACACTTCTGAGTCCACCTAAAATCTACATTCCTAGGGGGACCTCTAAGGGGGTTAGGTAAGTCTAATTCTAATGAAAGCAGATTCAGTAGCTCAGGTTTCTTCTTCGGCAAAATAATGCAACCATTCTGAGGAGGAGAAGTTATCGATGCTTAAACTTCCTTTTTAACTTCAAGAAGCTCAAAGTCCTTTCCAGAACACCATAGCCCATCGTCTGAAACCACGGTACCTCTATAATGCACATAAGTTAAAGATAAGTAACGTGGATTTAGGATTGGACAAATATAGGCTCAAGGCCAGTCTCTGGAACTTGCAGGGGACAATCTTTATTTCCAATACTGCCCTTAGACCTGGGCACCCTGGCCTTACTTATCCTGACACACTGTCCCATCCCACCTTAGCGGACCCTGCTCTGTCCTTTCTCTGACCTCGTCTTCTCATGTGGCTCAGAGTCTGTGGGTCCAAGGGGACATGGCCACTCTCCCAGTGCCTGTGCCTCTTCACATTCTGGGTACCCTGGACCAAAACAGCAGGGCTTGCCTTCTGGCAAGTACAGGACTCTTTCTCAGATCTGCCTTCAGAGGGTAGACAATGGTGCCCTAATGCTGCCATCAAGGGAAGGGGTAAGAAGAAGGGGTTGAAATAGATGGAATTGGGATGTGGGGGGCTGTGGTGTCCACACACGTGTGAGATGCCTGTGGTGTGGGACAGAGGCTGGGTGTGGGAAAGACCCCTTCACTTGTACTCTGGACCACACCAGCAGATGTTAGAAGTGGGCTTCTCCATCTAATAAAGTTACTGTGATGTGTAAAATGGGCTAACGTTATGTCAAGTGCTCAGCGTAGAGATTGGTAGACTGTGGACATTCATTATGTCTTTGTTCTGGGATGGTTTCTGTTCTAAATTAAACCTGACCTAGCCTCTTCTAAATTCCCAAGAAAAACATGTATCCAGAGGCTCAAAATAAAATGAAACCTCTGTAGCAACACTGAGAGATGAGACTTGTAGCCATCCTATTGTTAGAATCTGGGGGGAATTTACAAACAATACAAAACCTGTGGAGCAAAAGGAAGAATCAAAATGGGTGTTTTGGGTCATTGATAAAAAGTACAACCCACTCTATGGAAAAAGAAGTCATAAACCTGAATAAACTGAATTACATAGATATTCTGATAGGAATACAAATCAGTATCTAAAGTAAAAAATGCTAGAAATATATAGAGCAATGAATGCAAATATAATTATAGTAGAAGGTAATACACATTTTTTCAGCTTTTGACAAATCAAGTAGGTAATATACAGACAGAAAATTTAATAGAAAAGTTGAATTTACAGCTAATTATTGTACTTAGTGAAATTCAAACAAAGAATATACTTCTTTTTATTTGTTTATTATTTTTTTTAATTTTTTAATTTTTAAAATTTATTTATTTTATTTATTTATTATTTTTGGCTGCGTTGGGTCTTCATTGCTACTCTACGTTGCGCTGCACGGGCTTCTCACTGCAGTGCCTTCTTTTGTTGCGGAGCATGGGCTCTAGGCACACGGGCTTCAGTAGTTGTGGCACACTGGCTCAGTAGTGGAGCGCAGGCTTAGTTACTCCGCGGCACGTGGGATCCTCCCGGACCATGGCTCGAACTCGTGTCCCCTGCATTGGCAGGCGGATTCCTAACCACTGCGCCACCAGGGAAGCCCACTTCTTTTTAAATGTAGGTGAAATATTTTTAGAAACTGAGAATAAAGAAAATCTCAATAAATTGTTCTCAAGTAGAAAGCAAATGGGCCATATTGTCTGATCTTATGCCATAAAACTAAAAACTAATAACAAAAGATTAAGCAAGTTGATTAATTGTCCTGGAAGACACCTTGATTGTCACACACATCTCAACTTGAGTTGTAAAGTGTTTTACAATTAATGAAATGCTTTACCTTCTGGGTCAAAGAGAAAATGGAAAATTTACCAAGGAAACAAAGCCACTAACATGACCATGGTATATGACCAAAGCTCTACAGTGAGGTGTATTCATAATGTTAAAATGCTTTTTACAAGGAAGGAAGAAAATAAATGAACCAAGTACTTTATTCAGGAATAGTTTCTTTTTGCAGTGGAACCACCATTCCTTTTCCTGAGAGACTGTTATTAAATCTAGCCACCATGTCAGACTTCTCCCTCTTTGTGAGTTTCTTTAATCTTAGGAGCCCAACTGCCTCTCCTTGAAATCGGATTTCTGTTGTTTAACTTTCCCGCCTTCCAATTCTTTCACTCAGGCATGTTTTATATGGTTAACCTCAATTATATAAACAATTTAAATATTTTAAAATGAGGCTCCTAGGCCCAGCGTAAATCAGATGGTGTGGTTAGATACCATCATGAAGTAAGTATACCTGAGTTTCAGTCCTAACTCTATAGGAACCCTAAATGATAAAGAATGTCCATCCCAAACCAAAAGGCAAGGTAAAATTTAACAATGGAACCCCGAAGGCAAAATCAAGGACAAGACAAAAATATAACTCATTATTTAGTATTATTCTTCTGAAGTAGAGATAGGAAGTATAACTTACAGAAAAGGAGGAGAACAAGCTACTGTTATTTATGATGAAAATATAAATATAAAATATAAGGGAATCAACTTTGAAACACTTAGTGTAGAAGATGACCATAAAGAGGCCAGGTAACGGATCAATAATGAATAATTTATGAGCTAAATATCCCCACATCAATAGCTTTCCTATTTGGCAGCAAAAAACAAGGCAAAACAAACACATGACAGCAACAAGAAAAAACTAAGAAGATATAAAGAAGGAAAAGATTTGACCAATAATAATAATACATTTTTAAGAGAACGTTAGGAAAATGTAAAGATTTATTTTGCTTCTGGATGGAAAGGTTGAATATGATAAAGTTCATAGTTATTTCCAGCTTAACTTACAGATTTCATGCATTCCTAATCACAGGGCCAACACAATTTCCTTTAGAAACCTGAACAAAATGAAGTTTATCTAGAAGACTAAATGTGAAAAGTCCATGACTTATTTTTTTAAAGAGTGACTGATAACTCTCTCTCCTAAGAGAAGTGACAAAAATTAAATAGCATGGGACCAACACAAGAATAGACAGACAAGCCAACAGTAGAATAGGGAGGTCTGGAAAAGTTCTTCATATTTATAACTACAGTTCATGATTTAAAAATAAAGTCTTGGATAAAGGACAAGTTGGGTGGGAGATCAGACCAAGAATTTGGAGAAAAAATAGTCAGTTTCACTCTTTTACTATAAATTATAATAAATATTAGATGAATTAAAACTATAAAAATTCTAGAAGAAAACATGTATTTAACTAATGATGAGACGAGGACAGATTTTCTAAGCATAAAGCAATGTAGTAAATGCAGTGAATAAATTATAAAAGAAAACTTGTTCAAAAGCATAAGTAAAATGATGAAAATAATATTTGCAAAAAACATTACCATCACAGGTTAGTTAAAAACATTTTTAGAAGGGCTATTATAAATCAAAAAGAAAACCATGACTACTCTACCAACAAAATTTTCAACTTCACTAGTAATCAAAGAAATAGAGATTAAAACAATAATGATATGTTTAAAAATATTTGTGTATATAGTATCTATATGTTTTATATATCTAAATATATTAAAATACCTAATATTTGCTATTAGCAAGATAAATACATTGCTTGTGGCAGTATACATAGATAATCCTTTTGGAAAGCAAATGTGCTTTAGGTAGCAATGTACTACAAATGTTTATATATTTTAACTCCCCTAAAAATTGATCCTGAGGAAATAACTAGAGAGGAACTGGAAAGTGCATGGGATTATATAAATGGTATAATCTTCTTTTAATGGAAATACTTACATTTATTTATGCATGTACACATGTACATAATACAACCCCTGAAACAGTAATTATTTACAGATGATAAGACTTTAAGTTTTGTATTTTTCAAAGTTTACATAATCAGCATGTTTTACTTTCGTAATTGGACAAAAAATTGAACGTTATATTTAGAAGTTAAAAATATTCTCAGGCTTCCCTGGTGGCGCAGGGGTTAAGAATCCGCCTGCCAATACAGGAGACACGGGTTCGAGCTCTGGTCTGGGAAGATCCCACATGCCGCGGAGCGACTAAGCCCGTGCGCCACAACTACTGAGCCTGAGTTCTAGAGCCCACGAGCCACAACTACTGAGCCCGTGTGCCACAACTACTGAAGCCCACGTGCCTAGAGCCCGTGCTCCGCAACAAGAGAAGCCACCGCAATGGGAAGCCCGCGCACCGCAATGAAGCGTAGCCCCCGCTCACTGCAACTAGAGAAAGCCCATGTGCAGCAATGAAGACTCAACGCAGCCAAAAATAAGTAAAATAAATAAATTTATATAAAAAAAAAATATATATATAAAAAAAGAATATTTTCCTCAGTGACAGGTTCTTGGATTTCATTAAGAGTAAAGGAGCAATTTAAATTAATACACTCAACTTGTGAGATGAGAATGTAGTCAGGCATGTACCAGGCTAAAGTCAGCCAGACTTTGTGGGAGCTGCGTCAGTTTTTGTTTTTGTTTTTTTTTTTAAATATTTATTTATTTATTTATTTATGGCTGTGTTGGGTCTTCGTTTCTGTGTGAGGGCTTTCTCTAGTTGTGGCAAGCGGGGGCCACTCTTCATCACGGTGCGCGGGCCTCTCACTATCGTGGCCTCTCCTGTTGCGGAGCACAGGCTCCAGATGCGCAGGCTCAGTAATTGTGGCTCACGGGCCTAGTTGCTCCGCGGCATGTGGGATCCTCCCAGACCAGGGCTCGAACCCGTGTCCCCTGCATTGGCAGGCGGATTCTCAACCACTGCGCCACCAGGGAAGCCCCGCTGCGTCAGTTTTTATGGAAGGTCTCGCAGGTTGAGATATGGAGTCCTTAGGAGCTAACTTAGGTATTTATGAGAGTCCTTGAATTTATAATTTCAAATAACTTAATGGAATCGTACCTTTTCCCATGGAAGGATTACTTTTTTCTTTTCCTTTTTTCTGCCTTTGCTTTTGGTTGGAACTCAATTATTTAGCCCAGGTAATCTTGTACCAGTTAGATACTGTGGCAGCTCTACATAACTTTGACTAATAAAAGACTGCACAGGACATCATTTGAGTTTGACAGACAATTTCAAAACCTGTGGTCACTGGACGGGAGTGGAGTTTGGCCCTGCTCCCCCGTGTCCCACCATACAGGTCAGGAAAGTTCTTCACTTAAAGGGTTTTAGTTTCTCTGTGGTAGAATTGACTTACATGTTTTCCATAAACAAACGTTCAAGAACCTTAACAAACAGTTTGTGTATAGGTGAGCCTCCTTTAATATATATCTAATATGTTAACATCTGAGTATACACAGCAGTTACATTTTTCTTGGACTGGCTTTGGGTGACAGTATGCATGAAGGCTCTAGAATTTACTTGTTCCTCCAAGAATTCTTTGTATTGGGAATAAATCTATGTTGGTCTGGCTTACTTTTGGGGACATCGTTAATGGGCACATATGTCTCAATCTCAGTTGCACCAATGAAGATGTACATTTTTGAAGCTGGAAGGTGCATGAGTCCTTCAGAATAATGCTATGAGTTCAGTGGACAATCTGCTTTTTGGTGAATGATTTGGAGATCTTCAATAGGTGTTGGTGGATCCTGAAGCAGCTTGAGACAGATTTTGTCCTCTAGGTGTCTCCAAATTTTACTTTGGTCTTAGATGCTCCAGTCAGCTACTTTTGAATATACAAATGGAAAATAGACAGAAAAAGGTTATTAATCTGTCATCAACTATGCAGAAAACAGATGAGACAACTGCAGGTAGAAATGGGGTTGATACGATTAGGGACTAAATTTTTAAAAACAAATGAGTTTGAATACAACATAATCAAAGTTTCCAAATCATTATGTCATTTTCCCCATCAACTCCATTCTTACTTTTCTTCCCATGATAAAGAGCAAACCTTAGAAATAACAAATAAGTAAAAGAGAAAAAAATATTTTCAAGTGAGCTTTTTGATTCATATTTGCTGTTGTTGTTGAGCCTTGTTTCCAATAGTTGCTTTTTTGAGCTTTTAGGGAAATAATTAATTGAAATCCATCATTTTTCTCTTGGACCTATCTAAAATTGTGTGTGTGTGTATGTGTGTCTGTGTATGTGTGAAAAATGTTCCTAGGATCAGCTCTATTTGCATTGGTATTTCCAGTGGAAATGTCAAGTGTGACCTTTTTCTTGTTTGGGTGTCTAATCCTATTTTAAAGCCCTGTCACGCCCCTGCTGAGGGTCAGTGCCCTTGTGAATAGAACTTCTGCACCTGCTCCCCCTTTCTTCTCCTCTTCTTCCCCTCTGCGTGGAACTGGAGGATGTTCCGCTTGGCGAACAAAACAATACTATGCTTCAATGACTGCAGTGACAGAAAATAACTCCAGACTTGGGAATTTGGTAGAGTAAGTTTTGAAACCATGAGAAAATAAACACAAAAATCAGCAAACCTGAAAAGAGGAAAAGACAAAACGTGCAGGAGCATTGCATTTCATTGCTACAGATATCAGGGCTAACCTTCCCTTGAACTTTTCAATTGATAAGATAGGGGCTCTGATAAAGGATCAGCTATTGCAAATACAGGATGCTAAAATCAGTGTCATTGACATTTCACCTGTAGGGAAAAAAATTGTTAACATGAAAGAACTGTGGGAAATATAACCAAGGAAGCCCAAATTATCATAGTGACTGGATTTGGTTTGCCTATTTACCAAAGTAGAATTTCAAGCAATTATGCTCAGGGGAGCTGAATTAAGCACTAAATGAATATAGATGATTTGAATAGTAAAAGGTTTATACATTCAGGCTTATTATCATTTAAAGATAATGTTCTATAAAAATCAGCTCTTTTCACCAGTGCTTGAGTTGAATTATAAATTCCTATCACAGGAAGTAGTAGGGAATAAACAAAGAATTGCTTATTGGATCCTAACCAAATTTAAATATGTAATTTGCCATTATACTGCATTTGTTTTAAAGTTAACCAGGAGGGGAAAATTCACACTGAAACACTGCTAAAACTATAAAGTTCAATATCAACAGTTTTCCTTGACAGCACATTGACCACAAAATCACTAAGTGAACCATATTAATATTCTCACTATTTTTTCCTAAAATCCTGCTAATTTTCTTTTTTTTTTTCTTATGAAGTAAAGCCTTCATGGTGTTCTCTAAGCTTGTAATACAAATGCATTTTATCTTTCATTTTGTACTATGCTCCCAAATCCAGTTTGGGAGGCAGCTCTTCAGGAAATGTATCTCTACTCTTCTCTCATCACCTTACATTTTTTTAAAAAAATTAATTAATTAATTAATTAATTGGCTGCATTGGGTCTTCGTTACTGTGTGCAGGCTTTCTCTAGTTGCATTGAGGGGGGGATACTCTTTGTTGCGGTGCGCTGGCTTCTCATTGCAGTGGCTTCTCTTGTTGTGGAGCACAGGCTGTAGGCGTGCAGGCTTCAGTAGTTGTGGCACACAGGCTCAGTAGTTGTGGCTCGCAGGCTCTAGAGCTCAGGCTCAGTAGTTGTGGCACACGGGCTTAGTTGCTCTGCGGCATGTGGGATCTTCCCGGACCAGGGCTCGAACCCGTGTCCCCTGCATTGGCAGGCGGATTCTTAACCACTGCACCACCAGGGAAGTCCTCTCACCTTACATTTTGACCCTGGGATCGGTTACTAGCTGGTTTCCTCACCTGCAGACCCCCATCTCCACCCAATCCATCCTTCAAGCCACCACAAGAGTAATCTTCCTAAAGGATAACATGACACTCTTCCTCAAATACCTCCAAACCCAAGAGATAAATATAAAAATGTAATTGACTTCACAAGGAGCAACAAAGCTAGTGAAGAGGTGAGTGGAAGAGATAAAAAGTGCTAGGGTTCAGGATGCTTCAGAGATCACTGGAAGTGGGAATGATCTTAGAATCGGGGGGAGGTGGGCTTGAAACAAGCCTTGAAGAAATGGAGAGTATTTGGCTAGAAGTGAAGTGGCGAGGGAACACGTGTTGTCTTCTAGGGAACAGTGACCGAAGGTACAAAAGTGTTTTGGAGCTTGGCTAATGGAGCAGTCTGACCCGAAAGAAGAGTTGTGGCAGGTGAATCTATAAAGTGTGTTAGGCCCTGATGATCAGCTTATAGATGTTTGTATGTTTGGGGAAGCCGTGGAAGAAGTTTGGGCAGGGTGATGATATTATCACGTGGAAAGACTCATTTACAGGAAACGTGCAGGACAGATCGGGTGGGGATGGAATATCTGAGGCAGAGAAACTGGTTAGGAGACAGTTGCTGTGTTCTAGGTGTGTGTAAAGGCCTTGATGAGGTGAAGACAGTGAGAAGAGGAAAGTGGAGACAGATGTGAGAGACAATGGCAAGGGAGTACTTACAGGATTTGGAAATTTGTCTAAGCTCGGAAAGGCTAAGGTGTTATGAGGGAACAGATTGAAAAATGACTCTGAGATTTCAAGTTTGATGAGTAGGAGACATGCAGCAGCCAGGAGAAGAATCTGGGGTTTTGTGTAAAAGTAATGAACTTTTTTAGATGCGATGTTTGAAATGACTGCAATTCATCGCATTGGTAATGTCACATAGGTGGCTTGGGTTGCAAGACTTGGGTTCCAGAGTGAGCCCTACCTAGAAATGGAAATTTGGGAATGATATTGAGTGCTAGTTGAAGGCCTGGAAATGAATAAGATCACTCAACAAGGACTAGATTTTGGAAACTACTCATTTTCTGAGATGGGAAAGAAAAGGAGAAAGTAAGGAAGGAGATTAGAAATAGATGGCAACAGGGTAAGCATTGTTCTATTAAAAAAAAAAAAAAAAGGAGACAGTGGCAGAAAGGAGGATGGAGCAAGCGAAGACAAAAGAAATCTTCAGAGAGGTTCACTGCAGAGAAAAGGACGCCTGAGACTAGACCACTGCATCTGTAAACTGGAAGACCATAGTGGGCTTTTGAAAGTATGGGGTTAGATGCCACATTATGAATGCCTTAGGAGAGAAAGCAGAGGCAGCAATCATGAAAACTTATGAACTTTGGTTACGAACAGGACACCCAGCTCATGTGGAGGACACTGGGTGAGGCAGGCATGTGGCTGTTTGAAGTCAGAGTATCAAAAGCCAGGAGAAGTAAAGGACTGCAGGTGTCAGAGAAAGCAGCTTGGGGTTGAGAAAGCAAGTTGAGTGACTATTTCCTGCATATGAGTAATGGAATGAATGAATGTGATGTGTAACTGCGTATATGTGAGGGTTGAGGTGACTATTGAAGTTTGTCCCTGCAGGGGTGTGTGTGGGTGTGTGTGTGTGTGTGTGCGCACATGTGCGTGTGTGTAGGGGACAGGGATGCAGGTAGGGATGGGTGTCACTGCTGAGTAAATCAGAGTGGAATGTTCAGTGGTGGGTAGAGCAGGTTGTCTAAGCTTGGAAAGGCTAAGGTGTTCATTTGTGCCCACAGGTGCTGGTTCCCAGGGCCTTGTGACACTGGCAAATCTGCTGTGTTCTTACACTGTAAACAGAATCCAGGTGAGTGGACCCTAGAAGGCAAAAGTTTCATTTTTAGGTGGTTTTATCTTTTGGTGTGATGAGATGGAAGGACGGAAAATCAAATTGCTTTGCTGGCTGGTTTTTTTTGTTTTGTTTTGTCTTGTTGCTGTTGTTCTCTTAAGTTCCTGGTCCTCCTTACGCGGACCTCATTGTGTTGTGACCGTGTTTGCTTGTCCCTCTCCCCGCCCCCAACTCCTCAAGGCAGCACCCCTCTGAATCACTAGTACCATGAATGTTCCTGGCACAAAATAAGCAGACGATAATGCCTGCTAAATAAATTAGGGAGGGAACGGAGGTTTTAGCTCTGGATGGGAGAGATCTGTCTTCCTGCAAGGCGGGAGGGAAAGGAGAAGAGGGGAATGGAGAGCCACGATTTTGAAAGTTTAAATCAAAGTAAGAGACCGCTCATGCAAAATGGTTTCTGTTTCCTCAGTAAAGTGGTACCCAAGGGGGTTTTCTGAGTGGGAGAGATGGCAGGGTCTGAAGAAGCTATTGAGTGTCTTCTGTGATGGAGGTACTATGTAGGCATTTTACATACACTTTCTTTTACTCTCCACAACAGCACTATAAAGTCTTTATTATACCTATTTTGCTGATAAAGAAACTGAGGCTTAAATAGTAATATATTTACTTGTAAGCTCATATTAAACTCCAAGTCTCTTAATTGCAAAACCTGTATTTCCTTCCGTATACCCATTATTAGAGCAGTTTTAGGAAGTGTGAAAAGGATTTAAAAGATGAAGAAAAATATTGAGCAGCAGCAAGGGTCTTGTAAGGGTGAGTGAACTTGAACTTGCTTACCGTGGGCGGAGAAGTTCTGGGACTGAGAAAAACAGAGGAAACAAAAAGCTGTGGAAATCCAGACTTTGTACCTAGTGTGGTAGAGGAAGTTTAAGCGAGGAGGATGTGACCAAGGACAGTATTGAAGGGGCTGTTCATTAATCATTTCAGGTCATTCAATCTAGTCTCTTTAACAAGACTGGAAGCCTCTGAAATGTTTTCTCATTGTGCCTTGCAGAGTGTTAAGGGCTGATTCAATACCCAGTAGCTGTTTGTGGCTTGATCAACATAAAACACTGTGGAAACTGAGATCAAAATGGAGATTGTACTAAATAAACCCAACATTGTTTTAGAGTTGTGTGCTTTGCCTATTAAGATGAGATTAAGCCAAACAGTGATTTTAATAATAATAATAATAATAACAACAACAACAATAAAGCTCTTCGTGAAGGTAAAACTGGCTGAATAGACATGCCTGGGTCAGGCCAGCTGCAAGAAATCAAATAGCCAATCTTTGGTGAAAGAAGACTTTGGCTAATGTGTCGCCTCATGTTGTGTTGCTCTAGGAAAGAAAATAATAATAACGAATATTTTTGAGCACTTATTTGTTCCAGGTAGTGTTCTAAGTACTTCACGTACACTAGTTCCTTTAATCCTCATAATGACTCTAGAGGTAAGTAGTATGGTTCTCATTGTACAGATAAAGGAAACTGAGGCCCCAAAAGTTAAGTGCCCAAGAATACACAGCAAATTAACAGCAAATTTAGAATTTAAACTTGATGGTTGGCTCCCAAGTCCACATTCCTAACTACTCTGCCGTTCTCCAAATTCTGACATTTTCTATTTTATGGTACAAGCGGCTTCTTTGTGTTTGATGAGAAATATGAGTAACCTTTGACAAATGTGAAGTGCATCCTTCCTTGGCGGTTGGATAAATTCCATTTTATCCAGCACCTGTTCTGTCAATTGTGTTCAGAAGGAAATCCTCTGTCTTACTCATTAGTGTGACATTTGTATCTCAGTGATTCTTTGGCAAAAATGTGCAAAATCTAAAGAAAACCCCTATGACAAAGGATGCCTTCATATGTTTCTCCATCAATAGCAGCAAGGTTGAGTCTGTGAGTTGTCAGATTTCACCTTTCTCTCAGCTTTGACCAGTTTCCACTCATTTGGCTTTAGAAATGGTATGCGAGAAGGCTTTAAAAAAGGAAGTTAATCTGATGACCATTGTAAAGTAATTCTTTAAAAATTAATTAATTAATTATTTTCCCAGCTTTATTGAGAGATAAGTAGCATAACATTGTGTAAGTTTAAGGTGTTCAGCGTGATGATTTTTTTTTTTTTTTTTTTTTTTTTAGGATTTTTTTTTCTTATTTATTTATTTATTTATTTATTTATTTATTTTTGGCTGTGTTGGGTCTTCGGTTCGTGCGAGGGCTTTCTCCAGTTGCGGCAAGCGGGGGCCACTCTTCATCGCGGTGCGGGGACCGCTCTTCATCGCGGTGCGCGGGCCTTTCTCTATCGCGGCCCCTCCCGTCGCGGGGCACAGGCTCCAGACGCGCAGGCTCAGCAATTGTGGCTCACGGGCCCAGCTGCTCCGTGGCATGTGGGATCTTCCCAGACCAGGGCTCGAACCCGTGTCCCCTGCATTAGCAGGCAGATTCTCAACCACTGCGCCACCAGGGAAGCCCCAGCGTGATGATTTGATACATGTATATATTGCAAAATGACTCACAAATAAGACGAGTTAACACGTCCATCTCCTCACATAAGTTCAGTTGTGTGTGTGGTGAGAATATGTAAGATTCACTCTCATAGCAACTTTCAAGTGTGCCGTACAGTAGCGTTAACTACAGACACCATGCTGAATATTACTTCCCCGGAACTTACTTACCTTATGACTGGAAGTTTGTACCTTTCGACCAAAGAGTAATTCTTTATTAAAAGAATTGTGGCAACTGACAAGGGATTAATCTCCAAAATATAAGAACAGCTCATGCAGCTCAATATCAAAAAAACAAACAACCCAATCCGAAAATGGGCGGAAGACCTAAATAGACATTTCCTCCAAAGAAGACATACAGATGGCCAAGAGGCACATGAAAAGATGCTCAATATCACTAATTATTAGAGAAATGCAAATCAAAACTACAATGAGGTATCACCTCACCCAGGTCAGAATGGCCGTCATCAAAAAAATCTACAAACAACAAATGCTGGAGAGGGTGTGGAGAAAAGGGAACCCTCTTACACTGTTGGTGGGAATGTAAATTGATACAGCCACTGTGGAGAACAGTACAGAGTTTCCTTAAAAAACTAAAAATAGATCTACCATATGACCCAGCTATCCCACTACTGGGCATATACCCTGAGAAAACCATGATTCCAAAAGATACATGCACCCCAATGTTCATTGCAGCACTATTTACAATAGCCAGGACGTGGAAGCAACATAAATGTCCATCTATAGAGGAGTGGATAAAGAAGATGTGGTACATATATATAATGGAATATTACTCAGGCATAAAAAGGAATAAAACTGTGCCATTTGCAGAGATGTGGATGGACCTAGAGACTGTCACACAGAGTGAGGTAAGTCAGAAAGAGAAAAACAAATATAGTATATTAAAACATATATGTGGAATCTAGAAAAATGGTACAGATGAACCTATTTGCAAAGCAGAAATAGAGACACAAGCATAGAGAACAAATGTATGGACACCAAGGGGGGAAAGGGGGGAGGTGGGATGAATTGGGAGATTGGGGTTGACATATATACACTACTATGTATAAAATAGATAACTAATGAGAACCTACTGTATAGCACAGGGAACTCTACTCAGTGCTCTGTGGTGACCTAAATGGGAAGGAAATCCAAAAAAGAGGGGATATATGTATATATATAGCTGATTCACTTTGCTGTACAGCAGAAACTAACACAACATTGTAAAGCAACTATATTCCAATAAAAAATTTTTAAAAATCCTTAAAGGGCTTCCCTGGTGGCTCAGTGGTTGAGAATCTGCCTGCCAATGCAGGGGACACGGGTTCGAGCCCTGGTCTCGGAAGATCCCACATGCCGCGGAGCAACTAGGCCCGTGAGCCACAATTACTGAGCCTGCGCGTCTGGAGCCTGTACTCCGCGACAAGAGAGGCCGCAACAGTGAGAGGCCCGCGCACCGCGATGAAGAGTGGCCCCCACTCGCTGCAACTAGAGAAAGCCCTCACACAGAAACGAAGACCCAACACAGCCATAAAAAAAAAAAATAAATAAATAAAAATAAAAAAAAAGAATATTTATAAAAATAAATAATGTTTAAAAAAAATCCTTAAAAAAAAAAAAAGAATTGTGAAGTACACCATGTTTATCTAGGATTTCAATTTGGGGGGAATCATACATTTGGATTATCTTTGTATGTCCAAGGGACAGATGACACGCTGGGTAGTTCTGAAGGAGAGCTTTTAGCTTATGTATATTTTCTTAGAGCAATAGGTAGAAACCAAGGAAGGACTCTTTTGGCTTCTTCCAGTCCTAAATGTATTACTCAAAGTTGATGAAGAGAAATTTTTAGATTTAGTTTTGAACATTAATGTGAAGTGTGTATTTTGTCACTGTGGTCTGTCAAAATTTACCTTTATAAACTGGATAGTAAGAGGCATAATATTAATAAAAATATATGTTAAAGAATAGTTCTCTTAAACTATTTAAAGCTATTGTTTAAATTCTTACCAAAGGCTCTTAAATATCTCATTCAGTGTTTGAAATTCAGCTCGAAATTAATTTAAGGAAACTGTGATTTGAGTTGCTCACACTACCTTCCAGAATGATTAATACATGCATGTAACAAACTTATTTCCAGTTGGAATTTGCTTGTTGAGTTTCCAGAGCAGAACATTATGTCTGACATAAGTAAGGATTTGGTCGCAATTGTTATCTACTGAAGAATTTATAGAACACATAAAATTAAATTCTGTTGGCTAGATTGTTGCCCAAAAGAAAAGTATCTTTTATCTTGAAGACCTTTTAAAATTTCTTGTTTTGTTTGATTTGTATTGCTAAGTTTATACCCTTCTAAGAAGAATTGTATAAGACAGATCCTCTTAACGATACAAACATACCTATGCCCACTGTGCCCACATGTGCAAATGTGTTTCTCTATTTCCAGTATGTCCATGTGCACATGCAGAATTCTCTCATTCTACATTATTAACACATACATTTTTGTTTCTATTTGCCTATGTACTTACAACCTTAAAGTATGATTCATAAATAATTATCAACATGCTCAAATTTTTTAATAAGCATTGTTAAGTTTAACATGTATTTAAATTTTTTTCCTAAAATTTCTAAAAACACAAAATGTTTGACAAATAGTGCTAAGTAATCGATAGATAAAGTAAACATTGAGTTGCCTGACAAGTAGGATTCCCCCACCCCAAGTTTCTTAATTTTATACTAGAATGATTTTAAACATATGTGGTTATAAGCTTATCAGATTTCCAAAAATGAGCCTTCTATGAAAATCACACTGGGCTCCTCAGCTGTGTTTTCTTTCATTATTTATAGACAAATCGAAAACAAATGTTCTTTAAGAAAAAGTACAATGAACTGAAACCATCTGTCAAGATGCACTTTTTCTCCAGAATTCATCTGTAATACAGACGTGTAGTGAACCAGAGCCTCAGTCTCATGAAATCATACCATATTTAATGGTAGTTTTAGTGTCAATTCAGAGACAAAGTGTTAATGTCTGTTGCAACAAGACCTAAATGGCTCATTTAATTCAGTGAAGGTTATGGTGAAAAAAGCCAGTGACATGGGGGCCAATGCAAATATTTTCATTTTGGATGTCTTAATTTCAAATATATTTGAAAAAGAAGACAACTTTTGAAAACTCACTTGAAGTAATTTAATGAATATTATAAAAATAGTTCTGGATGTTTCACTCCTACAGCTATCATAAGCTACTGAATAGCCCACAGCTATTGAATGCTTGATGATAAAACAAAATCACAGAAAAGGTAGTCAACAGAAAATCTCAGAAAATATATGCATAAAATGTTGGCTTGCTTACTTGTTCTAAACATAAAGAGTTATTTTATGTAATAAAAATATTTCATTTAGAAAAAGCATATTAAATTAATAAGAGATTATTTTTAAATTGAATATTTAGTCTATTAAGACCTATGTTTTTTGTTTTCTTTTTTACTTAAAAAGTATTATCCTTTCTGGATGTGATACCTTGAGAAGGACATAACATCACTTACATAAAATTCCTGCCAGGAATGCATAATCTGAGTTTAATCATGAGGAAACATCAAACAACTCTAAATAAAGACCATTCTATTAAAAAAATATATAAATTCTTCAAAAATGTCGATGTCATAAAAGACAAAGAAAGGCTAAAGGAATTTTCAAAATCAAATGACAGTAAAGGAACACGACAACTAAATACAATACCTAACCTTAGACTGGATTCAGTTCTGAAGGAAAAAAATGTTATAAAAGACATTTTGGGGGCAAGTGACAAATTTGGAATACAGATGATAGGTTAGCTAGAATATTGCATCAATGTTAAATTTACTAAAGTTGGTAACTGGACTGTGGCTATGTAAGAGAATATTCTTATTCTTAGGAAACACATACTGAAGTGTCTAGGGTAAAGGTCCATGAGGTATGCAATGTAGTCTCAAACGGTTGAGAATGATAAAGAAAATGGGGCAAAATGTTAGCAATAGGAGAATCTGGGTTAAGGGCATATGGTGCTCTTTGTACTATTGCAATTTCTTTGTAAGTCTAAATTTATTTCCAAATAAAAGTTAGAAATTACCTTACTTGGAAAAGAATTTCTGGGGAACATGAACTCTTTTTTTAGATAAATGCTGTTGTAGAAATACCATGCCTGAAACCACTAGGTGTTATCAAACATTGGTTGAATGAATCTATGACTGAAGGAAAGAATACAATTGGCATGGTTTGAATTAATATAGATTTTGGTTTCAAATTCCATGGTAACTGACATGAAAGAAAAAGCAGAGTGCATTGATTCAGTCTTTCAGTGACCAAAAAGCTTATTGTACTATACACCTCCTTTTGTTATGCTGTGAGTTTCAAAGGATCTCTCTTTGTCATTTCCCTCAGCTGGTCATCAAGTTCTGAAGGAGTCTAGTAGCCGTCAAATTTCTCTCCAGGAGATATGTATAGATCCTTTTTCATATGGTCACATCTTCTTCACAATTTTATCAAAAATTTGTTTGCCTATAACATATCTCATGAGTGCAAATTTTAAGTATTTTTAATTACATCTGATCTGCCACCTGAGAAACCCAAAGCCCTTCTCCTGGAAAATAATGGTAGGGAGTGTTGTCCCCATTACAAGACAAAGGAAGTAAAGGGCCACTCTACCTAGTTTTCTGCTTTATTTTTGTTTCACCAATTGCTCCATGCTCAGCTATCTCCTCCCCATTTTCTTTTCTTTTCCTTGTTTGTGGTAAAAATCACTTTAAAGATTCAAACACATTAAAATATATATTTTATGCATTCTATAAAATCAGCTTGTAATTAGTGATGAAAGGGCTGCAGAATGAGAAAACATTGTTGGCTTTGCCCGTGTGATTCAATGTTTTTACATGATTGGATGGGCAGACGGCAAGACATAGTCTCTTCTAAAGCTTCCTGCACAAAATGTCTACAGATTAGCAGTGTCAGCATTAAATGGGGCCTTTTTAGAAATGCATAAGCTCAGGCCCCAGCCCCGATGTATTCAATAGGAATCTGCAGTTTAGCAAGAGCCCCAGGTCTCCCATATTCAGGAACACTGATAAAACTTCAAAGATATTCATTTAAAAACGTTCCTGAAGAACTTAGAGGATCCAGTGACCTGCGTTGCTATCAGCTGTCTCATTACTGGGATCACTTTGAGAAGAATAAAAATAAAGGCTCTCGTATCTCCTTCATAGAACCTCTCTTTTTTTCTGATTGTTATCATTTTATTCTTTCTAAGACTTCTCAGTCTTTTTAGTTCTTCTTTCTTTTCTCATAAATTATTTTCGTTGCTCATCCTAATCTTGATGAATGTTTTTTTCCTAGACATAATTATCTTGAATGTTTTTTCATTACCTGCCCACATAAGCACTCAATGTTATTTCTTTGCCATTGTGGCCAGAAAACGTTTGCTGTAAGATTTAAACTTTTTGAAACTCATTGAATTATATTATGGCTCAGCATATGGTCTATCTTGGTGACCATTCTATGTGCTCTGGAAAACAAATGTGTTTTCAGCAGTTGTTGGGTGTAGTGTCAGTAAATGTTAATTAGGTTAATGTGATTGATCGTGCTATTTAGATAATCTATACCCATCATGAGTTTGTTTATACTCGTTCTATCAAGTATACTGAAAGAGGAGTATTAAAATCTCTGACTAAGTGGATTGGTCTCTTTCTCCCTTTGAGCCTGTCAGTTTTTGCTTCATGAATTTTGGTGTTCTGTTATTAGGTACATACATATTTAGGATTGTTATGTCTTTTTGACAAACTTCTTTTATTATTATATAATATCCTACTTTATTTCTTATAATACTCTTTTTCTTGAAGTTTACTGTGTCTGATGTTAATATAGCTGCTCTAGCTTTCTTACATTCACTATTTGTATGACTTTTTAATTACCTTTTATGCCCAAGTTATCAATTTCTTTACATTTCATATGTATATAGTTGGATTTTGCATTTTTATCTGGTCTGACAATGTCTGCTTTTAAATTGGGGTGTCTAGTCCATATACACTTAATATAATTATTGACATGGTTGTAAAGACTCTGGATTCTGTTATCTTCCTGTAAAGTATGTTAATTCTTGTGTTTGCAGGCAGTTCAGTTTTGGCCAATTACCTTGAACTTGTATCTCTGGAAAGTTTAAAGTACATCTGAAGCTCCTCTAATTGGTAAAACTTAATCTCTGTCTTCCCTACAGATCTTGCCTAGGCTAGATTTTAGGTTGGTTAAAGCAGGTTTACAGCAGGTTTTACTAAGACATGGACTTCCACTGTTTCAGATGAATTCCACGGGTGTTAATGGGGTGTTAATTAGATATCTCCATTCTGGCAGGGCCGGGGCTTTCACATCCCGCATCAGCTTTCAATTTCTAGTATCTTTGTTATGTTCTCAACTCCAGCAGCTGCTATCTGGTAAGCTTTGAGTGAGATCACTCACTCACCCTGTGTGTACAACACAACCCTCAAACACAGACTCACTGGAGACTCCCACACGGACTTCCAAGGCCCTCATTCTGCACAGCTCCCTCCTCTCCAGTTGCCGTGCCCTGAAAATCCCAGCCATTCTAGCTGCCCTGAATCTCTGCTCTCTGCTTTCTCAGCTTAGCCAAAATACCACGGTCTGCTTGGACTCCCTTTCTCTTCATTTTGGTGAGGAAATTTTGAATATTCCCTCTGGGATTACTGTCTTGTACTGCCTGTTAACCATTTCCTGGAAACATTTATTTTGTTCAATTTTATAATTATTTTGGAGAGAGGAAGAGCTATTTTGGTTCTAGTTACTCCATCATGGCTGAAAGCTCCTATAGTTTTTTGTTTTTGTTTTTTTTTCTTTTAAATTTATTTATTTGGTTGTGCCGGGTCTTAGCTGCAGTAGGTGGGCTCCTTAGTTGCGGCACGTGAACTCTTAGTTGCGGCATGCATGTGGGCTCTAGTTCCCTGACCAGGGGTCAAACACGGGCCCCCTGCATTGGGAGCACTGAGTCTTACTCACTGTGCCACCGGGAAAGTCCCTCCTATAGTCTTTTTTTTTTTTTTTTTTTTAAACACTATTTTATTTATTTATGGCTGTGTTGGGTCTTCGTTTCTGTGCGAGGGCTTTCTCTAGTTGTGGCAAGTGGGGGCCACTCTTCATCGCGGTGCACGGGGCCTCTCATTATCGCGGCCTCTCTTGTTGCAGAGCACAGGCTCCAGATGCGCAGGCTCAGTAACTGTGGCTCACGGGCCTAGTTGCTCCACGGCATGTGGGATCTTCCCAGACCAGGGTTCGAACCCGTGTCCCCTGCATTGGCAGGCAGATTCTCAACCACTGCGCCACCAGGGAAACCCCCTCCTATAGTCTTTATATTGAGGAATAGAGAGAAAAACTCCCTACCCTGATGGTTATTTAAGGATGAGTGACCAAAAAATGGCAGAATTTTGTTCATTAAAGCTCATGTTTGATGTCTAGAGTTTAATAACTATAAGATAATAGAAATAATATCTTCCCATTATTAAAATGTATTATTCCATTTAGGAGTTGAACTTTTCAACATTATTTTTTAAGCATGTTCTAATATAGGTAATGTCCTATCTAGGTTATTTTTACTGGTGCCCTCATTAATTGTTCTAGAAATATTATTTAATAAAGAAAAACAATTAAATATTTTAAATTAAACATGAGAGTTTCTTTAAAGGCTAAGGTCATTCTTTTGTGAATAAAGGTGTGCTGTAATTGAATGTATTGCATTATGCAATATATATTGCATAATGTTTGCAGCTGGGTAAGATACAGGACTTCTGATGCCAAAGTACCTAAAAACCTCTCATCAAATTATTTTTCCATTGTTTCAGGGAAGATTTTCAGCCGCACTGTGAAAATGGGTCTGTTTAAGAAACCAGCTCCCCCTTCCCTCACTTCCAGGATTTTTATGTTTCTAAGGAGAACTGAAAAACCTGGTGTAAGTAACTGGCATGGACCTAGTATGAAGAGTTCTGAATCTTAATAAATTACTGCCTAACTTTGATTTCCGACGCTAAATTTGAGTTAAGACTATTGCCCAAGAGTCTCTGCAGAGACAAATAAGTAGAGGACTCTTTAGGAGGCTGGCTTTTATTTATAAAAGTTTTTCAGGATAAAGCTGGCTGTGAATGAACTTATTAAAAAACTCTCTAGCCTCGCTGGTAATCAAAGATATGCATATTAAAACAACAATGGGATACTATTTCCCTGCTAAACATAACGACAAAGAGGTTTTACGTGCTAGTCTTAGAGCAATTGAAGGTGAAGTGAAGTAGGTAGCTCTGTTTGGAGTGTAACTTGGTACACATTTTCTGGAGGGCAATAGACAAAAAAGAGTTTCAAAAATGTTTATGTTCAAGAATGTTCACACAGTTGTTTATAGTAAAGAAAAAACTGAAACAACCAAATGATGAGGTACTATTAATATTTTCAGAGAATTTTAAGTAACATGGGGAAATGCTTTTGATGCAATATTTGTGCTTAAAATAAGCAGGATCTAAAAATTGTTTATTTAGCATTAGAATTTTGATAAAAATTCAAAGTAACATTTTAGAATATTATATCATATACAGCTATACATTACCATGTGCAATGCAGATCTATATATATGTATATCTTTAGATAGATAGATATTTTTAAACCATAGGGTTTAAAAAAGATTTCTTTGTTTGTTTAGCAGGGAATACTCCAAAATATCCAGCACAAATAATAATCCATTCGAAGGTCTCTAGGGATGGAAATTCTGTGACTATTTGTAGTGGTTTTTATCTCTGATGGTGAAGAATGTTTTTTTCTTACGTTTAACTGAAATCTCTCTGATTTAATTCAAATCCACATCCTCTTGCTCTGTCCGGTCTTCAAAACTGTAAAAACATTTTTTGACATTTTTCCTTCTTAAAGGAAAATGTAGAGACACAAATAAAACCACATTAGACATCTCTTTTTTATCAGATTAAATATTTTTATTATAATATTTTCCTCATTATTTAGCATTTACCATTTTGTAAATGTCTTTTTCTCCCTTGAATCTGCTTTGATCCTGTACATTCACTGGTAGCCCGTACCTTAAGAAGGATTAGGAACCTGCAGTAAAAAGAAATTCATATATTTGTCGTGAACCCCTGTCCCCTCTTACTCCTTCACATTCATTTCCTGCCTTTGCTGGGACATGGAAGACTTTAAGGGGATCGCAGGAATAGTTGCAGTAATAACAATTTGGTTTCTTTTAAATTTCTTGTTTATCTTGGATAATTTAACTGTCTGAGGGTGCAAGGGGTGGATTTATAGTTGCTGGAAACATGCCCCATGGCAGCACTGTGCAAGGTGCTTTACATGTGTCGCCTCCGGCAATTCTACAGCACCCCTGCAGAGTAGCGATAATTGTACCTATATTAGGAAAAGGACATTGAGACCCACACAGCTTAGGTAATTTGCCAGTCAAGGAGCAAGTCTACATCAGACTGGATTTGATCTCAGTTCTCCCTGAGTTTGTGCTGCTGCATAATGCAGTTTTGTTTTGTGATTTTAAAGAATAAAAGCTCAGTTGGTTCTTTCTTAGCTTGATCTGGCATATTAAAATTAGCCTTTTTAGTATATAATTAAAGCTTTCCATTAGACAGAATTTACCTTTTGTTGACTTGGTTTACAGTGAGTTAAAACTCCTAAAACAATGATAGTTTCCACTTTATTTATTTTGCCATATGTCTCTCCTGGTGGTTACATATTACCTAGTTACCTACAGCTGCCCTCCATGGCAAATGGCAAACTATGGACCAAGGATTTGAAATATAACTTCTAGAACAGCCTGGCTGTGGATCCATCAGGATGGTCTTGGTGAAGTTCAAGGTCAGGGAGGTCACAGATACCAGAGCTACAGAATTCTACAAATTGTTCAGAAGGGGGATATAGTGGTGAGGATGGCAGTGAATGATGGGGTCCCTCCCAGGCCACAGCACCTCTTCTTTCCCTATCTTTAATCCCCTTTACTGAGGATGACACCAAAGCTGCAGAAAAAGTACTTTAAAAATTATTTTATAAAACTTGTTATTATGAAAGAATTAGGCATACAGAAAAGCATAGAGAGTGATACAATATTTGTTGGCATTCTAGCATTCTACTTAAGAAATAGAGCATTGCAAATACAATTGAAACCCTTTCTGTATCCACCCCAATCCTATCCCCATCTCTCCTCTTTCCCCAGGGGTAATATGTGTTTGAGATTTATGTATGTTAAAAATTATAGCTTTAATTCCTTCACTTTCACTGATGTGTAGTTTTCCACTATATGAATATACTGTAATTTATTTACATTTAGGAGACAGGGGTAAGGTTGGTGGGGGAATATGTGATTAGATGTGAGTTATTTTCTAGTTTTATTTTTGTTTTGGGAGATGGGTTAAACAGATGTTTATTACATTATTAAAAATAAGTAAGTGAATATAAGCTGAACATGCATCATGGACCAAGGATCATGATTAATCCAATTACGATACACCAGATTATGAAAAAAAAAAAAGACAACTGTATTAGTTCGTTAAGGCTGCCATACAAAGTACATGGCCTGGGTGGCTCAGAAATTTATTTTCTCACAATTGTGGAGGCTAGAAGTTCAAGATGAAGATGTTGGGCTTCCCTGGTGGCGCAGTGATTAATAATCAGCCTGCCAATGCAGGGAGCACAGGTTCAAGCCCTGGTCCGGGAAGATCCCACATGCCGCGGAGCAACTAAGCCCATGCGCCACAACTACTGAGCCCACGTGCTGCAACAACTGAAGCCCTCATGCCTAGAACCCGTGCTCCGCAACAAGAGAAGCCACTGAAATGAGAAGCCCGTGCACCGCAACAAAGAGTAGCCCCGGCTCGCTGCAACTAGAGAAAGCCCACGCGCAGCAATGAAGACCCAACGCAGCCATTAAAAAAAAAAAAGAAGATGAAGATGTTGGCAGGTTTGGTTTCTTCTGAGGCTTCTCTCCTTGGCTTGTAGATGGCTGTCTTCTCCTCCCTGTGTCCTCCCATGGTCTTCCTTCTGTGTGTGTGTGTCTGATTCCTAATCTCTTTTCCATATAAGAATACCAGTCATACAGGATTAGGGTCCACACTAATGACCTCATTTTAACTTAATTACCTCTTTAAAGACCCTGTTTCCAAATGCAGTCACATTCTGAGGTACTGGGAGTTAGGACATCAACATATGAATTTGGGGACACGTAATTCAGCCCCTAACAACTATTGTAGACAATGCTTCAAAGCAAAGTTCTCCTTGTACACGTAAGTGCAAGTTTCCCTGGGGAATCCACTTAAGTATGGAAGGGTGAGGTCATATGACGGAGTACAATTTAAGTGGTTGGTGATGATGGTGTCTGCAGGGTAAAAGTCTGAAAAAATAGTGATAATCGTAGCTAGTATTTTTCAAGTGACAATAACTCTATGTTATACAAAATTTTATTTAATTTTTACAACATCCATTTGAGTTAGGTGTTATCATTATTCCCATTTTACCAAAAAGGAAACTGAAGCTTAAGGAAATGAAGTAATCTTTCTAAGGGTCCAGAGGAGCCAGTGATAAAGCTGGGATTCTAACCCAGGTCTGTTTGATTCCAAAGCCTGTGCTTTTATACACTGTAGCTTCATTTGAGAACACACACACACACACGCACACACATACACCACACACACTACCTCAATGAAGTGTTGCCCTGCGGCACAGTTAGCCACTAGTTCAAAAATCCCTTCATCAAGCTGCACTACATGCGGCTGGGAAATGAATGACAAGCGTGTGGGAACAGCCCAGGAAAAGAAAGGAGGTACAAATTCCCTGAAAAACAGCTCCCAGAGAGGCACATCTGTGTTGATGTGTAAAAATAGAAAAGGGTAGAATCCTCGTGGCTGTGGAGCCCTTGCCTAGGAGCAGCAGAACGGCATCCTGTGACGTCAAGAAGTGGTGGCGGAATTCGCTGCGAACAATGGCCACAGATGCCAGCCGAGGAGACAGCTCTGCTGGGGGAAGACGTGTGTGTCACCCGGCAGCTGCGGGACGTGCGCAGGAAGGAAGTGCAGGGCCCGCGGCAGCGCTGGCCTCCCTCCGAGGGCTGCCGGGAGCCCCAGGCGACCTCAGGAATGCGGGGCGCTCAGTACAGGTGGTTTATCGTCATTGTTGTCATGCCCTCCATGTGGCCCATTTCCCGCAGACACACGAGACAGAAACAGCAGCCTCTCTGAAAGAGGAGGTAAGGGGCTTCCCTGGTGGCGCAGCGGTTGAGAATCTGCCTGCTAATGCGGGGGACACGGGTTCGGGCCCTGGTCTGGGAGGATCCCACATGCCGCGGAGCAGCTGGGCCCGTGAGCCACAACTACTGAGCCTGCGCGTCTGGAGCCTGTGCTCCGCAACAAGAGAGGCCGCGATAATGAGAGGCCCGTGCACCGCGATGAAGAGTGGTCCCCGCTTGCCACAACTAGAGAAAGCCCTCGCACAGAAACGAAGACCCAACACAGCCATAAATAAATAAATAAATAAGTAAATTAAAAAAAAAAAAAAAAAGAGGTAAGAATTAGATTAATCAGCCCTCCATTAACATCCCACGGTGGAAGTGTCTGCTCCATTCACCTAGTGAACCGAACCTTCGCATAACTTGTGCAAATAGCTCCTGGACAGCCCTTGGGAGGGAGATGTGCTCTTCTTCTTGACTTTCATGACATGAAAAATCCGAATATGCTGGTCTTGGCACCCTAAAACAAGCCGGACAGGGAAATTCAGATTTCACGTGAAGCACAAGCAAAAGTGATTTTCCGTAAATGAAGATTCAACTCTTAGGGTGGGGATACTAATTACACAGGTCAAGTGATTTGAAAAGACTTTTACTCTCTTTTTTTGTTTGTTTTCTCTCACCCCTTCCATCTCTTCAGCCCAACTGGAATTTCTTCCCTTGAAAAGTTCTAAAGGATCATAGAATGAGAGAGGTAAGAAAGATCAGGTCGTCGAAGCCATCTTTCTGCTGCGGAGATATTCCCGTGGTACAGTCTGTAATGCTTTGCCTAGCGTGGCTTTGAACGATGTGGCATTTCTCAGATGAACGGTCGTGGAGGTGGAGGCCTGAGTTTCTGTGCCGAGCAGGTACGGCCCCGGGAGGAACAAGGAGGAGGCACGCCTCCCTGTAGCGGCCCGACCTGCTGGCGGGGACTCAGAAAGGCGAAAGGCTAGTGAGCGCTCCGCTTTGATGTGCTTCGCTTTCAGGCCCACTGCTGTGTGGTTGTGTGTTTGTGCACTGGGGCCAGGGCGAGGGTGATAAATACTGCGGAGGGTTTTGCAACGCATGCCTATCAGCTGAGCACTGAACAAACTTTTTTACCAGTGGCTGTTTCCCTGAGGCTGCTGACAGTTTGTTCAACTTGTGTTAAGACGTTCCTGAAAGAGAGGAGCATTTGTTCAACTTCTATAACTGCTTTTTCTATCGTAAGACTCAAGCAGTCCTTCCAGGCCCACGTCCTGTTGAACGGAGCCCAAGTGAAACTTCTCTCCTTTCCACACTCAGAAACCTGACGACCTCTTTCAATTCTGCCTGATAGCACAGCTTAAGGTTTGCTCGCGGTCCTTCTCGGGCCCTCCCATACGCCCAGATTTCGTAATGACATTCCTCCTTCCTCTTGTAATTCTATCTAATTAAAAAAAAAAAAGCCAAATCTTATGATTGAACAATCTCTGCAGTGTATTCTTAAATTGTTTGTACGTGTACAATGGATATATATATATATTTTTTAAATTTTTATTTATTTTTGGCTGTGTCGGGTCTTCGTTTCTGTGCGAGGGCTTTCTCTAGTTGCGGCGACCGGGGACCCCTCTTCGTTGCGGTGTGCGGGCCTCTCACTATCTCGGCCTCTCTTGTTGCGGAGCACAGGCTCCAGACGCGCAGGCTCAGTAGTTGTGGCTCACGGGCCTACTTGCTCTGCGGCATGTGGGACCTTCCCAGACCAGGGCTTGAACCCGTGTCCCCTGCATTGGCAGGCAGACTCTCAACAACTGCACCACCAGGGAAGCCCTAAAATGGATCTATTTTTAAAGCGTACGGGATACTGTGTGATTCTGGAATTGCAAGGTAGGAGTTTAGCTAGCGGAGTTTGGGGGGTATCACCATGTGTGCATAGCAGGGGACACCACTGCTCAGGAATATGGGGGATTTGCCTCCATGCACTTCCTGCCCCTGGTAAAAGAGTTAAATAAAGCACTTGCAGCTTCTTATATTTGGTATAACTTTTTTTTTCCCTGCCCACTTCCTTTTTTGACAAAAATGCTGACAGGTTATGCTTTGATTTGCCTCTATTTAGAGGTTTTCAATTCAAACTGGTTTAAGGCATTATGATTGAATACAAGTTATCTGATAATCATTATTCCACCCCAGTGATTCCCAGTACTTCTAATTCTGTGGCCTCGTAAGATTTCCAATTCACCAAGGCAAGCCTGGCCGGTCGGAGAGTGACTTACACTGGCTGTCTTTTGTTTAGGGGTATACAGTTTACAGTGCGCCTTCACATAGGTGTTCTCACTTGCTTTACACAGAGCTGATGAATAAGCAGCACCGGTGTCATTAGATTCGTCTGACAGATGAGGCCACAGGGCTCAGGGAGGCGAAGGGCTGTGGCCCAAGTTGCAGTTGGTAAGTCTCATAGCAAGGCTCCTTTCCCCCAAAGCATTTATTGCTGAATCAGTGCTAGTTTCCACTAGTGTTATGGTTGTTCCCATGTGCCAGTCACGGTGCTTCGTGCTTCATGCACGTTATTTCAGTTACTACTCACTACTACTGTAAGAGTTGGCATTAATCATGACGAAAGAGGAATATGAGACTCGTGTCACCCAGTCTTCTCATTTGGAATCAGCGTACTTGATGCACCTCTGGCGCTCTTTAACCCCTAGCACTCTCATGAACATCACCGTGTGTTTCACTAAATGTTCAGTCCCTTCCCCCTTTCCATCATCTGCTGGGGCTGGGCCTTGCTTTAGGATAATGTAGATGAAAGAAAGTGAATGCATGGGCACAGCACGTCAGTGGAGGAGATTTGGCTGTCACAGGGATGCACGGTGAGGGGCTCTGAACCGTACACATGGGAAACCAAGCACCGGGACACCGGTGCCGCCTGGGATGGGAAGTGAGAAAGACACGAGCCATCTGTAGGCAGTGTGGCAGCTCCCAAGGGGAAGAGGCCAGTGTGAACCCCAGAAAAGTCAGGGTCTCAGAGCCGCGTGGCTCTGTGTTTATAACACCCTGAGGTTCTCGAACACCCTGCCTGGAGAAGCCTGTTCCAGATATCCACAAAGGGAAGGGCCGCTCGGTTCTCAATTTGGGGTAATCTTTTTAAAAAATTTGTATTGTTTTTTCAATATTGTTGCTACTGCTGCACCCTTGGCATTATCTGCGAGCAATCTTGTGGATCTGGCAGACGTTGGGACCAACTTGCATTGGGAAATGCCACAAGTGGAAAATTTGAGTAAAAATCTTCAGGAAAATACAATAAAATATTCCTGAGAGTTAAAATGAATCGTGGGGACGTCCCTGGCGGTCCAGTGGTTAAGACTCTGCACTTGCACTGCAGAGGACAGGGGGTTCGATCCCTGGTCAGGGAACTAAGATCTCACATGCCTGCATGGTGCGGCCCCCCCAAAAAAAATTCACTTGAATATGTGTGGCTCATATTCTTAAGTTTAAAGTTAAGTCTCAAGGAGTGTTCCCTTATAACATTCATATAAAAATTACCATTATTTTTGAAAGCTTCTATTTCAAATGATATTGGGATTTTAATATTACTCCTAAGGAATGTGATATATCAGAGCTACTACTGGCTCTTACATGTCTCAGCTTTTCCTATAAATGGGAATAAAAAGATACCTGCTAAGAGGTATGGATTCATTTTAAGTTATTGGTGATGCCCAACTAAACTATCATCATGAATTAAAATGCATTATTATTCAGAAATATTGAAAGCTTAATAAGCGGAACGAGCTTGATATCTTAAAGACTGACTGAAAATCAATTGTCTTATGTGAAAATAAAGTGTTTTCTCTATGTGACTGGTTTCTTTTTGTGCAAAAGGAAAGTTAATCTGGAATCATTGAGATGGAATGTTCCAGAAATAGACACTGTTCATGTATGTAGGGGCAGGGTAAACTCACACTCCCTAATTGAGTGGACAAGTCAGGGTTTGGCCAGGAAAACAGAAGCGCCTCTTTGTGTCCTAGATATAAAGAGGTTAATTGAGAATTAGGAATTTACACAACTTTTGCAAGAGCTGGGGGTAGGGATGGTGAGGTGGGGTGCACCAGTGCAGAGCTTGTAAAGCTGCCCTCAAAGGTCAGAGGGGTTGACACTGAAGCCCACTGGAGCAGTTTTCAAAAGCTTGTCTGCAAGCTGCCATACTTCCTGGGAATTTCTGAGACACTCTCACTGTGTCAGTCCGTTGGGCCAAGTGGGTGGTTCTCAAAGGCTTGCCTGTGCATTTGTGTGCAAGTGCCTCCAGAGAATCAGAGAACTGGCTTCACCTTGCACATTTATTCCAAGCCCTCTCCAAAACTGCAAGAAGATTCCGGGGCAGTTCCTAGGCTTAGAAGCGGTTGGTGGTGGTGCCTACTTCTCTGAACTCTTGCAGAAAAATAAAATTTGATATAATCACAGAACAAAAATAGACCCTGGCATGAGTTCATTCCTTCCTTCCTTCATTCATTCAACAAAATGCGCTTTGAATAGTCAGGCTATGTGTTGTATGCTTGGAATGCTATTGTATAGAGACAGACTTAATCCCTGCTTATTCTAGTCGGGAAGACCATTAACATGCAAGTAACCCCCGCAAAAAAATAATAATAGGTTTTGATGGTGTGAAGGACATAGGTGCTGTGGGAGGTGGCATTTTAGATTGAGTGGTGCACTTTCACATGATGCCTTGTATTAGGCTTATCTGGATATATTTCTTACTTCCTCTGTGAGGTTTTAAGCCCTTGGAGAACAGGAAAGCTAGCCTACTTATAACTTTACTCTTTACAGGTCTTGCATAGGAGAGTAGGCACCAAGTAATATTAGTTAGACAAAGGTGGGACACAGTTCAGAATTCCATACAGAGTCAGGAGGTTCCGGGCAAATCAGATGGGTGAAATGTTTTAGTTTTGTGTGTGATTCACATACTTATGTAGACAAGGGTTCATGGTAGGGATCGGTCACATATTCCTCCGATTCTTTTGTCAATTACCTGGGATCTCAGCCTTAACACTCTGGTTCTCAGAGTTCTGATTAAACAATCTGCCTTTGAGGGGATGAGCTCCTCCAGTCTAACTGCCTGAAGGGGGCAGAGTCAAAGGTAACAGAAACTATCAGAAGATAAAACACGTTGGTTAATATATTAGACTAGTATTCCATTACACTGGCATCCTAAAAGATGCAAGTGAAAAATTAAAGACCGTCACAAATTCAGGAGAATAAATATTTTAGTTTGAATTATTCTGATTAAACATCTATACCCAATGCAGCAATTGACATGTTAGTGGACTAATTGTATACCTCTCAGGAGAATGACCCATGGGGTGAAACTTATAAATAGCATAGACGCAGGTTTGTTCAAGGTTACCTTTTGGGGATAATGTCAAAAGCCCACATCTTCCTGAAAAGCAGATTATCTAGTGAATTATGCTAATTATTTCTTCTCACCTGTTGTTTGCAAATGTAAATGAGATTTATAATCTCTTACTCTATTTTATCAAAATAAACACAATCAGAAGGAGAAATATGCTAAGTTAAGTTTCTCATCTCTTTGGCTATCTCTCCACAGAAACATATCCCAAATCATCTCTTCTCCCTGTGTTTGATTCTCCCTGGTAAGAAAGAAACAGTCTTGGTACCCGAGATTGATTGGGAAGAGTAAGTTGCAAATTTTGCTGCTGTCTGTAAGCAGATTGTTAAATGCGGCTAGTTAGAAGGCAGCTAATTCTGGGGACCTTTCTGTGGCTCACCATTTCCTCTTCTGCTTCCCAATCTCCCCAAAACTATTAGTGGCACATTTTGCCCCAGCCTGTGTTGTATCCAATGATAAACAGATGGATCTCAGCCACAGCATGAAGATGGGAAATCTGTTTGGGACAATATGTTTCATATTTCTACCCAGCTGCCTCCTGCTTCCGTCTTCATAAGGTCTGCTAAAAATTTAAGATTTCTCATTGTGATCTGTGAAGGAGTGTTCTCCACACCCCCCTTCCTCCTCTGCCACTATAAATTATTTCTCCAGTAGTGATTTATGTAGTGTCTTTAAGGAAGAAAGTCTGTGACAGCAACACAAAGAGAAAGATGCTCCGGATGGAAAGCCACACAAGCTCCCCCCATCCCACCAGGGTAGTGTCCCGGAGCATTAAACCATAGTTTTCTTTGATTTTTTGACTGTGAAAGAAAAAAAAAAAACTTATTCCCTCTCCCACATCCTTCTCCTCAATTCAGACCAAAGTGCATTTAATTACCTCTCAGTGTCATGTTAAGATGGGCTGATAATTATTACAGAAAAGATCAGCTTAGACACAAGAGCAGTGTTACCCGAGTAGGCCCTTGTGTCAGGGTCTGCATGTCTCTTTCAAGCATGTTGAACCATTTAACCTATCAATTTGGCTTCACTTAATTTGTCTCTACTAAGTATATGATGGAAGTACTATGGTAAAGAAACATTTCTGGGGGGTTTCAATATTTGAAAATTATGAATTGCTGTGTTTTTATTTTATTTGCTGTGACAACCTATCAATCAAAATGTTTACTGAGGGACTTCCCTGGTGGCACAGTGGTTAGGAATCCACCTGCCAATGCAGGGGGACACGGGTTTGAGCCCTGGTCCAGGAAGATCCCACATGCCGCGGAGCAACTAAGCCCATGCACCACAACTACTGAGCCTGTGTTCTAAAGCCCACGAGCCACAACTACTGAAGCCCGCACGCCACAACTACTGAAGCCTGTACGCCTAGAGCCCGTGCTCCACAACAAGAGAAGCCACCGCAATGAGAAGCCTGTGCACTGCAACAAAGAGTAGTCCCCACTCGCCACAATAGAGAAAGCCCGCATGCAGCAACAAAGGCCCAACGCAGCCAAAAATAAAACTAATCAATTAATTAAAATAAATAGATAAATAATGTTTATTGAGTGCCATGTGCTGTTGTGAAATCTACATCATACTCTGGAATGGCAATGATCACTTAACTATCAGATTCTTTTTTTCTGTAATGTATGTAAAGACCCACCCCTGCTTCGAGTTTAGAGCAGTGTTGAGCACATTGTAAGCAATTTTTTTTAAAATTTATTTTATTTTATTTATTTATTTTTGGCTGCATTGGGTCTTCGTTGCTGTGAGCGGGCTTTCTTCTAGTTGCGGCGAGCAGTGGCTACTCTTTGTTGCGGTGCGCGGGCTTCTCACTGCGGTGGCTTCTCTTGTTGTGGAGCACGGGCTCTAGGCGCACAGGCTTCAGTAGTTGTGGCCCACAGGCTCAGTAGTTGTGGCTCGCGGGGTCTTGAGCACAGGCTCAGTAGTTGTGGCGCACGGGCTCAGTTGCTCTGCGGCATGTGGGATCTTCCCGGACCAGGGCTCGAACCTGTGTCCCCTGCATTGGCAGGCGGATTCTTAACCACTGTGCCACCAGGGAAGCCCTGTAAGCAATTTTGATAGGGGTGTGTCTTATAGTATGGAGAAATAATCTTACTTTATAAAGATTAATATGAGAAGCTGTATTTCCAATCAGGATAGTGAATAAACATGGAATTGGCACAAAGGGAAATAGTTTCAAATAGAAGACTTCAAATGTGGTGAAGTAGAAGAGCTGTTACCTAAAGGAGGTCAGATGATTGTCTGTCAAGTAGCCTCACAAGGTGGGATTTACTTTCATAAATTCATAACGATGTGAACTTGTAGGATCAGAAACTTGACTTTATCACTGCGCTGAAAGTGTGTTCTTTCTATAGAAGCTGACTCATCTGTGAAGCTCATAGAGGCTGATGTATAATCACAATGTCAGTTTATTAATTTAGATTAAGAAATAACCTGCAGAGAGATCCAGATTCTCTTTATAGGTAGATATAGTTTTGTCATGTGATGCTAATGATACCCAGTTAATTTAAGCCACTGTAGATGATTTTTATTACTTTGCAACCAGATGTAATCTTGATATTTCTTGTTCTTTAGTCAAAAAATATTTCTCTTGGATCTTTCCTCTTTCATATGGATTTTCAGGTCAGCTGAACAAGTTAAATGCATAAAAAAAAGAGAACAATCTATTGTGATTTTAAAATTTGCATTGCATATTATTTAAAGATTAATCTGGGGAAAATAAATATATTTCTGATGTTGGGTATTCCCGTCTATTAACATTATATATATATATATAAATATAAAATTTTAGGTATATTAGATATATATAATACAGATATATTTTCAAAATCATCTTATGTCTTTTTTTAAAAATAAATAAATTTATTTATTTATTTATGGCTGTGTTGGGTCTTCGTTTCTGTGCGAGGGCTTTCTCTAGTTGCGGCACGTGGGGGCCACTCTTCATCGCGGTGCGCGGGCCTCTCACTGTCGCGGCCTCTCCCGTTGCGGAGCACAGGCTCCAGACGCGCAGGCTCAGTAGTTGTGGCTCACGGGCCTAGTTGTTCCACGGCATGTGGGATCTTCCCAGACCAGGGCTCGAACCCGTGTCCCCTGCATTAGCAGACAGATTCTCAACCACTGCGCCACCAGGGAAGCCCAAAATCATCTTATGTCTTTTGACAAAGTTTGCAAACTTTTTCATGTAGGTCTTGCTCATCTTTTGTAACATTTATTACAAAGCCTCTTAAATCGTGTTTCAAAAAATTACATTTCTTGGCTTCCCTGGTGGCGCAGTGGTTGAGAATCTGCCTGCTAATGCAGGGGACACGGGTTCGAGCCCTGGTCTGGGAAGATCCCACATGCCACGGAGCAGCTGGGCCCGGAGCAGCTGGGCCCGGAGCAGCTGGGCCCGTGAGCCACAATTGCTGAGCCTGCGCGTCTGGAGCCTGTGCCCCGCGACGGGAGGGGCCGCGATAGAGAAAGGCCCGCGCACCGCGATGAAGAGCGGTCCCCGCACCGCGATGAAGAGTGGCCCCCGCTTGCCGCAACTGGAGAAAGCCCTCGCACGAACCGAAGACCCAACACAGCCAAAAATAAAATAAATAAATAAATAAAATCAAGTAAAACTTTAAAAAAAAAAAAAAAAAAAAAAAATTACATTTCTTTACTATTTATTGTTGGTGTATAGAAATGAAATTGATTTTTATACATTGTTACAAGTAACTTTGCCATCGTATTAGTTCTGATAGTATATTCTATATCAGTTTAATAGGGTATACATTCTCTTAAATTTTTTATATAGTCATATCATCTGCAAACCATGACTATTTTTTCCCTTCTGGCTGTGGTAGGGACATTTATGACCCTCTGAATATTCATGTGCTCCCCAACATTTCTAGTCCTTTGCAGTCCATGCTTGTGTCTAAGTTTTCAAATTTAATTTTTCATATTTGTCTCTTCAGATTAAAAATCTCTACTGTACCTGTAATGTCCCCTTTTAATGTATTTCTAATATCAACAGTTAAGACCTACATGTCCTTTTAAGTACCTACCTTAGCTTATCCTGCATGTTTTGATATAAATGACAGTACTTTTTCTTCAGTTCTAAGTACAATTGACCTTTGAACAACATGGGTTTAAACTGTGCGAGTCCACTTATATGTGAATTTTTTTTCAATAAATATATTGAAAAAATTTTTTGAGATTTGTGACAATTTGAAAAAACTTGAAGATGAACTGTGTAACCTAGAAATATCAAAAAACAAATTAAGAAAAAGGTATGTCATGAATGCATAAGATATATGTAGATACTGGTCTATGCTTACATAGGCATGGGTGAGTGGTATTTAATATAAAATTAATAAGGTGTTAGTTTTCTTATTTTACAACTTTGTTTTCAAAGAATTACATTACCATGTGGTATGCCTCTCCCTCCCTCCCTCCCTCCCTCCCTCTCTCTCTCTTTCTCTCTCTCTCTCTCTTAACTGGAGAACCTGCATTATCAGCCTATCATCACAGGTAAGTGGTTTTAAAAAAAATGTAATAATGTTTCCAATACTGTATTATGAATATGACTGCAATACTGTATGGCATAAAACTTTTATAATGATTTATTCATTAGTGTATAGGCTAGGCTACCATGAAGCAACCATATTGATTACACTAGGCAGTCATATTGCTGCTTCTTCATTATCAACTCATGAATCATTATACCTGTAAATAAATATGAACTTCTTTTTCACATTATCTTTTCATTTTTGATGTCTAGTGTTAGTAATACATATAACATCTGCAGTGTTTTGTATCATATAAGACAATACTGATCTAGGTACTGGCAGACAACTCATCTTGCAAACAGACAATTCATTTTACAAACAAAGTGAACTTACCATATCGATAAATACAGTACAGTACTGTAAATATATTTTCTTTTCTTTATGAGTTCCTTAATAACATTTTTTTCTCTAGCTTACCTTATTGTAAGAATACAGTGTATGATACATATAACATACAAAATATGTGTTAATTGACTATTTATGTTATTGGTAAGGCTTCTGGTCAACAGAAGGCTATTAGTATTTAAGATTTGGGGAGTCAAAAGTTATACCTGGACTTTCGACTGAGTGAGGGTTAGTACCCTGAACCTCCACATTGTTCAAAGGTCAACTGTAATTTTCTAGTTTGCATTGTGATTTCTTCTTAAGTCCATGATTTAGAACTATTTCAACCATGAATTTTAAAAATCACTTTTTCATTCTTCTAATTTTATGTCTTCAGGAAATATGGTCTACCAGATGCCAAATCTTTCTTATTAGTTGAGACTTACTTTGTTGTTCCATGTGAAGTCATATGTTCTAAATATTCCATTTGTGCTTGAGTAAAATTTTTGTTTTTTAATTGGCAGATGCGGTACACTAGATATTCATAAAATTTTTGATATCCTTATAGATTTGTTTTTAATAGCTTTTTTGAGGTAAAATTTATATACCATAAAATCCATCCATTTAAAATTGTACAATGTGATGATTTTTAGTAAATTTACGAAATCATGCAAATATCATGATAGTAGTTTTAGAACATTTCTCCTTAAAAATATCCCTCCAGCCCACGTGCAGTGATCTCTGTTCCCATCCTGATTGATCTGTGTATCCTTCATCCACCAGTTTAAGAGAGGTATGAATGTAGGGTAGTTTTGTCAATTTCTCTTTGTAATACTGTAAATTTTGTTTTACGCATTTTGTGGCTATTAAGTACATACAAACTTAAAATTATTATATTTTGTAGGCAAAAATTGCACTTAACCATTATATAGTATCTATTTCTAAAAATTCCTTTTTTCTTAAAGCCTACTTTGTTTGCTATTAACCTAGCTACAACAACCTTCTTTGGATTAATATTTACTTGGTATATCTTTTTCATCACATTAGTTTAAATATTCATGTCTTTAAATTATAAGTGTGTCTGTTGGAATCAGCATATAATTGGATTTGGTCTTTTTGTCTAATCTGACAATCGCAGTCTTTTAACAGGTTAAACTGTATACATTCAATCTGATTGTTGGCATATTTGCATTTATTTCTACATATTATTTTATGCCTTTTATTTACCATGCATTTTTCTTTCCTTTTCTTCCTTTCCTCCCACCCCCTTTCTTTTCCTGCCTTTTTCACTTGACTGAACTTTTTCCCCAATTCTCCACCAATTCTGGTTTGGAAGTGATGCCTTCTATATACATACATACTGTATATGCATACATATACTTGTGTGTGTGTGCATATGTATTTGTAGGCATATAAATGCATGTGTGTATGTATATAAAATCCTTGAAAAGCCTACTTTTACTTAAAGTTATCATCATGTAGCATTTTAGTTCCATCTTGATTTTTAGTCTTAATCTGCAAAGTATTTTTAAGATTTACACACATGTTTACCATTTCCTGGCATAAAACTATCTCTTGCATCTTATTTTTTCCTTCTGAGTTCAATCACTTCTTTCTGAAGTACACATTTTAGAAGTTTTTCAATGAGACTGCTAATAGTAAAGGCTTTGATTCTTTGTGTGTCTGGAAATGTCTATTTCATCCTTACTATTGCATAAAAATTTGGTTGGGAATAGAATCCTGAATTATCTGGTATTTTTTCTCAGCACGTTGAAATTATATTCCATTATCAGTTCATTTCTTCTGTTAAGAAGTCTGATAAAAGTCTATTTATCATTCCCCATCAGGTTTTTAATATCTGCTTGCTTTTATGATCTCCCTTTATCTAGATTTAATTTATATTTATTTACTCAGTTCAACACTCACCATGCTTTCTGAATGTGAGAATTTATAACATTTATCCATTCTGGAAAAGCCTTAGCCACTATGTCTTCAAATTTTACCTCTCCCTCATTCTCTTTTATATTTCTGGAAATCCTAGGATGAGCTTTTGCATTCTATATTCTGTGTCTCTTAAACTCTCATATTTTTAAATCTCTTTCTCTCTGTTGAATTCTGAGTAGTTTTTTATAGTCTTGTTATTTTAATGTTTTAAATTGTTTATTTTATGTCCATAATCAATTTAAATCTATTTATTTAATAGTATCTTAGAGTTTTCCATTATTTTAATTTTGCTGTTTAATTCTGTTGTTTGTTGTGTTTGCTGACTCCCAAAGGTGATAGATTCCTTAAATATTTTGTGATTGTGAATTGTGTGAAATCATTTTCAGTAGGGCTCTATCTATCTATGTGAATTTGTGCATCTTGAGTTGAGGGTGTATTTCTCCAAAGAGTTTATATTTCCCCTGCCAGAGATTCCAGGGATTTAAAGGCTTGGGGGCAATTTGTATGTTAATTTTACGGTTTGGGGTTCTGAGACTATATTGGTAGTATACAAACCCCAATTTCTAGTTATGTGTGATGTAGACTAATGGTTATTAATATATGGGATAGACCTTCACCCCCAGTTGAGCTAAACAGGTTATCTGCTGGTTAGTGGATTTTTTAGTCCACCCAGATTTTCCAGCTAGTTTTATTATCTTTTTTTTCTGCTTTAACCCAAACTCCCCCCCTGACTGTTCCTGCCTGGAGGCAGAGACCCTTATTCACATTGCCAGCCCAAGAACAATGATGTGTCTGGATGGCCCGTTGCAGTATCCCAATTGGTCACACCATGTATCAATAGCTTGACCCTTCTTCCAATACTTCCAAACATGAGGATGCTGTTTAATTCCAGAGTAGTAGCCTCCTGGCCATGTTCTAGCCTGTGGCTCCCTTCTCCCATTCAATGATCACGCAACACCTAAGATTAGTGTCTGACTGAATAAATGGGGACTGTAGCCTAGCCAAGTTGACACATAAAACTGAACATCACAACTATCTCCACGGGAGAGCTTGTAGGACATTACATTACCAAAGCAATTCAGTATACACTGGTAAGCGGGCAGTGGCATCACTGGGAAACTTAGTGATGTCTCTCTTTATAGGGGAGGCTTAATGAGAGGAGATGGCTTCATAGAACTGGATTCTCTGAGAGCAACGAAGATGACAGGATCTAAAATAATAGAGTTTAAGTGGTGATGCTGAACAAATCAAAAGCAAGGTGGTTGCAAGTATAGAAGAGTGGCAAGATCAGGGTGGCGTCCAAGGGTCTGCACCCACAAAGAGCAATGGAGATGGGTAACACAACAGGGCATTCCAGGGGCAATATCAATGGAAAGTCAACAAAGATATGCTTAATTTACAGAAAAGAAATTAAAGCTGAATAATCATGAGGCTGAGGGGAACCACTCCAATAAAAATTACAATCCCTTTGCCAGTTTCCAGACCTGAGCCAGTTTTTTGACCTCTAACCCACTGACTGTATGAGAGGACAGGTCCCCAGGAAGAAGCACCCTGCAACAAGATGGCAAGACTACGTAGAGTGATTCCTCCCCGTTCTTCCCCAATAGTCATGTACTACTTAGGAAACCATACACTGAGGCAAGGGAATGCCCAAACCTCCCAAGGGCTGTTTTATACAGGATCCACATTGACCTTGATACCTAGGGATTTGAAGTCATCATGACTCTCCTGTGAGAATAGGGGCACATAGTAATGAGGTAATATATGTGCTGGCTCAAATCTGACCCGCAGTAAGTCCAGTGGTTCCATGGAGCAACTAATGATCATTTTACTGGTCCCCAAATGTGTAATTTGCATGGACATGCTTGGTAGTTCCTTGGTCTATGGGGTAAAATCTATTATAGTGCAGAAGGACAAGTGGAAGTCTCTGAAATTACCACCTCTTCCACCTCAGCCACAATATAGCATCCCAGGAAAAATGGCAGAAATTCATTTGACCCTGAAAACGTAATGGATGCAGGTGGGTGGTCTTCATTATATCTCCATTCATTTCACCAGTCTGGCCCTTACGATAACCAGATGGATCCTGCAGGATAACAGTTGATGACCACAAACCAAACCATGTAGTAGCCCAAACTGCAGCTGCTGTGTCAGATGTGGTATCTTTGCTAGAGCAAATTAACACTCCCTCAAATACATGGTATGTGGCCATTGATTTGGTAAATGTGTTCTTTTCCTTCCTTATCAGAAAGAAGAATTAGAAACAGTTCACACTTTGAATGAACAGTAGTAGTACAGTGGTGCCCTAAGGCTATGTTAACCTCTCACCCTCTGTTATAATACAAGTCAAAGAGGCTTGAACCATCTAGACAGCCTCCAGAACATCACACTAATTCACTCTACTGCTGACATCAGCTAATTGGACTTGATGGTCAATAAGTGGCAAGTATGTTGAAAATCTTGATAAGAAAAATTTCCTCCAAAAGATGGAAGATAAACACTACAATGATTCAGGGCCCAGCATTGTCAGTGACATTTTTAGGAGTCCAGGGGTCTGGTGCATGCTGAAACAGCTTAATAGTCGTACCAACTTCAAAACAAAGGACAAATTATTGCATCTCACAGCTCCCATCACAAAGAAGGAAGCCTAATACCAAGTAGTCCCGATTGGGTTTGGAGGGATCATATTTCACATCTGGCAACGCTGCTCCTGTCGGTATATTAGGTGACCCCAAATACCTCCAGCTTTGAGTGGGATCTGCAGTAGGTCCAGGCTGCAGAACAAGTGGCCTTGCCATTTGGACCACATGCTCCAGAAGACCCTGTAATATTGGAGGAAGCTGTGGTGGGAATTGCCCTTGACTGAAGAGCGCCCTTGCCCTGACTGAAGATGCCTGCCTCCCTTGCATCAACTCAAGACAATTCTGAAGAACCATCCTAGTTTCAAAGCTTCCCCGTAGAGTCGGCTGAGGCCTTAGATGACACTGAATGGAAGCCCTACTTTGTCCTCTGCCTAGTCCTGATTCCTTTTTTCCCTCCACAGATGTTGATCCTGAGAGCACTCCCTAGTAACTCTCTACATGCTAACCTCCATTTCAGAGTCAGCTTCTCGGGGAAACTTGAAGCAGGAGTAGATGCTAGCTGCTGCCTAGAAGAACCAGATCTGCCACTGTCCTTGCCAGAAGATCTGATATCTGTGTGTATGGCCACCACCTCACACTGCTTACTTCTACATCCAAATCTCAGGTTGGGGTGACTGCTTGGAGAAACTGTAGTTAAAGAGAGTCTTGTAAATTTAGTATTTAGCCTTCCATCCTAGAAAAGGGTTTGAATGGGTTTAAGGTGGGTGAGATAATTTACAATATCTGCCATAGTCTATCCCTATATTATTATTATTATTAAAGGATTTATTTATTGATTGATTGCTATGTTGGGTCTTCGTTTCTGTGCTAGGGCTTTCTCTAGTTGCAGCGAGCGGGGGCCACTCTTCATCGCGGCGCGCGGGCCTCTCACTATCGCGGCCTCTCTTGTTGCGGAGCACAAGCTCCAGACGCGCAGGCTCAGTAGTTGTGGCTCACGGGCCCAGTTGCTCCGCGGCATGTGGGGTCTTCCCAGACCAGGGCTCGAACCCATGTCCCCTGCATTGGCAGGCAGATTCTCAACCACTGCGCCACCAAGGAAGCCCTATCCCTATACTATTCAACACCTATTTATCCTCCCATACTTAAACATCCAAATGATAATAGCAAGAGTACATGCTCCTGACCGACGGAATGCAATGATTTCTCTTACAAATGCACCCTCACCCTCTCCTCAAAAGGGGGGAGGAAAAAAGCCAATCACCACACCTACTCTGAGTGATGTTCATTTCTACTTTAATTCAGTCACAATCCCATTTGCTTCCTATAGCATAGGAGATAAATTATAAAATTATCTATCTAAGAAAATGGGGAAAGGGAGATGGATAAAAAAATTAGGAAGAAAATAATGAAGTAAAACCATCCTCTTATTTTTCTTTGGTCATAAGTTTGTTACCGACTTTTATACTTTCTTTCCTCTACTAATCATTCCATTTTTCTCTGCTTTCATCCAGCATCTCATCTGGTTGGAGTCCTTTCTCTGGTGCTCCAACCATATTTTTCATGCCTGAGAGGTCTGAGGTCTTGGTGATACTGCTTATATGGTGTTGCTGTAGTTTTTTTTTTTTTTTTAAGTTTTTATTTATTTATTTATGGCGGCATTGGGTCTTCGTTTCTGTGCGAGGGCTTTCTCTAGTTGCGGCAAGTGGGGGCCACTCTTCATCGTGATGCGTGGGCCTCTCACTATCGCGGCCTCTCTTGTTGCGGGGCACAGGCTCCAGACACACAGGCTCAGTAGTTGTGGCTCACGGGCCTAGTTGCTCTGCGGCATGTGGGATCTTCCCAGACCAGGGCCCGAACCCGTGTCCCCTGCATTAGCAGGCAGATTCTCAACCACTACGCCACCAGGGAAGCCCAACCGCTGTCTTTTGAATTTGCATATTCTAGATTCTTCACATATGAGTGGAATAATACAATATTTGTTCTTCTGTGTCTGACTTATTTCACTTAGCATAATGTTTTCATGGTTCATCTATGTCGTAACAAGTATCAGAATTTCATTCCTTTTTATGGCTGAATAGTATTCCATTGTATGTATATATCCATTTTATTTATCCATTCATATGTTGATGGACATGGGCTATTTTCACCTTTTGGCTATTGTGAATGTTGTTATGAACACGGTGTACCAGTAACTGATTCCCTGCTTTCAGCTCTTTTGGGTATATACCTAATAGTGGAACTGCTGGATCATATGTTAGTTCTATGCTCAACTTTTCGAGGAGCTATCAAACTGTTTTCCACAGTGGCTGCAACATTTTACATTCCTACCAGCAATGCATGAGTGTTCCAATTTCTCCATATCCTTGCCAATACTTGACACTTTCCATTTTAAAAATTATAACCATCCTAATAGATGTAAAGTGGTATATCATTATACTTTTGATTTGCATTTCTCTAATAACTAAGGATGTTGAGCATCTTTTTCACATCTTCCATTAACTTTTACCACATAACTAAAATGAACCTTAGAGGATATCCTGGGTTCAAATGTACCCCTCTCTATGCCCATTGTGCAGCTATCTTTTTCCCCCTTTGGATTATGGAACAATCACTCCAACCAACATGACACCCGAATTTTGTCTGTTAATTCAGAGGTTCAGGAACTCCAAATGGCCAGGTAGCAGTCATAACTTCCAGTTTGATTGGAATATTGTTATATCCTCCTAGAAAAGAAAACATTCTATCTTTGGTTAATAAAACCTTTAATCCAACAAAAATAAAGTCAAGGAGACTGGAAATAAAAACATTTTGCAAATGAGTCATTAGCTATAACAGAGGGAGACCACCCCATTTTCCATTCCATTTTTATTGGAGCCATGTGTCCTGGCTACTGAAGGAACAGTACCTTTACTAGTTGAAAGAGTATACCACTTCTTGTAGGGCAGCTCCCCAAGTGCACAAAGCGTCTCCCAGACAGTACTGTGACTGAGTCTTTAATAAGCCATACCACAATTATTATTATTATTATTTTTAAAAGTAAATTTATTTATTTATTTTTGGCTGCATTGGGTCTTCGTTGCTGTGCACAGGCTTTCTCTAGTTGCGGTGAGTGGGGGCTACTCTTTGTTGCAGTGTACGGGCTTCTTATTGCAGTGGCTTACCTTGTTGCAGAGCACGGGCTCTAGGCGTGCGGGCTTCAGTAGTTGTGGCATGTGGGCTCAGTAGTTGTGGCTCGCGGGCTCTAGAGTGCAGGCTCAGTAGTTGTGGCGCACGGGTTTCGTTGCTCTGCGGCATGTGGGATCTTCCCGGACCAGGGCTCGTACCAGTGTCCTCTGCATTGGCAGGCAGATTCTTAACCACTGCGCCACCAGGGAAGCCCCACAATTATTTTTATCTGGCCAACTATTTGGGGGTGGAGTAGACAGTGAGAACAGTGAATCCTATTGGCATATGACCATTGTCTTACTTTTTTTTTTGTTTTTCAATAAATTTACCTTCTTGGTCAGAAGCAATGATGTATGTGGGATACCATGCTGGTGAATAAAGCATTCACTTAACAGATGCAAATGATCACACAAAAAAGCAACTGCAGGCAGGGTGGCCAAATTCATATCCAAAATAAACATCTGTAACTACAATAACTATGCACTTCATGATGTAAGGGATTCAGTGTAACTGGCCTTGCCAGGTGGCTGGCTAGTTCCTTATGTTAAGGTGGTCCTATTAGGGGCTCAGCGTTGGTTTCTGTTGGTTGGAGATTGGAAACTTAGTAATAGCAGGAGATAGTTTAGGCTTGGCAGAGGAAAAACAATGTTGTACCCGTACATAACCCCATACATACAATCTCTTATTTCATAAGCCAGCTAAGCATGGCTGAGTGAAGAGAACTGACAAATATCTACAAAATAGGTCATCTTAATGATCTGATTATTGAATGCTTCCTTTGTAGAAGAATCCATTGTGAATATTGACATTGAACACAATTATCTCCATTCTCTTGGTATATATTCCAAATGGTCTATCTATCTGACTCTTTCCCAAGTCCCCTTGTTACCAATCTTCAAAACTTGTTTTTCCCATACATCTGACCAAACTATTAGCTATGTCCATCATTTGAAGAGATTTCTACCTCCACTTATTTCTCCTAAGAGTCAAAGTGCACAACAGGATGTACTGCCCAAAGTTCTACCCACTTGTAAGCATTTTCCATACTCCGTATTTTTGAGTCAGTCTTGGGTGAGACTGCAATAGAACACTTACAGCTTGAGTGAGCATACTTATAGAACCTTCTCTAAACAAGGTTGAATATTTTATCCTAAGTCACCAGCTTGAGTGAGCATACTTATAGAACCTTCTCTAAACAAGGTTGAATATTTTATCCTCAGTCACCTGGTTATGGGGAGTTGCCAATGAGGTCCTAGATGTATGTTGGTGAAAGGATAAATGGGAGACAGGAGTAATACCTTGGGAGTGTGAAGCATCTGTTTGTCTCAAAAGGAAAATATCTATTTGCTGAAAAGACTTTGCTCCAAAATCCTTGGAGCTTTTTTTTTTTTATTATAATTATCCTATAGCCACAGTCTCCATATACTGTCCTGATCCACGAGGTCATAAGAGATAATAGGATTTATTGCCATTTAGCCTGGAAAAGCTGCCGAATCTTCTGTTTCTTTGGACTTTCACTACAAGCTGTAGGGGCTATTTTGTTAATGGGCTAGAATGGAGCACCTGAATCCCGAGAGACCTACCAAGCACTGTGGTAGGGAACAAAATGTTTAGCGAATTATTTCTTACTTTGGAATGAAGATACTGACTTTCTTGGACCACTGAAACCCCAGAAACCTCATAAAGAATAGATCTCTGAATGTACTTGGGTTTTAGCTCCCACCCTATGGCATGTCCACATCTTTCCAAGACATCTAGAGTACCTGTCACTTCCAATTCATTAGTCCTATTAGCACATTATCATCAATGTAGAAGTCCAGAGAGATGTCCTGTGGGCTGGTGATGATCAAGGTCTCAGCAGACTAAATTATGTCAGGGGACCAGGGAGTTGACATAGCCTTGAAGGAAGTTGGTGAAAGTATAATGCTAAACCTTCCAGGTGAAAGCAAACTTTCGGTAGACATAAAGGGTGAGGGGAGCTTTTTCAGGATAAGTAGGTACATTCCAGATGTTGACTTGCTCCCGTGATGAGTTCACACATGAAACATACCTGCTATGGAGTCATCAACTGAGAAAGCTTAGTAGTCTACTGTTATTCTCAAAAACAAATATATTTTCCAGAGATTAAGTCAAACAAATAAGTTAAAGGAGGTTATCATGGGAATAACTATACCTTGTATTTCATTTCTTTAATGATGGTACTATTCTCTATGATCCTCTAAGTGGTAACAGTATTCATTTTGGTTTACGTTTTGGAAAGTGAGGGAGAGGTTCCAGAACTTCCACTTATCCTTTCCTTTTCTAGGATAGCCCTGCTCAGAATTCCAATGTAGGGGATTCATCCAGTTGCCTGGAGTAACTGTTACCTCTATTTGGGGGGAAACAGCAAGTGGACAATCTATTGTGATCTTAAAAGCTCAGTGTTCAATTAGCTACCTTCAAAGATTCCTACTGTTCAAACAATTCTGATTCTTACTTTGACTCTGATGCCTGTTTTGGGAACCACATCCACCTCACCGCTGGCAGTTAAATGGTGCTACTTGGTCTCTGCCATCCCAGGATTTAATCATCCTCATTTAAACAAGAAAGCCATTTTCAACAGGGTTTTCTCCCACCTTCATTTCTGACCTGTAGAGAACAACTACCACTGCACTTTAAAACACTGTTGACAATTGTCCCTTGCCAATGCACTGCTTAATGTCAAGGTTCAGTGAGTATTCTCTGGGCCCTCTTGGTGGGTATAGTTAGGGAGTGGGCAAGCATATTGCACATGAAAATTCATCTCAACCTACCTATTTCCTTAAATCTTTAGGTTCTTTCCTGAACACTGTATCAAGACATTTCTGGCATCTCAACCTCATTTCATGTACACCACCTCTGAGTCCAGGTTTCAGAAAAGCAAGTGAACAAACAAGACCGCCATCTCGTTAAGCCAGAATCACTGGTAAGTGCAGCCATGTTGATTAATTCAACCTGACCTATAATTATTTTCCTCCCTCTCTGATCTAGAAACCTTAGATGCCATTCCTCCATATATTATCTACGTTCTTGATGATCTAAATTAGGAAACTGTTACAATCATGTTTGTCTTTTTTTCTTAAGCTTCATAAACTCAGGAATGTTGGAATATGACTGTAGTTACTTGCCTGGAGGCAATGAATGGTGGAGAGGGAGGAGGATAAGGAGAATTGGCATCTACTGCAAGTTATTTACCTGAGGTGAGATTATTACAGACTCTTAAAGAAAGATAGTCACAACTTCAACATATAGGAGAGCCCAGGCTTATGCTAGGGTAGCTCAGTGGGACTTGGCAATTGAGATACTCATTGTAGTTAAGTCCTCCCAAATATCCCCTTTCCAGTTATGGGTGGAGGTGGCAGGGTACCAAGCAATCCAAAATTTCACATCAGGGAACTAACATGAATGTAAATTCACTTATGTCATAATTCAGAGACTCATAAGATCAGACTCTACCTCTCATTTTTGGTTATGTTGCACAAAAAAATGTGGCTGTCAAGAGATCAAATGTCTCACGGCCATTACAGTAACTTCTTGGTCTCTGACCATGCCTGCAGCCAAGAACTTAAAACCTTGATGTTACCTTTTTCTTTCTTTAAGCACTCCAGTACAATTAGAATTAGTCAATCCACCACATAGACTTTATATTTCTTTTTTTCTTTTTTTTGGCCACGCAGTGTGGCAATGTGGAATCTTAGTTCCCCTAAGGATCGAACCCGTGTCCCCTGCAGTGGAAGCATGGAGTCTTAACCACTGGATCACCAGGGAAGTCCGGGACTTTATATTTCTTATGTCCCTCCATTCTGTTCTATTTTAGCAGCATTCTAGCGCATCCGGTGACTACATGTAAATGTTTAGGCAACTTTCACTGCTGAGCCCCATCCTCTATCATAATCAGATCCTCAGTGCCTTCAAATCCAACTAAGTCAGACAACCAATCTCAGATTTCTACTCCCCTCACCTGAAAAGCCTCCTCTGTTACCAATTACTTTATCCATCAGAATTCACTCTAATCAGTTTAAGAAGATACTAGGTAGTTTAAAGAATCTTCAGGAGGGCCAGAGAACCAGGCTTGGATGATTGCTACATAGAGAGGAACACAGCAGCTTTGCGTAAGTCCTACATAGACATGTTTTGAAGAAAACACTCCTGGTATTACCTTCTGTCATTTGGAACCTGTAACCATAGGAACTGTACTCCAGAAACTCTACCATAGCTGCCCTGGAAGAATTGGATGTTTCTGCTTTCCAGGAGATCTGATCTCCCCCTTCATGTCCACTGCTCACATTGTTCACTTCCACCCTTGAGTTCTGAGTGGTCACGTCTGCTTGGCAGAAGCTAGATCTCATGAGGACCCCTGAGCTGCAAGGGAGTCTGGGAAACGTGGAGTTCGGCTTCTGGTCTCTATAGTACAAGAAGTCAAGCTACAAGGATGTTATATAAACGCTTAGGTGCTCAACTTATTGTTCATACTTGTTAAAGGAGCTGTCAAGCCTCTGACCCTTTTCTCCATTTGATTAAACTCAGCAGATATTATAGGCAGGTCAGGTGAGAGTCAAGGTGGCTGAATTAGCTGTGGGTCATTTCTTCTTAAATATTAGGAATCTTAAAGGAAGAGTGGAGCTATCAACAAGGCACTAGAATTAAGATATAAAATAGAAATTAGATATATCAAACATTACAGCAAGGAAGGAAAAGAAGTCAATATTTACAAAACAAAGAACTAATGGCATTTTTTCCCAATCTTCTAAGGTATGACAGTGGTACAACCAAGAATAACAAAGAATGGGAACTAGAAAAAAATGAATTGCAGTTTGTTTTAATTTTCATTCATATATAAATCCTCTGTTCTTAGATTTTAAAATAAAAACAGCAACAGGAACTTAGCTTTGGGCAAAAACTGGAAATAATTCATGTGGCTATATTGATACTTCTTTGAAAACAAGATTTAATTTTTTAAGGTTCAAATAAATATAATTAATTCAAAGTAATGTAATGATAATCATGAATGAATGATAAGTGGAAGGGGGACATCTTAAATTGATGATAAGATGGTAATTATTTTGGGGGCAAGTTCCTATTTGCTACATCTAGAAAGTTAGAATCATAAAATCAGGATATGAAAATTAAAAGGAACCTCAAAACCAGTCTAATTTTTCACTGCAAGGCAGAATCCTTTCTACTGTCCCCTGACAACATGATTCATCTTCTATCATCTACCTGAATATTTCTGGGAACAAAGAACAAACTGCTGAATTGGTTATCAAATGAGAAATCCATTTAATTTGGTATAACTTTTTCTTAGTGAAGTCTTACTGTTTGTTATCCAGTGATTACTGTTTTCTAAGTTCTCATAATTTATGTGATCTGCTCTTTTATTTATTCATGTAGTTAACAAACTTATTAAACTTCTCAATAGGGGTGAAAAGATTTTTAAAAATTAATTTCAATGTGTCATATATCTTCTACTTATAATCAAAATTAAACCTGTTAAGAGGATTAGCCCCTTGGGTAGTTTCCAACCTTCCCACCTAAACCCCCATTTAGTTCTCTAACTGTATTTAAACAATGGGCACTGCTAAGAGAAAAGTTTTCAAATCCCCAAAGAAAATAAAAATTCATTCATGTATTTTATTTTAATGCATTATATACTGAAGAAGAAAAGACAGGGGGAAGTACAATGGTTGTTTATAAGGTTGATTCATACTGATTTACCTGTTACTGAAACTGCACTGATATCAAAACCCCAGGTAAATTCAGTTACATAAATATCATCAATTGTGAGATTTACCTCTTCCCACTGTGGCAATCGTTCTGGTTAAGATTCTTTTGGATTGCAAAGGACAGAGAATCGTTAAACTGGCTGATTTGAAAGAAAGAATTTATTGGCTCTTATACATAATTGAAAAGGTGATTGATTCAGACATGGCTGAATCTGGGTGATCCAATGATACAATTAGCAGTCACTCTGATTCTATCTCATGCACCTTTGGCTGACTCTTCCTCATTGATGATGGTGAGAGTCAAGTGCCACCATTTAATCACTCCACTAGAAAGTAAGAATGCCTCATTTCTAATAATTCCAGCTAAACTTCTCTGGCTAACTTTCACGAGCTCAAGGCGGTTCACATGCCTGTTTCTGAAACTCTTCACTCTGGCCTGAGAAGTTGAATAGGCTGATTTGCCAGTGTGAGTGAGTGTACTGCTGCGAGTAGGAAGGACTGAGGATAACCGTGAACTGTACAAAGCCTCCAGCTGGCCAGGCGGTGCAGCCCCGGCTATCTGCTGGGCAAGCCTGGTGTTTTGGTGCTGCACACGGGCTTCATCTGCCTGGGGGGAGGGGTGTATTACTTGAATTTGCACAAAGGCATCCTATGGACTAGCTGTGGCCCTGGAGCCATGGATGTGCATCACTTGACAGTGAATGGGAGAGGGTAGTCCTCTGGTTGAAAATCAGGTGCTGTTTCTATACTAAGGAAAAATGGACACTGGGCAAACAGCTATCAGAGGCACACTACAGAAAAAATGCCATCACACGACTGCCATTAGTGTAAGTCTGAATGTCTTGTAGGTCCAGCTCAACTCAATTTAAAGCTACTCAACTCAGTTTAATCCAATCCAACAATTATTGATCTCTTTTTTAAAAATTTTTATTTTATATTGGAGCATAGGTGATTAACAATGTTGTGTTAGTTTCAGGTGTACTGTTGATCTCTTATAGGCCAAAAAGCGTGTTTGTGTCTGTGTGTATGTGTGTGTGTGTTGGGTAGATGGGTAAGGAGGCACTACCAAAAACAACAACAACAAAAAAGCAACGGACAGAAGAAAACTGTTCCTTTAGGAGCATCAAAAATTCTAACTTTTGGGCTTTCCTGATGGTGCAGTGGTTAAGAATCCACCTGTCAATGCAGGGGACACGGGTTCGAGCCCTGGTCCGGGAAGATCCCACATGCTGCGGAGCAACTAAGACCACGAGCCACAACAACTGAGCCTGTGCTGTAGAGCCTGGGAGCCACAACTACTGAGCCCACGTGCCACAACTACTGAAGCCTGTGCTCCGCAACAAGAGAAGCCACCGCAATGAGAAGCCTGACACCACGACGAAGAGTAGCCCCCGCTCGCCACAGCTAGAGAAAAGCAAGCGTGCAGCAAAGAAGACCCAATGCAGCCATAAATAAATAAATAAATAAATAAACAAACAAATTTATAAATAAAAAATAAAACTCCCTTCTTAAAAAAATTTCTAACTTTGTCAACTATGAATTTTTTTTCTTTTTAAAGTCTACTTTAACTAATAATTTAAAAATTCTCGTGCAAAATCAAAGATGGTAGAGTGTAAATATTCCTTTAGTTTCTTTTTAGAAAATTCATGCGTATTTAAGTGAATTATACATCTATTACATGTTCAAATATGATTACACTCTGGTAAACTTACAAAATCGAGGGATTTAAAAATAAATATTTACTCCACTATATTTGTTATCGTTATATCAGTCCTTACTTCCTAACGTTACCAAGTCCAAGCGTGAACTACTTGCCACACGACAGGCCGATAAATCAAGAAACCAGGTATCGGGGCAAGGAATAGTGACTTTATCTGGAAAGCCAGCGGACCGAGAAAATGGCCCAAAGAACCATCTTAAACAGTTAGAAGTCAGGCTTCTATTATACTAAAAGGGGAGGGGGCGTGGCTGGTTGTTACCCATGTCTTGGTGCCAACTCCTTTGTTCCTGCAGCCATCCCTGTAGGTGTGCTCACAATGCTCCTATTAACCCAGCACAACTGTTTTCCGTTCTGCAACTTTGTATCTTTACATGAAGGGTACCTTTATATGAAGGGAAAAGTGTTATATCTTTAAAGGTCAGAGCCTTGAGGGTGGGCTATCGTGTATATTTCAGGCTATAGGCAACACTGTTTCACCAAGACGCATAGCTTGCATGACTAAGCACAGGCAACAGAGCACAACGCTGGAGCTAAAGGAATAGGTCCAATATGGAGTCAGGTTTGTTCTTCTCTCTTACACTAGCAGTCTGAAATAGCAGCCAAATATGTAGCCGGTAGGTCATCTTATGTCTTCACGTGATCTTTAAATACCGTTTAGCTTTAAGATTATTGCTAGTAACTCAGTTTGCTCAAAAAATTGAATTAGCCTTTTATTTCTGTGAAGAAAAAAACACCCAGAGCGTGCGTTAACTTTCAACCTTGGGGAAAGCACAAAATAAACAGCAAGTTGATAATATTATCTAGTCAAAGTAAAACAAGGGGGAGGGGCGCGTGGGGAGAGAGGGGCGGGCAGTAATCAAATGCCAAATGCGATTTGTGTTTTTTTTTATTTCAGCAGTTAGGGAGCATCGGTGAGAACTCCCTCCTTCAAAGTCAAAAAAATATCTAGCACCCGAAAAAATTTACGTCTGGTTCTTTCTAGATAAAAGAGAACAGGATTTAAGTGAGTACATACTTAAGGTTAAGTGAGTAAATCCTTGCGGGGGTTGGGGGGGAAGGTAACCACCCCTGTGGAACTTTGGAACTTTTGTCTTTTACTTGAAACGCAGCAGCGGCGTGAATTTTTCTGTTCCTTGGTCGGTAATCGGGCGAACCTGCGTGCCAGGCTGCGGACACCTTGTTGGGTCCGGGGCGGAGGGCGACGATGCTGTCGAGGATGTGAAGCCGACGTGCAGAAATGAAAGCGATGACAAAAGCTCGCGAGGCCTGAGCGCTTCGGTGGCCGGGCCGCTCCCGCGGCCGCAGAGGCCCCGGGGCCGCCGGGCCAGCGCGCGGCGGGGACGGCGGGCGCGTCAATGGGCCCATTCAGGCCGGCGCGGCGCGGGGGTTGAGAAGTTAAGGGGCGGGAGGTGGCGCGCCGAGGCCGCGGCCGCGCCATTTGCATTTCAATGAAACCCGCCTGTTGACTCAGTGCCCGGCGCTTCCGCAGCTCCCACCAGAATCTGCCTTTGTTGGTTTTAGCTCCGGTCAAGTCCACTTCTTGCAGCGGGGGAGCCGCGCTCATTGAGTTTGTGTAGTCAGGCAGAACACTCGACAGGAAGGAAGGAGGAAGGGGTGCTCCGCGCGGCCATTGTCTGGGCAACTGGGCTTAAGCAGCCGAGTGACTATTTAATCTAGAAGGTGCACTTGAATCCCTTGCAAATCCTCTCAGTGTGGAGCAGGGGGCACCCAGGCAGGGACAGATGGTGCAGGACCCCTTTGTTTAAAAATATGGAAATACGCTTTTTCATTTACTTAAGGTAGCCCCGCTCTTTTAACTGTTGCTATTCCCCCGTGTTGCATTGTGCAGGAGAGACCCGAAGCGGCTAATGGGTCTGGTCAGCCCTGCCTGAGCGGCCCCAATTTTTTTTTTTTTAATGTAATAGCTGGAAGTGAGTTTGCTATGTTTGGCATAGTTACAGTAAGAACCCCTCTTACCTTTCTGGTGTCTTCTGAGTTGGGCACAGAGCAGCCCAGGGAAGTTTGTTTAAAAGCCTTGCAAGATCTCTTTTCAGAGGCCCCCTCCCTTTCTTTTGTCACATTAAGCATCAAATTCAGAGGTCTCAGGGTGCTTCACGTGCAGCGAGGGGCGGAGGGAGAATGTCTTGTTCCGTGTCTCCTGCTGCTTTGCCGTGACCTCTTGGGCCATGAAGCACGGTGAAGGGTGACCCACTTGGGTTTCCAGAGCCGGAAGGACGCTGTGGCTCGGGCCGCACATGTGGTTCTGCTTCCACAGCTGTAATTTAGAGTATGTTCAACATCAGGCTTTGGAAATGTGCACACATGCTTGCAGTATATTAGAAAAGTGGAAGATTCTGCCTACAGAGCCCTTGAGCTTGCTGACATGTCACAAGATGGATCTTCTGATTATCCTGACGACATAGAGGACTACATTTTTATCGGCTCTCGGGGCACATTTGGGGACATTAGAACACACCCCAAGTTAGTCGGAAATGAGGTCAACCAACTGTCCACACATGTGACCTATTTTTCCTGTCCTGGCTTTTGTTTAAAACATGGCAGTCATGGCCCTGCCAGACTCTTCTAGCCACGGTAATACAAATCAATTAAAGGAAGAAATTTGAATAGATAACTGGTAAAAAAAAAAAAATCAGATGGTTTTCCATTTCAGCACAGATTATACAGGAAGCAGATTATTGTCTTGTGGTTTTGAAGGTAGGATGAAGCTGACACATTAGAAAATAGATTGTTGAAGTATTTTAATCTTGAGGTGTTTAAATGTTGGGCATCTTAATACATTTATATAAAGAAACAGATGTCTCTTTGGTGTGTAATTCAAATCAAACGTTTGACTCTGTGAAATGCTCATAATCCAACTGTCTCTTACCTGCCATGACTGCAGACTCTCTGCCCTCAAGTTGTTCTGACATGCTCTCTCTAAGAACATAGACAGCGTACATACAACACCTGGATCTGTGAATTAATTACTACCTAGGCCAGCACCAAGAGCCTTTCTAAGTGGCCAAGTGCAAGGATCTTCTGTTTCTTATCCAAGTATCAAAGCCCCAAGTCCATGAATTGACCCTTTACTATGAATTCCTGCTTCATTTCTATTTCACTCAGCCATTTTAGAGGAGGAAAGAGCCAGAATCAGGTGTCAGCCAGCAGGTGTAGCTTATAATTTATATTTTTTGAAGAAAAATCTGCCTAAGCTGGTTTCAAGTTATCAAAAGATATAGAAATTAAGAAATTCTAAAAAGATGTAGGAATTAAAACTGGGGGTGTGGGTGGGTGGGTCAGTGATTTTACATGCTTAAGCATTGCTCAGTAAACAAATTTGTTTAGAAGTTCAAAAGTCAAAAGAGAGCTTTGCTTGGAGTTTGAAAATTTTATAGGTTTTCCTTCCAAATGGTGAAAAATGGAATATGATATTATTATTATTCCACAGGCAGGTGTGAGCTTGAGCATATTAAGTTTCTTGGCTTTCTTTTGATTTTATATAATGAGCCTTTCGTTGGACTTCATGACAGTGATGGTCTCCCTCTCTGATGCTGATTAAAACCATGAAACCCCACATACTCACTGATATTTGTCATTTTATTTTGGTTGGTAAGTGAATTTTGGTGATAAAAGTGTGAAGCCACAAGTTCCCCAAAGCACTGGAATGCAGTGAAAAGGAAACTACCCCATCTAGCAAAGGTTTGGATTTAAGTTGAACCTGAGGCTTCATGCTCACTCACCGTTCACAAATGATGCCCACTCACCTAGCCCAGGGGGATGAAACTGGGGGCACCCACATTCAATTGGGTGAAGGATTCTCAGAATGTTCCTAAGGCCAATGTGTTGTATGGGACCAACCTGGGCCTCTGTTGAAGATCAGAGAATGAGACTGTGTATTCCCATAGGGAAAGGCAGCTTCAGCAACTGACCCTATTTATGGGAGAGGATTTGGCCAGCGGGGACATGAATTCAGAGGCTTTCGTTATGAATCAATTCCTATGAGACTACCACAGCTGGGTTGAAGGTGTTCAAATGGAAGTGTTACTTTTAGTTTCTGCATCGCTTGGGTTTGTCCAAAATGAAAGTACTTACGGTGACCTTCCATACCAGACAGAGGATTGTTTAGAAGTGTGCACCAAAATTTCCATTCGGGTGTGGACTTAGTTTAGGAAAGTTCTCCAAGTCATAAGCTGTCTTCCCCCAAAGCAGGACACATTCCCAGATGCCAGCCATATAAGATTCGTGTTGTGTCTTACCTGATCTCTGCAGTGGTTGACGGTATTGACTGCTTCCTCTTTGAGAAGCACCTTCCTTGGCTTCGATGACAGAACTTTCTCCTGGCTTTTCTCCTACCTCTCTGGCCTCTCCTTCTTAGTCTTCCTTGCAGGCTCTTCGCCCCTTTGCTCATCCCTTATTGTGCTCTCGTGAGGGTTCTGTCTTTGGTTCTCACCTCTTCTGTACATTCTCCTTCGTGAGATTTCTAGGAGACCTTTCTTAAATACACTATGTGTCCTCCTGCCTCAGGGCCTTGAACATGTGGTTTTCTCTGCTTAGAATGTTCTTTCTCCAGATACCTGGCTTATTTCTTTATTTAGTTCTCTACTCAAATGTCACCTTTCAAATGAAGCTTCCCTTGTTATCCATAGAAAATAGCAGGTATCCAGTCAGGGTCAGGACTAGGATAAGGCAAGCAAGGTGCCCAGGGCACACAATTTAAGGAGGAGAGTTCAGGGTCAGCACCTGAGAATGTGTGCCTCCTTACATTTGGTACCCTGGGCATCTTGCTTGCCTCACCGGTCCTGACCCTCTACCTGTACTGAGTCACTCTCTAGTCTCTTAGTTTATCTTTCTTCACAGATATTATTATAACTAACATATATATATAATTGATAATTGTATGTCTCTCCACCCTTGTCCCACTCACACCATTAGTATGTGGGCCATGTTGGAGGAGGGCCCTTATCTGTTTTGGTTTTTGCTCTATCTCCTGAGCCTAGAACAGAGCTCAGAATGTAGTAGGTATTCATCATACATTTATGTTTAAATGAATATAGTGTATAAATGCCTACCACTCATATTATTGATGACTCAAATGCACAGGGACTACCCTGGTGGCGCAGTGGTTAAGAATCCACCTGCCAATGCAGGGGACATAGGTTCGAGCCCCGGTCTGGGAAGATCCCACATGCAACGGAGCAACAAAGCCCATGCGCCACAGCTATTGAGCCTGTGTTCTAGAGCCTGCGAGCCACAACTACTGAAGCCTGCATGCCTAGAGCCCGTGCTCTGCAACAAGAGAAGCCACCACAAGAGAAACCCACGCACTGCAACGAAGAGTGGCCCCTGCTCGCTGCAACTAGAGAAAGCCCGCGCACAGCAACAAAGACCCAATGCGGCCAAAAATATATAAATAAAATAAAAAAACAAAACAAAACAAAAAAACACTCAAATGCACAAAAACAAGGTTTGTAAATGGATCTCTCCCCTTGGATGTTTCACAAGCTTTTCAAACTCAGTGTGTTCAAAACTGCATGTATCACCTTTCACTCCCAAACCTACCTCCCGCCTAAATTTCCTTAGTAGCTGCATCTAGCTCAGATTAAAATGCTAGAGATGTGGTGACTCGGGCCTATCAAGTTTGCTCCCTAAATAACTCTTGTCTTCCTCCGCCTCCCTCCCTGTTGCCCTGCTTTAATTCGGGCTCTCCTCCCTTCCTCCTGGAAAAACTGCCGGTCCCCATCCAAGTGATAGCTTCTTGTTCTCTGCTTAAAACGTCTGGCACACTGCTGTGAAGTGAGCTCTCTAAACCACCTATCTGATCATGCCACTTCCTTATCTTCACATCCTTCCCTGTAGCCCTGTAGGTTTGAAGATACCATTCACATGGCCATCGGTCTGCTGACTCTTGCCTGGGAGTCTCCTGCTGTGCCCTCCCTCTCTTCCTGCTCCTGTGATCTACCCTCCCTCCCCCCCACCCCCACCTCCCACCCCACCCCCTCCCCCACCCCCCTCCCCCACCCCACCCCCTCCCCCCCACCGCAAGGCACACACTTGGTGCCCAGTCACAGAGGATTTGGAAGTTTGGAGTACTCTGTCCTCCTAACTGCTGCTCTGCCGTTGCCTGGCTAACCTCTACCTATCCGTTCATCCTCAGTGGAATGGGCAATTTGAGCTTCCCTCTGCCTCTCAAGTTGTTTTGTAATTTTCCATTTACCTACCCCGCTCCCCATCCCACTGAGAACACCTTAAGGACGGGAACTGGGTCTTTCGTTTTGGCACACCCAGTGTAGAGTGGACCCTCCATGTCGTTTGTTGAACGAATGTATAAATTCATTTCAAGATTATTTTGTTATGTAGGGTAAGGTACAGCTCTAAATGACTTTTTCCTTACTTGGTATCTGTTGATTCCGACATTATTTTAAAAAATCCTTCCTTGCTCCCTTGAGTGAGGAGCTTACTTGGTCATATGTTACATTCTTACAAATAGTTGTATGTAATTCCAGTTTTCCCTTTTGTCCTCTTGATTTACATATCCATTCCTACATCAGTAACACTACAGTTTAGACTTCCTCAGCCACTATTTTACCTGAATATTCCTGGGTTTCGTCCGTGTTTATTTTCCTAAATACATTTTGGTATCGGATGTTTTATTGATTATTTTACTACAAAAATCCAGTTAGAGTTTTAATTGGAGTAGTTAACTGAAAATTAATTTTAAAGAACAGAACTCTTCTTCATTTTATCCTCATTGTAAGGTTGGTTAGTTGCTAGTTTAAGAGTAATCAGATAACAGAAAAACCACATCAAAAACTGACGTCAAGGAGTTCCTGGTGGCGTAGTGGTTAGGATTCCAGGCTTTCACTGCCCTGGCCTGGGTTCACTCCCTGGTCGGGGAACTAGATACTGAGTGCCACAGAGCACGGCAAAACAAAAACCAAAACAAACCCCCCAAAAAACCAACAACCAAGGGCTTCCCTGGAGGCACAGTGGTTGAGAATCCACCTGCCAACGCAGGGGACACGGGTTCGAGCCCTGGTCTGGGAAGATCCCACATGCCGCGGAGCAACTATGCCCGTGCACCACAACTACTGAGCCTGTGCGTCTAGAGCCTGTGCTCCACAACAAGAGAGGCCGTGATAGTGAGAGGCCCGCACACCGCGATGAAGAGTGGCCCCCGCTCGCCGCAACTGGAGAAAGCCCTCGCACAGAAACGAAGACCCAACACAGCCAAATAAATAAATAAATAATAATTTTAAAAAACAAACAAAAAAGCAACAACCAAAACCTGGTGTCAAGTGACAGCCACATTTTATTTATTTATTTATTTATTTATTTATTTATTTATTTATTTATTTTTGGCTGTGTTGGGTCTTCGTTTCTGTGCGAGGGCTTTCTCTAGTTGCGGCAAGTGGGGGCCACTCTTCATCGCGGTGCGCGGGCCTCTCACTATCGCAGCCTCTCTTGTTGCGGAGCACAAGCTACAGACGCGCAGGCTCAGTAGTTGTGGCTCACGGGCCTAGTTGCTCCGTGGCATGTGGGATCTTCCCAGACCAGGGCTCGACCCCGTGTCCCCTGCATTAGCAGACAGATTCTCAACCACTGCGCCACCAGGGAAGCCCGACAGCCACATTTTTAAGCGAATCGCTCTACTTCCTCATGACAGAATTCATAGCCTCGTGCTTCTCATGTCATTATATGCTCTTGCCTTCCCAGGAGTATATGATCTGTCCAGCAAGCTAACATTAATTGTCTTTTAAAACTCCCTAATAGAGATAGGCAGTGTCTTTCATGTACCATTTCAGTGTTAGATAGAATATTATGGGTGGAATATTCTTCCCTTTGTCCAATCCTAGTATTTGAAAACAAATTCATCCTATTTTCTTAGTGGAGACGTGAAACAGCTGGCCACCATCCCGTTTCTACAAACTCTCCTTATACTTTCAACTGGTAACAGGGAAATACCTCTTTAGCTCAGTTTGTCTGAACATTTATTTTGTGGGACCTTCTAAACATCCATAAATTTTACACAAGCCGTTTGAACATTTTACATGATTAATCTTCTATTGTTTATCTAATGCAGGACGCCGCACACTACCCGAAACTCCGATTATAAAGAGAGGGCCATAACCTTGGGGGAGTCTGGGCTTAGTGTTCACTGTGTCATCAGCCTTTCTCATCCCCTTGTTTGTATTAAGGGATTAAAATCATAGTCATTTTGTTTTTTGCCTTGCTTATTTCAAGTCTCTAGTTTTGTGTGTGTGTGTGTTTTTTTTTGCTGGGAATAGAGTCTAAACTTTCTAATTTAAGCGAAGGGGTTTATGAGCCCCTGGGGCAAAGATTTCATTCCATAGCCTTGAAGTTGGAAGCAGGGAGATGATTTGGTTCATTGATTTCTCTTCTAAGTCTGTTTCTTTCTAGTTCTCTAGCCCCTGATCCCTATCTGCCAGGGGAGTAGTTAATAATTTTTACTCATATCCTCTGGCTTTCAATTAATAAGTACTCAGGTGATCTGATTTAAGGCATGCTTTAAGTTTGTTTAGCCACTTCCATGAGCCCACAGCTGCAATGTATTTCAGGTAAAGTCATTGATAGTGTATAAGGATGACAAAACTTGGTTTACATTATCATGGAATTATTTAATTTTTGAACCTGGTTAATTTTACAAAAATAGATGTTTTTAAAAAAGTTACCTAGAACCATAGCCATGGAAACCCATTCTCACTTCGACTTCCATGCGGTGTATTTTTTAAACTGCTTGAGACAGCTGAGTTTTAAACCACTGTCAATCAAAAACAAACAACAAACAAACAAACAAACAAACCAAAAACAACCCAACTTACCCAGTTGGACCGCGGGTTACCTGCTTTTCCTCCAGTTCTCTGGCAGGAGAAAACAGCGTCCTATGCAGAAACATGAACAGTGCAGGTCAGTTTTTAAACAGAAAACAACTTTATAAACAGTGAGTGCATTCAGGGTGCACGCCCTGGGCTACACAGGTCCGGTCCAGCACACGTGCAGAGTCTGTAGGAGACTAAACAGAACACAATGTGTTTGTTCTACGGTGATGACTTTGGAGAGCTCTATACTTATTTCAGGGCTGCTGCCATTACTGAAGATTATTTTTTTGTTTTTTGCTTTTGGAACTCCCCTCTAGGAAATGCTTTTAAACTTTCTAACCCAAAATATTTCCCAAATCTGTCCATTTATTGTCATCCCTACAGCACATGTCCTAATTTAGATGCTTACCATCTCAATCTTGATTATGGAAACATCTTCTCAATTAGCTTTATGCCCGGTTATTATACTCCTACAATTAATTCTTTGCACAGTTGCTAAAATTATCTTTTTTTTTTTTTTCTGGCCATATCCCTTAACATGACATTCAAGGCTTTCCACAGTCTGATCTTGTTCTACTTTTCTAGCCTTTTCTTCTCTCTATCCTCTTCATACATCCTATTTCCAGCCAGGTATTAAAATTTAGACTGACCTTGCGTTTCCATTTGCCTGGGACAGTCTGGGTTTGCATCTGCTGTCCTGGGGTCCTGTCTAGTTTAACATTTTTAGCACTTTCAAAGGTGTCCTAGTTTGTTAATAAATTATATGGTCACTCCTTGGTATTTTTTTTTTTAAGATATTTTTATGTGGACCATTTTTAAAGTCTTTTACTGAATTTGTTACAATATTGTTTCTGCTTTTATGTTTTTTGGCTGTGAGGCATGTGGGATCTTAGCTCCCCGACCAGGGATCGAACCCACACCCCTGCATTGGAAAGCAAAGTCTTAACCACTGGACCACCAGGGAAGCCCCACTCCTTGGTATTTTTAAACAGCTTTATTGAGACATAATTACGTACCATTAAGTTTATCCACTTAAAGTGTACAATTCAGTGGTTTTTAGTATATGTACAGAGTTGTGAAACCATTACCTTAATGCAAATTTAGAACATTTTTATCACCCCAAAAAGAAACTTTGTACCCATTACCAGTGATTTCACATCTTACCCCCACTCTCCCCATCCTATCTCCCAGCCTCAGGCAACCACTAATCAACTTTTTGTCTCTACAGATTTGCCTATTTTTAATATTCAACGTACATGGTATTATACAATATGTGTTGTGTGTGTGTGTGTGTGTGTGTGTGTGTGTGTGGCTTTGGTCACTTAGCATAATTTTAAAAAAAAATAAATTTATTTATTTTTCTTTATTTATTTTTGGCTGCGTTGGGTCTTCGGTGCTGCGTGCGGGCTTTCTCTAGTTGCGATGAGCAGGGGCTACTCTTCGTTGTGGTGCACGGGCTTCTCACTGCGGTGGCTTCTCTTGCTGCGGAGCACGGGCTCTAGGCACGCGGGCTTCAGTAGTTGTGGCTCGCGGGCTCTAGAGCGCAGGCTCAGTAGTTGTGGCACATGGGCTTAGTTGCTCCGCGGCATGTGGGATCTTCCTGGACCAGGGCTCGAACCTGTGTCCCCTGCATTGGCAGGCGGATTCTTAACCACTGCACCACCAGGGAAGTCCCTAGCATAATGTTTCTGATGTAGTATGATGTATCATGTGTCAGTAGTTCATTCCTTTCTATGACCAAATTATGTTCCATTGTATGCCTATACCACATTTTATTTATCCATTTATCAGTTGAAGGACATTTGGATTGTTTCCAGTTTTTGGGTACTATGAATAATGCTGCTGTGAACATTCGTGTACAAGTCTTTGTGTGGATATATGTTTTAATTTCTCTTGAGTATATACCTAGGATTGGAATTGCTTGTTCAGACGCTAACTACGTATGTAACATTTTGAGGAATTGCCCACCTGTTTCCCAAAGCCGCTGCTGCTCCATTTTATATTCCCACTGGTAATTTATGAGAGTTCCAATTTCTCCACGTCTTTACCAACACTTGTTATTGTCTGTCTTTTTTCTTATAGCCATCTTACATGTGAAGTAATATCTCATTGTGATTTCAATTTACATTTCCCTAATATGTAATGATGTTGAGCATCTTTTCAGATGCTCGTTAGACATTCGTTTATCTTCTTTAGAGAAATGTCTATTCAAATCCTTGGCCTATTTTTAAATTAGGTCATTTGCCTTTTAATTATTGAGTTGTAAGAGTTCTTTATATAGTCTAAGTCCCTTATCAGATATATGATTTGTAAATAGTTTCTTTCAGTCTGTGGGTTGCCTTTTCACTTTCTTGATGGTGTCCTTTGAAATTCAAATATTTTTCATTTTGGGTTAGTCTGACTTACCAGTCTTCTCTTTGCTGGCTTGTGCTTTTGGTGTCATATCTAAGAAATCACTGCCTAACCCAAGGTCACAGAAATTTACTGCTGAATTTTCTTCTAAGAGTTTTATAATTTTAGAGCTTTCATTTAAGTCTATGATCCTCTTTGAGTTAGTTTTTGTGTATGATGTGAAGTTAGGGGTCCCAATTCATATTTTGCTTGTGGATTTCCAGTTGTCTTAGACCATTTGTTGAAAAGACAATTCTTCTTCCATTAAATTGTCTTGGCCCCCTACCTCTATGCATTTTTATAGTTTAATTATTTATATTATAGCCTTGGGCTAGAATTGTTTTATATTAGTCTTCTCTTCCTATTGACATCTTACTAATTAATTCCTTCAAGATTATATGCATATATGTATATAGATATATGAATATATCTATATCATATATATAGAAATATACATATATCTATATATATATATGCCATATCTTCTTTATCCATTCATCCATTGTTAGGTTGTTTCCATATCTTGGCTATTGTAAATAATGCTGCAATGAACGTAGGGGTGCATATATCTTTTCAAATTAGTTTTTTTGTATTCTTCAGATAAGAATACCCAGAAGTGGGATAGCTGGATCATATGGTAGTTCTAGTCTTAATTTTTAGAGGACTCTCCATACTGTTTTCCACAGTGGCGGTACCCAATGATAGCATTTTTGAAAGAATTTCTCCAGATTCCCCCACTAAGGAGGACAATATGAGGTGTAAGATCAGGGTAGGAGTTATGACTGAGAGGTATTGCCAACCATTCCTTTACTCACCTGTTGTGGTGCTTTCCTCCCTACTCCTTGGCCCATGAGCCCAGGTTTAGTGCCAGTATTTCATGTGAGACACCAGAGGCATCATCTCCAGAAGGTCACGTTTAGAAAACAAAGCCACCACTGGGACAGCACATTCTGTTTGAGCTTTTCCTTGGTTATTAGCAGAGCTTAGTTGATCATACTTGGCTGTCATTATTTAGGTTACTTTGGAGGACAGGAGGTGGCAGAAATCTGAGGTGGTTTGTGCTAACAGACTTTGTGCCTTGTATGGATGTTATAAAAAAAATATACTGCTCTTTTGCAGGCATCTAGGATCTCCTGGTCCACAGCTACAAAGACAAACCTAAAGAGCTAATGGTCAGGAAAATCAGACTCAGCTCTAAGCCTGTGCTTAACCAGGACTTGTAGTGTTAAGGCAACTAGTGCTGAGATAGTAAAATTCTATTGTAACCTATGTCCAGAGATGAGAAAACACCCATGTTATTGGGTTCCAGTGTCACAGTGAGAGAGCTCACTTTACACTACCACGTACTCTGGGGATGTGGTTTAATCCACAATGTTACTGAATCCCCAGAAAAGTCACTTGTGGTTCTCGTATGGATTTTTACTGTATTTATTCCAAATAAAAGCAACAAAAATTAATAAGACTTTTGTAGATTGTCAAAAGAAGAATTAGTCAAGTTCAACACTGTATAATCACATCCTTCTCAAAGTATGTATGTGCCCTCTGAACATTGGCAAAGCAACATTACGATGAGGGGAGGGGCTGAGGGGGAGTGTGGTGTTTTGGAATGAGTGAGTGGTAGCCAGATAGCATAAATGGCAATGAAAACTTTGGGCATTGAAAACAGTATTCTAAGTGAAAGAAGCCAAATGCAAAAGGCCATGTATTGTATGATTCCATTTGTATGAAATCTATAGAGACAGAAATTAGATTATTGCTGCAGACGGGTACTCTGCTGAAATGACTAACAACTCTTGTCAGACCAGCAAGTAGTAACCGCAGAACACTCATTCCATGGGTTTAAATTCACATTTATTAAGTTAAATAATTGCTAATTTACATAACAAAAATTTAATTCTTATATTTTCCAGAATTGATACAAGGCTTAATGTAATCAAGAACTGTAGCTGAATAACACATATCTTTATCAGAATTAAAGATCAAATGCTAATCATTATCCATAGGTGGAAAGAATAATTGGAATGTTATCAAATTGTTTAGAATTCTACTGTTGGTCTAATTTACATAAGTTAGAATACCCAAGTTGATTAAAAGCGTGTAGTAAATAAAAGAAAGCCTAAATGATTTTCACAAATCTTTCTATTTATCCAAATCTGGCATGCTTAGCAAACCATAATTAGGAAAGAAGTTCTCATGTGAAGACAGATTTGCTACAGGGCAGACAGCAGAAGCAAGAAGAACTACAGTCCTGCAGCTTGTGGAACAAAAACCACATTCACAGAAAGATAGACAAGATGAAAAGGCAGAGGGCTATGTACCAGATAAAGGAACAAGATAAAACCCCACAAAAACAACTAAATGAAGTGGAGATAGGCAACCTTCCAGAAAAAGAATTCAGAATAATGATAGTGAAGATGATCCAGGACCTCGGAAAAAGAATGGAGGCAAAGATCGAGAAGATGCAAGAAATGTTTAACAAAGACCTAGAAGAATTAAAGAACAAACAAACAAAGATGAACAATACAATAACTGAAATGAAAAATACACTAGAAGGAATCAATAGCAGAATAACTGAGGCAGAAGAACGGATAAGTGACCTGGAAGACAGAATGGTGGAATTAACTGCTGCAGAACAGAATAAAGAAAAAAGAATGAAAAGAAATGAAGACAGCCTAAGAGACCTCTGGGACAACATTAAATGCAACAACATTCACATTATAGGGGTCCCAGAAGGAGAAGAGAGAGAGAAAGGACCCGAGAAAATATTTGAAGAGATTATAGTCGAAAACTTCCCTAACATGGGAAAGGAAATAGCCACCCAAGTCCAGGAAGCGCAGAGAGTCCCGTACAAGGTAAACCCAAGGAGAAACATGCCGAGACAGATAGTAATCAAACTGGCAAAAATTAAAGACAAAGAAAAATTATTGAAAGCAGCAAGGGAAAAATGACAAATAACATACAAGGGAACTTGCATAAGGTTAACAGCTGATTTCTCTGCAGAAACTCTACAAGCCAGAAGAGAGTGGCATGATATACTTGAAGTGATGAAAGGGAAGAACCTACAACCAAGATTACTCTACCCGGTAAGGATCTCATTCAGATTCGATGGAGAAATCAAAAGCTTTACAGACAAGCAAAAGCTAAGAGAATTCAGCACCACTACACCAGCTCAACAACAAATGCTAAAGGAACTTCTCTAAGTGGGAAACACAAGAGAAGAAAAGGACGTACAAAAACAAACCCCAAATAATTAAGAAAATGGTAATAGGAACACACATATCGATAATTACCTTAAACGTAAATGGATTAAATGCTCCAACCGAAAGACACAGGCTTGCTGAATGGATACAAAAACAAGACCCATCTATATGCTGTCTACAAGAGACCCATTTCAGACCTAGGGACACATACAGACTGAAAGTGAGGGGATGGAAGAAGATATTCCATGCAAATGGAAATCAAAAGAAAGCTGGAGTAGAAATACTCATATCAGATAAAATAGGCTTTAAAATAAAGAATGTTACAAGAGACAAGGAAGGACACTACATAGTGATCAAGGGATTGATCCAAGAAGAAGATATAACAATTATAAATATATATGCACCCAACATAGGAGCACCTCAATACATAAGGCAACTGCTAACAGCTCTAAAAGAGGAAATCGACAGTAACACAATAATAGTGGGGAATTTTAACACCTCACTTACACCAATGGACAGATCATGCAAACAGAAAATTAATAAGGAAACACAAGTTTTAAATGACACAATAGACCAGATAGATTTAATTGATATTTATAGGACATTCCATCCAAAAACAGCAGATTACACGTTCTTCTCAAGTGCGCACGGAACACTCTCCAGGATAGATCACATCTTGGGTCACAAATCAAGCCTCTGTAAATTTAAGAAAATTGAAATCATATCAAGCATCTTTTCTGACCACAACGCTATGAGATTAGAAATGAATTACATGGAAAAAACCGTAAAAAACACAAACACATGGAGGCTAAACAATACGTTATTAAATAACCAAGACATCACTGAAGAAATCAAAGAGGAAATCAGAAAATACCTAGAGACAAATGACAATGAAAACACAACTATCCAAAACCTATGAGATGCAGCAAAAGCAGTTCTAAGAGGGAAGTTTATAGCAATACAATCCTACCTCAAGAAAAAAGAAAAATCTCAAATAAACAATCTAACCTTACACCTAAAGGAACTAGAGAAAGAAGAACAAACAAAACCCAGAGTTAGTAGAAGGAAAGAAATCATAAAGATCAGAGCAGAAATAAATGAAATAGAAACAAAGAAAACAATAGCAAAGATCATTAAAACTAAAAGCTGGTTCTTTGAGAAGATAAACAAAATTGATAAACCATTAGCCAGACTCATCACGAAAAAGAAGGAGAGGACTCAAATCAATAAAGTTAGGAATGAAAAAGGAGAAGTTACAACAGACACCGCAGAAATACAAAGCATCCTAAGAGACTACTACAAGCAGCTCTATGCCAATAAAATGGACAACCTGGAAGAAATGTACAAATTCTTAGAAAGGTATCACCTTCCAAGACTGAACCAGGAAGAAATAGAAAATATGAACAGAACAATCACAAGTAATGAAACTGAAACTGTGATTAAAAATCTTCCAACAAACAAAAGTCCAGGAACAGATGGCTTCACAAGTGAATTCTATCAAACATTTAGAGAAGAGCTAACACCCATCCTTCTCAAACTCTTCCAAAAAATTGCAGAGGAAGGAGCACTCCCAAACTCAATCTATGAGGCCACCATCACCCTGATACCAAAACCAGACAAAGATACTACAAAAAAAAAGAAAATTACAGACCAATATCACTCATGAATATAGATGCAAAAATCCTCAACAAAATACTAGCAAACAGAATCCAAGAGCACATTAAAAGGATCATACACCACGGTCAAGTGGGATTTATCCCAGGGATGCAAAGATTCTTCAATATACGCAAGTCAATCAATGTGATACACCAGATTAACAAATTGAAGAAGAAAATCCATATGATCATCTCAATAGATGCAGAAAAAGCTTTTGACAAAACTCAACACCCATTTATGATAAAAACTCTCCAGAAAGTGGGCATAGAGGGAAGCTACCTCAACATAATACAGGCCATAAATGACAAACCCACAGCAAACATCATTCTCAATGGTGGAAAACTGAAAGCATTTCCTCTAAGATCAGGAACAAGACAAGGATGTCCACTCTCACCACTATTATTCAATTTAGTTTTGGAGGTCCTAGCCACGGTAATCAGAGAAGAAAAAGAAATAAAAGGAATACAAATTGGAAAAGAAGAAGTAAAACTGTCACTGTTTGCAGATGACATGATACTATACATAGAGAATCCTAAAGATGCCACTAGAAAACTACTAGAGCTAATCAATGAATTTGGTAAAGTTGCAGGATACAAAATTAATGCACAGAAATCTCTTGCATTCCTATACACTAATGATGAAAAATCTGAAAGAGAAATTAAGGAAACACTCCCATTTACCATTGCAACAAAAAGAATAAAATACCTAGTAATAAACCTACCTAGGGAGACAAAAGATCTGTATGCAGAAAACTATAAGACACTGATGAAAGAAATTAAGGATGACACAAACAGATGTAGAGATATACCATGTTCTTGGGTTGGAAGAATCAATATTGTGAAAATGACTCTACTACCCAAAGCAATCTACAGATTCAATGCAATCCCTATCAAATTACCAATGGCATTTTTTACAGAACTAGAACAAAAAATCTTAAAATTTGTATGGAGACACAAAAGACCCCGAATAGCCAAAGCGGTCTTGAGGGAAAAAAATGGAGCTGGAGGAATCAGACTCCCTGAGTTCATACTATACTACAGAACTACAGTGACCAAGACAATATGGTACTGGCACAAAGACAGAAATATACCTCCATGGAAAAGGATAAAAAGCCCAGAGATAAACCCACGCATCTATGGTCAACTAATCTATGACAAAGGAGGCAAGGATATACAATGGAGAAAAGACAGTCTCTTCAATAAGTGGTGCTGGGGAAACTGGACAGCTACATGTAAAAGAATGAAATTAGAACACTCCCTAACACCATACACAAAAATAAACTCAAAATGGATTAAAGACCTAAATGTGAGACTGGACACTATAAAACTCTTAGAGGAAAACATAGGAAGAACACTCTTTGACATAAATCACAGCAAGATCTTTTTTGATCCACCTCCTAGAGTAATGGAAATAAAAACAAAAATAAACAAATGGGACCTAATGAAACTTAAAAGCTTTTGCACAGCAAAGGAAACTACAAACAAGATGAAAAGACAACCCTCAGAATGGGAGAAAATATTTGCAAACGAATCAACAGACAAAGGATTAATCTCCAAAATATATAAACAGCTAATGCAGCTCAATATTAAAAAAACAAAAACCCAATCAAAAAATGGGCAGAAGACCTAAATAGACATTTCTCCGAAGAAGATATTGAGATGGCCAAGAAGCACATGAAAAGCTGCTCAACATCACTAATTATTAGAGAAATGCAAATCAAAACTACAATGAGGTATCACCTCATACCAGTTAGAATGGGCATCATCAGAAAATCTACAAACAACAAATGCTGGAGAGGGTGTGGAGAAATGGGAACCCTCTTGCACTGTTAGTGGGAATGTAAATTGATACAGCTACTATGGAGAACAGTATGGAGATTCCTTAAAAATCTAAAAATAGAATTACCATATGACCCAGCTATCCCACTACTGGGCATATACCCAGAGAAAACCGTAATTCAAAAAGACACATGCACCCGAATGTTCATTGCAGCACTATTTACAATAGCCAGGTCATGGAAGCAACCTAAATGCCCATCGACAGAGGAATGGATAAGGAAGATGTGGTACATATATACAATGGAATATTACTCCGCCATAAAAAGGAAAGAAATTGGGTCATTTGTAGAGACGTGGATGGACCTAGAGACTGTCATACAGAGTGAAGTAAGTCAGAAAGAGAAAAACAAATATCGTATATTAACGCATGTATGTGGAACCTAGAAAAATGGTATAGATGAACCGGTTTGCAGGGCAGAAATAGAGACACAGATGTAGAGAACAAATGTATGGACACCAAGGGGGGAGAGTGGTGGTGGGGGGATGCTGGTGGGATGAACTGGGAGATTGGATTGACATGTATACACTAATATGTATAAAATGAGTAACTAATAAAAACCTGCTGTATAAAACAATAAATTAAAAAAAGAACAGATTTGCTTTGAAAATAAAAGTAAAACCAAAAGCAATTCATACATATTCTAGTCATTTAAATAATTTTCTATTTGTTTAGTCATATCAAGAAGATGTCATTAGGCGTATACATACATAGCAGGAAAGACATATCCTGCACACTAGGTTACCACTAGGTTACTTTGTGAACTTCCTATATTTACCAACCATCCACTATTAATTCACATTTCTTGAAGTTGTTCTCTAGAGCCAGTGAGGGATGGTCTCTCAGTAACTGTATGAAGGTGCCTGCGAGAGATAGAACCTGGGGCTAGATGAGTGAGTCTCAAATGTTGCGGTGGAGCTTGTTCAAAATACAGATGTCCTGGCCCCAGAGCATCTGTCTTTTGACCAAGCTCACCTAGGTGATTCTGGCGTGCGTCAGCATTTGTGAAATACTATATAGGTAACCTATAAGATCTTTTTCAACTCTAAGGTTATATGAGCTTATATTGCAAAACAGGAAAATACAATGATCCCTGGGTATCGCGCCAGGGGGTGGTGCGGGGGGAATTGGTTCCAGGACCAACCCTCACCCAGCCAATCCCGCCCCGCCCCCTCCCCCAGCAAAATTCCCGGATGCTCAGTCCCTCTTATAAAATGCTCTAGAGCAGTTGGCCCTCGGCATCCTCTGCTCCAGCATCCGAGAGATGACCCATGGTTGGCTGAATCCAAGGATGTGGAATCTGCGAATACGGAAGGCCCAACTGTATGTGTCTTGAAATATCTCAAGATATAGAAGGTCAGTCCAGGAAAATGATTAACACATTTTGAAAGCCTCTTATAAAGGAAACCAACATTTTAGTCATTCTTCTTTGTTTCTGGTTTTCTTCCCACTGACTTTGTGTTACCCTTGACAGTCTATATTTGTCCTACTTGCATGTGATTCCCATGCCTTACACAAAGTTTAAGGGCCTTTAAGATAAGCTTTATAAAATGGTTCAGAGTTTAGGGCTCAACTCCCTTCCTCTCTGTTGTGTCAACCCACCACCTGAAAAGGGGTGAGTCTAACCCACTGACAGCTGATGAGAAGGTTTTTGTGAAACAAAGTGAAAGTGCTCCTTACTTTTGAAAATGTTGGTTACCCCTTGCTTAGACCTAGTTATGGTCATAGCAAACCGCAGGGGATTCAAATCAGGGACCTTAGGAGGCTGAGGGCCCAAGCCTGAGCAAATCCAGACTGTCCTGCCAAAGCCCACATGGAAGGAGATATCATTCCTGTATTTGCTCCTTTCCAGAGGGCTAGGACCTGTTTTCTGTGTGAGTGGAAATTAGATCCGTAAGACATGGCAGTGTAAAATAAAACTCCAGGTGGGAGGGTCAACTTAAAAAAATACCCATTTTCTAATTTAACCTTCTGTTGCCCGGACAATAAGGATATAACCCCAATGAAGCTAACAGTGCATCTGGAATGAAATTCTTTCAGGAACCTTGGAGAAGAGAACATTCCATTTTATAATGTTGAACACGTCTTTGCCACATGGGTACAACTTGCATAGCCTTGCTAGTGAGGAACAACGTTGCTGTTAGTTTTTAAATTATTGGCATACAGTAACTTTATGTTAAAGCTCCTCCTGGAGTTTTATTTCCCTTCCTAGGCAGGACTTGCCCGCATAGGAAGGGAAATAGCTGATTCTGAACAGACCACGGCTTTAGCATCAAATTGCTCACGTACTCTAAAATGACTAGTTCACTTGTAGAACCAGAATATTATGCCTACTTCTCCCCTCATCTCCATCACAGCTTATCGTTCACTCTTATTGCATTTCTCTTAAGGCAATGCAATTGCCTTATGGCAGAAGTCTTTATGCGGAAAGTCCAGTTCCCAGAAAACAAAATCATGTGTGTGTATATTTGCACATAATTCGGAGAGGAGAGAAACAAGGCTGAAGGTTGTTTGCTAAGAGAGGGTTATGCTAGCTAAGTTTATTTTCTTAATTTCTGCACCTGTGTCATCAACAAGTTAGACTGATTCAACTTATAAGAACATTCATTATAGAAAGGAAATAAGTCTAGCCCATGGCTGCTCAGCTAATGAATAATGAAAATAGGATAATTTCAAACTGGTGAAAGAAGACTGTATCTAACAAGTAGGCTAAACTATATAAAACATCTGAAGTCCGCACCCCAGTCAGCCCATGTACCTAAAACATTACCCTATTCTTTATTCTTGTATTGTGGGGCATGAAGTCTTAGAATGAAATGTGCTAGTACATAAAATAGAGTAAAATTTCATAAATTTAAACTAAGAATAACTTTGGTATGAATAGTAAAACATATTTAAAAACTATTTTAAAATATATTTTAAAAAATAGATAAAACTGACTGTAAAAAACATGCTTTAATTATCCCGAAACAGACATGAGCCAGAACACATTGGACTTAATTTAGGGGCTTTTTTAACCTGGCAGCCCTCCACCCTCCTGCACGTGGTTTAGAATCACTGCCAGGTGGGCTGATCACTGATGGGAATGTGTCAGACCTGCACTTGGGTGGGGCAGGAAACAAGACTGGGAACGACTGACCCAGACTGGAAAGTCTTAAACATCTTCCAGACGATCTGATTTGTACCATTCAGTTTCTTTCTACGTGGTACAAAAGAAAGCTTCAGCTGGCTGCTGAACTAAAATGGTTATAAATGATTGGAATTATAGGTAATAGAGTTTTAGTTGAAAATTTCATTTTTTTGGTTTTTGTTTTTGAAGCACACATAATCCCATAATGCCACCACCTAGAGTCACCGTTGTCATTCTGGGTGTACCTCTGTGGCAGCTAGCCTGGGCTAACTGCCCCAGTTTGTCCAGTACTGAGGGCAGTTTCCTGGACATGGGACTTCCAGTGCTAAAACTGAGAAAGTCCTGGGCAAAGCACGATGAGTTGGTTGCCTATAGTATTCTCCAAAGTGAGACTAACACAAAATCTGCTTATCTTAGCCCAGTCACCCCAGGCAACCAGTGGAAAAGAAATAGAGAACAAACTAGTTGTTTTAAGCTACTAAGTTTTGGAGTGGTTTGTTTCTATCTGTCTGTCTATCTATCTACTACCTACCTACCTATCTATCTATCTATCATCTATCTATCTATCTAAAATTGTGCACAGAGCTTTGTAACTGTGCACAGAGGATTTTAAAAATAACAGTATATCATGGGCATATTTTCATATTTTAAAATTGTCCTCTACGACATCAATTTTAATGGTTGCATGGAATTCCATTGAAGGGGGAACCACAATCTAACAACTCCAATATCATTGGACATTTATGTTGCTTCCCATTTTTTACTCTGGCAAACAATGCTAACCCAAATATCCTCATAGTTAAATATTTGCGTACAAACTCCATGACCTTTTTAAGATTCTTAGACGTATAATATCAAAAGACATTAATTCAAAGGGTTTTGATGAGTATTTCCAAGTTGCCCTTCTTTTTTTAAAGGTTTATTTATTTGGCTGCACTGGGTCTTAGTTGCGGCACGTGGGATCTTGGTTGAGGCGTGCGGGATCTTTTAGTTGCGGCCTGCGTGTGGGATCTAGTTCCTGACCAGGGATTGAACCCGGGCCGCCTGCAATGGGAGTGCAGAGTCTTAACCACTGGACCACCAGGGAAGTCCCCCAAGTTGCCCTTCTTAAACGTTGTGCTAATCTGCAGACCCACGGACCATATATGAGAATGCTCATTTTGCAAACAGTGGGTTTGCAACAGCAAAACAAGCTCCCGAACTCTGTCAACTTGACAAGTTAATGGGACTTTCTTATATTCTACAGTTAGTCTGAGACACACCACAGTGAGATCCCTCTGGTCGGTTTAAAACTATGCCATGAGAATATGTCCTGTGCAGCAGCTCCTGATGTTTACATAAATCATTACTTAAACCCTCAACATCATCAAATATTTATTTAACGTCCACTGCGGGTAAGAATTGCAACCATGAGCCCTGGTGCAACTTGGACTCTAGGGGAGAGAACAGTGACATAGTTCATAGTATCTTTGCCTTGGGAGTATTTTTAGTAACTTACTTCTTTTTCTTTCCCCTCCATAGCTTTATAGAATCAAACTATGGGAAAACAATCCTGCAGTTTAGAAAATTAAACATTTTACAGTGTGAAATATAAAATACTTTCATGAAAGAGCACAATACATATGTATGTGTTAACAAATGGTTAAAAAGTGAAGTTCTGTGTAACCACCATCCAACTCAAGAAGCAGACCATTACCAACACCTGAACACCCCATTCTCACCCCCCCCGTGTATGTGTCCTTATGGAATCGCAATCCTCTTCCTGCCACCAAAAGGTAACCACCATTATAACTCTATGGTAATCATTTCCTTTCTTTTCTTTCTTGCTCTACCATTGTCTAGTTTTGCCTGCTTTTAACTTTATATCAAGAAAAATCATAATGGATTATACTTCTGATTTTCTGTTTTTGCTCAACATTATGTAAGATTCATCTGTTTTATTGTGGGTAGTTGCATAATATTCCACAGTATAAATATGCCATAAATTTTAATCCATTCTACTGTTGATGGATTTGGGTTGTTACCAATCTTGGGCTTTTGAGCCAGTCGAGGATTCATGATGTAACCATGGAGCAGATGCTTGGTTAGATTAGATGCATAAATAAATCTAATTTTTAAAAGATATTAGTTCCTTTGTGACGAATTTTTCTCTTCCAGTACTTTCAGCTTTGATGACTTGCTTAATTTATAGTTTTGATTGTGAATCCTATTATTTTGAATCCTCTTTAGTTGTAGCTGTTGCATGAGGCTTTTTTTCCCTTCCTACCTGTGGGATTGTGTATTTACAGGAAACACTCACAGCGGATGGCCACCACCGCAACTGCCCAAGTGCTTTAACTCCTGCCACAGTTGCTGTTCTAGGTGAAAAACTTGGAGAATCCTGGAAAATCTGTGGGTTCAGAAGTGGGATGGTGTTAAAGGAACTGACCTGGGAAGAGAAAGTAGATCCACCAAGTTAGAGATTTATTTAGATTAGAAAAGATTATATTTTAAGGAAGCAGCCGGCTCTTGGAAGGTTGGGGAATCATCAGCATGTGGACAAAAAAGGATTTTTTCCTGATTCAACCTGGGTTCAAATCTGTTTCCACCATATAATGGTTATGTGATAATGAGTGATTTTACTCACGTGAGAATCTCTCTTCTTTTGTAAAACCAGGATGATAAAACCTTTTTAAAAAACATTAGAGAATGAATACAGGTGGTTAAGATGTAATATTTATGATTTGAAGTATATTGAATAGCATGTGAATAAAATTCAGCTATTGGCCTTTAAAAATAACTTTCAAAGCTTAAGGAATTGTAGATATAAAAATGACAATTTAATTTGGGCTTAAATTCTTCTGATTAGGCATTTTAAAGTGCTTTTAAATCTGACACATTGAAAAGACTATTACTCTGTGCCTTTTATTTTTGTCTCTTTAGGTTGGATATTATACTTATCATCATGAACTTTAATAACGGAATTCCCCACCGGAAAATGATTAGAATGTAAGATTAAAATACAGCATTAAATGCAAATGAAAACTTTGTATATAAAAGATAGTATTATCCATTTTGTTTTACTTGTTTCTTTCCCTATCTTAAAAATAAACACATTTGTACAATAGCTTTAAAACTAATGTAAAGTTAGTGTGGTAATGGGAAAATGTGACATATCTCAGATTTAGGCAGTTACATACAAGCAAAAATTTTTTTATCCCTCTTATCTGTGAGATGATTGAAAGTAATTTAATTGTATTTATATCTTAATCCTTGATAACTGAAGACTGATGTACTGTATACTTAGAAATTCATAGCAGTTGGAATGAAAGTACCAGTTCTACAGTTAACTTACAAATCAATGCCTAATGTTAACAAAAAATGAGCGAGATAATTAATTATAGATGAGATGATGTGGTATCTAGGATTTTGTTTTAAATAACTTACTGTGAAGGGGAGTGGGGAGAGTAAGAGATATAGATACACTATTGGACCAAGAGGGGAGAGGAGAGGTATTGGGGAGAGGTATGGTATGATATTGGGTATGGCAGGTTCATTATTTATTATCTCTACTTTTGTTTATGTTTAAAAGTTTCTATTATAAAAAGTAAAAAATAAAAGGATTAAATAAGGTAATGAATTTAAAGTGTTAATCCCATGTCTAGTACAAATCAATTTACCATGTGTAACCGCCTCACCTTCCGTTATATCTAGGTGAATGGCATATCATCACTGAAGGAATGGTAAGTTTGATTGTGGAATGTAGAAATGGAAATAAATTTTATTGTGTGCTAATGACTGTGGTAGGTTTTAGGGGTGCAAAGGTGGATAAGACTTGGTCTTTAGTCTTTTCATTTTCCTCTGTATCTATATCAGATGATGGATGTTAACGAAACTTTTTTTTTTTAACTGAACTATAGTTGACTTACAATATTATATTAGTTTCAGGTGTACAACATAGTGATTTGATATTTTTATACATTACAAAATGATCACCACAATGAGTCTGGTCATCATCTGTCACCATACAAAGTTATTACAATGTTTTTGACTGTATTCCCTGTGTTGTACATTACATTCCCATGACTTAATGATTTTATAACTGGAAGTTTGTACCTCTTAATCCCTTTCACCTATTTCACATAATCCCCCACCCTTCTCCCATCTGGCAACCAGCTGTTCTCTGTATCTATGAGTATATTTCTGTTTTGTTTTGTTTGTTTTGTTTTTTTAGATTCCACATATAAGTGAAATCATACAGTATTTGTCATTCTCTGTCTGACTTGTTTTTCTTAGCATAATACTCTCCAAGTCCATCCATGTTTTTGCAAATGGGAACATTTCATTCTTTCTTTATGGCTGAGTAATATTCCAGTGTGTGTGTGTGTGTACACATCTTCTTTATCCATTCATCTATTTTTTTTTTAAACATTTATTTTATTTTTATTTATCTTTGGCTGCTTTGGGTGTTTGTTGCTGCATGCGGGCTTTCTCTAGTTGCGATGAGCAGGGGCTACTCCTCATTGCAGTGCACGGGCTTCTAATTGCAGTGGCTTCTCTTGTTGCGGAGCACGGGCTCTAGGCGTGTGGGTTTCAGTAGTTGTGGCGCACGAGCTTAGTTGCTCCGCAGCATGTGGGATCTTCCCGGGCCAGGGCTCAAACCCATGTACCCTGCGTTGGCAGGTGGATTCTTAACCACTGCACCACCAGGGAAGCCCTATCCATTCATCTATTGATGGGCATTTAGGTTGCTTCCATATCTTGGCAATTGTAAATAATGCTATAATGAACAGTGGGGTGCATATAGTGAATGAACTTTTGAATTAGTGTTTTTGTTTTCTTTGGATAAATACCAAGAAGTGAAATTGCTGTGTCACATGGTAGTCAAAAGAAGTTTGTTTTGAGAACCTCCATGTTGTTTTCCATAGTGGCTGCACCAATTTACATTCTCACCAACAGTGCACAAGGGTTCCCTTTTCTCCATATCCTTTCCAACACTTATTATTTGTTGTCTTTTTGAAAATAGTCATCCTAACAGGTGTAATATGATATCTCATTGCAGATTGATTTGCATTTCTCTAATAATTAGTGATGTTGAACATCTTTTCATGCGTGTTTGGCCATCTGTATATTTTCTTTGGAAGAATGTCTATTCAGGTCCTTTGCCTATTTTTTAATTGTTTTTTTTTTTTTTTTTGCTATTGAATTGTATGTTTATAATTGTATTATATATTTTAAATATTAACTCCTAATTGGACATATTATTTGAAAATATCTTCTTCCATTCAGTAGGTTGCCTTTTTGTTTTGTTGATGATTTCCTTTGCTGTGCAAAAGCAACTTGGGGCATGATGTGCATGAGAAGGAAGGGCATGATAAAAGGTGACAGTAAGGAAACCACCTTTCCTTTCCTGCAGTCTGGCTTGGTTTTGTATACCTCCAAAGTTAAAGTCTATTTCAGGAAGGAAGCCAGCCTGCACCAAGGCAAGGCTGTGCTGACGTGAACCCTGAAGGCACCCAGAGCTAAAACAACCTCCAGCATCTGGCTCCAGAGTCTTTAATTCATTTTGAGCTTATTTTTGTGTATGGTGTAAGAAAATGGTCTTGTTTCATTCTTTTACATGTAGCTGTTCAGTTTTCCCAACACGATTTATTGAAGAGACCATCTTTTTCCCATTGTATATTCCTGCCTCCTTTGTCATAAATTAATTGACCATATGAGTGTGGGTTTATTTCTGGGCCTGCTCTTCTTTTCCATTGATCTATGTGTTTGGTTTTGTGCCAATACTATACTGTTTTGATTACTATTGCTTTGTAGTATAGTTTGAAATCAAGGCTTTGTTCTTTTTCAAGATTGCTTCATGGTCTTTTGTGGTTCCATACAAATTTGAGGATTATTTGTTTTAGTTCTATGAAAAATGCCATGTGTATTTTGATAGGGAGTACATTGAATCTGTAGATTGCTTTGGGTAGTATGGACATTTTAACAATATTAATTCTGAACCATGAGCATAGAATAACTTTCCAGTATTTGTGTTGTCTTCAATTTCTTTCATCGATGTCTTATAGTTTTCAGAGTATAGGTTTTTCATCTCCTTGCTTAAATTTATTTCTAGGTATTTTATTCTTTTTGATGCAATTTTAAATGGGCTCATTTCCTTAATTTCTCTTTCTGTTCTTGATTAATGTATAGAAATGCAACAGATTTCTGTATATTAATTTTGTATCCTGCAACTTTACTGTATTCATTTATTCTAATAGTTTTTTTTTGGTGGTGTCTTTAGGGTTTTCTTTTATAGTATCATGTCTTCTGCAAATAGTGAGTTTTACTTCTTCCCTTCCAATTTACATGACCTTTATTTATTTTTTTCTTGTCTGATTGCTGTGGCTAGGACTTCCAATATTATGTTGAAAAACAGTGGTGAGGGTGGGCGTCCTTGTCTTTTTCCTGATCTTGGCAGAAAAGTTTTCAGTTTTTCACCGTTGAGTGTGATGCTAGCTGTGGGTTTGTCATATATGACATATATGTCATATATGTTGAGGTATAGTCCCTTTATACCCAGTTTGTTGAGTTTTTATTATAAATGGATGTTGAATTTTGTCAATTGCTTTTCTGCATCTTTTGGCATAATCATGTGATTTTTATCCTTCATTTTGTTAATGTAGTGTGTCACACTGATTGATTTGTGGATATTGAAACATCCTTGCATCCCTGGAATACATTCCACAAATTCATGGTGTATGATCCTTTTAATGTATTTGGTTTGGTAATATTTTGTTGAGGATTTTTGCATCTATGCTCATCAGGGATATTGGCATGTAATTTTCTTTATTTGTAGTGTGTTTCCTGTTTTTGGCATCAGGGTAATGCTAGCCTCATAGAATGAGTTTGGAAGTGTTCCCTCCTCTTCAATTGTTTGGAATACTTTGAGAAGGATAGATATTAACTCTTCTTTAAAAATTTGGTATAATTTCCCTGTGAAGCCATCTGGTTCTGTTGGGAGTTTTTTGACTACTAATTCAATTTCATTACTGGTAAGCAGTATGTTCGGATTTCTATTTTTTTGCTGATTTAGTCTTGGAAGATTGTGTGTTTCTAGGAACTTAACTATTTCTTCTAGGGTGTCCAATTTGTTGGCATATAATTGTTCTAAGTAGTCTCTTGTGATTGTTTGTATTTCTTTGATGTTGTTGGTTGTAACTTCTCTTTCCTTTCTAACTTTATTTATTTGAGCCCTCTATCTTTTTTAATTGATGGCTAAATTTGTCAATTTTGTTTATCTTTTTAAAGAACAAACTCTTAGTTTCATTGATCTTTTCTATTTCATTTATTTATGCTCTGATCTTTATTATTTCCTTCCCTTTACTAATTTTCGGTTTTGTTTTTCTTCTTTCTCTAGTTCCTTTAGGTGTAAAGTGACGTTGTTTATTTGAAATTTTTCTTGTTTCCTGAAGTAAGCCTGTATCACTATAAAATTCCCTCTTAGAACTGCTTTGCTGAGTCCCATAGGTTCTGAATCATTATGTTTCTTTCCCCAGGTTAGGGAGTTTTTCAGCTATTATTTCATCAAATATGTTTTCTGCCCATTTTTCCCTTCTCCTTCTGGGACCCTTATATTGCAAATGTTAGTACATTTGCTGTTGTCTCAGAGGTCCCTTGAACTATCCTCATTTTAAAAAAAATTATTTTTCTTTTTGCTCTTCTGATTGGGTGATTTCCACTATTTTGTCTTCCAGATCACTTGTGCATTCTTCTGTATCATCTAATTTTCTGTTGATTCCCTCAATTTGTGTATTTTTATTTCACTTATTTTATTCTTCAGCTCTGATTTTTAAAAATATTTTCTAACTCTTTGTTAAAGTTCTCACTCTGTACCTCCATTCTTCTCCCAAGTTAGGTGAGCATTCTTATGACCGTTGGCTTAAAATTTTTATCAGTTAAATCACTTATCTCTATTTCGTTAGACTGTTTTTGTTTTTTTTTTTCTGGGGTTTTATCTTGTTCTTTGGTTTGGAACGAATTCCTCTGTCTTCTTATTTTGTTAGACTTTGTGTTTGTTTCTATGAAACAAAGGCAAAACAGTTACCTCTCCTGGTCTTGTGTTGGAGGACCCTATGTAGACTGTGTGTGCTTGGTGGCTTTGGTGTAAGGGCTGGAGCTGGAGTGGGCATGGGCTGGGGCTTTTCCCAGGGTGCACCAGGGGCCACTGCCTTAGCAGGAGGGCTGGAGGTGGAGCCAGGTGCAGGTCTAAGGATGTGCTGGGACAGTCTTGGCAGGCCAGCTAGAGGGTGAGACACTTTTCAGTCTGTTGCCTCTGTACTGGGACTTGGGGCAAGTGAGTTTGTGTACGAGCCCTTTAAAAGCAGTGAATTGCTTTCCTACAGACTTCTGGCTCTTCTGGTTGTAAGCCCTACTGGTTTTTAATGCCAGTTATAGAGGCTTATCTTCCCAGTGCTGGTCCTGAGGGCTGGGGTACCCACTGTGTGGCCGTACCCCTCACTCTTTAGGGATGACCTCCAAGTTTGTGGTATCCCCTCCCACTTGTGGGTTGCTACAGTGGGGGTGACTAGACTGTGTCTCTGCCTCTCCTACCTGTCGTTGATGGTGTTTTGTATTTTTTTTACATCCTTAATTGTAGAAGAGCTGTTCTGCTAGTCTTCAGGTCATCCTCAGAGAGAGTTATTCTATATGTAGCTGTAGTTTTGGTGTATCCATGGGAGGAGGTGAGCTCAGGATCTTCCTGCTCCACCATCTTGATCCCACCCTCTCACTTGGTCCCTATTCTTAAGGAGCTCTGAGTTACTGGGAGAGAAAACGGAACTTTTGGAGAACATGGCAGCTTCAGAGTGAGGAGGCTTACGCTAGTATTCAGGAAGTGGGTGGGGTTGTAGAAAGGATGATGTGTGTCTGTCAAAGCAAGCTTTGCCCATTTTAGAGTTTTCCTTTGTACTGGCCTCATGTCCAGAAAAGAAGGTGGGGGGAATCTCTTTCCCTTTTAAAATTTGTTTTTTCTTGAGTGGTGTAGCATTAATTCTAAAAGTCAAAAATTCCTGTTATTATTCTTAGTTTTCTTGGACAGCTAAATTATGAATTAAATAGGAATTTGGTAGCTAACCCCCAAATCTCCCATGTCACTGAAGAAACTCTTATCTCTGTATGAATTCCCCATGAAAACTGAAGAGCTATCCAGTAGCAGCTGAAAACAGCCAAACAAACACCATAGCAGGTATCATGTTTGGGCAGCACACCACATGCATGGAGATGCACAAAGACTCACTTAATATGCCAGAGTAAGAAATGGACCACACTTTCACACTGCAGAGTGCTGTTCAGGTGTGTGGCAAACATGCATGTGAATATTGACATATGTCTGTATAGGAGAAACAGCAGAAACTGGGTGGGTCAGTGGGTATTCACTCAGACTCACAAACTATTGGTCTTAGGTCCCCTTAAAGTATGTAAGAAACTCTAGTAGTTTGGTTCTGGTCCTGTGTTTAATTCAGTTTCTTCGGACTTCCATTCACCTTTAATCATGTGCTCATGTCCCCACTGGGGGGGTTAGAGGAGCATGGGCTTATAAATCATGATGCAAATAGCATTTTCACCACATTTTTGTGGTTAAGTATTTTTCTTTTTTTTTAAACTGTCCTTTTCCAAAGATAGGGATGACAAGGAACAATTTCTAAATTTTATCATTCAATTTTCAATACTATTTGGGATTCTTGATGGAAAATCTGTCACGTGGGATCTATGTCCAATGAACTTGGCAGGAAGATTGACATGAATCAGCAACTGTTCCCAGGAGACTCACTAAAGTTACTTCGGATGGTTTCCATTGTGTGGGGCGTGCCACTAAAAGTCCTTGTAAAATGAGGATAGCAATGTCTGTCTTATTGGTGGCTTAAAGGACATAATATATGTAGAACACTTAGCACAATGCCTCAAACAAAAAACATTTGTTACTAATATATTTGGAACCTAATAATATATCTTCATTGTTGGTAAGGATAGGCTGGACTTCTGAATAACTATCAGATAAATAGCTGATAAAACTAGCTAAAAAGCTAGACAAAAGATGTACAGCTGGACAGTCATGCTGGTGTTTTGCTGGCATTCTCTTTGGTCCAGTCATGACCTGAATGGGCTCAGTCTTGCCTGTAGGTCTCCCAAATGTGCACCAGCAGCTGGGTTTCTGTTCCTTTTTATTCTTCCCTTTCAGGGCTATTGTTGAGTGGTGCTGTAATCCAACAGGAGTACTTGATGATCCCAGTTGTTGATGAATATCCTGTGTGTGTGTAGTGTTCATATATGCATGTTGGTGCATGAACTTAATCTTTGTTAGGTCTATATCCCTTCATCCAGAGCAATGTGCTGACTCCAAAAAAAAAAAAAAAGTCCAGTGATACCTGAAATGTGCTCCAACAGAGTATATTTATGTGTGCAGGTTCCTGAGTGACATGCTCATGAATGTTCGACAATGTTTACAGCTTGAATTGCAAAAGTTTTATAGATGGACTTTTCTCACATGCCTTAGATTCTTAGGGGGTCACAGACTTTTTCTGTAAAGGACCAGATAATAAATACTTTGGACTTTGCGGGCTACATACAGTTTATGCCACATATTCTTCCTCCCTCCCTCCCTCCCTCTCTCTCTTTCTTTCTTTCCTCCCTCCCCCTCTCCCTCCCTTCCTTCCTTTTTAAAGAACAATACTTAAAAAATGTAAAATTCATTCACTGGGGGATAAGGGAGTAGGGAGGTGTCAAGTGAGAGGTCGTGTATAAGATTGAGGCCAGAGGCCCCCAGGCTGTAATTTGCCTACATCCCTGTATGACATCACAGTAGGACATACTGAAAAAATGTGATCTTGCTAGGCAGGCTTTGGGGAATCAGCCTGATTGATGTCCTATTCGTGAGTCATTCTTTTGGTGACGAGGGAGTTGAATCGGTCAAGTCATCTCCACCCCTCCTTTGTAGCCACTACGTTATGAAGTAAACTCGAGGTGATTGTAATTTTCTCTACAGTACATCATTAGTGAGTGTCATGAGTCCTGTGGTAACAATTTGTGAAGTCATTTGATGTGAAAGGCAAAATCATAAATGTTAACTATAGCCATTGTTTTGATGAAAGGAGGATTACAGAGGCACAGAAGCCTCTAAATCTACCTATTAAACCACACTCCAGCTCTTAAGTGCTTGAATGAAGGGGTTAAATTATATTAGGAAAAAAGTCCATGGGATTCTTCTGTGGTCTGAAGTCTCATAAAAGGCTGACTTTTCGTATGATATTATTTTAGAAATGCCTTCCAAAGCTTTCAGAGTCATTTTCATAAGAAAAAATTCAATAAAGAAACATTTTAAGCTATTAGTGCTTTTCATCAGGAATGCAGTAATAGAGTCAAGTTATTGGAGCAAAGCCCCAGACTTCAGTGTTAAAAGGAACCCCATCTACAGGGTGAAATTTTTAAGGAGGTATAAAACACACTTAAGGCCTTTTGAAATAGTTATGAAAGAGGAGAAAAAAACTTGAATAAACATTTTTCATATTTTATATGTGTTACTATGGAGAAAAATAGAAAGTTACTGAGTGATTTCATTTAGATCAAAATGTTTCTTTTGTGCATTGCTGTACTAGCCCAAAAGCCATAAACTATGCTGGTGGACGGTGCTGATTATTTACCGTCCTTATAAATGTCATCTTTGAAAGTCCCAGTGCTTGAAAAAGAAAATGGATGATGTGTCACCATGTTAAAGGAAACTTATTTAGAAATAAAGGGACATGGTAGAACTCAGAGTGAGTCGGTGGGTGATTATGTTTTAATTTGTACACAGACCTGTAAAAAGATGGAACCAAAGGCTTAGTTTCTAGTATAATTTTTCTTATTCTAAAAGTAAAAGTTATAAAATAAGGAAAGTGATTTAAAAAAATCATATGCCCCAATACTCAGAAAAAAAGCCACCATTAAAATGTTATCTTTATTTATCCATCTGTTTTGAACATCATTTGTTGATACTGTGAATATTATTTTTTAATTGACATGTCATTGTTTACAATGTTTTAGGTGTACAGCAAAGTGATTCAGTTGTATATATATATATATTCTTTTCCATTATAGGTTATTAAAAGATATTGAATATATCTGTGCGATACAGTAGGCCTTGTTGTTTATCTATTTTATGAATATTGTTTTATAACTAGCTTTTTTTCACTTAATATACCAGATCATCTTTGTATGCCATCTATTCATTTAATTTTTACTGAGTTACACTTTGGTAAGATAATTTTAATGGCCACACAATTTTGAGTCTGCGGTCTGCTTAACCAATCCTGTTGGACATATAGGTGTATTGGTCAGAATGCATTCAGTTGCAGTGTTAGAAACTGATATCAAAAAGTTTATCCAAAAAGGGGAATTTGGTGTCTCTCTTTTTTTTTTTTTAATTTTTATTTATTTATTTATGGCTGTGTTGGGTCTTCGTTTCTGTGCGAGGGCTTTCTCTAGTTGCGGCAAGCGGGGGCCACTCTTCATCGCGGTGCGCGGGCCTCTCACTATCGCGGCCTCTCCTGTTGCGGAGCGCAGGCTCCAGACGCGCAGGCTCAGTAGTTGTGGCTCACGGGCCTAGTTGCTCCGTGGCATGTGGGATCTTCCCAGACCAGGGCTCGAACTCGTGTCCCCTGCATTGGCAGGCAGATTCTCAACCACTGCGCCACCAGGGAAGCCCCTGGTGTCTCTTGATATAGGGAGGGAAGAGGTAGGGTTGGCCTCAGAGTCCTCTGGATCCAGAACTGGAAGCGTCATGACTGTCTTTCCATTTCTCTGCCTTAAGTCTTGGCTTCTTTGGTACAATCACTCATTCTCTGTCACTTCAGATGGCTCCTTGAATGGAGCTGACCACAGGCAGCTCCAGAGTTACAGGACAGTCCCTGGGGAAGGCTTAACAAGGCCAAACGAGGGGAAGCTCTTTCTCTCACCTTCAGGTTGGGGAATCTCTGGAACAGAAAGGCTCAGAAAGGGTCACCTTTGGGCAGGTGCTCACTCTTGGACCAATTGCTAGCGCCAGCAGGCATTACTCCAATTGCCTTGGCCTTGGTCATGGACCTCCCTGTGGTCAAGGGGACAGGTGGGATTTATAGACCCATTCAGATGGGGGGAGGCACAGTTTTTCCTTGTAGGGAGTTGGGGGAGGCTCGTCCCAGAAGACTGGAAAATATGGTGCTCTCCAGATGAATATAAGCCTTGTCCGTTATGTAGGCTGTTACCAGTTTATGCCATTAAATATCTGTGTGTATAGCTAAACATTGAGCTAAAGTTTAAAAATACAGATTTCTCCAGATCTCTGTTGCATTTTTCTAAACAACTTCAGAGGATTAGAACAAATTATCAGAGTGATAGTACAGTATAAAAACTGAAGAATTTTAGTTCCCACACTATTCTATTTCGGACCTTAAAAACTGAGTGTTCTAGCTTCTAAGTACTTGGCTGTATGTGCTTTTCCTTTTATTTAATAAATTGGTTTCAATTTCACCAACTCCTGTTTCCTGAATTAAGAACTTCCTGCATTAGGAAGTTCATTATCTGAATTACAACTTGCTATAATCGGTCCACAGAGAAGCCAGCAACACTTTAAGTTGTCCTGTCCTCCTTTCATCTGTTCTCTCAAGAGAATCAGGTTGTGTGTTGATGTAACGTACTGTGCATTGCTGCTCTCATTTTAACCACATTATTAAGCGAAATGTCTTTCAAGATAGTGCAAAATCCTATGAGGAAATTGGTTGAGACCCAGAAGACTAGAAAAGCTACATCTTAGGAGAAAAGCTTCACGTGATGAAGCATGCCTTCTCGACTCCTTCTCACCTTCTCTTACCTCCAAAAAGCAATGGCAACCACAGACTGCCTTCTGCCCCTTGCCACCAAACCTTCAAGCAGTAGCCGTTCCAAAATAGTTATCTTGTTTATTTCGCTGAGTCTTATTTGAACTTTTATGTATCTTTAACACATTACTTCATTTTTTTAAAAATTAATTAATTAATTTATTTATTTTTGACTGTGTTGGGTCTTCGTTTCTGTGCGAGGGCTTTCTCTAGTTGCGGCAGGCGGGGGCCACTCTTCATCGTGGCGCGTGGGCCTCTCACTATCACGGCTCTCCTGTTGCGGAGCACAGGCTCCAGACACGCAGGCTCAGTTGTTGTGGCTCACGGGCCTAGTTGCTCCGCGGCATGTGGGATCTTCCCGGACCAGGGCTCGAACCCATGTCCCCTGCATTAGCAGGCAGATTCTCAACCACTGCACCACCAGGGAAGCCCTACTTCATTGTTTATTTAGCTTACAGTGCATGTTTGTGGCAGCACAGAAGGAAAAACATAACTCATATCTGATTCTGTACAATATCAGTGAGTACTGCATACAAATATATCCACTAATGAGTTCATTAAGTGTTAACTAATTAGATAATTGGTGTTTTTAAATGTTTGGTAGCATGCAGGAACCCTTGATGCATTGTTATGTAGATGTCTAAGAGTGTTTCCGTGATGTTTGGGAAAACTAGTTGGGCTTTTCAGACACCCTGGGAACATATTATTTTTCACGTTAAAAATAATGGATGGGGCTTCCCTGGTGGCGCAGTGGTTGGGAGTCTGCCTGCCGGTGCAGGGGACACGGATTCGAGCCCTGGTCTGGGAGGATCCCACATGCCGCGGAGCAACTAGGCCCATGAGCCACGACTACTGAGCCTGTGCGTCTGGAGCCTGTGCTCCTCAACGGGGGAGGCCGCTACAGTGAGAGGCCCACACACTGCGATGAAGAGTGGCCCCCGCTTGCCACAGCTGGAGAAAGCCCTCGCACAGAAACGAAGACCCAACACAGCCAAAAAAAAAAAAAAAAAAAAAAAAGGATGTATAGTTCCTATCATCCAAAAACTAGCTAACCCATTTTGGGGAAAGGATTAAACTTACTAGGCAACATATTTTTCAGGATTGGATAATGAGGCATTCCTGTCTAAACTAATTAAAATTGGATATTATTTTGATTAAACCACAGCAAATGCCTCATAGCTGAAGTATAGTGCATTATGTGTGATGCCCCATACCCCGTCATTCTTTCTCCTAGAATATCTAATCCAAAGGAATTTAATGATTTCATTTTTGCATAAATTCTTTGAGGGGAAGGCCAACATGCTATTCATCTTTGCCTATGAAGGGGGTCAGAAAATGCCACTCCAAAGTATGCCATTTTGGCATAAGGACTATTTTGAGCTTAAGGCGATTAAGAAACAGCAAACACAAGAAGAGCTCTCTGCTCTCTCCCTTTCTGTCTAAAAGCAGGGCATAAATTCCCCCTTTGTAAAGACAATTTCCATTTGTAAAGAAAGTTTCCATTTGTAAAGTTATTCTCCTCTTTTGTAAATCTCTGGAGATAACTCTTATCACCTCAGATAACTTGAGTCTGCATAACAAACCTTCCTAAACAACCCTTATTTATCATACATTTCCTAGTCTTCTAAAGCATACCCCCGGGCCAGAAGCCCAGACTGGCCACCCTCTCCTTTTCTCTGTCTAGTCCCTTCATCCCACTTTATCACCCTTTGTTAAAATGGTATATAAGACACTGGGTATAACTGTTTCTTTGGGGTTTTCTCTTCTTTCCTGTGAAGTCCCCATGAGCACATGAAATAAAACTTTTTTTCTCCTGCTAATCTGTCTTTTGTCAGCTTAATTCTCAGACTCTAGTCATTGCACCTGAGAAGTACAGGAAAGGTTTTTTTCCTCACCTACACACAGCTTGCAGTGTGCTACATGCAGCATATGCCCAATATATTATTATTATTTTTTAAATTTTTATTATTTTTAAAGAGAAAGAAGGTTTATTCAGGGAGATACACACTCCATAGACAGAGTATGGGCCATCTCAGAAGGCGAGAAGCCCCAGGGTACAGGGTTGTTAGTTTTTATAGGGGTGGGAAATTTCATAGGCTAATGAGTGGGAGGATTATTCCAACTATTTTGGGGAAAGGGTGGGATTTCCAGGAATTGGGCCACCGCCCACTTTTTGGCCTTTTATGGTCGGCCTTGGAACTGTCATGGCACCTGTGGGTGTGTCATTTAGCTGATGTATTACAGTGAGGCTCAAGGTCTACTGGAAGTCGACTAGTCTGCCATCTTGGACCTAGTTGGTTCTAATCAGTTTATGTCGTGTCCTCAATGGCTATGTCATTCTTTTAAAGGTTGTGCCCTGCCCCCTTCCTGTCTCATTCCCCCCTCAGAGATTTTACTTCCATAACCTTATGGGAAGCAGAGGGGCGACGGTCTGTCTTCTGTAGCTGCTTCAGGGCTGAGTAGGGACGTCAACCCTGCCTGTCAGGGAGTAGAAATCTCTGGATGCTGATCTAGGGGCCCCAGGGGCAGGACAGCTTGTTTCAAGTCAGAGGGTGGTAAGGGTTGGAATCCTGGAATCCTCGAGTAGCCATCGTCTTGATATGGAGCTGTTGTAACTGCTTCTGTAGCCTTCCTATGAATCTTCTTGAAGATGAAGCACTTTAATAACAGCATCAGCTACAATAACTGTCTATAAATGACAACATATATTATTTTTAAAGAGATAAAATGTGTTTCATTTAGTCAGTGTTGATACCAGTTATGTCTGCAAGACACTAAGTGGAAATCTGAAACCTCTTACGTTGATTTTAGCAAGCAACCTGCAAGTGAATTAGGTTGTGAAATTTTGTTGCTATATCTGGGATACCACCTGAAACTACCAGTACCCACTGGCAATTCAGGAAAGCAGGATCATGGCTTTGCTTAAAAATCATGAGGAGTTAAGAGAGTCACCCATCCTTGATTAGTAATGAAATGTGATTGGTTTTAGTCATGTTTATGCTAATACTGTCATCAGTTTTAGAAATGTTTATGCTAATATTGGTAATCTCCTTAAAAGAAGTGATTCCCAAAAGTCAGGAAAAAAAAAGTGAGACTAAAACGTTAGATAAGGGGTTAGAGGCATGTAACGGTGGGAAAGTGACTGGAGAGCAGAGCTGGGGGGCAGGGGGTAGGGGGTGGGACTTGGCGCTTGAAAGAACCTGGGCTCAGGGGCAGCGTCGGAAGCCGTGGAGCAGGGGCAGCACTGGTGATAGACCTGAGTTCTGTTCCTGAAAAACGGAAAAATGAGTGGAACCCAGCAAAGCCGCAGAGGTTTTTTTTTTGTTTGTTTTTTGTTTTTTTTTAATTTTTTAATTTATAATTTATTTATTATTTTTATTTTTGGCTGTGTTGGGTCTTCGTTTCTGTGTGAGGGCTTTCTCCAGTTGCGGCGAGTGGGGGCCACTCTTCATCGCGGTGCGCGGGCCTCTCACTGTCGCGGCCTCTCTTGTTGCGGAGCAGAGGCTCCAGATGCGCAGGCTCAGTAGTTGTGGCTCACGGGCCCAGTTGCTCCATGGCATGTGGGATCTTCCCAGACCAGGGCTCGAACCCGTGTCCCCTGCATTGGCAGGCAGATTCTCAACCACTGCGCCACCAGGGAAGCCCCTTTTTTTTCTTTTTTAAAAAATTTTTATTGGAGTATAGTTGCTTTACAATGTTGTGTTAGTTTCTGCTGTACAGCAAAGTGAATCAGTTATACATATACATATATCCACTCTTTTTTAGTTTCTTTTCCCATATAGGTCAATACAGAGTATTGAGTAGAGTTCCCTGTGCTATACAGTAGGTCCTTATTAGTTATCTATTTTAGACATAGTAGTGTGTATACGTCAATCCCAGTCTCCCAATTTATCCCTGTCCCCCTCATCCCCTGGGTGTTTTGATTTGGGTGGCTAGAAGAGAGATGGTTTCAATTGGTATCAAGGGGGTAGGCCTGGAATTGAGGTACAAAGAGTTATCCCTCACTCCCAGCCCCCTCCAGACACCATGAGGATGAAGAGAATTATCCTCAGTCCTTGGGAAGTAGATTTGAAGGTGAACTAGTGTCATTACAATCCTGTTCTGTGTCCACCTAGGTCAAGTTCAATAAGCCTAGGTATCTGGAAATTACCCAATTTGTATCCTGTGATATCACCTCAGTGTTCAGAATTTTCTCTAAGCAGTGACCATATGTGCTGTATTTCAGAGGACACAGTACAGGGGTAGGTACTCTAGGAATAAGAATATTTCAGGAGCATGGTCTCTGGTGGAGAAACCCTTCAATTCTTGAGGTAATAATGGCATAAAGTTACCTAAAAGTGGACATTCAGAAGATCAGGGCTTCTTCACAGAGGCTTTGAGAACTATAAATGCTATGGGTTCTATGTTTCAGATAATAAGACTGTCAATTCTGAGGGGAAGAAGAAGCTGAAATTATCTTGTTGAGCAAGGGAGATAGAATATTGGAACACAATTTACTTGAAGATTGCTTGAGCAGGACTTATATCTACGTTTCTGAGTGAGTACAGAGGGTTTTGATTAGTTCTAGGAGAAGAGAGAAACCTTTTTATTAACTCTAACAGAATCAGGGGGTAATGTTGATTGGCTCTTGGACCAAAGCTGGGCTGATTTAGCCTACTCAGTTGAAAGCTGTTTCATTTTGGTCATATAATCCCTGATAGGATTTCAAAAAGCCAGGTTTCTCAAGGGCCATGATTTTTAAAGAATAACGTTTCTTAGTGCTATGTCCCTGACGTTCACCAGCAGATGCAGTTTTACAGTTTTGAGCATATTCAATCAGTCACACCAAAAAAAGAGTTTGAATTATGTGGTCTAACCATGTTAACTGATCAAATTAACTGGAAAATATTTGAATCTCTTATTCATTTTGTGTTACAAAGACTCAGTCTTTAGCAAAACTTAACACTCTTTCATGCATTAAGAATGGGAAGCCTAAAGTGGGCTGTGTGTCCTAGAAGTAGAAGCCATGGGTTATGGCATCTGGACCAGAGGGATTCCAAAGTACGTTCCATTCCATTCCATTCCATTCCATTTCATGAACATTCGTGGAGCACATGATAGTAGTATCATGCCTACTGTGGTTGCGTGCCTGGGCGCCTGTTGTTTTACATATGCAATCTCTGATTCTCAACAATTCTGCAAGAAGGTAAGGGTATTACTATTACCATTTTACAAATGAAAAATCTGGGGCTTAGATAACCTGTCTAAGGTCATCCAAGTGGTAAATGACGGAACAAGAAATTTAACAAAGGTCTCTCTGACTCCAGATTCCAAGATCAAACCTCTGTACCTTGCCCGAACCTCTCTCCCTCTCCGTGTGAATCTATTACAAGTGAGTGCCAAGATTGCCATAGGATGGTTCTGAGGAGTGCATTTTTGCAAGGACAAGTAATTCACCAATAAACTATGGCTATCCATTTCAGGCTTCAGTTAGGATGCTTACTGTATCTTCAGTGTCCTAGTGGTAGCTCACGAGACAAACTCATTTCAGCGAATCACCAAGCCACTTTATCACCATCTGTGCTTTGGGCTGGGAAGGCACTGGAATGGGGGCACTGTTCAGGATCAACCAGCGGACACAGTGAAATGTTAGTAAAAGGTTTCCCCTTAGAGCTGTGACTCTTCACTCTGACTTTGGTTTCCCTCTTCTCTACCTATATTTTCAAGTCCATCAGTGCTTCTAGTCTGGACAAGAGTCACCAACTGTAATAGTTCATACCGAGGTTTAACTGCTAAGTGCATCACTAAACGTTTTTTATTTTCAAAAGAAAAAAAAGATAGAAGACAATGGCTAACCCAGAGAAAGCAACCATTAGCAGCACAGATCTTTATGCATTCATTAGTCATTGGTACCTAACTCTTTAATGTACCTGGTACTGAAGGATGGCAGAATGTGCTTCCCCAAAATATGTCACTTGGGCATATGGATTATTTTGAGCTAAAAGCACTAAAAAACAGCAGGGGCAAGAAGGACACTCTGATCTTCCTTTTTCTTCCCCAAAGCAGGAGATAAAACTCTCATGTGAAAGATGCCCTCCCGGTACCAGGAGGAAAGGAACATTCTTATCACCAGAGGTGGGGAGCGGAGGCCGAGAGAACTCTGTACAAACAGACCTTGTTAAAATAACTCTCATCTTCCTTTGCTCTCCCCATATATGTTAGTTATTTTTCCACAATTGCCTCTTTGTTCAACCTAGTATACAAATGCACTTAGATTTTGCCACTTCTTTGGGTCTTCATTTCCTTCTGAAGGCTCCTGTATCCTGTAAAACTTGTATTAAATAAACCTGTATGCTTTTCTCCCGTTAATCTATCTTATGTCAATTTAATTCTCAGGCCCAGCCAGGGACTCAAAGAGGGTAGAAGTAAAATTCCTACCCTCCTCCTCCCCCCTGACAGTACCTATGTTACCGTGCTCAACCCGGCAAAGTGAGACTGAGTAAAATCCACTTCCTGCCCTCAGCGAGCCTGTCTTCCATCACAGAAGACAGATAGGTCAACACGAGCATGGGAGCATGGCAAAGGCATCACTGGAGTCATGCACAGGTGCCCAGAGTGTAGACGGAGGTGTCAGAGTGGAGGGGGGAGGTGGTAGTGTTACAGGGAAGGCATAACTTCCTTTTGCCTGACCATCACATTTCTATAAGACTGACGTTATTCAGACCATGAGATGTGAGGGTGAATAGCTCTCACAGCTTTCAGCTACGTTAGGCGACCTCAATTCAAGCTGGCTGGTGAATCAGCATGTCCCTGTGATCTTTTAGGCATGTGTCCTTGTGTGCAGGACTGAGAGGTGTTGTTCTTCTAAACATCAAGAGGGCCATCAGCACCGCAGTGGAGGTTTCCAGAGGTTCCTACTCATCCCAGAGTATGGATGTAATGGTGGCAGTGATTTCTTTTTAAAGAACTTTCCAATAAATTAGGATTTGAGGTTAAGGTAAAACTGCTTCCAGCTTCAGAACAATCATGTTAATGACCCCTATGGAATTTGGGAGATGTGGAAATGACTTTTGTGTAGTTGTCAATTCCACCCTTTGGGAGGGAACATTTCTTGTGGTTCAAGAGATCCACACATTCTACTGGTGCTTATTTTTAATTGTTTTGATGGTGTTTCTCTTGATTATTTAGTAGATGGCTTTTAATTTCCTTGAACATAGAAAGTCTGAATCATATGTAATTCCTTGCACTGTGCATAGTAAATGCAGAGATTCTAAGGATTTAGGGCTCCATCTAAGTGTAAGACATTGTGATTTTCAGGGCCAGAAGCCCAGTCTACTTCAAACATCTTCTCACTATCCAAGAGTCTTTCCTTTGAATTAAGTCCTCTCTTCCCCCCCCCCCCCCAATTTTTGTAAATATATGTTTGTGTAATTTGGCCATTATAACATTAGCCCATTAAGATCCATAGCTAAATAACATAGGATTATTCTTGCTTTTAAAGAAATCAGAGATCCCAAGGTAGAGGTCAGAGGCAGCATGTGGTGAAGGAAAATTTGGGAAAGGGAAATCTGCTGAGGGCTTCCAGAAAGCATTGGCCAACTCTTGATAAGGAACCTCATGAAAAAATAACCAAGGCTGGGGGCAAACTTTGCCTGTTTTATGGTTTTGCATAGGGTGAGCCTTTTGAGGCTCACAGGGCAGATGATTTTATTTGGCTACTGAAGTTACAGTAAATGGCCACAAATTAAATGCTGGTATAGTCAGAAAGTAAATTTATTTTTGGTATTACAATCTGTTCTAAAATGTTTTTAATATTAAAACAATGAAACTTGATGGAACAATGCATTTAGAATGAGTATATTTAATTTTCTTTTAAAAAATGTGTAGATCTATTTCTCTTAGGGAAATAATTGAACTGTATTAAATTCCAAGTGCAAAAAAGTATACACTCTCATGTTCTGTCTTTTGTCCAGCCAGAAACTCCTCCTAACATAACTTAGAGCGGTGGTTCTCACACTTGGCCGATGATCTGAATACCATGGAGAATTTCATATAAATTCTCAGGTACTATCCTAGACCTACTCTCTCAATATCCAGGCGTGGGACCCCAGAAAGCTGTACTTTTAAAGGCTGTCCAGGTGATATGGGGCCTTTGACGGATCTGAGAACCACTGCCATAAAACAGACAGGGATTTAAAACTTTCAGTCTTATCTCAGCCTCTCACTGAATATGCTCCTGTAATGGTTTAAGGTAATAATGACCTTGTTGGAGGCTCTTTCCTGTTGATTAATGACCAGCTGGAAGAAGTTGTCTCGAGGATCTTTCAATTCAGACTGCCAATAATTACGCAACTAAAGGTGCGCCTGCAGTTCAGATGTGTCACGTGTTCCTCTGGGAGGAACATTGCACTCTTAGGTTGGCTTAATTGCATTCCTTTCCTAATTCATCTCTCAAATGCCACAGTTGCTGCAAAACAGAAAAAACAAACAAGAGGATCAGAGTGTATGTCTCTGCTGGAGCAAACAGGGGCAGAGAGGCACGGGAGAAGATTTAGCTCTTGGGTGGATTTTGCTGAACTGTTCTATTTGTGTAGCAGTGATTTGTACCAGGTAATGTGAACTAGGTTGCCCTCGGTCTCTTTACAGATTACACCCCATTTCCTTTACTGTGCTGCTAAGTAATTCTCAGGGAATTATTCCCCCTCAAACTTCTCTCTGCTAACAGAGTGATCTGCCACATATGCTTCCACTTTATGTACCCCTGGACAGCCGGTGGCTTCAGAAACTGCCTGCCTTTCAAACCATTCAGGCTGGAGCTGCAATCTGTCCACCCACCCCTTTCCCATGAGGTAAAGGGAATGTTCATACCTCAGGTCTTGTTACCAAGCAACATAGTTCCATTTGCCAATTGCCACCATTTCCTTTTCATAGTATTACTGGCCTTATTATTAACATTTAGTTCAGAGAAATTGCTGTCATTATGTGAAGTAACTTCCTTTAGAGGTTATTCATTAACCTTAGGTATTTTACTGTGTAATTATAATTGCCAAGTGCCGCAGGCTTGGAAAACCTTTGAACTCCTCAAGGTATTAGGGGATGGCAGAAAGGATATTATCTGCTTTTTCTTCCTTTTCTGGTTGTTTTAATCTCGAAGGTGTCCCATTTCCCCTGTGGAGGTGTCTGCCTTCCTAGAGGGTAAACTTCCAGATTGCTGACTGTAAACTCAGAAGATAACGACGGAGGAACTGGCCTGGCAGAGTCTGATTTCCCCAAATACTGGAGTGGAGGGAAATGGTTCCTCCTTTGTCTTAAGGAAAAATAGCGGGGATATTCATAAGACCCACACGGTTGGCACGTACACTCGTTCGTATGTGGGGCTCCGTGAAGACCTCGCACAATACCTGCGATTGTATATCGTGCACAACCTCGTGGAAGACCGTCATTCTACTGCTCACTTAATGGCTCCGTAAAAGCAATTTTTCACTCCCCGGCTCTGCAGGAGCCAGGTGTGCTTTCCATAATACGCCTATTATACAGCCATCCTCACTCAGTAGCCACTGCTTACACAATGACCCTGTGATTTGCCCCATCACGGCGTGGCTGCCAGCGTCTTTGGTGCCCACCGAGGACACCTTCAGGTACGCATGTCACTTGCATTTGCAGGCAGGGCTGCGGGGAAGCACCCCTTTTCTGTCTTTGTTTCAAGACGAACAAAGGTAACTGGCATTTTTCTTCCTCCCAGCCACATGCGCCTGCAGCACGAGTGCCCCCAAAAAAGGAAACCTGTTTCCCTCCTCCTATGGTTCTGGTTTCCCCACCCGGTCTCCCCACAGTCCTCCAACCCACCCCCCACCCCCCCAGTCCCTCCGGCCTCCACCCAGCCTGGGAGAAGCGGCCCGACCTTCCAGGTAACCAGATTCCCCAGACGGGAGGGGCGAGGGCCGCTGGGAAGGCGGCCACGTGACCTCACCTGCCACCCCGGGAAGGCGCCCCTTTTTCCGAAAACTCGGGGACAGGCGAGCCCCGAGTGCTGTTTTGAATCTGAATTTGAAGCACGCAGAGTTCCTGAAAGGGTGCTTGCCTCCGCCCCCGACGGCCTCCACTTTGATCATTACCAGGGAAAAGGCACTGGCCGGCCCTGGGGTTTTCTGGCGTGAACCGGGCTGCCAGGCAAAGGCAGCGCGGTCTGCGGAGGAAAAGGCCGAGCGGGTGTCCCGGGAGCTGCGGCGCAAGTCTGGACGCGGAGGCTGCACGCGGGGAGGGCCGGGCCGCCCTGGCAGGAGCCCGAGCTGCAGGCCTCGGCCGGGAACCGCGTCCCTCCGTCACTTCGCCGGCTCTGCCGTCCCTAGCGTGCCCTTGACAGCTCTCTTCTTTGATCTGGAAAATAGGAGAAGATAGGGGACACTTTGATATTCTTTAAAAGGCGCGGGAATTTGCTGCTTTCTCCCCAAATAAAGGGCTGATAGGGAGTTTCTGGAAGGAACATGCTGTCACGTGTAATCTAATGAGCTTGGCCTCCTCTTCCAGTGCCCATTAATCTATCAGCCAACACCGAAAGCATCTAAGTGTGGATTCTGTGTGCAGTGAAGTAAGAGCACGGTCTCTGCTTTTAAGGGATTTATGGTTTAGCTGGGGAGATGGAATATATATGAGTGTACAACGCGGTAATAGCTAACATTGATTGAGTACTTCCCGTGTGCCACGTTCTGTGTGGCACTTTCCTTTATTCCTCATAACAGCCCATCAAATAGGTACTGTGTGATCATCTCCATGTTACAGATGTTTTAGCGAGATCACGTGCCCCAGGCCACACCGGGTGCGCAGTCAGGCTGTGCATCAGATCTGGCGGCTCCAGAGGAGAGAGCTGCGTTTGCAAACCCAAGTCTGCTGAACATGAAGTGACGGTGAGCGGTCCGTTGCCCTTGGCTTCATCCTCTCCGCCCCGGTTCCGAGACTATTCTTCTTGCCCTCTCTCTGGAGAGCAGGCAAACTGCCCAGAGGAACGTTTTTAGCCCCCAGTACCCTTTGGGACCCTACACAAGTTCTGTTTCTTCCCCTTCCTCTGTCTTTTCCTGCTCAACAATCACAGCCCAGTTCTTTTTTCCTTAGGCGACATTAACCTTATACATGCATCTTGTTTGTCCTCCGTGATTTTGTTATCCAAGTAGAGAGAAGGGACCTAATTCAAAACAAGTAAGTGTACAAAGCATACAAAGCAGAATCACCTCAATGAAGGGGAACTTGATGGTCTCTTAGGTTCCTTCCTTTGACTTTCAGTGATTCCTTCCCTCTCTGTTTTACACGGAGCAGTGACCTTCCTTAAACACAGTCAGGTAGAGTCAGGGTTTTACCAGTACCCCAAAGGCAAAGGCGGGTCTCACAGGTTAGCATTTTCAACTCAGTTTGCCACTCATGGTGACTAAAGGACGAAACAGAATGTGGTTTTCTCAGGGAAGCCAGCATCTTGATAATTTTTAATAGCGTAAAACACTGGTCCATGGGATTTTATGAGTATCCTGAGGAGACACATCTTTTGACCTGGTATATAATCCCACATCTCTGGGCGCTGGGCTAATTTCAGCAACTCCTTTGGCCATGGGTGTGAATGGGAAACATGGTGTTCAGAAAATTCCAGATTGACTGGAATTAACCCAGGGTCCCCTGTTCTTTATGTTGTATCCCTAGTCAACCTAGTCGATGGGGATTGAGAAGGCCCAGAAATCCTTGTTTAGTATAATTTCGTCTTCCTTTAACCAGAAATAATAGTTACCCGAAAACTTGCTACACTTTGTTTTGCTTTTCTTGAGCGCCTCTCTTTGCGTCGCCTATTGGTAAAAAATAATGAAAAGAACAGAGTAGGTGCTGGGAAACCTGCGTTCTGTTTTCAGACCTGCTGCTAGCCAGCCTGGGACCCGTGATACCAACTCCCATCCATATGGGCCTCAGTTTCCTCACTTTTAAAAAAATAAAAACTTGGACCAGGCCAGTGGTTTTCAAATCACAGCGGCTCTGCTTTTATCTTTTAGGTATTGCAGTTTTGTGAAAGATATTTGTTTACTAAATGGAAAGGGAGACTCACCGACAACAACTGTTATAAACCCACTGCTCTAGAGGCTCGCTGAGATCTTCAGGTCTAAAGTTCTACAGTTCTCTTGAAGGCCGTAGGTAATGGCCATGCTCCTTGGGAATCACAGCTGTTTCGTTTGGCTGGATTATAAATTGCCTGAAGGACAGAAGTTGGAAGACAAGGCTGGAAAAGAAGTTTCAGTCGAGATTTGGGATTGCCACGGGAGCTTGGCCAATCTGGACATTGTTTCGTTGGAATTCAGGGGCCACCAATGATTTTTGAGAGCAAAATTTGGTCAGTTATGTTGTGCATGTAGCTGTGAGTAACAGAGACCTGAAAAATAGTAGCTTAAGCAGAGAAGAGTTACTTCCTTATATAAGATCCTTCAAGATTGGCGAATTTGGGGCAGGCATGCAAGCTCCATGCAGCCATCAGGGACCCAGACCCCTCCTAGTGTTTTGCTTTTCTGTCTAGCGAAGCAGGCTTTCCTTCTCACAGTTACCTCATGGTTCATGATGGCTGCTGGACTCCACCCACCATGCTTGCGTTGCAGGCTGGAAGGAGGAGTGAAAAGGAAAAGGGGCACGCATCCCAGCCGAGTCAGCTCACTTTAATCAGCTTTCTCAGCGGTCCCTCACGACCCATTTTTTTACATCTCATCGGCCAGAACTGAGTCTTATTGCCACACTTAGTTTCAGGGAACCTAAAAAATGTACACTTTATTCCAGGCAGGGATGTGACTAGCTGAAAGTCGGGGTTCTGCTACTAAGAGAGAAGGGAAAATGGATATTGGAAGGCAGCTTTGTGTGGTCTCTGCTACAGAAAATGCTCAGAGTTCTGCCCTGGATTCATTTATTTAGTGGCGGTAGCTGGGAAGCTATGGGTTGGTGGAGGGAATGAGAACCTGAAACTGGAGTGACCCTGGGAAGGTGGGACGGGGAATGAGGGGGAGCTCATGCGGAGGAGGGCCAACAGGACTCTCCGGGTTTGACGGGATTTTATCAGCTGGGCGTGAGCACGTGGAAGGATGCAAAGAACACACCCAGCTTTAGAACCATGTGAAAGGGATGCTGGTGATGCCAGTAACTAAAATAAGGAAGTTGGAGGAGTTTTCGGGAAGGAGGTCATGAATTAGGTTTTGGACAGGTTGAGCGTGGTGCTGGTGGTACACCAGGACCGGAGCTTTGGGGGAATTTGTATTGTACATTTCCAAGTAGAAAGGAAGTTCACCTAAGTTTTAAAATCCTGATATCTAGGATGTCCTAAAGTCTCAGATGCTTTTGGGGGCACATGTTGTTATTTAGGGACATTCTGTTCATCATGATGGAGTAAGGCAACGGGGTTACCTCTTCTCTGCTGAACCCGAGCTCCACAGAGGTTCTTTTCCACCGTTAGGCTTAAGGATCCTGAGAGTTATGACAAGGATGGTGTTCTGGGAAAATGACTGTTTCTTAAAAGAGTTTCTTCCCGGAATCCCTGTGTGTTCTTCCACACTGGAGAGCTCAAATACGGACAAAACACAACACTCTTCCATTGTCGTCCCGGGGCATGTCTTAGTAGCAGGTGCCCTTATTTCCCTTTTGCTCTGAGCCTCCATCGGGCCCCACTTGACCTTTCCTGTTTTAGGCCCACTGTTAGGGTGGCACAGGCTAAGTGGGGCTGCCCTTGCATTGAGGAGGAGTGTACGTAAAGAGCCGTGTGCAGCACCTCTGGGTCCTGAAGAAAAGCTTACATTGAAAGTGTGGAGGGAATCTCCTGGCAGTCCAGTGGTCTGGACTCTGTGCTCTCACTGCTGAGGGCCCAGGTTCAATCCCTGGCCAGGGAACTAAGATCCCACAAGCCACATGGTGTGTCCAAAAAAAGAAAAAAAAAAGTGGAGGTGAGGGCCCAAATTGCATGGGGAGTGGGGACAGATAGCAAGGTTAATAGTAAAGGTGGTCAAGAAACTAAAGATTACGGCAAGGGGTTGTGAGGTCAGGCAGCAGAATTTAAATCCACTGAGCATGGGGTATGATGGGGAGAGCTCTTAGTGCATCTTGCCTGGGTAAAAGCAGCTCCTTAAGAGAGAAAACCTGGGCCAGATAATCCCTAGCGGGGGCCTTAAAAAAGCCATGCTCAGTGAGACAAGAGAGAGAAGTCCACCCAGCCTCCGTGTCATATAGAGTGTTAGTTACTAGTATGCTTGGTTATATAAACCTAGATTTTGGATAACCCTTCCCTTCAGAATTTTGAAGGCATTGTTCTCTTGTCTTCTGGGTGGAGGTATTGCTGCTGAGGAGTGTGACAGCAATTCTGACCACCGGTCCTTTATTTGTGACCTTTTTTTTCTTTATGGAAGCTTTTAGGATCTTCTCCACTTGACACTGACGTGCTCTGCTGTAAATCTTCTATTATTCAGTGTGATGCTCCCTTAATGGGCCCTCACTTGTGTCCTTCAGGTATGGTCCTTTATTTGTGACCTTTTTTTTCTTTATGGAAGCTTTTAGGATCTTCTCCACTTGACACTGACGTGCTCTGCTGTAAATCTTCTATTATTCAGTGTGATGCTCCCTTAATGGGCCCTCACTTGTGTCCTTCAGGTATGGGACATTTTCTCATATTATTTCTTTGATAATTTCTTCATGCTACGTTTTCTGTTCTCTCTTTCTGGAATTGCTATTAGTCACACGGTGGATCTCCTGGACATCTTTTCTCTCCTGTTTTTCATCCCTTTGCTTTATATTCTGTGGATCTTTGTATTGCCTTCTTTATAGGGTAATTAACAATTATTTTTTCTATTGTCATCAAAAGGCGGTTGTGGTCCAATGAATGGAGATTGAGCCGGGGAGGGTGGGAAGGCTTTTTGGCCCCGGGACATTGTCTGGTGGGGAAGCGCGCTGAATTTTCCCCTCACTAAGTCATCACCCACGTGGCTCTAGTCTTACGTGTGATTTGACACAACTGAAATTCATTGGTTCCTTGGATTTCTGAATGGAGATGGAGGCCTTCTTTGCAACCTCAGTTCTTCCAGCTTTCTGTGTCTCCTTGGCTTAGAACATGTGTTTGGGTCCTTAATGTAACTAATGAATTGAAGGAGTGGATGGTTACAAATGCATCACCTGTTGTTATTAGTATACCTAGAGTGGTTTTCGTTCTGTGCAGATCCTGATGATTTAGTTGTGTACCTCCAGGCAGCCAACTATCCACGTTGCTTGAATAAAGCTGCTTTTCTGAAAAAGTTAATTTGAGTTTTAGAGTATTTTCACTTGAACATCATATTGGCATAATACGAATTTAAGAATGCTTGTTTGTTTATTGTATTTTTGAGCATTTAACAGCATAAACCAAAATAATCTACTTCCTATCTTTGTGTTATGGAGACTTGGTCTTATAGAGACTCAGGCCTTGCTTGAGATCTAAATGGCCTTGGCCTCCCCGTTATCCCTCCCACCACCACCCCCTGCCCCTGCCCCAGCTTCTTGGCAAACTCTCTTCTTTTTAGATTCTAAACTACTGCTACACCATCTTGGTTCTTCCATTTTCTAGACTGTCTCTTGCTGCCTTCTGCGCCTCTCTGTTTTCACCCTTCCTGATTCTCTTCTTCCTTTCATTCTCTAAGTTAGTGTTTTTCAGACTGTGGTTTATGAATGTCCAGCATCAGAATCCCCTGGGGCCTGACCAGACCAAGCGGATCAGAACCCCTGAGAGTAAGCTGGGGGCGGCTCAGGAGTCTGCGCGTTGATCAAGCATTCCTGGGGCTTCTCGTGACACCTGAGTTCAAGACACGCTGCTCTAACGCCTGATACCCACCAGACTCAGTCCCTGACACTGCTGTTTGTTCTTGCCCTTTTCGCACGGGGTGGGGTGGTTCATACACTGGCCGGCTTCACTTTCCTGGGAGGCACCAGAGGCTCCCTTCCCGGTGGGTGTGACCTCTTATCCCGCGTCAAATCTTCTATTTCCAGCCATTCACTGGGACTCTCCCCTATGCTGCATGTGACCACTCACACTGGCCATCTACTGGGACAACCTCCCGAAGTGTTAGGTACTTTTCTCCCAGGTCATTTTGTAGATGAGGACACAGCGCCTGAGAGCGATCTACGTGGTAAGATTGGCTTTGTTAGGGTGAATCATTATAAATGCGTATTGAATGCATGGATGAGAGGACAATTCACCTGAACGCACCATCTTGATAGACTTTATGTGGGGTCTGGGTGTATTGTTCTTCTTGAATTACTTCTCCTAGAACCACTGGGAGATAGGAGAGGGGGGAGCAAATGGTAGCGTTCAGCTTTAACAATCACAGTGCAAAAGCTCTGGGAAGCACCCTGGCATATGCCAGGGCCAGCCAGGAGTGCCCTATAAAGGAGACTTTACCGATAGCATTTTGGGGGGGAATTGTGTGGTGTTCATTGACTGTTGGTTGTTGTAGAACTGGGTCAGTCAGAGGTCAGGGAGGCAGGGAAGGGGAAATCTGTGGGCTTAGAGATGGAACAAGCAGTTCTACCAATCCCTGCGAGATCTGTAGAGAGAACACAGGGCTTTCAAAAACACATTTTGGGGAATTTTCTTTATAAAATTATCAGAAGAGTAGATCACTGCACTCTTCATCCTCTGCATGTGAAACAATACAAGTATCATAGGGTAAAGCCCCATTATGAGAAAGCAGTTAGAATAACTGCACATTAGGAGAGTTAGGTCACTGCTGGCCGGTCTGGCGGTGATTTGCATCCGTTTCAGTACGGGAGGAAAGGAATGTTTGATCTGACAGAAAGTGGACAACGAGGAACGCAGCCTCTGCACTTCGCAGGTTGCTGATGGCTCCCCCGGGGATTTACTGCTTCCTCCAAGGAGCTCCCACTGCAGCTGGAAGAGAGGCTTGTTTCTCCAGCTGTCTAACCTTCAGTGTTATCTGTCTCTCGTTGACCTCTTAGTTTTATAATGAGTCAGTTTATTTGTGTGTGCAAATTGAGTTTTCTTAGAAATAGAACAGAGCTAGAAAGAGACCAATGTTTTAGTCGTTTCCTCTGAAGAAGGAGAAGCCGCCAGGGGACCTGGCACCGCGGAAGGTGCTTACGCTCTGACAGCCCCTGTTGTTGGTGTCTTTTAACACCGTGGAGTGAAGTCTAGTGGTCAGAGGAAGATTGTCTCCCTGTGGGAGGTGGAAATATCCGCAGGGTTTACCAGCTAATTACTTCTGGAGGCCCTAGGAGCTCAGAGAATTTGCTTAGCAACTGGCCTGACCGGTCCCCCGACCCCTGCTGTCCCCTGACATTACCCGACTTACCAGCGGGGCTGGTGGAGCAGTTTGGGAACCAAACACGATCAAGCATTTTTGTGAAAACGGTGCCAGTCTTTTCCTCGATGGGACCTGAGCCTGTAACCCAGTCCAACAAAACGAGGGAGGACAAGCCAAAAAAAACTTTTTTGAGAAACAACACAGGCAGTAGGAAATCATACTGGTCAGGGCTTGTTTTCCTGACTCAGGGCCTCATTCCAACCTGTTGCAATCAGCTCTCCGAGTGTCTATAGGGACACCCTGGTGCAGGGGCCCCTCGCAGGAGAGGAACTTTTTACATTTGTGTTTGACTGGGCTCCTTGCCAGGGGCTAAGTTCAAAGTGCAGTTTCCAGTAATTTGCTGGGACCTCTCTGTGGGTTTGATAGGCCAGGACAGAAGCCTGCAAGCCGAAGTAATATTTCCTGATTTCTGTCATTTCTTAAGAAGAGAAGGAAGGTTTGCGGAGGGCCTGGGGGTTGGTGGGCTTTTGTTGGTTCTGAGAGCAGATGGGACTCCTCTCTTCCTCGGCCCTTTCTCCTCCCGTCTGGGGCCCTGGGCAGCCTGGCACTGGGCTGGCATCACCGGGGCTCCCACCCCGAGCAAACGTGAGGTGCCGATTCGGTGCAGCCCGTGCGCCCGTGCAAGGCTGCCTTGATTTACTGCGTGCTGGCGTTATTCGGAGCCATAAAGTTGTCGAGTAATGGCAATATGTTCTTATTTTCTCATATCTGTAGGATGAAAGTGAACATTTTTATAATCCTTCCCTCCTCACCACATTCAGTTCCCCTGCGTTAAACATGTGGGCTTGATTAAAGGGGAAAAAGAGCTACAAAGAGAAGTTAGAGTTTATACTCCTTCCCTCCACCACCCCCTTCCCAGCACGTTGAGGGCAGGGCTCATCTTTTTGTCATTTCATCTTTGTGTCTCCCCCCTGTGTCTGGCAGAGGACCTGACACGTAATAATTCTGAATGAATCTTTATTCAATGAAGGGGTGTGGGGAGCAGTGGAATATCATTTCAAAGGAGTGTTCGGTAGAACAATGTAATTTCTATGTCAGGTAGAGGCTCATAGGAATGATGCTTTATTGATTTGATTACAACTCATTTTCTACAACAAGGAATTATCTTCCAGAAATGTTTGCTCTGGTCCCTGCTTCAGCCGCTCTTTACTTGGAAAGGACCCAGCTGAGCATGGAGGGCATTAGGAGCAGAGGAGAGACACTGAGTGGGCAGTAGTGGGAGCCCGAGTTGAACTCTTCAAGATTCTTTAGCTCCAGCACCAAGTGGCCATCACCTTTCAATCGTCCTTCCACTACTTCAAACACGCTTAAATCCACAACAACAAAACCCCAGGAAGACACAGGGGGATGGGGGGTGAGAGGTGGGTAAAAGGGCCTGGAAACAGCCTGTGGGAGTCCCTTCCTTCTTTCCTCCACAGAGTTCCTTCCCCAGCTCCCTGAGTTCTCCTCCAACACACTTCTTTTTATTTGCTAATTCGCCTCAGAAAGACTATCTCTACGGCTGCTTTTCCTCTAGTCTGGAAACTTGAATTATAGCAATTTAACATTATAACATAATTCCACTGCAATAAAGCAATTTGGGGCTGGCAGTGGTGATGGAGTGGATGTTGGTGGAAATGGGGAGCCGAGAATTGACTAGAATGGATTTTTTTCTGTATTCGTTTAAGAAATGTTAGGATAAAGCCATGTTAGTATGAAATCTTACTTAAATATTTTAATTAGAGGATTGGTGCTATGTAAAACCATCTAAATATGATGCCAAAAGAACTAGTTAAAAGTTTAAAAGAAGATGGGAGACAATCTAGTTGTGTGGACTTGTGTTACGCAAATCACAAGTTTGTATAATTTTCCCCCTCTTTACTGAATTGATTTTTTAACTTACATGAATGATTATTTGTTTTTACAATGTGGAATAAAAAGAGTCTCAAATATTTCAGTAGTCTTTAGCTACAATTAAAACAAACAAGCAAACAAAAAAACAACTTGTGGCAAATTGTCTAGAAAACCAGGCTCTGTAGGTAGATCTCAGGGGCATGGAGAACAAAGAAAGAAATGAACTTAAAAATTCTCCTTGCCAAATGACTTCTCACACCATGTAAGGAGATTGGGTAATTTAGATTCTTGAATGAAGTCAAGACAGCTTTATCATCAGACGGCTCTCTTTAAGGCAGGGCATGGATTGCCCACAGGTATCTGACTATTACCCATCTGCGTTCACAAGAGAGATGCCTGCAAAAGACACTAGCTTTAAAGTTGATTTAAAACGTGTCTTACTTGCTCTCAGTTCCTGTCTGTGCTAGATGTGATTAACTGCATCCTGATTCCTCTATCTGTAGTGCTGGCCTTTGGCATTTAGGGAGATAATATTGGCAGTTTCACCTACTCACGAGGTATCCTAAAAGCCCATGATGGTGTATAATCTCCGTCAGGCCCAAAGCTCTGAAATTTCATCCCGTGTGTGGGAACAAGTGGCTTCTGCAGCGAATAAAGTGCCCAGCACCTCAGGGTGATTCTGTGGTTCTTCACGCGTCCCGACTGACGCAGCCTGCAACTCTTGTCAAGTGAGCAACATTTGGTTCCTTGTGAAACATGGACCTTCACCCAAAGTCACCCGAGAGACGGATGGAAATGGCAAGTGAGGGTCTACAAAAATGAAAGTTCTTAGCCAGAAAATACTTCTGTACAATTTTTAATCCTGTATTTTTAACGTCATTAACCTCTTAAGAAGCCTCAAGAGTCACTTAGACTTCTCAAATGTACTTTCCTACATGTTATGGAGAATGCTATATGCTGTAGTGATATTTAAGCATTTAGAATTTGTATGTTAAATAACCGCTTGCGAACATAGATTTGGCTTTTCATTTTTGCTATGCTTATGATATTTTGGAAAATGTTTTTAGGCTATCATGCTGTTAGAATTAATAAATATTTTAATACTTGTTTTGGGACAAGCACTGTCCTAGGCCCGTAGCATTTAAATGAACAGTATTGAAGTGGGTGACATAAATTATGTATTTATAATATCGCAGCTATATAAATGACTAAGTATTCCTTGATTAGAAAGACTTAGAAATTAAAAGCATTAGGAGGCAATTATTCATATAGAAAAAGCATTCTGTGCTGCAAGAGAGGGTTGTCTACAGGTTATGCTTCAGATACGGGTAGTGTTTCTTTGGTTCTTTAATTGAGATTGTTTTTCCAAGTGAAGTACAGGCTACTCCCAGGCAGATCTTCCTTTTCACCCCTACATCCACCTCTTTTTTTCCTTTGGGAGTCCTTTCTTCCAACTCAATTATCGCAGAGCCAACATAAAAACTGGGTGGGAAGGAAGAAGGAACTGAAATGTAATTAATGTCTTCTCTGTTTTATGTACATTAGTACATTATCTCATTTAATTCTCACAACGTCCTCTGAAGTTGATGTACTGCTAACACCCCATTTTGTAGATGAGGCTCAGGGGTATTAAGGAACTTGCTCTAAGTCACACAGCAAGAAGGTAGAGACATTTACATGCAGATTTGTGCAGCTCTGAGGACAGAGCTCCTAGACACCCCCAGCAGCCTCCAGCCAGGAGGGATTTAGCCTGTTTGTGTTGGGCAAAGGGCATTTCGTGGCCTTGCCCCTCTTCCCCTAAAGGTCTGATCACATCGTTTCATTTCTAGTGAGTTTCCCTGATACACTGAAAAATATGGTTGAATTAAGGAGCATATCTATTGCATAAAGCAAAGAACATCTGATTTCTTTTTTCCTGTGTCTATGAAAGTTAGAATTCATGTCACGCTTGTAGTAAATGCACTTCCTGAAAAGCTACTCTTTTAATGCATGTCGCCTTATTCTTTATTTTCAAAATAATTCCAGACATTTTAGCCCAAAAGCTATACATCTAGGCTATAATTTTAAATTTATCACTATGCTATCCTTCTGAAAACTTTCAACTCAATTTCCCCCCCCCCTTGAATATGTCTAATACCACCATTACCTACTAACTGTGGATTGAAATAGCAAGTCATTATGATGTCTGAATTAACATCCAAAACATACTGGTTTTCTTCCAGGGTTCCCATATCTATTATTGTTAAAACATGTAACTTTAAAAACTCAAATGGTTTTCCCAAGCCAATTCTCTAATCACAGACATAAATTTCACTCCATTAAGGAAAGGAAACCAGGCAGTATGACTAAAGTTAGGAATATGATCAAATTTCAAGGGAGGAAAAAAAACACAACCATTAGGCGTAGAATTCTTTCCACTTCTTTCGCTTGTGGAACACGGTTAAATTAAAACCCTGCTTTCCTGCACAAATAAGAGCGTGTAGCCCTTTAAAATGGAGGGGCCGGGTTTAGGTATGGAAGCTGCCATGCCCACACTCTGATGTGTGCATCAGAGTGCACTCGGGCATTTTGCAGAAAGGAGGTATCCGGGTGCTGCTGACTTTTCCCTGGCATGGCTGAAGGGTCATGGAACTGGTGAGAGTCAGTATGACAGGCTCGCCTCCTTCCTGCATCTCAGGGTGATTGGAAGTTATTCAGTTGCATTTTCTCCCATGAAATACCTGTTGCATATTTATAAGTCCTTTAAATAATGACAGTCCCTGAGAACTTGTGATAACCAGACAGGCCTATAAATAAGGAAAGGGATGTGGTGGGAAAGTCTAGCTCCCTAGGCTATGGATGGCAGATTCAGTGGTATTCTTTTGATTGCTACTCCTGAAATACCTCAGCCCCTCAAGGTTGCTTTTTAATGTTTATCAAGATTTTTTTTTATAGGAGTCTCTTTTCAATCTACAAGACTTGCTTCCTTGCTATTTTGTAAAGCTCAGTTGTGTTCAACTAGCTTTTAAAAATGTTTGCTTTCACTATCTGAATTAAGAATAGGAGCAAGACGGTTTTCCACCCCCAGCTCACTAACAAATCCACGTGTTTCCTTCGAGAGTGTTCTTTGAGACCCATATTCTTGATTTCATAGGAATAGCCATACACACGTACACAAAGTATACACAAAGTGATATAAAAGTACACAGCTTTGTGATGACCTAGAGGGATGGGATAAGGAGGGTAGGAGGGAGGTTCAAGAGGGAGGAGATATGGGGATATATGTATACATATGGCTGATTCACTTTGTTGTACAGCAGAAACTGATACGACATTGTGAAGCAATTGTACTCCAATAAAGATGTGAAAAAAAGTACACAAGTTTTAAAAAGTACGTAAAGTAATATAAAGTTAATTTTTGATGATTACCTTGTAGCTGATGTACATTTATATATGTTGAATTTGAAATAGGTCAGCATAGTTAGCAGAGAAAGAAAAATCTTTAAAAACTTTCCTTAGTGAGTCAAAAAGGAAGACAAGAAAAGTTTATTTTTTAAATCTGTATTTCTGTTATTAGAAATGAGATTTATTGGAAATAAGTCTTTTAGGAAGCAAAGTAGCAATAATTATTAAAATTAAAAAAAAATATATCTTTCAACCCAGCAATCTCCCATTTGGGGATCTATGTCATATAAGAAATATCTGTAGTTATCACCAAGTGGCTCTCTATCACATTACCCTATTTTAATTCTCTACATATGACTCAATGGCATTATCTCCTGTTTTTCTTGTTCATTTGTTCACTCGTTTGTTCATTTATTCATTTATTGTCTTCTCCTACAAGAATGTGAGCTCTATGAAAACTAGGACTGCATCTGTTTCCCTTACCGCTGGAACTCTAGCATCTGGAATAGTTTCTGGCACAGAGTAGGTCCTCAATAAATATTTGTTGGATAAAAGAAATAAAACACCTATAGATCAGGATATTTATTGAAGTATTATTGTAGTGGCAGAAAACTGGAATCAAGAGAATGCCCATTAGAGATGGGCTGGTTGGGAGACCCACCACGCCTGGCTCAGCCGTATGGTATAGGGGTAAAAGACATGGCTCTCGTGTCAGGCTGCCTGGGCTTTAATCCCTATATTCCTCTTACATGTATGATGAATGGCCTCAGGAATGGTGCTAAGCTTCTATGTCTCTGTTTTCTCAGCCATAAAATGAGGACAACAGTGATACCAATCTCAGAAGGTTTTTGTGAGAATTAAGTAAAATTGGCAACATAATATGGAAACAGTCCCTGGCACATAGTAAGTGCTCAATAAATATTATTATCTCATGACATATTAAAAAGAATGATTTAAATATCACTTAACAGAGGAATTTTCATAATGCACTGTTTAGTGGGCAAAATATGTGCAGAGAAATGTATTTGATGGCTGCTACTTTTATAAATTTAACAATGAAATGTAAAAATCCTATATATGTATATGTAGTATGTTTATAAGAGCATAAAATTATGGAAGATACATACTAAGTATATAAAGCTGGATATAGGAAGGGCAGGACTGAGGGGTGGGAAAGAGAAGAAGGGAAAGTTGAAAGGCAACAAAATGACTAAATAGTAAGATATTTACATTACCAGCACATTACTGAAAACCATGATTAAATTACAAAATATGTGGGTTTAGGTATTTGTACACGTTGAGGTGCTTAAAAAGTGAGTCTCTTAATATTAATGATGGTTGTCTCAGAAGGATTGGGACTCCAGGTGATTTCTTCCTTATTCTTTGATGTATTTTAATTTTTGACAGTAAGCATGTATTATTTATATAATCAGGAAAAACAAGAAAATATTTTTACTATCAGGAAAAAAGAAAAAAGCAATGCTTCTCTATTTCCAAAGCAATGTACGAAGGGAAGTGAGACGGCATTTGAATGCACGTGTCTCTCTTCTAACAGTTTCAGAGCCTGAGGAGGTGTCAGTAGCCAATTTAGAAGGATCACGTGGCCATGCAGTCTGAGCATGAGATGGATTTAGTTTTTGGCAAATCACATGCTTGCTACCTCAGTCTTGTCCTGTTTTGGAAAGGGGAACTCAACTCTGAGGGATTATATGACTCGACAGTGTTGTAAACACAGGCAAATGGGACACAGAATTCTTGAATATGGGAGAGAAAGGAATCACAAATGCCCATATCTGCAAATAATTCAGCCATAGAAGGCTCTTTGGACCCCAAATCTAGAAATTTTCTTAAAATACTACTTTACTGATGTCAAAGCTTTGTTCAAAACCCTTATTACCTTTTTATCACTCATGAGATAAAGTTGAAATTCCTTTTTTAGTTTTTTTAACATCTTTATTGGAGTATAATTGCTTTACAATACTGTGTTAGTTTCTGCTGTATAACAAAGTGAATCAGCTATACGTATACATATATCCCCATATCCCCTCCCTCTTGCGTCTCCCTCCCACCCTCCCTATCCCACCCCTCTAGGTGGTCACAAAGCACAGAACTGATCTCCCTGTGCTATGCGGCTGCTTCCCACTAGCTATCTATTTTACATTTGGTAGTGTATATGTGTCCATGCCACCTCTCACTTTGTCCCAGCTTACCCTTCCCCCTTCCCGTGTCCTCAAGTCCATTCTCTACGTCTGTGTCTTTATTCCTGTCCTGCCCCTAGGTTCTTCAGAACCATTTTTTTTTTTTTTTTAGATTCCATATATATGTATTAGCATACGGTATTTGTTTTTCTCTTTCTGACTTACAAAGTTGAAATTCTTTAGGCTGGTGTCAAAGAGTCTGGATACCTGTGCTAACTCTCTCTGCCACGATTTCCTTACCCCAGCTCCCTGCTTGAGTCTGTGTGGTCGTCCCAGTGTCCACTCAGAATCTCTCCTTCCCTTTGTTCATGCCCTTCCCCCTCCTTTTCCCTTTTCTGAATCTTACTCATCGCTAAAGCCTCGGCTCAGGTCCATCTTCTCCGAAAGGATTTTGAACTATCCTGGTCGCTAGAGCCTTCTCTGCCTTTTCCCCGCCCCTGTTCTTCCACTGCAGGTGGAAGAACATCATTACCTTTGCCCCAGTCACTTAGCACTCACAGGTGATCTGTAACCATAACTGGTGCATCCAGATTCATATGCAAATGTTTCTCCTTCTTCAACTGGGATACTCTCCTCCCCAGGAAGAGGCGTGTGCCTTTTTCTTCCTTGTATTTCCATACTTCCTACCACGTTAACTTGGGTAGAGTTGGCATGCAGTAAATATTTGCTGATTGATAGGTATGTATAGGTATTTTCTGAAAACCAGAAGTATGTAGTCATCCCATAATCAGTGTCTGTGTTGGAGCCCTTATGTAGAAACCCATGTATTTGCATATAAGCGTATCTATCAAGATAAGAATGCCTGCCTAAATATAGGAAAAAATTTTAAGAGCCTTACAAATCCTCAGAAATGTGTGTGCACTCAGATATGAATCTATCAATACATTTGCCATAAACAGGATGAATGAAAAATGAAACTGAATGAGAGACATTTCATTTTTGAGAACTGGAAACAGTGAAATATTAATAAGGATAATAGTAACTAACACGTATATGGCTTTTATTATAAGCTAGTTTGTCTAAATACTTTTCATATATTTACTCATTTAATCCTTAAAACAACCCTATGAGGTAGGCATATTACTTTGAGCCCCATTTTACAGAGGATGAAACACAATCAATCAAGCTCCCACTGGTACCGAATTTCTTTAAGCTGTTAAATTGAAATATGAATAATTTTATGATTTTTTGACTTGTAAATTTACCTATGTGAATACATCTATACAAAGGACAAAGCCCACACACTCAAGTACTTTGTAGGTGGCATGACTATGATTGTTTTTAAGGTGAGATTTAAAAGTAATAAAGTTGGCTTAAAGAAAAATTAGCAAACATAGCGCAAGGAAAGTTTTGTAAGGCAGACATCTTCTGAAGAAGCTATTTATGTTTAATCTGGGAATTTGGTCACTGCTCTTCTTCAGGACTGTTTTTAAAAGTCAGTACATGCTTCCTAAAAGGAAATTTGATCTCCCTTATTAATAGTTACATCAGGTTTTAAAGCAAAGACAGCTTTATTATGTACTTCATTCACATCATCTTGGCTGTGTATGATTATGATTTTACCCTCAGAGGCTGAAGGTTTGCTGTCATCGAAGGGGGCTCACAAGAATTTTCTAAGAGTCTCCAAAGGGAGTTTCAAGACAAGAGTTCCAAAAATGTTGGCAACGTCTTGTTACCCAGATTCTGGGAAGATCAAGCCATTATCCAAGGTTGCACAGCTATTCAGGGACAGAGACAAGATGAAGATCCAGGGCTTTTGACTCCAGTCTACTGGTTTTCTGCTAAACTGCACCACCACTAGAGGTCTCAGGGAGGGACTGTGGGCTGGCCATGGACATGGTGCTGAGAGAGAAAGAGCAGTCCCTTGCGGAGTGGAGAGAAGCACGTGGCGGCATTGACCTGAAGCCTCTCCTTCTTTGGGAGCAGCAGGTAGTGCATCAGAATGGTGAAAACTGAAAGATTGGTCAATCTTTGTAGTCTATTTAGCTGTTGTGCGGAGGAAAGGGGATTGTTGGATGCCTGTTATGCTCCTCAGTAAGAAGAAGGAATAACAATTTCTCATGAGCCAATCTTAACCATTTAACAGCCCAGAAACTCTAAGCCAAGACTTCATCCAATTTTGTGGATCCTAAAAATGACAATAGCTAACATTTAAGTGTTTACTGTATATCAGGAATTATTCTAGATACTTTATATGTATTATATCATTTGATCCTCATAACAGGCCATTTGTATCATCCCTTTTTACAGATGGGGAAGGCGAGTTACAGAGAAGTTACACAACTTACTGTAATTTCCCCAAGATTACATCTCTATTAAGTAGCTGAATTGGGTTCAAACCCAGGCAGTTTGGCTTCAAAGCCTCATCAGTTTAAAAAAATTGATTATGGAAAATTTCAAACATATGCAAAAGTAGAGAGAACAGTGCAATGAACTTCCATTTACCATCTCCCAGCTGTGACAACCATTGGCCAATTTTGTTCTATCTGTATCTCAACCTCCTTAGTGGTATCCCAGCCCCCTTTCTAGATTATTTTCAAGAAAACACAGACATCCTAACATATCATCCATAAATATTTTAGTAAGTACTGCTAAAAAAATAATGGCTTAAAAAAACCACACTCTTTCATAAGATGCACATTGTCTCTATTTTTGTGACATTAACAGCTTGGAAGATGATTGTCTAGATCTGTGATATTCTTTCATTTCTTCTTCATTTATTTACTGTAATACTTTCCCAATACCAACAGTTTGATTATCCTGATGTATAGTATGCACAGGAAAGCCCAGATAGATGCTAGATTCACAAACACCTCTCTCTCTATTTCTCTCTCTCTCTCTCTTTACTAATTTCAGTGAGTTGGTTTTTTAACATCAGCCAGAGTTGATCACTTAATTTGTTTAAAGTATCATATTGGACTTATGGATGTTTAAACATATTAATGGCTTTAGTAAACATATTTGGTACTTCTTTGATGGATTTTTCTTATCAATGCTCAAATTGTCCTGTTTGGGTCAGTGGGAGCCTCTTCAAGTTTGGTTTATGAGTCCTTCAGTCATATTCAGCAGCCCCCTTATTTTCTGGTATGACAAGATGTTCTAGGCTTATCTTGTGTATTTCTTGCCCTAACCCTGGAATTAAGCATTTTTCCAAGGAGCTGGCATTCCTTCATGGGAAACAGTATTATTTAGAGACCACAACCTGGGTATGGGGGGTGCTTATTGCTACTAGGTTGGTCATTGTTTCCTTTCCTTCCTTCTTTCCTCCCTCCTTCCCTTCCTTCCTTCCTTCCTTGCTTCCTTTCTCTCTCCCCCTTGCACCTTTCTTCCTTTTCTTTCTTTATAAAGAGAAATTAAATAGTGAGTTTTTACCAATAATTAATTATTTGTTTTCTCTTTCTTTATAAATTTATATATAACTATATATATAATTAATATTTCAGAATAACAATATAAAATATTATTAAAATATGATTATCAAAACCAGTTTGAATTTATTGTGTAATTCTTTTCATCTTTAGAGTATATACCAGTAGGGATGTACAGTCAAATTATTGTCTTTTAAAGTCACTTGAAATGAATTGTTCTCTGTATAATCTAAAAATGTGCTTGGTGGTTAAATTTATTTGTTTCATTCTACTTTAGAGTTGTAGTGTGGTTATGTTAAATTTCACTTAATTTTGTTTTAAAGTCATGTAAAACAAGATCTATTCAGAGAAGTCTGGCTTCCATTTTTGTCTCCCCCTCCACCATAAGTAATTTTTTAAACTTCATTGTTTATCATTCTTTTTTTTTTTTTTATAGGAGCAAGTATGTGTAGCTATTGGTTGCTGACTTAAAAAAAATGCACAACGTGAGAGCTGTGAATTAAGTTTTATTTGGGGCAAAATGAGGACTATAGCCCGGAAAACAGCATCTCAGATAGCTCTGAGAAACTGCTCCAAAGAGGCGGGGGGAAGGTGATTTTGGTGAACGGAGAGTGCATGAAATCAAGCACATATTTTTTGCAGAGGTTTCTACTAGTGTCATGAAGGTTACTGCTAGTCATGAGGAACAGACATCACCATGAAGGATTTTAGTGCTTTTCTAGATATGAGGAGATACAAGAATTGGGCTCATAAAATCCTCTCCTGAAAATATCTAACTATCTGAAGACCTGTTCTGCCAGTTTTCCCGGAGCACAGAGTGCCTCATTTCTGCTCTCCACCCTGAACTCCTTTCAGGGGGTGTTGAAAATCAGCAGCTGTAGCAGCTCCTGATTTAATCCTTGTAGAGGTAGACAGCAAGTGCCAATTTGTAGTTGACAGGTATCTCCTCCATCTCCACTTTCTTAGATAAATGTTAGCTTGAGATACATATTTTCCTCTACCTTGGTTTTTCACATTTTTATGCCATGTATCTTGACAGTCTCTACTTAGCAGATATGTAGATGCTTCTCAGCCCCTTGAGAGCTGCAGAGTTTATTCAGCCAGTCCCCGAGTGATGGGCAGTATCACAGTTCTGTCCATATGTGGATCAAAGTCTAAAGATATTTAAATGCGGGGAAAAAGTCCCATTCCAGCAAAGGGGCAAACTTAGATAAAACGTGTTCTACAATTTGGGTTACTCTCCTGGTCATCATGTATATATAAGTTAAGAGAATCTTCCTTGTTCAACAATACTGGGCTTAAGGAGGTGATAATAGGAGAATCATGTGGTTTCTTAACTCTCCATGTGGTTCCTAGTCCTGGAGATCCAAATTGGTGTAAATATGTAAATTAACTTTACATATATCTACATATTTACATATGTAAATGGTAATGTGCTAGGAGCAGCTACTAACTTTCAGGAGACCATATGTGCATATGACACAGACATTACTAATGTACTGTTTTTGGCCTCCCCCTTTTTTCTGTCTTATTTATTATCTTTTAAAGAATGAATCTACCCTTGTGTATTCAAATACAGTATCACTCCTATGCAAGTGTCCATTTGAGTTCAGGTATTTCTCCACAGACCTCCAACCTAAGGCATCTAAAATTAAATGTATCATCTTGGATATCTTGCATACAGTGTTAAAACACCTGCCCTATTGTCTCTTCCTATTTTCAGTGATGCACTATTTTCTCAGATTTAAAGCCACTGGTGGTACACCTCTTTATTTGTTTAACTTTTACACTACCTAATTTGACCAAATCTCCTAGATTAGATGTTGATTTACCTGGGGTCCCGTGGAAACCTGGACATGACACTCATATCCAAAAGAGACTCCTTGAGAGGACTCTGTAACGGTAGCAATTTGTCCTTGGCCCTTTCCCATGGATCAAGGGATTAGATAAAGATGTAAACACATACTGGTCAAACGTGACTATTTAGAAGAAACACTGAATGTGTGGAATAAAGCACTTGGAAAAATGATTCTAAAAGCTAGAGTAAATGAGCTCCGATTAAACAAAAGAAACCGATTAAATGCCATGGGTGGTCTTTGGAGAGAGAGTGACCTGATGTAAGAGGGGTGAAACCGCATCCCAGCAGAAACACTGAGGTGCTGGGTGTGATCACTGGAAGGAGTGAGGTCGATGGTGAGAAATCACTGGGACCCTCCAGACCCCCACAGGCTCTCCTGAAGAAGGAGTAGAACTGTCTATCTTGGGAGGCTCTGGGAAGCCGATCCAGCTCCTGGAGATGATAGATGTGTGTCATACAGGGTTCCCCGGGGAAGCAGTGCCCTCTGAGTGTGGGCTGAGGTATTTATTATAGGAATTAAACCTTACATATTGTGGGAGGGTCAGGGGAAGGGGAGGTCCAGAAAGGGGAGCTGGAAGATCAGAGGAGTCACTTCCTTAAGAAATGGGTGAAGCAGTGGCCTAGGGGGCAAGTCAGAGCTTGTGGGGAGATCTGAGGAGACAAGCCATGTGGCTGCTGAAGTGGGACTGTGAAGGGGGAACTGGTGGAAAGCTTCCTTGGGAAGCTGCTGCTTCTGGGTAGCTGCAGAGGGTCTGTGACCACGTCATTGGTAGTGGGACACTGGTGGTCGGCAGGGCTCACAATTGGGAAAAAGAGCTAAATGTGAAGAAGAGGGGAGCGAGGACCGCTGGGACTTGTTCTTCTGTCACCACATCCTACTGAAGACTTCACTTGTGCCTCTCAGATCTTGCCCGAAGTCTCTGTTGGTGACTCCAACCTAGAACCCTGGAGGGAAGAGAATCCGGGCAGAGTAGTTGGCAGGCTAACCACGTGGACTATAGCATTCTCAGCACAAAAAGAGGCAGGCATTTGCTCAGTGAGAGGAAGAAATAAAGGGGTGATTTAAAGTCTGCCCAAGAACACACATGTACAATGGAATATTACTCAGCCATAAAGAGAAACGAAATTGGGTTATTTGTAGTGAGGTGGATGGACCTAGAGACTGTCATACAGAGTGAAGGAAGTCAGAAAGAGAAAAACAAATACCGTATGCTAACACATATATATGGAATCTAAAAAAAAAAAAAGGTTCCGAAGAACCGAGGGGCAGGACAGGAATAAAGACGCAGACGTAGAGAATGGACTTGAGGACACGGGGAGGGGGAAGGGTGAGCTGGGACGAAGTGAGAGAGTAGCACTGACATATATACACTACCAAACGTAAAATAGATAGCTAGTGGGAAGCAGTCGCATAGCACAGGGAGATCAGCTCGGTGCTTTGTGACCACCTAACTGGGTGGGATAGGGAGGGTGGGAGGGAGACGCAAGAGGGAGGGGATACGGGGATATGTGTATATGTATAGCTGACTCACTTTGTGATACAGCAGAAACTAACACACCATTGTAAAGCAATTATACTCCAATAAAGATGTTAAAAAAAATAAAATAAAATCTGCCCAAGTGTGGGATCCCTCTAGACACAGTGAAGGAATGTCCACACGGCAAGACACCGTAGAAGGATCCACGTGCTGGGCATCTAGTTTGTCTAGTGGTTAAAGAGCACGCCACGTGCTGCCACCATCACATCTACCCTCCTGCTTACGTCGGACCTGTGGCTTTACTTTTTGTTCCTCTGTCCCTCTCCATTTTCTGTGAACTGGTAGTTAGATTTAGAGGTTGACCTCACTCAGGGTAGATGTTATATTTTTTCAGCAAGAATAATTCAGAAGATGTGCCTCGTAAGTGTTGTCTCTCTTTTGTGATCTTAGCGGTCACTGATGATCATTGCTTCCTTCGGGGAGAGCCAGACCTCTTACCCTCTCCGCTGTTGCCTCTTCTATAAATAGTAACCAAACCTTCGCAATCCTGGCCAGAACAGGCATAGCCTAGAGAAAAAGGATTATGCACACGCGTTCTTATGTCTACATACGCTTGCAGCCCGACATCCATATCCTTGTCAAGATGAGTTATTTCTGGGCTTCCCTGGTGGCGCAGTGGTTGAGAATCTGCCTGCCAATGCAGGGGACACGGGTTCCAGCCCTGGTCTGGGAAGATCCCACATGCCGCGGAGCGACTAGGCCCGTGAGCCACGGATACTGAGCCTGCGCGTCTGGAGCCTGTGCTCCGCAACGGGAGAGGCCGTGACGGTGGGAGGCCCGCGCACCGCGATGAAGAGTGGCCCCCACTCGCCGCAATTAGAGAAAGCCCTCGCACAGAAACGAAGACCCAACGCAGCCAAAAATAAATAAATAAATAAGTAAATAAAAAATAAAGGAATTCCAAAAAAAAAAAAAAAAAAAAGATGAGTTATTTCTGTGCTGTTGCAAGAGAAGGCCTAGGTGACCTTCTTAGGCAACACTGTTGGATGCTGGCCTGAGGAGGGCAGGTAAGAGGAAGTGCAGGATCTGCAAGGAGCAAGTGTAGTGTAAACATTTACCCCTCCCAGAGAATAAGCATATTATCCTGTATGCTTTATTTTCATGCTGTGTTTCTGTACTGGGCCTCCTGGGGGATAAAACCCAATCCTTCCATTTACACTTCCCAGCGAGGTGGGGCTGGGAGAGGTGGAGGGCAGCACAGCTGTGAATGTAGGGATCTTAAATTAAGGCATTTGCTTTCATTGGCCCCTGTGCCAGCCCAGCCTGGGGACCTAGGTGAAGCGTCTTTGATGCTCTCACTTTATGAAAGTCCATAAATACAATTTGGTGGAGCTCATACAGGACTAAACTAGTTTGCCAGCTAAATCACCTGTAATGTCTTGATGGAGATTTCCTTCAGCAGAGATGGAACAAACTCCTTTGCTGAGGTGGAAGAACCAGGTATTATAGAGTCTTAAACTGTTTACACTTTGGAAAGCGTTTCTATTGCCTTCACAAGTTAAAAGGTCCTATATTTTTATCGGATTATTTCCCATGGTTTCGGAATTATCCTCTGAAAGAAGCGTGGATTTTTCTGCTGTATAGTTTCTCTGAAACAAAACTTCCCAAGGCAGTTAGAGGATTGACTTTTGACATATAGCTATGAGGATTGGAAGAAACCTAGAGATACCTTTCAGGGAAACATTGAAATCCTCCAGAGAAAGAAAAGGTTCTACTTAAAGACACTTTAGCACACCGGAAACCCTTGGGATTTTTCATTCTATTAGTTTGTACATATGATACTGCTTTTTTTTTTTTTTTTTTTGTATGTAAAAATGGTTATTGGCTATTTCATACTGTTCAACCTCTCTAATTTAAAGCTATGTTCAGCAGCCATCCTTGGCATTAATGGATCCGAGCTCTTATGAGTGTGAAATTAAAAGGGAGTACAGTCAAGTAAAAATTGTTACAAATGGGTGAGGAAATGCACTCTACTGGAAAAGAAAATTATAATATCCTGATTTAAATCACAACCCTGTATATGATCTTCTAAGTGTCTGTTCCCTCGCTGAGAGTGTCGTATGGCATACCCATTCCTTAAGGTTCTTAGGATGTTAATTGGGAGGTGATTTTGTCCCTTTGTGCATGAATGTTTCCCTGCAACCAGGAGAAGATTTAGATTCCACAGAGCACCTGGACAGTGCTGAAGGAAGCAAGAAAATCGAGGCTGGTACTCTGCCTGGTGGAGCTTAGACTCCTGAGCCTTGATGGGGGTCACTACTGAGCAGATTTGGATATTTGATTTTATTATTTTTTCCAGAGATAATAGGGCAGGGGCAGATGAGTCTTACTTATATAATTTTTGAGACTAGGTGTTACTTTTTAAAAGGTCAGTTTATGAATTTATAATGCAAAATCTAACTTCTTGATGAATTGGATGTTTGGGTCAGCTGACCAATGCATTCCTGTTTGAGAATCTGACTTAGAAATATGGTAAATATAGTTGAAGTTTTGTTGGATGGTTTTATAGCTTTTTTTTTTTTTAAATTATTTATTTATTTATTTATTTATTTATGGCTGTGTTGGGTCTTCGTTTCTGTGCGAGGGCTTTCTCCAGTTGCGGCAAGCGGGGGCCACTCTTCATCGCGGTGCGCGGGCCTCTCCCTGTCGCGGCCTCTCTTGTTGCGGAGCACAGGCTCCAGACGCGCAGGCTCAGTAATTGTGGCTCACGGGCCTAGTTGCTCCGCGGCATGTGGGATCTTCCCAGACCAGGGCTCGAACCCGTGTCCCCTGCATTGGCAGGCAGATTCTCAACCACTGCGCCACCAGGGAAGCCCTGTTGGATGGTTTTAAAAGTATATTTTCTTCCAGCTACGCTATTCTCTGGAATCAGTTTTCTCCACTAAATAGAAATACTTGTCAAGTAGACAATCTATTTTAATTAGAGCGAGTTTGAGAAGACCATTTCTGTCACCCACAGTGTCAGCAAAACACCACTAAGTTTATTTTCTCTCCCTTTTATATTTAAGGTACTCCTCTGCTTATATCATTTGACCACCAAACTGTTTCATTCCAACATGCTTTACATGTTGTGAGTCTCAAAGGTTTCAGATTTACCAGAAGGTAAATTCCTTGAGGGCAAGAGTTGTGCTTCAGGAAAGCAGGTGTGCACTGGAAAAGGCATGCGTCTTAAGGAAGAGAGGTCTGGGTTCAAACTGTGGATACTTTCGACCACAATTTATGTGTCTGTGACCTGGGAGAGTTGTTTAATTACTCTGAGCCTCAATTCTTTAACCTGTAAAAATATGAGTAATAATACCTAACTCCAGAGTTTCATGGGGATTGAGTGATGTAACTATGAAAGCACTTTGGGCTGAATACCTAGTACCACGTGCTGAATAAAGGTTGACCTCTTTGCCTGTCTTGTCTTAATCTTCTCTGTAAGGCATCACACATAATAGGCCCTCAGGACGCACTGGGTAATTGATTCCATATTAGGGGGGCCTTTCCTTGATGATGCAGCGTGAGATCCCTTTGTTGGTGGCAAATTATCTCCAAAGCACATTGTAGGTTGGGTTGCCTTGGGGAAGTCATCTTGTGAGTCAGTGCCTGTCAATATTTTGTGTTGTAATATAAAAGCTACCATGAGAGGGAAAAAAAAGCTCATTTATTTTTCTGAGAAGGGCTGTGATTGTTATACTGTCATTGCTGGCAAGTATTACAGGCTTAAAAATTATAGTAGTCCTTGCTGGGACTCCCTGTGCCTCCTCAGCAGTTGAGTGGCTCAGCAGTGGGTCACTAATTCCAACCATCTTCTGTGGATTCTGGTTAGTTTACATCAGAGGATGGCCTTTTGTCATGTAGCCTTTGTTTGAGGGTTACTTTTATGGGCTTGTAGTACTTTATGCATTGAGTTCACCACTCAGTGCTAGCATATTTTTAGTATTTATTTGTTTGTTTCTTATATGTTTGAGTTTTAAGAGGTTTTTTTTTTTAAAAGTATGTTCTGTATACTCTCCCTTTTTCAGATGTGTGATTTGCAAACATTTTCTCCAATTGTTAGCATACTCTTAAATGGTTAGAGCCAATGAAACCTTTTTGAAATGAATCTGTCTTGGGCAGTAGATGGCAATTTCTCTTTGAGTAATAGGTGGTTGAAAATCTGATCTAAGTTCACTTTTACTTGCCTATGGATCCTTTGCTCAAACTTCATAAAGCTAAGAAGTTAAAAAAAATTTTAAAGCCTCTGTGAAGATAAAAAACGCGAGATAATATGTGCTTGCAATTGCTTTACCAAGGTTTCAGAAGAAAGAAAAACAAAACAAAACAAAACAACCAAGAAGTTTCTTTGTCAAAGGTCTGGAAAATACAACTTTTGGATAGGTTTTTGGGAGACCTGTTTTGCATTAAAATACCAAATAAAACAAAACGATGGATTGTTTTGGCACCATTTAGGTTGGGCTTATGTGATGAGAACTGTACATAAGAGACAGCCAGTTATTGTCAGAGTTGACAGATTTTTGGGTACCGTCTACTTGTTCAGTACAGTAAAGTCCCAGGGGTGAGGAACTTTTCCAAAATTCTTATGGCCGGAACCATGCAAACTTCAGCTGTAACAGACTGACATTATCTTCCCAGTTCTAGAGCTATCTGTAAGTTGTGGTCTCGCCTGGCACACCAGATTAGTTCCTGTGACTTTCTGTATGAGTATTATCATTATTGACGTGGCTTCATTTCATTTTTCCCAAGTCTGTAAGTTGCCTTAAAGCAGTGGTCAGATTTTAACAGGAGATGGGTGCAGAGGTTTTCAAGTGGAGCAAATAGCGCAGGCAAGGAAATGAGGCAGAGCATGTCCTAGGAAAAGCCAGGTGATTTGTTTAACTAGAGTATAGGTGATCTCTAGGGGGTTTCTGAGAAAGAATACTGGAAAGGTATTTGGGGGGACATATTTGGAAGGCTTTGAGTGCCAGAATAAGGAATAGGTACTTAATTTTTGGCAATGTGGATCAGTTTTAATCTGATGAAACACATGTTGGAAAACTCCTGAGGAGGCCAGTGATCTCGAGGAGAGGTGATAAGGTTTGAATTGGGGGGAACTGATGACAGGAAGCACACGGAGACAGGTTGCCCTCATTCTGCCACGTTACACTTAATGCACTTGTAACACAGTGTGACATACGTCACCAAATGGATCTAACTGGGTGCCTATTAATAGAAATAATGGAGGACTGACATTAAGTCCAAGGTTAAATGAGGAATAAATGTGTTCAATAAATATCCATGTGTATTAGGTCGCTGGGAGGAGAGGTTGCCACCTCAAATTTACATACCTGTGTGGAGATTTAACTGAAAGTTGACTATTAAAGTCAATCAAAACCTAATGTACACGCTGCTATATGTAACATAGATAACCAGCAAGGACCTACTGTACAGCACAGGGAACTCTGCTCAATATTCTGTAATAACTTAACTGGGGAAAGAATTTGAAAAAGAATAGATGCATGTATATGTATAACTGAATCACTTTGCTGTGCACCTGAAACGAATACAACATTGTTAATCAACTATACTCCAATTTAAAAAAAACCCTGATGACACTTTATTTCAGCACTTCACAGTTTTTAACATTTATTCCCTTTTTTACCTCATTTCATCTTTAGAAGAGTTTGGTGAAGTAACTCCTAGGGTCTTCATTTTTTTTTTCTAGGGTCTTCGTTTTATAGAAACTGAGGCATAAAGAGGGTAGATGCCTTGCTCAGAGTATAAAGGTGGCAGAAATCAGACACTAAATCCATGCTTCTGGGGCCCAGGTCCATTTCCCGCCATTTTTTCCTCCTGCCTCAGCAGTCCTTGATGACCCATTAATTTGCAATTTAATGAATTTGTTTGTGAATGTGGGCTGTTCATCATTTTAATCAAAATAATGTTAAAAATCCCCCAGACCTCTTTGTTTTCTACTTCAGCTCCTATGGGCAGTGTGAGAATTGCATCATGAGTCACTTGTTCATGGTCCTTGGCACTGAGTGAAGGAGAGAATGTAGACATGTTTGGATTAAGCATATTTGAATGAACCCTCATAGCACTTCCAACGACAGGTCAGAACCTTTAAGCGCTGAATAAATGTTAGTTGATGAGCAACGTTCCTGGGAATAAGAAAGATGCTTAGGAATGTGCCTTAAATGGAACATTAAATGATCCCCTAGTGGCTGCACATTCACTGTGCTTTTCTAAGTGCCTCCTTTATGGCCAGGCCCAGGGGAGACCTTAGCTCCTTGAGTTTTATTGTTGGTAATATTTGATATATTATTTGAAGTAAATTGAAAGCATTCCTTGAAATGCTTCTTTCTAGTCTCTTCCATCTTTTTACGCAAAATATAATTCTCAGTTTACTTTTCAGATTAATTCCTGACTTTCAACTGAGTTCATAGAAACAAGATTTAAGATTTATCAATGAGGCGCCTATAGGAAACTCCTGATCAGTACTTGATTTTGATGATGAGATCCTGGACTTCTATCCTGAGCCTAGGCCAGCATCTTGTGCCATAATGGAGGGTTTTGGGAGGGAGTTGAGTCTGTTTTTAATGTGGGAGGTATGTTGGCATTTGTGGCCGGAGGGAGGACGGTGACAGTTTTAAAACATGGCTGCAAATTCATTGAGAGGAGGGGTCTTGTCCCCTCTCTTTGGATCTGGACGGACTTAAGACTGCTTTGAAAAACAGAGTGTGAAAGAAGTGACGCTGTGAGACTTCCAAGGCTAGGTGACGTAAGAACAGGCAGTTTTGGCTTTGTTGACTGCAACACTTGCTCTGGAACCCTGAACTGCCAAGCAAGAGGTGACCACTCTGCAGCTATCATCCTGGAGAGGCTTCTCCTAAGTGTTCTGGTTGACAGTTACTGCTGAGTTCAGCCTTCCAGCTCTCCCTGCCAAGATGCAAGACATGGAAGTTAAGCTGTTGTGGACCTTTCAGGCAAGCCCAGCTGCTATTTGGACACCAAAGAATTACCTACATTGATACACATGCAACAGAAGAATCACCCAGCTGAGCCCTGCCCAAATCACAGACCCACAAAATTGTGAGAAACAATAAAATGGTTGTTCTGAGGTACTTCCACAGATTTTATTTCATTTAGGAAATAGGTATTGAGTAACTTCTACATGCCCAGCCCTGTGTTGGGTATAGCAGTAAAATCCAAAGATACAGACAGTCTTTGTCCTCCAGGAAACAAGCTTATTTGTGAGGCAGTTGGTGAGAAGTTAAATAGCAAACAAGAAGTTAAATACCACTAGAAGAAATGCAATGTGCTAATGCGGGCTAAACCTGGGCCATGTTTTAATGAGCTTAGAAGGGTGGGTTATACCAAGGGTCACTGAGTTTGATCTTATTATCTTTTTTTTTTTTTTGATCTTATTATCTTTTAATTCTGTTATGCATGGGCAGAAAATCTATATTGGTTTTAATGAAAGTTATGAATGGAAAGGATCTTGAACCCTTGAATGCACATTCAACAAACACATATTTATTGGGAACCAGTGAGGAAGGTGTGAAAGTATATGATGTGGTCATACAGCTTGCTGAGGGCCCCAGAATTTCCCACAGACTTGTTTTCACATGTTGCTGGAGTTTGGGCCCAGGGCCACAAGACTCCAGAGACATGCCTTTGACTCCTGTGCTACGCTGCCTGCTAAGAAAAATGAAGGTGGACTCCTAATGGATGCTTTACATGGGGACATGAAAATTGATAAAGAGCTTCTTAGAATCTAATGCCCATTACTACTCTAAGTATCAAGAAGTGATTTTAGCTGATTGAAGTAGAAAAGAAGATTCTTAAAAAGATACTAAACGGCTCACAGACTTCCAGAAAAATCCTAGGCTTGGAGGCCACGTATCCAGGAACAATGCCCCAAATCATACTGTGGGCTGGACCCAATGAAGACACTTCTTTGCTGCTAACCACACCTCTGGCCTCACTGATATGGGTCCTGTTGTTTGAGCCCCTGCTCTGGCTGCCTCTGGGATGAGGATCCAGCCACACACGGTCCACGTGCATGCTGCATGCTACCTACTTCTTCCCGACACAGCACTACATGGTGATTCCAAGTCTGGGGCAGGTGATTCAACTGGCAGAGCCTATGCCATGATGTGCTAGTCGGGGAGACTCAGAAAGCAAATACCTGGCACTTTTACCTTCTGTGATGATCAGGGACATTAGATGCTGGGAGACCCAAGAATGACAAATTCCACAGCTGCCCTTTTGGTTCTTTTGGTTCCTTCATACTGCTCTCCTGTTTCTCTTCTGTTAAGCAGAATCTATCCATGCTTCAGGGTTCAGCTTTTATCCCATTTCCTCTATGAAATTTTCTCTGATGCCTCTAGTTTTTGGTTTTATTCCTCTTCTGAACCTCTACATTAGTTTCAGCCAGAATGAGTGGTGAAAACCTAACATTTAAGAGTTGACTTCATATCATTAGACCTGAACCTCATTGTCCCAATGAACTGTTGCAAGTAGAATAGTATTTGGTGGCCCTTTTGAATCGTTAGTAGAGAAATATCTAGTCTGTATGGATAGCTTCCTCTCCTTCCACTCAGCTTACTCCCCTTGTTCTCTTTATCTTTGGTCTTTACCTAATAATCAACACTGTTTGGTGTTGTTGCTAATATTTTGTGTTATTTTCTTGTCTCCTTAACTAGGAGGAATTCCCACTCAAGGTAGCAACTATATCTAGTAGTTCTTCTGTGATGTCCATAAGATGGAACAAATAGTATATGCTTACTGATTGGTTGGGAATAAATATGCCTGAAAAATGCAACATTTCATGGCATATGTGGGTCCTTTCATCCAATAGGTATTCACTCGATGTTAGAATACCTCATTTCCAGAAATAGTAATAAAACTTCCTCCCCTTCCTGTAAAATTTTCCCTTCAAGCAAGGATTGACAGTGGAATATTTTATTATAGGACTGAAGATCCTCTTAGGAACATTAAATCCATGGCCCTCAAAGTCAAGAATACCCTATACGTGTCTATGCACAAAAGTTGACTGCACAATCCTTTAATATACTTTTCAACAGACTGATTTCAATGGGAGTAAGGAGCAAGCTTTCAATACTGAGTGGCTTACCCATCAGACTTGTCTTGGTAGAGGTATATACCTATTCTAAGAATTGGTTTCTGTGATAGAAATTATTTGAAAAACTAATACCTAATTGCTCAGAAAAATGTGCATAATGTATATTTTCTATTATGACTTTCTTTCAAAGAAAAAAAGTCCTTAAATGATAAATCATTTTTTTAGTGATTTGGGGGATGTCCATAACCCTTAGATAAAATCTCCCTGTATGCTGCACTTAAATAATTTCCAAGCAGACTTATTAATTTAGATTTGCCACTACCAACTTTTCTATTACAATATTCTAAGCATCTTGTTGACTCACCTGAGGAGGTAAAGGTACAAAGCTGCATCTTTTGTAGATTTAAATCTCATTAGCCCTTTTCAAAAGAACTATTTTTTCCATATGAGATTTCAATTTATTTAAAAATATTTATTAAACAGTTTGGGGGAAAATATTTGCAATTCACATATCTGATAAAAGACTAATATCCAGACTATAAAAAGAATTCTCAAAACTCAATAATAAGAAAACAAACAACCCTCCAAAAATGAACAGTATTTCAATAGACATTTCACCAAAGATGTATGGATATCACATAAACACATTAGAAGATGTTCAACATTATTAGTCTCTAGGGGAATGCAAATTAAAACCACAATGAAATGCCACCACACACCTGTTAAGATGGCAAAAATAGAAAGAAACAGACAATATCAAGTGTTGGTGAGGATGTGGAGACACTAGAATTCATATATAGCTGGTGAGATTGTGAAATGAAATAGTCACTTTGACAAATAGCCAGGCAGTTTCTTATAAAGTAAAACAGACACTTCCCATACAACCCAGCAATCCTATTTCTAATTATTTATCCAGATGAAATAAAAACTATGTTCACAAAAAAAATAAATAAATAAATAAAAATTAAAAAAAACAAAAAACAAAAAACTATGTTCACACAAAAACTGTAATGTGAATGCTTGTAGCTGCTGTAATTTACAACTGCCCCAAACTAGAAGCAACCCAATGTCCCTCAGCTGGTGAATGGGTAAAAAAACTCTGGTATATTCATCAATGGAATACTCCTCAGCAATCAAGAGGAATGAATTGCCACAGTAATAACGTGGAAGAATCTCAAATGCATTACGCTAAGTGAGAGAAGCCGTACTCAAAAGGCTGCAACTGTGTGGTTTCATTTGTGGGCGTGCAGAAACTGTATAGAAACAGAAAAGTGGTTTCCAGGGGCTGGGAATGAGGGGAGGAGTTGACTACACGGGGAACAGGAAAGTTTTAGGGGCAATGGAGCTTCTCTATACCTTGATTGTGGTGGTGACATGACTGTATGCATTTACCAAAGCTGATAGAACCATATACTAAAAAGGGTGACGTTTACATATGTCAATTGTACCTAAATTCAAAACTGAAAAATTATGTAGGTTCATCCTAGGACCGAGATAACTGCTGAACACCGAGAATGAAGAGATCAGTAAGATCCGTCTGGCTGAAGAAAGAGATTGGACGGACACCGTTAAATCCAAGTTAGAGCAGGATTTTTTAAGTAGAGGTGTAAGAGTGCTCGGGTAGCACACAGAAGATTGCAGTAAACTCTATTAGTGTCTGTGTGTGTGCTCATCTTCGAGGATGGGAGTCTGTAAGCGGGGAGGGCCTTGCAGAGGAAGCTACATGTGATGGATGGGGAAAACAAGTTCCCCAGGAAGATTGGTTGAATGAGGGAGAGGGAGCAGGTCAGGTACATCCAAATCACAGTGACTGATGGAAACAGAGTAAATGAGGAGTGATCCAAAAAATACAGGGAAAGGCAAGTGTGAGTTTTTAATAAAGAAACCAGTTACATTTTGTTTATCCAAAGGGGAAGAAAAACAAATATTATTGGAAACATGCAAGCTGTGTTTTCTCTTAGCTGCAGCTGCTAACCATACAGGCTTCCTGGCAGAGAGCAGGTTATCCATCCGGGGACTATGTGGACACACCCTACGTTAGCCCCCAGGCAAAGAGATAATAATAGTATGCACGCGGGCAGCCAGCGCTCTGGAAGGGTTTATGAGGAGGAAGTCCGCAATTACATATTTCTTGGTAAACATTAACCAAGATTGAAACCCAGATTTGAAGAAAAATAACAGGCTGGAATCTTCAGACATATTCCGTAGCTGTTCTGTGGATTGAAAACAGTAGTCAGACACTGCCGACGCTTAAAGCTAAGGTGAAATATTGAGAAGACAGTACGTACAACGTGGTAAGAAACCTTGATCACACCTGCCCACGGCATGTGCTCTAGAACACATCTGAATGGTGAGAAGCTATTTACATTCATTACAACAAAGCCAAAGCCACAACACAGGATCTATTGTTCACCTCATAGCGATGACCGAATCTATTTATCCGTGTGGTTTAAGAGCCCACCGCACTGAGAGGCCTTCTCTTGGCAACATCTCTAAGAGCGTCTCAATCACTGTTACTACCATCTGAACAATTTTGGTTCCACGCTGTGGTTTTGTCATTTCCATTTTTAAAACTTCTTTGGCTGAGCCATGACGTGCCCAGTCTAGGTTGGGCATACTTAAAATGAAACTGTTAAGCTAAAATTAGCTTGACATCAAGATGGTGCATGTTCATTTTCCTTATATTTATAGTTGACCACAGTCATTATACAGAAGGCATCTAGTCTTTACCGTGCTCTCTAGGGAACAGGAGGGGCCGTGACAGAAACCAAAAAAAGAACTAAAAGTTTTTCCAAAGGCAGATGGTGGTAACTACTGCCTGAACGATGCCTGCATCTTAGTGAGGTCAGCCGTGAGGGGAGGACTTTTCATTACACAGCTGTTTACTCTTCACTTATTTTGCAGTTAATCAAGAGTGATGGGACCTTTTCTAAAAGTTTTGCTTGGGGGCCCAGAATTTAACTTACGTCACCGCAGAGGAAGCGTTATGTAACAACACTTCCTCTTAGACTTTCTTCACCAAGTAACTTATCTACTGCCCCATCCAAGAGGCGAAGATAAATTAAACCAGTGTGATGTAGAGAAAAGAGTTTTTGACTAAAGACAGGAGATCTGAATTTTAGTTCACTTTCCGTGTCTAGCTAGTTGTGTGGTTTGGGCCTTAATTTCATCAGACAAATTCAGAGGGTTGGACGAAGATTCTTCCGGTTCAAAATTCTGATGTTTCCCAACTCTTCTGAGAGAAGGACGAGAGTTTTTTGAATGTCAAATGGAACAACTGCAGAGGAAAGAAGAAAACCTTCTATTCACCCCATAAAATCAATATTTAGATTTTTTTTAAATTCCAGAATATCACGTGGAAGGTTACTACACCTCAGGGATAAGATTTCTTGTGAGAGAATGTACATTATCCTTGGCTTTGTGTTGCATTTGACTTTGATATTCTAAGCAATATATTTTTGTTTGTTTTGTGTTATTCTGGTTCTGCTATCAGCTATCATTCATTTGACTGGGACAGGTTAGTTAAGGCAGAAGTGCAAGCCTTTCTGATCATAGGCTGAACTGTATATCATATTTCTTCCTGGATTTTACTAGTTCAGTTTTCAAAGTAACAGCCTTTATGTATGTCATAGAGGAATGCTTAATGTCAAGTATCTCATCTAAAATGAGAATAAAAGTTTACTTATAATCCCTGCTGTTTACTTCTAATGCATTTTAGGAACGTTTTTAGCATTGTCTCTCCCTCAATATTCATTATATTGTGGTTACTAAGGAAGAAAAATCTATGGTGCCCTATGTCCTGTTCTTCTGTGAATAACCCCAGATATGGAGGAGAGGCAAACAAGGAGATCAGGGCCTTGGACACAGGGGGAGGTTGAAGATGAGACTGACGGACTTACAAGACACCAAATTCTAAAGAACATTTTTATGTTGTGACTTGTCATACATGGAAACACTTTGTGACAATTACCACTTATTTAATGACTCCTAAGGGATCTTTTAGGTCGAGAGTTGTAGGACTTTTTCTGCTAAAGGGCCAGATAGTAAGTATGTTATGCCTTGTGGGTCATGAGATTTCTGTCCCAACTACTCAGCTCTGCCTTTGTAGCATGAAAGCAGCCGTAAATGATATGTGAGTGAATAGGTGTGCTGTATTCCAATAAAATTTTATTTAGAAAAATAGGCCATGGGCTAGATTTGGAGCCATAGTTTCCTGAACCCTGATCTAAATTATTGGGATCACCCACATCGTTATCAATAACAAACCACTTGCACCTCTATTATGCAATTTATGGTAGAGTTAGGGTCAGTGTTGAAGTTGAAAAGGAAGGCTAAGCACCTGTGGCCCACAACTGGGTATCAACTCACCCATCAGAAAAAGGCCAGTTTTTAAAGGAGAAAACTAATAATGTATAGTAATGAAGATCAAAACAGATTCTCTTTTGATTCTGCAGGTGTACGTTTAGTTGTACCTAAAATTTTTTAAGTATCTGCAGGGATTGATACCTTTTAAATTATTATGTACCTTTCCCTTTTGTATTACTCTATATCCCCCCCAAATTATGAAATTAAAATCAAACTCTTGAGTACTTCTGTGTATTCAAGCTCTCTTTTGGAGACATCCAGCTGGTCCTACAGAATGTTTTAAAAATTTCGAGATGTCAGGTGACAAACATTGAAGCTAAGCCACGACTCTTTCTTATGGTTGATGTTGAAATGAGCAAATGTTTGTAAAAACAAGGGTATGTGTATTAACTTTTTTCTCTAGCATCACGGGATTGACCCAACCCAAGATAAGGTAAGATTAATTTTATTGGATCCATTTTCCCTGTTTCTACTTTCAAGCCTGAACATCCAGTTTTCTTGGTGATCACAGATGAAATAAAACTCTCATTGTTTCAGGCCATTCAGGAGATGGGTGGACCTGTAGTCCTAGTATAACTACTTATTTTTATCTTTGTTTTTGACTCCAGTTGTCCTTCATAATAGAAGTCTAAACAAAACTGTGGTTCATGGATGTGATTATTTTCAACACTTTGGCTGCTAGTGAGGCTCTAATTTTAGGAGTGATAGACCTACACATAGGGTAAGATTCTAGGGGTGGTGAAAGAACCTATTGTGCAACATTATCTTTTTTCTTTAGTGTTTGAAAACATATTTTTTTTTCCTTCTGACATATTCAAATACATGTATTTTATGTGGTAGAGGGTATTATTGGCCATTAATGTTTCATCACAAACTTGCTTATATCACGGTGTAGAGAGAGTCCTAAGCCCCAGACAGATACTTCTAAAAAGAAGGAGAGTGGTGATTTGTTCTCTCTTTTACTATATCATTTTCTCACTCCAGTTCAGTAACACTGAAAATACAGTCCTTTTCTGGAATCTGCAACAAATTCAATGTATAATCTCTGGAACATGCTGATCAATTAAAAAATAAAGAAATAATAAACTGCTTCATTTTCTCAAATTTTGTTTATAGTCCGTGTAATCTTTTTTTTTTTTTTTTTTTATAAATTTATTTATTTATTTATTTACTTATTTATTTTTGGCTGTGTTGGGCCTTCGTTTCTGTGCGAGGGCTTTCTCCAGTTGCGGCGAGCGGGGGCCACTCTTCATCGCGTTGCACGGGCCTCTCACTGTCGCGGCCTCTCCCGTTGCGGAGCACAGGCTCCAGACGCGCAGGCTCAGTAGTTGTGGCGCACGGGCTTAGTTGCTCCGCGGCATGTGGGATCTTCCCAGACCAGGGCTCGAACCCGTGTCCCCTGCATTGGCAGGCAGATTCTCAACCACTGCACCACCAGGGAAGCCCTAGTCCGTGTAATCTTGATGCCGAAGAAACTTCGGTAATGAGAACAGCTGACTTTATCTGCACTCATTGGATAAAAGTTCTTTTCTGATGGCCGATCAGAACATATCAAAAAGTAGAAATGATTGGAAAGGTTATATGAATTTTATTTGACATTTTGATGTACCTCATCTAAAGAGAAAACAATTTTACAGTAAGAGACTCTGTCAGTAGTTTTGAGGTCTGATTCACTTTTTTCCCCCTCAGTTCTTAAGCTTTTCTGTGCTGAGGAAATTGGTGTGACAACTGAGAGGAAGAAATTGAGATTGTTGTACTGGCAAACCTCGGGACATGTGTAAATTGATAAGTTCTCAAGGGAGAATCCCTCTGTGAAGAGTGTTTGCCAGACCACATTAGCTTTCCCCAGAAGTCAAGAGAACGGCCCCTGGCTAACACTGAGAATGGTCAACCAGGCAAAAGGACGTTTCTTCAAAGAGAAAGAGTCCAAGAATTGGCCTCATGCCAATTCTGTGGAAAAGGGTGCATTACAGATTCTGGGTGAGAGACTCTAGGAGTCTCACCAAGTTTGTAGGAAATATTACTTCTTTTTAATTTCAGAAAATTCTTTAGAACAAAGTGATATGGATAAAGATTCTCAAGGAAGGAGATTCAGAGATGCTTTTCTGTAGTCAAAGAGGGCTCTCCCTGGAGCAAGGAAGAAAACTTGTCATGTTCAATACACTGTGAACATTATTAGGAAGTCGTACTGCAGGCATAGCAAAGGGGTTTCATGGAAACTGTTGAGGATTCTGGGAATGTTGGCCTCAGCAGGAAAGAGCAGCTTGATGAATTAGTAATGTCTGCTATAGGTGTGTGAGGAGGAAGTAATTGTGCACACAGTAAGTTTTCTTGAGGTACAATCTTGTGGCAAGTTTTTTGATCTTGTAGAAGAGGAAAAAATTCTTTCCTCCACCCTTTTAAGTTTAGTAAATGGGGCCTGTGAATTAAACTGACAGAAGACAGGTTAACAGGAGAAATGGTCTATTTTGCATGCACATGGGAGCTTCACAGAAAAGAAGTGAAAACCCATAGAAGTGGTTAGGCTTGAGAGCTTAAACATCATTTAACAAAGGGCAGTAAATTGTGGAGAAGTAATAAGACAAAGGAAAAGGGATTTGGGCTTATAGGGGGTGGTAAATTGTAAGAAGGTAAATATATGGGGGAAACTAATGGAAGATAAGGGTTATTTTAATAAGGCTTGTTATGCAGACTCAAGGGTGCTATCTTCAGTGATTGAGTCATTCTCCTCTTCCTGGTATGGGAGAGGGGAAGTAGGACAACTTCACAAAGGCAAATTGATGCTCTGCTTTTAGGAAATAAGGGGGAGGGCAGAGAGGTTCCTCCTTGTCTGTTGTTTCTTAATTGTGTTCAGCACAAAATAATCCTTATGCCAAAGTGGGCTGTTTTGGGGTGGCATATTCTGATCCTCTTTAATTTCTTTATCTGAAATAAAGATGATGTTACCTTAAGAACTATTGTGAGAATGGAATGAGGTGGTGTCTCTGAAAGCATTTTGAGAACTGTAATGCATTCTACAAATGTAAGGGTTTATTCCCATATTTTAGGTTGCATTTTCCCCCTCAAATTGAAATCTCAGTTTCATATAAATTCACGATGAAATTGACCCAGTTGAAGGAAATGGAATGGAGATGAGAAAAAAAACCTTTATATATCTTTCCAAAAATGCACCAATTCTTGTACTGTCAATAAACAGCCGAGGAAGATAGGAATGGAACTAATTATGTGCAAACATCCCTTGACTCCTTTACTTCCCATCTGAATTTAATTCTAAAAAAAGAGACCCTGATGGATTCCTGCCTTCAGGTATAATTACCTCAAAATTGACGGACGTTTAAAGCACACACGACACTTTTTAGCTTTAATTAGAGTAAATTGGTGGAATTTATTTGACCGGTAGTTTTGGGGATGGTTGGAGGCTGAGAATATACTTAGCATATCATTTCCTGCTGATGCTAAGAGTTAGCCCCATCAGAGAAGTCTATATTTAGGATAAAATCACTTAAGAAATGTAACCCAATGATTGTTATGACCATGAAGTAATCAGTCCAGTCAGGGAGAGATGCTCTGAGAAAAAAAAAAATTGCCACTGACAACAGCAGAAACCAAAAATCCACAAAAGTTTTATTTAAACAACCTTGAAGTTTTCCTTGATTTAATAATGTAAAAATTCTTTTGCTTTGCTATGACATTTTTTGACATTGATAATAGGAACACCAAAAAGAAATGCAGTATATGAGAAGTGTCTTAGACCAACTCCAAAAGTATGAATAAATACATATTCGTTCGTCTGAGTGTCTCTTATGATTGTTTTAAATTTCTCCATATTTGTGGCTATTTCTTCTTCTTTCTCATTTTGTTAACTTTCTTTTTTTCTGGGTTAGGCCAGCTAATGTTTTGTTATTTCATTAATCGTTTCAAGGAATCAGTTATTAGATTTATTTATCACTAATACTCTTATTTTTTTAGTATTGTAAAATTAACCAATTTAATTTCCCTAATTCACTTTTTTCATCCTTTTTACACTTCCTTAATTTTATTTTGTTGTTCTTTTTCTAGTGTATTGACTTGAACGCTCAATTTATTTTCATTCTTTCTTATTTAACAATGTGTTTATGATTGTGGTTTAAACCCTAAGAGTTTTAGGTTGTTACATATTTTTTAGTGTGTAATGTATTTCATTATTATTTTGTAGATATTTCAAAATTTTAGTTTTGTTTTTTTCTTTGACCCAAGTGTTGATTCAAAGTAAATTTCTTAATTTTCATGAGATTAATTTTTTTCTTCTTCCTGTCCTTTTTCTCCTCTTCCTCCTCTTTATTTATAGTTTAATATCACTGGAGGTCACAGTCAGATTATGTATTCTGTGCTATTTCTATTTCTTTTTGGTTTGATTTATGGTCAGAATTTTATAAATGTCCCATAAATTCTTCTAAAGCAGATGTATTTTTAAAAAATTAGGTTAGTAATTTCTATATATCTATTATGTTCATGTTCATCAGTTATCTAATCGACATCCAACATGCTTAATTATTTTTTTTGTCTAATTGAGTTTCTGTGGACTAAAATTGTGATTTAAAGTCCCCTAATCTTATATTTTGGTCTATTTTTCTTTGCATTTCTCATGGTCTATGTATTATGAATTTAAAATAACTATTTTGTGCATCTAAACTATACTCTCATTGTCAATTGTATTCTTTATCATAAAGTTTTCTCTTTGTTTTGCTTAACATGTTTGATTGAGTTTAATCTTACCTAGTATTGATACTGTGACCAACATTTATGTTTGTATTACAAATGCAATAATTATAAATTAGACGAGCAAAGAAAACTATAGCTCCTTTATTTTCCCCATCTGAGCTAATTTTCTTCACAGGCCATTTACCCTGCTAGAAAGGAGGGAAACCAGAACTTTGTTAATTAACGGTATCCCAGCCCCCTTGGTTACTCATGCTCTTTTGGGTAAATGCTCAGGTTTTTCGGATGCCCCTCTCCTCTCCCTGCATCTCCTCAAGGCGGCATCTTGGTGTAAGAGGCTGTTTTATGGAACGTGGCAGGATCTGTCACCATTCTCTGGATCCTTATCAGTCTGTGTTGCAAGGGTCTGATGAGGTAGGACTGGTCCTCTCTGGGCTTTTGGGTGTGCTGGCATTGGGTTGAGAAATTTTCATATTCCGTGGCCTCTACTTTTTCTGATGCTGCATCTCTGTTGTTCCATCTCTGTTGCTCCACTGGCCTGTCTAGCTCTTCTGGGTCCCCTACTGGGGGACATAGGAACATCTTGGTCCTTGCAAGCTATATGCAGACTTCGAGGAGTCACCACCATCCTAGGTTGCTGGGCCCAGCCCCGCCCCTCATCCCCCGCTCAATCAGTCATGTTGCCAGTTTTCCCATGTCATGTTGGCATGGCACTAGGCAGTGCGGAGGGTTTTCCTAGAAGCCTGCAGCCTTCTGTAGCTCATGGCGGGGGAAGAGGGCTGCTAGCCCTGGTGTTTACAGCTTTCCTCGTACTTATTAGAACACTTTTATAGCCTTATCCCTTTTTATGTCCATTTTAGAAATTTTGACTCTTCTGAGTTGCTTTGTGCTTTAAGTCAGAGAGAAATCTAAAGCAGAGTTTTTAAAAAAAAGTATAGTGTAACCTGAACACCTTTTTCCTTTAATAAGTATCTTTACCTCAATGACCTGTGTTGCTGAACTATCAGCACATCCTGTTGATTTTATCTTCCAAACCTATCCCAACTCCATCTGTGCTGTCTCCACCACTACCATCCTAATATAAGCTATCTTCTTTTTGGTTTGTTTTGTTTGGGTCTGAAGCAAGAGCCTCCAAATTTATCTTCCTGATTCTAATCTACATAGCAGCCAGAGTGATTATTGAAAACTATGAATGAGATCATGTGAGTCTGCAAGACTCAACAAAGACATCTCTTCACACTTGAAATAAAATTCCAGTTCTCTCCCTGAGTCTACACGGGCTCTGTTCTCTAGCCAACACCTACCTCTGCGGCATCATCTCCTGCCCCTTTCCTCCTTGCTGATTGCACTCCAGCCAAACCACACTGACATTCTTCTGCTCTGGAACCAGACAAGCTCCTTCCTGCCCGTGGCTCTGGGGCTAGTTTTCCCCATCTGTGGAATGCTCTTCCTCCATGACTTCTTAAGGCTGGCTCCTTCTTGGTCTTGCTTTCAGTTGTCACGTCGTTAGAGTGTCTTCTGACCATCCAATCTAAGTAGTCTTCCAAAGATATTTGATCACACTCCCCTTTTTATGTGCTTCACCATACATTTACTACCTGATTACTCGTTTGATATATTTCTTTATTGGTCTCAAGCAGTGAGATGTAAGCTGCATGAGAGTAGGAATATGTCTGTCAGTTATCACTAGTAATAATAATAATAATAATAATATCAGCAAAATAATATAGTATCTATTATGATCCTTCAGTCTAGTCCTGTTCTGAGCCCTTTCCAAGTATTAGGTCTTTAATCATCCTTATAATCTCATGAGGTACTGTTGTTATCCTCTCTTTATAGTTGAAAGAACTGAGGCACAGAGAATTTCAGTGACTTATCCAAGGTCACATGACTATTAAATGATAAAGTTGGGATTTGAACCTCGGCAAAGACGCTACGCTGCTTTGTAGTCTCAGGAGTTAAAAGATCCGAATAAGGCAGAGACACTCCTCTTGAATACTCAGTAGTTGGAAGGATAGGCAAGTGAAAGAAAAATCACAATAAAGGCTGATAAGGTTTATATTCCAGGCATCAAAGGGGGGCTAGGAAAGCATATACGTGGGACATCTTATTTTATTAAAATGCATTAGAAAATTCTGAAATACCTTCATTAGTATGTTTGTTGGGTCATCTACTTTTGCTTACAAAGGTATCCGGCATCGTTACTGTAGAAACGGGGAGGTAGCAAGATGAAACACTTTCCAATATAAAACGTACTGCAAAACAGAAGTCTGTAAGACTGGATTCTTTTTCCAAAATGATTTTGATATTACCCTGGCTAAGAGAGAGATGTTTTAGAAGATGAAAGGGGACTTACAGACGGTGAGACCAACCATCAGGAGAAAACCATTATTTGCCTGCTTTGAAGAAATCATTTTGAAATAATGAGGCATAATTAATGTCAGGGTTTAGGGTTACGTGAAAGTTTGCCAAGATACCTGGTGCAATTCTAATGGCCAGAAATGACAGCTTGATCACAGGTATGCCAAGTAGCCATCCCATGCCTCACTGAATTTAGCAGTAAAATGAGATTAACTGTACATGTCAAGTAATAAATTAGTCTACGATTACCACCAAGAATGGCCAGCCTTCATTTCGTGCCAGGAGCTAGTCTAAGGGCATTGCAGTTTATTGAATCCTCACTGCAAACCTGGTGAGGTAGGTATCTATTATTATCCCTGGCTTACTGATGAGGAAGTTGAGGCCCAGAGAGGTTAAACCATTCGCTGGATATCACACAGCTACAGAGTGTGAATCTGAACCCAACCATAGGGTTGTGTCACTAAAACAAGCAAATAATTACCACAGTGGAGTGGCTCGTATTGGCCTGGTGCAGTGCTAGGCACTTTCATGTGTTTAACCCCATGAAGGGAGTGTTGTGCTTGTACTACAGGTCAAGAAACTGAGACTCAGATAGGGTTAGGGTATTTTCCCGAGGGTATGTAAAACCAGGCCTGTCTGAATCCAAAGTCTATCCCCACTAGTAACTCATTAAACTCTCTAAACCAGAAGGTGGAGTACTGTTCCCCTTTCCAGAATTGCCTTCACCACCCCTGTTCTCCTTTGGTACTTTTCTCTCACTCTTCGTGCTTTTATGATACACGGCTCAACAATGTGCATAATATAAAACCTGGCAACATTTTCTGAGCCCAGATTAGGTGCTGGGCATTGTGCTAAAAGTTGTTTCCCTTTAATTACCTCCTTTAATCCTCTCAGCAACCAAATATCACAGGTACTCTTCTCAGCACCATTTTATACACGAGGCCACTGAAGGTGAGAGGGATGCCCTTGGCAGCTGTTCTGCAAAGAGTCTGGTGATGCAATTTTCCTGCGAGAAAATGGAGCATTTTAAAGCCTCATTGCATTCCCCTGCCCCGGGAATAAATTAGCCAGCTTCAGAATTCTTTTAGTTCCTGAACCTTAAAAAGCATGCAATCCTGTTTTAAAATTTGTTTTTGTTTTTTTGGAAGCAGGGTGGTTTGGAGTTGCATTCTTTGCGGTGTGTTTCTTGAAAAGTGCCGTTGGGCTAATCTGGTTAATTCTGGCCGCTTCCTCTTCCCCTGTCTTTCTGTGGCTCTGTCTTCTGTTCTCAGGACGGCCACCGTTGGCTTGTGTCTCCTGAAGGAACAAGTGGATGGGGGTTGGGGGGGGTTGGGGGGGGTAGGGTGCTGAGGCCCTGGGAAACTCATTTGCATACTTCTTGTTACAAAGGCCGACCACATCCTGGTTAAGACAACGTGCCGCCTGATAAACAGACTGCATCCCCCAGTGTCTGCCTGGAGCTCCGCCAGCGTGTGGTCCGCCTTTGTCACAAGGTGCTGTTTATTCTGCCTGGAAGTCCAAGGACAGGACAACCCAGCTAAATGAACCTTTTATTCCTCCCATTCTCTGGCAGGAATTCCTTGGGTCAAAAATATTTATTAATATTAGATTAAGGGAGAGGCAACCAGAATTCGCCAAAGAAGCTTCCCTCACACTGTGGAAAGCCTATAAAAGGTTTTGACCTTCCTTTCTGGCTATGAATGCTTTGGGGATTGGGGGAACTAGGGAACTTGGAAGATACAGTGCAAGTGCAACATAAAGATCAAGGTTTGCCAAGACTTTGTGTTGATAAATATTTATTTCCACATCTGTTTTCGATGTGCTCCCTTTCTCTTTTCCTTCCCCTCCCAACCCAGCAACACACAGACCAAAGGAAGTGGAGGCTTAAACAATTCACTGATGACTGCAGCATAGGTTATTTAAGAATCTGGACAACAGAGTCCTAGTTTCTCCATTCTCCCTGCAATTTGGTAAATTAAAAAAAAAAAGATTTTGAGATGCAGTCTCATTTATGGCAGTTAAGGTAAGAAATCTCTCTATGCGACCCTCTTATTGGTTTTTCTTTTTAACGCCCCTCAGAACAATTCAACATTTCCTGCTCTGCTTAAAGTGTTTTCAAATCTAAACATGGGACGTATTTTAAGATAGCTTTGAACCGTCAATTTTATTGGTGACTGTTATCACTGAAAGGAAGGTACTCTGTGATACCCAAGTTGTTTTAATATTTTTAATCAATACTTCCTATAAACAGACTTTGTCTTGGGAGTAGAATATGCAGCTATTTCCTTTCTGCATTTACAGTGACCTCTTAAATATATTACAGCCCCTCATCTGTAGCTAGTTCCACATGTGTAGTGAAGACTTTCAGTAAAGTATTGACCTTACCTCCTGGAGGTCTTTGTGGAGGATGTTTGTTGCTTGAGACAATGTTGCAGAACAGTTTGAAAAAGATGCCAGGTGGCATTTTGAAGGATTACCACCATTTCTGATAAGGCCTCTGAAGAGATTTCTGGCAGCTGAAGAACAGTAATGCGCTAGAGGTTGATAATTTTGTGGCTTAGAAACTAAATACTTGCACGTGGTGAATATCAAGGTTGACCGTGAAGATGAAAATTAGACCTAGATAGAAAACCTTGTGAAGGATAGCCTATAGGGGAGACAGTTATCTGAGCAACATCAAGTTTTCTAGATGAGGAAAGATCACTAAACTTTAGTGAATGGTTTTTCCTTTTTTTACATCACACCAGTCCTCAAGATTCAGGGTGAGCTGCAGCTGGGAGTTTACCAAGGATGATCAGCTGATTTCTACTCCAAAGAGGCAGTTGTAAAAAGAGCAGCCTTGATCAAGGGGGCCTGTGACAGCGCCATGAGTTTTTGAATGGACACGCTTTCCTGTTTGTTGGCTGTGTGGCTTTGGGCATGTTTCTTAACCTATCTGAGCTTCAGTTTCCTCATCTGTAAAATAGAGATACTAATACCTACCTACTTTGCGGCATTTGGTTGTGAGCAGTGTATATTTATAATATAACAAGGTCTGGCAAAACAGTCAGCCCTCAGCAAATACTATTTGTTTCCCTTCCTATCTCCCTCCCTTGCTCTCCTTAGTTTGCACTTGCTTAATATGTACTTGAGGTTGGGTGTTTACTTCTTTGAGTCTCATTTCTAAAATGAGAACTTAATATTTCTAGGTCCCTCCTGCTTCTGAGTTTGTATAGTACCATGAAGTATGAAAGGAAATATTTGTCGTCCACTATCAGGAGTGTTAATCAACACAGACATGGCTTTTGCCTTCTCCAACTTCTCGTTTTGCTCTGGAAGACCTTTAGCATCACAGAGCTGAGGAGATCCCTGAAAGTAAGAAATAGGTTTTTTAGTCTCTGTAATCATGGTGATCAACAGACTGCCAGCTAGGTAGTAGGTGCTCAGTCAGAGTTGTGAAATGAATAAATCAAGTTGATATCATTTATTGACCACCTACCCAAGCCAGAGGTTGTGCCAGAGCTTTATTTACAGGATTGTATTTTTTACGATACGAATCAAGTACAAATCATGTAGCAATTTTCTTCTTATGCTTTGGAAAGGTAGATGTAAGGAGGCTGTCCACTTCCAGATTTCTTCACTCTGCTTCTCCCGCCCTCTGCTTTCCTGTATCCTCAGCCCCAGGGTACTCTGATGACGTGTCACACCGTGACCTGATGTTTGAAAGGACTGTAGGCATTTAGAATGCACGTATTTTATTCCTTCGATATCCAGTACCACAGTGTGATCTCCTCCCTAAGATGTTTCACATCCTGCTGTAGCTGTAGCCTGTTCTTGTAGGATCCTGTGTGCTTTATGTTCTTCGCTGTTTCCAGAAGCCCCAGTTATCTCTTGATTATCTAAGGGACAGTGTTGTTATCTGGCTCGAAGCCTCTTGGAGATTTTATTGCTGTTTAGCATCTCTACCAGAGGGTGGGAGAGGGAAAGCAAAGAAAGCTGAGACTCAAACCAGCGCATTTTGCTACTTGGTGACAGTTCTGGTAAATGACTGCACCAGAAGAGAAGAAAATTGAAGCTGTACGGTTTCCATAGCCATTTGGCCCATCTCCCAAAGGTTTTGCTGGCCAGCGGGTTTGAGGCTAGGAAGTGGCTAGGGTGTGGTTTCGGAGCTGGATGTTGCCTCTCTCCTCAGAAAAGATGGAATCAAGTCTATAGGTCATTCCTATGCTTGGAAAGCAGTTGACCAGATGTATGCATATGGTTATCACTGGAACATCACATGCAGGGCTTGTGTGCTAGCAGTGTGGCTGTGTATAGAAGGTGGCATGAGGGTTGGTTGTGGTTGTTTTTATCCCAAGTTTTTTGACATTTGGGGCATGGGACAAAAGTATATAGTTTTGGTTTGGCATTCTATGACTATCCAGTGGGGTTATTTTTTCTTTCCTCCTCTTTTATGGGGTAGTTTAAGGTTTAGATTTTCTTTTTTTAACCACAGAATCTAATTTAATCGTGGTATTTTAAAAATTATTTTTTGTATATGTGCCCGGAGCTTTTTGGGTTATTGGTAAACTTTAAAAAAATACCACAGTGCATGTAAACATATATAATTTAAGAACCAGTCATGACTGAGGCCTATGACATCCTTTGGAAAATTCTTACTCGAGAGCAGTTCTAATTAACAAGGTATTTTCTGGTTTCCTTGTTGCATGCTTTATTAATAATAATGCTGTTAGTCAGATAGAATCTTTTTTCCTCCTGGGATTTAATGTTTTTCCTATTCCCTTTCTCAATAACTAATTCTATTGCAATTATCTTTAATAAAAAAGTGGTAAACTTATGATAACAAACAACTAACATGATAGAGATAAGAACAATTGGATTCTTAAAAAGTAGGAATATTGCAGATGTTCTTTTATAATAAACTCACTGAAAATGAACTACAGGGAAACCTCATTAAACTGCAATTGGTTTATGCAAAAGAATCTTACAATTTAAAGAATATGCTCTTACCCGCATTAACTAGATTCCCTGACTATTGCTGTTGTTGCTGTTGTTTTTAAATAAGGATATTGGATAACTCACTTGGCTATTTAGAGCTGTTTTGTTTTTCCTGTCATGTGAATTCCAGGTTAAGACAGTTTCATTCTTTTAAGTAGTGAGGAGACTAATGTCTGAGTGAAGTGCTGATAAAATTTGCTGCATATTTCTAACTGTGCTTTGGACCACAGTGAACAAGAGTGGCTAGGCTGTGAAATTTTGGTATTCAGAGGAAATGGTGACCTGATTCTTTATTCTTGAACACGTCGGGGTCTAGGAAAGAAAACGTTGCTGTGCTGAGGAAAGATGAGATTGCAGCTCAGCACCAAGATTGCAGCTCAGCTGTAAGATGTAAGATGCACACAGTGAGTGAATCTCTGGGTGCATGCACCATAGCTGTTGGTTGCCTTTTTAACTTCAGGCATGGGAATGTATTTGAGGTATTTATTTATTTTATTTTATTTGGCCGGGGAATTTGTGTTATAAAATTATTGTAAAATTATTTAATTATTATAAATTATTGTGTTAGCAAAATTACTTACCTTCATGTCAACTGATCGCTCAGAAATAAATTAAGCTTGTAATATTTCTTGGCGCTCTTTTATGCTGTAGCCCTAGAAACTGAGAACTTCTCAAGGCTTTGAGAAAGTTATACTTGATACAACAGAGCAACAGACAGTGCTAGTGTCAGCATAATTTCTGGAAATCCTTCCTTCAATACCAAAGAATTTTAAAGTATGTTTACTTTGTAAGTGCTAAAAATAGTGTCTAAAACATGGATAGCAGCTATTTATTGATGTTATTATGAGAAATAATAAACTGCATAGGAAAACAAGATATTTACAATGTATATTTACTTAATATTCAGTACATGTAAGCCTGAACTCACTCTCCAGCACAGGAGTTTTAGTATGTTCCAGGATGGTATGTCTCTCCTGTTGAAAGGCTGTCTTCCCCAGACACCACTTCCTTGGAAAGAGGTTTTGTGGGTGATAACATGGCAGTGGATCAGAGTATTAGTCGCATTTGATATGGTGTGACCACCACTCTTTTAAACATTTCTCTGCCCAACTTAATGTGCATCAGGGTTGGGGAAAGAGGTGGCAGTAATAGGTTATCATAAATATTAGAGAGAGATTCATCTTTCACAATGAAGTATTGTGAGTCTTGAATGAGTAGCTGAAGAAAGCTGTAGGACCTCTAGCCTCTTCTCCTATATCCTCATTTCTGCTCGTGATGGTCAATGTCTGTTGTGGAATATCCTCTAAACTGGGGAAAGGCTTCATGACCTGTTGTAGTTCTTAATTCAGTTCTTTCTATGTCACCAAGTTGTCAAGGAGCAACTTTACCATGATGTCTAAACTTTTCAATTTTTAAAGTATAAATAGTCATACTAAGTTAATAGTAAGAGATTTTAGGAAAAAAAATAGGTTAAGAAAAATGAGTAGAATTTTGCAAAGTAGTTTAGCTGAGTCAAGATTTATAAAATCCACATTGTGGGTTCTTAGGGAGTATTAAACAATGTTGGATAATAGTATGGACCTCCGTCTCATTTGGAATGCTAATGAAAGAAACTGATGTTTATTGGTTGCCTGCTATGAACCAGGAACCTTGCAGGGTCCTTATATGTACTTGTGTATTTAATCCCTTGAGGTGGTCTTACTAGGTCTATTTTAAAGATGCAGTAGCTGAGATTTGTAAAACTTTAACCAAGTTTCCCAGGTCACACAAGTAGTAAGTGGCAAGCCAATCTTTCGTGAAAACCCATGCCTACAGTCTGTTTTTCTAGAATTCCTAGGTCTGAGCTGCTAGTGAAATAGATGAATTTGGTAAATCTATAGCCTTAGATATTTAAGCAAATTCCCTATGGGTGCAATTATAAAGCAGCATTCCACTCAACACAGATATTTACATACTCATTCCCATCTGCCTCTCCTCTAATCAATCAACTAGCCTGGTCCTGGGATTCCTCCTTCATGAAATATATTAGATTGATCTTCTCCTCTCTATTGCAAAAGCTAAAATGCTATTCAGGCCCTTCAAACGTATCGCTTGAATGGTTAACTGGTAAATTAATATACTGAACCACCACTTCCCTTAAGTCATCCAGTGTCTCCCGGTTGCCAGCAAATAGGTCAAAACTCCGAAGGATGGCACTGAAGGATTTATATAATCTGTCTCCAGACTGCCTTTTCAGAATGCTCTACCACCACCCCTCTATCGGGACCCAGATGCAGTGTTGCCAAGTGGTCTCCCTACATCTCTACCCGGGCGTCATGCTGTTTCTCCTGCCTGTTCACTGCTTGATAAACTTGACCATTCTGACTCCAGTTCAGATCCTAGTTCTTTTCTAAAGCTACCCTATTTCTGAGGTCTAGAGGTCTTTCTTACTTAGGCCACCTCTTGTTAAACCAATCATTTGGCCATAACCCCTTACTGCAAGGCATTGAGAAGAGAACCGGTTTGACTATGACCCTTTTACTTATTGTGTGACCTTTGGCAGGCCATTTAATATATAAGACTCAGTTTCCTTAAATATAAAATGGGTTATGGTTTGGAACTATCCCCATTTAACCTCCCACGGGGAGGCTTCTTTTCTTTATGGCTCAGTTCCTAAAGTTGTAACATGGAGATAATAAGAGTAACTAACAGAATTGTGTGACAATTAACTGTGCATTAACCAGGATGAGTGAGGTTATTTTACCGGAAAAAACAAACCCAAATCTTAGTGTCTTTTGTCTGTTTTTTTAAAATTTATTTATTTTTGGCTGCGTTGCGTCTTTGTTGCTACGTGCGGGCTTTCTCTAGTTGCGGCGAGTGGGGGTTACTCTTCGTTGTGGTGCACAGGTTTCTCATTGCGGTGGCTTCTCTTGTTGCGGAGCCAGGCTCTAGGCGTGCGGACTTCAGTAGTTGTGGCACGCGGGCTCAGTAGTTGTGGCTCACGGGCTCTAGAGCATGGGCTGTAGAACGCAGGCTCAGTAGTTGTGGCGCATGGGCTTCGATGCTCTGTGGAATGTGGGATCTTCCCGGACCAGGGCTAGAACCCATGTCCCCTGCATTGGCAGGCAGGCCACCAGGGAAGCCCAATCTTAGTGTTTTAAAACCACAAAATTTTATTTCTTGCTCACGCTCCGTGTCCATCTCAGGCTGGCAGGAACTCTGCTCTACAGTGTTCGTATTCAGGGACCTTGAATGTTCATATTGCTGGAACTGTCACTAACTGGAATAGCACAGTCAATGTGTCAAGAGGAAGGGGATGGAGTGAGCTGTGCATTAGTTCTTAGAGCTGCTGCTCAGAAGTGATATGCATTTCAATAGCCAGAGCAAATCTCATGCCCCAGCTAACTTCAAAGGGGCAGGGAAGAACAATCCCACCAAGTGCTCAGAAGAACGAGGCCCAGAGTCATCTGGGAATGGCACTAATCATGGTCTTACCTTGTGTCATGGGGCCATTTTCTCATGGTACAGCTCATGTTTTATCTGTCCTTCTATGACGTAGGCTCCTTAGTTTCAGAATGAGGGCCGTGTTTTCTGCCCTCCTTTCCCTACAGTGATCAGCATAGATCCTCAGTACATGTTTCACTGAATAGAGGACTACAAGTGGTTTTTCCCCAATGGTAAGGAGCAGTTTAGGTTTTAAGTCCCAGGATTTGCTTTTGTATGACGAAAAGTCTTAGGTAGAACAACTTCCCTGGTGGCGCAGTGGTTAAGACTCCACATTCCCAATGCAGGCGGCCCAGGTTCGATCCCTGGTCAGGGAACTAGATCCCAAGTGCATGCTGCAACTGAGTTCGCATGCCACAACTAAAGGGCCTGCATGCTGCAACTAAGACCCGGCACAACCAAATAAATTTTAAAAAAAGGAAAGTCTTAGGTAGCATTTACGTAATGCAAAACCAGGGTGAGGTCTCTGAAAGACCTTACTGTCTCCTGCTATCTTTTTGCTTGAGCCACATGGAAATCTAGACTGCGGACTTGGTGCATCAAGAGAAGTGCTCCTTTAAAACTTCACCTTCCTTTTCTAAAGAACCGTTGCCAAAGGCCAGGATTAATTTCTAATTTTCAGTTGAAATTTTCAGTTGAAGATCACCTGCTGGATAGTCTGAAGTCATATTATCAACATCTTATTTGCGTTTTCTTTTCTAATTATGTAAGACATTTCTATTTGTTATGGAAAAGTTAGCAAAAATAGATAGACAAAAAGAAAAAAAACACCATAAAAGGGAAAATTACCCCAAAGAAAAACATCTTATTTCTCATCTTGAGTTAATATCTTTTAAACAAAACACCATATACTCTTTCATTGCTGTAGTGAATGTTTCTTACAACACTGATCAATTAACATACTCTGTTATAGTTTCTGTCACTACACTGTAAATTTACAGACAGTAAATTTACATCATAAGCTTGGCCTGATGTTTTCAAAGAAATTCCTTTTTATTAAACAAATTTTAAACAATACATAACAACTGTCTCTCTCTGACTTAGAATTACAAATCCCAGATGCAAGCACGGCTTTTTAAAAGTCACGAAAACAATCTTCAAGTAAACAAAATGAAGTGGGTCGCAAGGAAGCAGTTCCATGAGTCTGTGGCTTGAAGTGCTCCAGGGATGAGAGAGGCATTACTAAAAAATCAAGATGCTCTGAAAGAAATGGGCAAAGGGCCGTCTCCTCTCTTGCTGGGGCCCTTGACAGGGTGCCAAGGTTGGAAAATGAGTAACTTCACTGCTGTCAGAGCCATTGGAGGAGCCCGAGATGCGGGAGTCCGTGTTCCAGGCATCCACTGCCTTTGGTCTATTTGATCAGCAACCTCAAACTGTAAGTCAGAGAGCTGGCTGGCCGCGGGGAGAAGAGGTGCTGGCGGGCATTCCCTCTGATCTGACGCCATGATGCTCTTCTCCCATGGCCACCCTTGGATCAGAACGTCAGTGGGTAAATGGTGTGATCTTTTTGGGAAACTGGCTCCCTGTTCTCTCAGGGCCTCTTCCCTCCTCCAGGCCAGTGGGGAGAATTTACTGCCTTCAGTTCCTCTTAAAGAGGACACGTTGTGGGCTGGATTCGGGGGTACTAGCCTCACTGCGTAGACCTCGCACGTTGAGGCTGATTAAATCAACACAGAAATGGTATATTAAATGAAATGAAAATGTAAGCTGAGGGGCCTGGGTAAGATGACAACCAATATTTGTTTAATGCATTATAAGATAGTGTCATTATTACTGTTGTTATTAACTCCGTCTTATAGACAAGGAAATTGAGGCAAGCAGAGGTTAAGACTCTTGCCCCAAATTACATGAAAATGATTTCTAAGTTTCCTTGGAGCTCAGTATTACATGGTGAATGGTCTACGTTTTAATTCCTATAAACTCAACTAATGCTATTTCCTGCCTTTCTCTCCTTCCAGGCCTGTATTTTCACCTCCACACCTTCTCTCTCCCCAGAGTCCTGGGACTATGCCATGAGTGTTAGTATCTGGGCCCCTTTGTTAGTATATTGTCCTTTCCCATTCTCACTACTCTTTATTTGCTTAAATTCTTTTTCTCAGCCTTCCCTGGTCTGTCCAGCCCACAGAGATCTCTGTTCCCCGAAAAGCTCCTCTGGCATTTGTTAGCTGTAGTACTTCTTTAGGGCTTACCGAATGCCTAGTAGTGAAAGTTATCTTTGTATAAGTTTATGTGCTAAACCCAAATCTACACTGTAAATTCCTACAAGGCAGAGCAACCTTGCGTATAGCAAGCTTCAGTGAACACTAGTGCTTTATCTCATACTTTATGATGTACTTTTCCTCCTAGATAAATATACGTAGAGTACTGTAGATTCTGTAACCTCTGAAAGGAATGGCCGTATGATTAACATCATTATTCATATTGACGTAGTCCATTCAGGAAGCAATCAGAGGAGACGCTAAATTGAAAACCTGAAGCTTGGGAAATATTTATCCTAGCTTCATGTTATTTAGTATTTCTTCAATAACTGAAAAGGATTTATGGATTTAATGGCATATACCAAGATTTATAACTCCTGTACACTTTATTTTGTGCCATGTGCTTAAGCATCAGTGAATTGAAATCACGGACCAGAAAATCAAGCAACATATACTGTTCTGCTTCCTCGAAGTCAGGTTTCTCCCCTGGAGTTGAGCCCCTATTGAATGCTAACTCTATGTCCATTTCATCAAAGCCTTCTTCAATCCTTTTTTAGAGTCAAAAATAAAGATCTGGATAAAACCCAACTATCTGCAACTTAATCCTGTTGATTTCAAAACCCTTAGCACAAAAGGAAAATAAGGCTAAGTAACTTAAGGCACATGCATTCTGCATATGTTTTCTCCAAAGATACAGGGTCTCGGGTCTTAAAAGACTTAAGCCTGAAGTTTGCAACTTTGATAATAAAGGCTGTTTTGTGTTTCAACAGCATCTGATGTTTAAAGATTAATCTGCCTCTAAATCCATCCTGAGGAGAGCCCAGATGTAGTAAATAGAGATGATTCAACCAACTTTATGGGGAAGGATTGGAATTTTGCCTCAAATCCTACCCTTCGGAGACAAAAATCTCCAGTTTGGCAGCATACATTGATAAAAATAAGTGAATAATTTCTAAATCTCCATTTCCCTTTGGTTTGTAAAGACAGTCTTAAAATTAGTTAATTGCCAATAGGCAGATGATTAAAAGGTGCTGCAAGGATTTGCATTAATGGATGAAAGGCAGCAAGAGGTAGGAACAGAGCCTGAAAAGAAAGGACAGATAGTGGATATTTTTCTGAAGAATACATAGCTGGGGTGTTTTTTTTTTTGGTTTTCTTCCTTCAAACATACCAGTTCACAGGATAATCATCATCACAGCCATTTACATTTACATAATGCTTTACCACTTGCTTTCACAGATTTTTATTCCCACTTGATCAGAGGGTGCCTGCTTTGTGCTGAGTGCCTAATCTTGAAATAAATCATTTACTATATGAGGATTTAAACAGGTCTTTTGGATAAAAAGTGCATTACATATTTATGAGCACTGATTTCAAGAATCATTTTGAAAGAACTATTGATGTTGCTTTATATTAGAAATCTGAACTTAATCCCATTTGATTCATCCTTGGTTTTATTTTCCAGAGGTTCCAAATCATGTTTGTAAATCCCTCAGGGTCCATTTCCTCCGTGTAAGAGGAAGAACGTTTAGGTGCATGTCAGGGGTTTACCAACCTTCTGCCGCTATTCTCATTATATTGGGAAAATCAATTTTCTGAAATTAAAACGGCAGTCCATTTTTCGAGGCAATAATGATGATGATAATGATGGTAATAAAATGTAGGGGTTCTAATTCAGTACAGCAGGAGAGAGGAGATTATAGTCTGTTAAAACAGTCCTTTGATGTCTGCTGTGAAGAGGGATCCCAGAAACGGTTCTCACTTTTATCATGCATTATTCCTTGAGTGTCCTTGATTTATTTTTTTATTTAGAGGTTGTTTATAAGGGTTACTGCCACTAAACTAGTTGTTTCCTGCATGATCAAATCCCCAAGAATCTAGGAGAAAAGACAATTGCATGTCACTGAAATTATTTTTTGAGCCCCTGGGAAGAGAAAGAAAAAATAGGATAATCATTGTTTACTGATTGCTGCAATTTGACTCCACTCAAAGATTTTGCTTTTTTAAGTTAAAAATAAAATTAGTAGGGGAAGGCTTTTTTTTTTTTTTCCTCTTTAAAGAAACAAGAGGGGAAAAAAAAAAAGAAAAAATGAAAGCAGGGGCCGCTTTGCAAGGCTACTGGTGCCTGAGTAGAATTGTTAACTGGTTTCTTCTCTCTGTGCTGGGCCGTCTGTATTCACTGTATCACAAGCTTGAAGCCAGACCTCATTTGACTGAGCCAAAAAATGGTCCTTTTGTTGCTGTTTTTTTCCCTAGTGTCATCTCTCATGGTTGCCTGGGCAACCAGTGTGTATCCTTTCAGCATAGGTTACTGGGCCCCAGGAAGGAAGTGCTCCAGTGCTGGCCTGCTATTTTTATAGAACCGTTACATAATACAATCTATTAAAACTTCCTCTTGGTGTTTTATTGCACAAAGGGGAAATTAAGTTTGATGACTCCTAAATGTTGGATGGAGGATGTCAGGTGACTTGGACTGTTTGGCTCAGGCCACATAGCAACAATATTCCTATATGCAATTCAAGGAGAACCAATATACAAGCATGCCCTTGGCAATGATCGCCTGCCTGCGGATCACTGGAGGAAACTGAGCCCTCAGCTGCTCAAGGGTGCAAGTTTTGTCAAAGTGCACAATGCTCCCTCTCTGGTAGGATGGCAGCGGACAATGAAACACTATTCACAGCTAAGGGCAATGGGAATTTTAAAGGTGTAGCACATATGCTTTTAATAGGCGGGATGATTACTGGAAAAGAGAATTGGATTGAAAGGCAGAGGACCAGGATTCTCTTCCCAGAACTGCCACTTCGGCATTGTGTGAATGCTGTGTGCGTACCGCTGTCCCCCCATGGTCGGGTATGCCGCTAGGTCACTCTGAAGTGGTCCCAGGCAGGGGCATCAGGAGCGGGAAGGCACAATAGCTAACTGGCTTTTTAGTGGAGAGCACTGAAGGCCACAGAGCCCTTTTGCATTGGCAACACGACTTCAGGGGTTCTCCACTTGCTACAGGACCACTAGGGTATGCACGCTCTTAACTCTTCCCCCCCACCTTGCTTAGGGGTTACAGTTGACTACCAGTCTGAATTAAAGCAGGTCCAAGTGTACAGTGGGATCAGAAGACCTGTCCTGATCTTTCCATTCCTGGAGCAGAAATGAACCCTTTAACCCCCGGGAGAGACTCATGGCCACAAGTGACCTGAGATTGGGGTTCCTAGGACTAGGGAGGATCTGAGCTGGGCACTTTCTCCTGTCTCTTCAAAATCTTCCTCTGCGGCTTTCTTCACTCCCATCACCTCAACTAAAACTTGAGGCGCCTGACTCTTAAATCGGTGTCTCCAGCCTGCTTTCCTTCCGGGCTCATCTGTCCTGTATTCCCAGCTGCCTGATGGAGATCTTTTTTCTGGCTGTCTCACTTTACCTTGAGCTCAACATAGCTAACGTGAAACACAAATCTTTTGTTTCCCAGCCCAGGACCCTTGCTGTCCCCCTGGTTTCCGCGAATAGCTGGTTTCAGAGAATGTGAAATGTTGCTGATCATCTAGTCCGATCTTTTCATTACTTAGATGAAGCAGATGAGGCTGAAGAGGTTAAGTGATTTGTTCAAGGTTACCCAGGGAGCTGAGAACAGAGGGAAGACCTCTGTCTGCTGGATCCCCACTCCCTTGCACCCAGGCTTGATGTCTCTAGGAATTTTGAGCCCTCTTCCCTCACCAGGTCTTATCAGTCTTTCTTTCATGATCTCTCATAATCCAGTCTTTATTTCCCATTTCCACACCTGCCACCATAACTGAGGTTCTTATTTGCCTCAAACTTAGACTATTTTCGTTTCCTAATGGGTTGCTGCCTTTAATCTCTACCCCTTGAGTCAATATTGTATTTGACCTCTGGAAAAACCTCACAACTTTATCATGTCACTTTATTATGCAGACACTTTTGCTTGTTTACATTCAAGCCTGAATTTAACTCTCCATAATCTGACCCTCCCGCCCCCAACTTGCGTTTGTAGCTTTATCACCCATCCCAATCAGTGGCCCTCTGTTCAGTAAGGTTTATTTTATTGGCCATCCTTTTTTTTACCACAGGTCAGAGATTCATGGACTGTTTTCCTTTTTTCATGTTATTGCTTCAGACAGGATGATTTCTGATGAAGTATTCCCAACCCTATTCTCTAGGGCTTCCGGAAAATCGAAAAGGATATGGAGCTGATAGAATCGTGATGAATATTTTGCGCAAAACTTCAGTCCCTCCTTCAGAACACTTCGCTGAGTGTCTCCATTATGCTCAAGCAGTAACCAAGCAAGATACAGCCCCTGCTGTGTGGGAGCTTATTAAGCGCAGAAGGCAGGCGTTACATAAAAATCACCTAGCCATTAAATACATGATTATACAAAGAACTAATTTATCACAAGTGTTTTAAGGGCTCTGGACCCTAAGTGAGAGTGCATGAGAGCAAAGAACGGCGGGGGGTGGAGGTGAGGGCAGGGCAGCCTGGGATTTAATATAGTCTGAGAGGCAAAGGAGAATTTCCTGAGGAAGTGACAAGAGGGGTTGGAGAAGCCAAGGGAGTGGTAAGGGGGAAGGAAAGGTCTATCTAGGCTGACGGAACAGGGTGGTGAAAGCCTCTAGAAGCAAGGACCTAGGTGCTGTGCAGCACCTGAGAAAAAGGCTGGAAGGCTGAGCCCTGAGACTCCGGGGGAAATTACACTGTACATACAAAAAGTTTTGGGAAGCCCCCCCATGATAGCACTCCATCTCTTTGTAGGCTTTACAGTCTATAATAAGTCAAATTCCTTTGTTTTTAGGGGAATCCTTCCATGTGGTAAAATTTCTACTCAGAGAAGTACACAAATAATTGTGCATCAATAACAGTGTTTACTTTCTTTGTTTTAAAGATATAATGATTTAGGGGATTGGGTTGAGCTTTCCCCAAACCCCTGGCTTGGGCAGTAAAGTTACATTTATTATGGTTTCTTATCCTAGGAATTTGACCTTATTTTTCCTTTGGGAAGAAGTTTCTTTAAAAGTGTAAACTCAATTTCATTAAATAGCTGGTTCACTCTGGGACAGTGGACTCAGGGAACTTCTAATTGTTTAACTTATATTCATTAAAATAAGAAAACATGGCCCCTTAGATAAGGTGATGAAAGCAACCTTTTTTTTTCTATAAATTCAATTGAGTAATAGAAGAAAGTATAAGATATAGGAGAGGTAGGGGTTTAAACCTTGAAGATATTATTTAAAATTTTTTTTCTTAAAAACTTTGACCTAAAAAAGCTGCTCTGTGTAGAAGGGGAAAATAATAGAGCTGGAATGCTGTACGTGACTCTGTTCTATTAACGTAAACAGGAAGGATGGAGAACATTTTCATTTTTTCTTTCCCTTTGGCAAGCTCTCACCTCAGCTTCCTATGGGTGGAAATGGGCAATAAATAGCAGGGTATCCAGTGGCCTCTTTCTAGGCCTCCTGGTTACTAGCATTGGCAAGAACTTCACTCCCCTTTTCTTTCTTCTTATTTTTAGAGTGTTGACTTTTCTCTTTCTCAGGGTTGAGGGTAAGGCAAGGGCCTGTCATTATCAGACAGTGAGGTGAACCGCAGAGACTGGTTTCCCAGGAATCGGCACCCAGCTGCCAACCTGGTGGGTCAGAATCATCATCTTTAGTACCGCGGGTGGTTTTCCTGTGAAAGTGAGACTTCCTTTAAATCACACACACACACACACACACACACACACACACACACACGAGTGGTATGCATCCCCCCCCCATCCCTCCATCTGTTAATCTGAGAAAATATACCTCTTGTCCTATTCTCTTCTGCAAAGGATTCTCTCTGAGTTGAGCTGTAAGCAAAATGCTAAGAAATTTCTGAAGATGAGAAATCATTACATTTTTTTTTTTCCTGTGTTTCATGGTGATCCACCAAATACTTTTCTGTGGCTTTGACTAAAGGACAGGATTTCCCTTCTACTAATGACAAGGAAAAGTAACCTCTGGTTTTAAAAAGGCTTTGGAATTCTTGAAAGAAATTGTTGCAGTATTGGACATGTCAGCCAGCCTAAGCTATCTGGGGAGGCCAAACGTGGAGAAACAACGAGAATAATAATAGTTTTCTGGCTGATGACAGTCAACCTTTAACACTCTTTAGGTGTAATCCAGTTACACTTAAATATAGCGTTGCTATAAAGATACACCAAAAATATGATAGAGTTACAATTCTTTGTTCTCACTGGAAGAAAAGAGAACTTTATCTTTGTGGGGTACTTCTTCATTTGGGGGCAGGCGCTTTCTTTGCAGGCAAACTGGGCAGAATCCACTCATCCATTTTTTTTTCAAGTTAAAATGCAACAGTCCTTTTTCAATGACCTTGGATTCTGTAACTAAATGTGCACCGATAGGGCCTGGCAGCTTGAGCTTGATTATTCTCATCTCCTGGCTGGAGGGCCATTGCTTCCTCAGTTATGTCTCCCAGCTGCTTCTGTAGTTTTATGAGGTACTTGAACATCACCTGAGAAGCTGCAGTAGAGAGCTGTGAAATAATTAAATATTTGGTGTTTTGGTGGGCCTAGAGGTGAACAAGGTGTTTTCCTGTCCAGGTAGGAACACGATCGTTTTACATGGAGGTGACAGGATATGTTGCCTCTGCCTTCTGGGGGCTGGGAGTTGTAGTTTAATGGGCGTCTGGTATTATGTTTTAAAATACCACTGTCATTTGAGTCCCTCATGTTTTAAAAATGTCTGATTTTTCCTAAGAGAAATTATAAAGTTGCATCACTGAATTCATATGATTGTTTGGGGACAGGGCACTCATGCTGACTATTAGGGTCCCCAGTTTTATTTCCTTTGTGATTGCATCACTCCTCAGAGTATGGTAAGAATGACTTTATAGACTTTCTTTCTGGCTACTTCTTTGTAGGCTGCTTGTTACGACAAACAAGAAAAAGAAAATTTTATAGGAATTGTGCTTCTTTTACTTCTATTGGTGACATTAATGGTTGTCTGAGATTGACAACAAATTCTAAGACCAGCAACCAGTTCTCCAAAGCCTCACACTTTTACAGACCTCTTTCAGTTTTACAAATATGATTATCAGTGCTTTGGGGCATTAGCTGAATAAGATGATGCAAGAATTTTAACTACCATTAATTTCATCACTGGGCATAGTTCTAAAGTCGCAGAACTTCAGGCCTGGACGTTACTTTAAAGGTTTTGTCCAATTTCTTGTTATACAGATAAAGGAATAGGAAAATGAAGTGCCTCAGATAAAGCCACGTGGTCCTTATGAATGCCCGGTCGCAGGCTAGCTGTCATATTGAGACCCACGTTGTACCTTGGTGACCACTTCCTATACAGTCTCACGGAAGCCTGGCACCTGGCCAGGTGTTTTATATACATACTGGCTTTGAGAGAGTACAAGCTTGAATCCTCGTACTAACACTAACCTCCTTAAGCCTCATTTTTTTAGCTGTAAAATAGTGATAATAGTAGTCTCTACTTCTTTTGGAGATTAAATCAGATAATCTATGTAAAAATTTAGCCCATAGTAAGTACCCTATAAATGTTAGTTGTTATTATTATTAGGCTCAATTTCATTAATCATTTAAAATATTTTTAAACCATTGTGTTATAAATTCTACCTATCAAAACTAGTAAGCTATTATACTTTCACCCCCTTCATCTAATATGCTTGTTAAATGTCTACTGTGTGCAAGACACTGCTGGGTCTTTTGTAAAATAGAAATACAAATAAGAAATAATCCCTGCCCTCTAAGGGTCTTTGTGTCTGTGTGTACGTGTGTGTATGTACGTGTGTGTATGTATGCATGTGTGTGTATGTATGTGTGTATGTGTGCATATGTGTGTGTATATATGTGTGTATGTGTGTGTATGTGTGCATATGTGTGTGTATATGTATGTGTGTTATGTGTGTATAAGTGTGTATGTGTATGGCAGAATGTAAGTAACATGGAATGGGGGTAAAAAATGCTAGAAGTTAAGTTTGGTGATATGATATATTATCTTGCTCTGTGTCTATCCTTCCTGATATTGGCATATCATTTCTATTTGTTGTTTATGAGCTTGTCTCCCAGCAACTTCACTGTATCTTTACAACTTCCAATGACTTCTTAAACTCTTAGTCTCCCCCTAACAGAGCCTAAACCCACTACATTCAGGTAGACTGCTAAGACCATCAAATGCCCCCCTCTCCATCCCCACCTAAACAGTCTGCAGTTTTTACATGCATGTCGGAGCAAGATTACCTATTGGACGTTAACATTTGTAATATTTCTGAGAACATGATTGCCTGGGGATAAGGGGAGATTTTTCTTACTGAAAGCTTTTACCAAATTTTTTTCTCAAAGCTTCTCTACCACAAAGTCACAAAGAGCAGAAATATCCCTCCTTCTATGGAATCTTCAGTCATCCACCAGTATTTCCGCCCATTCTAGGGCTGTGATTTCTCATTAGGTGGAGGTTATCCTGTCTTGTGTAAATACATACTGAATTCTCACCCTTTTATCTTGAGTACTATCTGCTGTTCTGTTACCTGTATTTTTCTTTTTCTCGCTGTTAAAAATACCTGTGTCTCTTTTGTCTTCAAGAAAGTACCAAGTAATCTCCACACTTTCTTATTTATAATGTCGTCTCATTAAGAAAGAAAAAAGCATATTTATCTCCCTCTTAAGAGTAAGCTCATGGAATGCATGTATACATTTTATACCTACATATTTCCCTACTACCCACCCTCCATACCCCCAGCCCTTACAATCTGCCATTTGACAGAAATCCCTTATACTATGGTCATCTTTTGTCTGTGCCCAAAGTTTTTGCTTCTGATTTTACCTTTTGAAATGTTAATCACTTCTGGCCTAACATTAGTGATGGCAGAGTTTCTTATTTATCCTCACATGTTACTGATTTCTTCCTCTCTTCAAACTGTGAGTATCCCTGGCCATCCTCTTTGTTTTCTACCCTAGGAAATACAACGTCTGACACGGCTTCAAGTTATCTGCCATGTCTAGGTGACTCATAAATCCATATATGCAGCTCTTCCTGTAACAGACATATATCCAGAGTAATACACTGTTATCAGAAACCTCGCCATTTGGATATCTCAAAACCTTTGATTGCACCATGCAACCAAAGTAGATAAAAACCGGTCAAAGAGCAATTTTATATGATTCAACCTAATAGTTATGTCCCGAAACTGAAGTTATTGCTTTCTGCCAACCTTCATTCCTCCAGCCAGCCTCTTATTCCCATTGCAGTTCTGGACGCTTGGTTGCCAGGTTTGTTACATTGGAGACATGGGTAGCAGCAGAATTCTCTTTCATCTGTCTCTCTGTTTCTCCTCCGTTTCCCCTGCAAGCAAGAAGGCTTATAGCTGTTCTCTGGTTTTTTTCTTCTTCCTAACCACGTTATGCCTGGAGTGCCATAAGGAAGTTTGCATACCCCTTTGTATAACCTGATTTATGCCCAGGAGCGCTGATTCTCGGGTAATGTGGGTTTGTTTATTGTCACTTCTTTGGAGGGTCCTTTGTATCTCTTGTTCGAAGTTAAAAATACTTGTGATTAGATACAAGGTTCTTTCTTGCTCAATTTTTCAGCATAGGTCTACTACTCTACCCTGGGTCTATTATTTGAGTATAATAAACCACAGTTAAATTTCAGTAAGCTTCAGTTTTCTAATCTGTAAGTTGAGACTAATAATATTAACAGTCTCATAAGGTAGTGGCTGAATTAAGTTAATACATACAAATCACTTAGAACAGTGCCTGGGACATAGTAAGCCCTTTTAAAATGTAAATTATGCTGAAAAAAAAAAGAGAAGATTCATTATCATGTGATGGGGTCAAATTTCTTTTGCTGTTTTCTATATTTTTGCAAAAACAAAACATAACAAAACCACACTCAAAATCCACAGCTTTTAAAGGAGTTATGTTTAGTTCTGGGTCTGTAAAAGAGCTTTTGGTTAATTTTACTTGTCTTGATTCAATTTCATCCTCCTTAACTGTAGTTCATTTTAATGATGGTTAAAAAAAAAAAAGCTAAAAAAAAAATCATGTACTCTTTAGGAGGTATTTAATATCAAATGTTCTATTAAAGGGTTGCTATGAAGAAAATCTTTTGGTAAAGGTAATTCTCAGTCTTTAGTTTGCTGAAATGGCCTAAGAAATATAGTAAGGAATTTGCGCTGCGGTAATATCTTTGAAGTCTAGTCGCCTGCCTTTAATTTTGCAGTAAGCGCCTAATCTCATTAGATTTCATACACTCAGTGTTTGCACTTGCACAAAAGCTGTCCAAACAAAGCCAAAATGTTGACACCACCGTCCTCTGATGGCATTTAGAATGAATATATTAAACACACTTGCACTAGCCTTGCATTAAGCTAATAAATAAATTTTGAACTTTGAACTCAGCAGGATAAAAAAGCTTTACTTGATAGCCGAGCAATTGTGTTGTGGTATGGTATAGGGAATTCATTGTGTTGTTCAGAATCCAAACTTGCAAACATTCTCTACATACAGTAGGCACTGCACAAGTAAAGAATTAAAGTAAGGAACAGTCCTCAAATCCTGTTGTTAGGGACCTAAATGGAAAGTAAAGTGGGCTGGTGGATTTGCTTTGAAATTCACTGAATAAACTTTGATTAAATTCACTTCAGAGAAGGACTCAAAGTGAAAGAATATCTTTTAGTTAGTGTGTGAGAGTATGTCTATTCAATTCACCTTGCTAATTTACACGTTTAGAAATTTTCTTTAAAAATCTGGCAATCTTATCTTTTTACTGAAGGTTTGGAAGCTGACGATTATAAAGAGGGCTCAAATAAGACTTGTTTGTCCCTTTTCATAGAATGAAGATAGCAGCAAGGCTGGAATTGAGAATTAACTAAATCTAATGCCTAGGGGTATTTAATGGTTTCTAACTAGATAGTACCTAAAAGAAATAGATTTCCCCATAAAACATGTAAAAATGTTTATAAACCTATGTACCTGGAACACGGCCATCAATTAGGAAGCAGGTGCCAGCAATGTTTGATCAAGGAAAATAGTTATCATAAAGTTCACATATTAAAATTTGTGCATGTTCCTTACTAAGAATCTCATAGTTGCTTAGTCCAATTGCTTTCACTCTTACTTGACATGGTTTTTTGCTTGGGTATTTGCTTTTGGCTTATATTAAGGGCTTTTTAAAAGAAACACTATTTGAAATGTATTATACTAGCAACTGTCAGAATACCATTGAAGACGTTATCTATTCTATCTTACATCATCCTTATTATGAACACCATGAAAAAAATTCTCTTCGATCTTCATGTCAAGAGTGGTAGTATTTTTTTTTTTAAAAATCCCACAAGGACTCTGAGGCAAAAAATATACAAATCAATTTTCACTGCAAAGTAAAGGAGGACTGTTACAGTGGAGGATTACTGGACTGAATGTCAATATTATGACGTAGTATGAGTGGGTTTCATGTTTGGTAATTGCAATCATTATTGCTTTTGTTGTGGTCATCCATTTACAATGCTTGGTGTCAGTTTATTTATCTCTTGTAAAAATAAAATACAGTGTGTGGGGGGGGGGAAAAAAAGAGTGGTAGTATTTTTTTTAAATAGCTGGCTTGTTTTTACTTTCTGATGGCTGTGAACCTGTAACTAATTGATCACCTTTCCATCCTTGCTTTTGCTTCCAGGAAGCTCAGAGCTCTACTTGCTACTTAGTGCCAGCAATTGTAAGGCAATCTGTGCATGTTACTGACTCTTGGCTTTATTATTTGCCTATTCTTATTTTCCTTTTGTTCAAATTCCCTCAAAAATCATTATATTTTTCACTGCATAATTTTAAAAAGCTGTCACAAATCCTTTGTAGAAAGAGATATGTATACACACATTCATAAATTCATTAGTACATTAGTACATTCACAGATTCATGCTTGTGGCATCAATGGTCTTATGGTTTTCAAAACCACAGCAAATTAGAAGCTGGAAGTTAGAAGGTGAGGGATGACTGCTAGAGAAAGAACTGTAAGAATGTCTACTGATAAGCTCCATTGAGGACACCAGAAAACTGTGACAAGAGACAGGTATGGGAACTCAAAAGCACAACTGCCCAAGACCATGCAAGGTAGGGCTGAAATACCCCGTGTGTCTCTCTAATCCAAGAATTGGTAATATGCTGCAATTCTGCACGTATTGTTATAAAATGACCTCAGTAATAAGATAAGATTGTAATATATTCCACATACTTTGTCTAACAAGGCAGTGTTCTGCTTACTATCCTTTAAAAAGAAGTACCTAAAAAAATTGGGTCTCCTTCAAGGACTGAACTTCAGTTATTGAGAAAACTAACTCAGCCAAAAACCTTTCTTCTCAGTGAGGTTGAATTAAGGTGTTCTTATAAAATCACCACATGCGAAATATCTATTGCATGACCAGGTTTGAAGTTAGTACTTTATTTCTGAACAAACCACTGCAATCAGCATATTCAAGAAGCTGGTCTGCGCTGTTGCATCACCTGGACTGACCTGCTGTCAAGGACAGCCTGGGCTCATTGAGGGTAAGAATATGAGGATGATCCAAGGGGAAGTTTAGTTACAAGCATTGAGAGGGAATTTGATTCAGATGTAAGTTGGATAATAGCAAGCTAATGTCTCTTTGGCTCCACTACCTTTTCTTTTCATAAGATGCCAGAAGGTCCTTAGCTCCCTGGCCTGCAAAGGGGGAGGGTGGGGTGCAGTGAGAGACAAAGATATTTGATTCTCCTTGTAAATGAAAAAAAGCAGTAGAGCTATTTCCTGAGCTCACGTGGTACAGTGTTTAAAAGGATGGACTCTGGAGCAGAATTCTTGGGTTTAAATCTTGGTTCCACTACTTACTTGCTACTTAACTTCCCAGTGTCTTTAATGATCTGTGTCATCGGCTTCAAAATGGGGCCAGTAATATCCCATTACGGAAAGGGCTGTCGTGAGAGTTACTATAAATAAAGTGCTTAAAACAGCATCTCACTATGTGCAATATATTATATGCTATATAAATGCAAATATTAAAAATGACTGTTAGTTAATTATTAAATAATACTAAATATTATCGTTGAAGTCAGAAGAAGGGAGAAATTTATTCCACTTCTAAGGTAGAATAAATTGCCCCTTTCTCTTCACATTACATTAAATTTTCTCTTCACATTACATTTGCAAATGTTTGTGAATGTCTTTATTTTATTCTATTTACATGCCACTGCAAACACTTAAAAGACAGTGAAGTGTGGAGGAATGGATTTGAGTCTTGGCAGAAAAAGGTTTTGGGGCTATTAAGAATAATTCCATGTAGTAAACCATAGATCTTACTTTTTAAAAAGTTTATTTTAAATGTGGCTTTAATCTCATTTTAAAAGTAACAGAACCATGATACAAAAATTTGTCTGTTCTTTACTCAGTTCAATCACATGAACAAAACCACCACTATGGAATAAACTATATGGTGTTTTTCCATCCAGCCTCTCTTGTGTATGGGCATGTATGGGTATGTGTATGTGTTAGTAACAGTGACTCTCAAACTACTTTTTCCTGCCATACTTAATGGATGTTTGCTTAACCATGTTCTAAATATTCCTATAAGCATTTCCTAACATGTTGACTATATTCTACCTCTTCACTGAAATAGAAGTAAAATCATTTGTAAATCTGAATATCTTAATAGATTACTTGCAACATCAACTGAATGGGCAAGTTTGTATCCTGTCTTTTCATTTAATATTACTTATAAGAATTTTCCATGTAATTATGAGTTTTAGAAATTGTTATTTTGAAAGTATTTCAAGCATACACACACACACACACACACACACACACACAGAAGAGGAAAATATAATTAACCCTGCACACCTCTTACCCAGATTAAACAATTATCCACATTTTGTCACAATTGCTTCATCTCTCTCTTTTCTCTCTCTCTGGTGGAAGCATCTTAAAGCAAATCCCAGACATGGTGATATTTTGCCATTTCATCCATAAACATTTCAACATGGGTCTCTAAAATAATTTTCCACGTCACCATAACCACAACACCTTTATCAAAATGAACAAAACTAACATCTAATTCAGGCCATATTCAAGTTTCTCCCAAAGACTCAGATAGGTCATTCTAAATTGGTTTGTTGCCTTCAGGATCCAACAAAATCCATACATTGCATATGGTTGTGTGTCTCTTAAATGTTTTTAATCTAAAACTGTGTCATCCAACATGGTAACCACTGACCACAAGTGGCTTTCAAAATTTAAATTAATTAAAATTAACTGACATTAAGACATTCAGATCGTAAGTCACACTGGCCACATTTCAAGTGCTCAGTAGTTACACATGTCTAGTGATTGCCGTATGAGAACATTTCCATCATTGCAGAAAGTTCTGTTGGATATCAGGCTCTAGAAGGTTAACCTCTACCCTGCTTACCCCAGGATCACTGAATTATTGAAGAAACTGGGTCAGTCTTTGATAATTCTGGATTGCCTACTTATGGACAGTTTAAGTTGTTCCTCTCAACCGGGTATTTCCTGTAAATTGGAAATTTTGTCTAAAAGCTTGATTGAAGTTCAACAATTTGTTTTTGGGGGAGCAGGAATATTTCATACTTCATACTTACTTCATAAGTATCTCATACTTCTGTATACTTCAATAATCATGATTTTATGGTCACTTTTTATTTCATTGAGTGTATATACAACAATATTGTACTTAAGTTGTCTTTTATTATTGCATACTTAATTAGTTTCCATTTTAAACTTTATATATAGTATTGTCTTAACTATTTCTATGAATAGAGATTTTTCTATATTTCTGTATCCTAAGGTATTTCTTTAAGATAAATGATCAAAAAAGGAAATTCTATATTAAAGCTAATAGTAGTTTTATGGTTCTGGATATATACTATTTAATTAATTTTCAAAGGAATTGTCCCAACTGATGCTGCCCCCAGTAATATGTGGGTGCTATTTTTACCACATCTTCACCAGCATTGAGTATTATCACGGAAGTGATCATAGTTTTTTCAATTTAATAGTGCCCTGTGATTTGAATCCGTCTTTTCTCCACTCCTTCTTATTCCCTCGTGTCTTGGGCAGGCTCACAGCAATGAAGCCCTTCTTCCAACAGGGTACAGTTTTCAACATCTTAGATTTGAAGGCAGGATGCACCAGGAGACTTTGCCTTGGGCCCTTCCTGCCTAGATCCTTTGGGCTAATACTCCCTTTTCTCTCTTTATGATTCATTCTGAGCAGGCTTAGTGGTTAATCTTCTATTTCCAGTTTTATGATCTGTTCCTCCCCCTAGCCTAGATCTGAAACATCCTTTCCTTCAACAATTCAAATGTCTTGGCTATTCATTTTCCCCTTTGGTTCAGAAAGCTTTAGTTGTCGATTCTATTCCCTTGTCAGCAACAATTTTTTATTCTTACTGGCTTAGTCAGGCTGTCTGCCCTGGCTTTCTTTATAAGTGTTTTTGTGTAGAATTTTTGCCTCCTAGGAAGCCCACTGTAGCATAACATAATTAAGTGACAATATATGAGGTGCCAGCGCTTTACAAGCAGTTAATGACTGGTTGGAAGATTTATAAAGCAAGAGGTGAAATCAAAGAGAACCAAACGCTCAAGTTCTATATAAATAAAAAAATAAAAAATTAATGTGGTTTTAATTGTTGTTTAACAGATATTTGAAAAGAAGTATGTGAAGACATGCATATTAAGAAATCTTGACATGCAGTTGTGCGGCCACTAACACAACTCCGTCTGCACCTTGTATTTCCTTTTCCAGCCTCCCATATTTGCCTGCTTCCCATAACCTTCTTCTTCAGCATTTGCTTTCCAGTCTACTGACCTCTGGCCTTCCTTTGATTCTTCATTGCTCCCTCTTACATTTTCAGTAAAAATAAAACGAGTGTGACTGAGGTCAGAATCTGGCTCTTTATACAAAGCTGCACATGCAAGATGCGAACTAGTGAGGAAAATGTGTATCATGGGAAAGTTGAAATTACAATGAGAAACTTAACTTTGGAATTTCCTGCCTGATCTGTCTCTTAAGTTAATGTTTTAATTCGATGTCCTTATTTGGCTTTAAATGAAAAGTTAGAGCTGAGATAGAAAAGAACAAATCAACAAACAAACAAAAAATACCTACATGCAACTTATTACAGCTGTGATGAAGACCACGCAACAGCACATAACTTTCAAATGGTTGTACTGAGTGTTTACAAAATCTTATAACATCGACCAGACTATATGACTGAATACTTATAAAAATTGTGCTACATATGTACAAAGTGATTTTTGGATTCCTGATAGCTGTATCCTATGATACCTTTTTCAAATCTTATTTTCTACTTTTTCAGGACCTCAGAAACAAACATGTGGAAAGTTCTGCTTAAAGAACGTTACGCTATGCACAGAAGCAAATATCAATCCAAAAAAATATCCCCACCCCACCCCAAATAAACTTAAAGTGGTTGAACATCTCATACTAGGTTGGAAGAAGGGTTTAGTGATTATATAATCATCTGTTTCCTTCTAAAGGCATCATCTGGCACAAAATTACGAATTGTAAATACGTGGTGAGTGAAAATGCAAACAGAGTTATTGGAAGATGTACAACTCACCTATACTATTCTAGCATTCATGCTTTTCTATTTTTGATGATGAGATTTTAGAGTAATCAACTCAGAAATAAAAACTAAGATTTTGAGAACTTTTCATATTTTCTTTCAGAAGGTTAGGAAAGCCAAGTCTTTGACAGTTGGGTGAGGGAACTGGGGTCTGTGACTTTCAAAACTGTAATTAATTGTGTTTAGTCTTTAGGCCTGTTATTGGCATAACTTCCAGGGCTTTTATTGCTCAAAGGCTGTTTTCAAGATGGTGTTCCATCAGGCTCCATTTTCCTTTCCTTTCCCAAAACTTCTGAGGATCTGTTGTGAAGTACCAGGAAGCCTGACTGCTAAGACAGATGTGGGTCATTTTGGTATTCATCTTTGCAGATGTTTCTGGCTCTGCAGAAACAGGAGTTCTGAGGGATTTGTTCATGGTCGCTAACTCTACTAGTGATTTACTGAAAAATCAAAATCCCATTTTTCTAACGTATAAGTGGAGACACATCTGACCTTGGGGCAAGGTCTTGCCTCACACTAGGTGAGGACTGAGCTGGAGCCAAAACACTGGGGTGTCTTTTGGGAGAATTTCTGTTAACCTATAACAGCCTAAAATTTATCCCTCTCACCATAGACATTCTATATACTGAAGAAGTAGGGAAAATCCTCTAGAAGCAGAAGCACCTTTTAGTTTGTGTTGAGGATGTTGACACTTTCTTAGTATGAATCAGTCTTTTTTTTTTCAGGTATTGAGTCATGAAAGTTCCCTCCTGTTCCAACAGTGCCTTATCAGAAGCACATGGACAATTGAGCACTGACACCGCCCCACTGAGACTGGATTGGATGGGTCAAGGGCAAGGGATCAGGGGTGCAGTGTGGTGAGGGCAGCAACCAGGGCAGAGGGCTGCATAGACATTGGTGTCATGGTGCCACCCCCTTGGGAATTCCCAAAGACTCAGATGGGCATGGGCTCAAATTTTACCACTTGGAAGTACAACTATTGATCCTGAAGAGTTAGAGAGTTAGGGGATTCTTTCCTTCTTTCCTTCTTCCCTCCCTCCCTCTTTCTTTCTTTCTTCCTTCCTTCCTTTTTTCTTTCTTTCTTTCTTTCTTTTTCTTTCTTTCTTTCTTTCTTTCTTTTTCTTTCTTTCTTTCTCTCTCTCTCTCTTTCTTTCTTTCTCTCCCCACTTCCAGCTTTATTAAGGTATACTTGACAAATAAAATTGTCAGATATATAAAGTGTATAATGTGATGACATATGTACACATTTTGAAGGGATTCCCCCATATCGAGTTAATTAACACATCCATCACCTCACATATTTACCTCCCCCCTGTTTTTGCTGGTGAGAACATTTAAGTTCTACAGTCTTAACAAATTTTAGTTATACAATACGGTGTTATCAACTGTAGCACCATATTATACATTAGATCCTCAGACCTTACCTTAAAACTGGAAGTTTATACCGGGTTACCAACATATCCCTATTTCCCCGACCCCCCAGTCCCTGGCAACCACTTTTCTACTCTCTGTTTCTATGAGTTTTTTTTTAAAGATTCCACATAGAAATGATACCATGAAGTATTTGTCTTTATCTGTCTGGTTTATTTCACTTAACGTAATGTTCTCCAGTTTCAACCATTTTGTTGAAAATGACAGAATTTTCTTTTTAAAGACTGAATAATGTGAGATATATATATATATATCTCACATTTTCTTGATCAGTTCATCTGTTGATGGACATTTAGCTTGCTTCCATACCTTGGCTATTGTGAATAATGCTGTTATAAACATGGAAGTACAGATATTTCTTTGAGATAATGGTCTTGTTTCCTTTGGTTAAATACTCAGAAGTGGGATTACTGGATCATATGGTAGTTCAAGTTTTAATTTCTTGAGGAACCTCCATACTGTTCTCCTTAGTGCCTGTATTAGTTTACATTCCCACCAGCAGTGCACGTGTTCCCTTTTCTCCACATCCTCGCCAAAACATTTGTTTACTCTTGTCTTAGGGGATAATTGTTAAACAGGTCCCTCCTGGGACCCACAAGCTAGAGCACCTAGAGGATATTTGGATTTTATATATTTGGTAGTGATATATCAGCCTCCAACTCAGCCACGCAAAAAGAAAGAAAAAAAAGAAAAAGGAAAGAAGGAAGGAAGAAAGGAAGAAAAGAAGGAAGAAAGGAAGGAGGGAAAAGGAGGAATATTAATTTTCTGTAACTTAAACTAGTCTATTTGGGGCCTTTATTCTGAATGGTAGATCTGTTTTATTTCTAGTAAACTGTCAGTTCAATGATATTCAGGCATTCCAGGGGCAAGCACGGTCCAGGTGTCCTTTCTATCTTTATTCCTGTGTTGAGTATAGGGGCAGGGGTGGGCTTACAGCTGTGCAAGGACACTAGTGGGGAGCAGACTTCCATCCACAGCCTTCCTCTGTCCTCCGTGGGCACCCGCTGACCTCTACTGTGCTCCTTTCCACTTTTGTTCATCACCCTTCTTATGGAGCTTGTTTCCGCCAGCTTCCCTGAAGTTACACACACATTTCCTCTTTCCTTAGATCCCCCTCAAACTTGTCTGGGGTTTTCATTACCCCTGTCTCCTGGGGACACAGCATCGGGTGGGATGAAGTGATATTTTCTGTCTTCAAGATTCACCAGTGCTGTTCACTCATTTACTCAGGCCACGATGTTCGAATTCACCCTCTAATCCTCTCTTATACCCCTCAGCAATTGCATCAACAGCTCCTGTTTTTTTAATAAATTGTATATTATTTTAATTGTGTTTCCCTCATTGTATGTAAGCTCCATGGAAGCAAATAACTTTTTAACTTACTGTTATATCCCCAGAAGTATGGTGTATGTGCAAAAAAAATTGTCGAATGAATGCCTGAACAAATCTCCTATTGTTAAACTTATAATTTGTTCCCTTTTGTTATTGTAAACTACTTTGTGTGGACATCTTTGCAGCTTTTTATTAGTACCCAATTTTGCTAGGTGTCAACTCCTAGAAAGAGAATGACTAGATTAAAATATGTGCATATTGAAAAAGTTGATGTATATTGACAAATTTCCTTCAAAAAGTTTACATCGAATTACACTTCTATTAATAGTACATGGACATGCTAATCTTTCTGGTTTCTCGGAAATGTTCTGATTCTGTTGTTAGATTCTGGGTGAACCGGGATCATATTACTCACTGCGGAATATAAGGGAAACTTCATTGTTGCGTATTAGTTAAAAATAAAATAAAAAATAAAACAATTACTCCTCCCAAAATAGAACTTCATCACATCACTTCTGGAGACTGCCTCCAAGTGACCCCATACGTCTGTGCATCCATTAGTTTTGGACAAGCTTTTGTAGAGCTTTATTCACTCAATCCCTTGTGCTTGAAAAAAAACAACAATAAATAATAAGGAATATGTACTTTGCTGTAAGAAAGCTCCATATATGAGAGTCTTAATGCTTAAATCTTGGTGAAAGAGAATAATTATCTTATAAGGAGTTCCTGCACGCAGTAACATGCGTCTTAAGGGAAAGAATAGGTTTATAGACAATGTTTTAATTGTAATGTGTATAATGGGGTGAGACTGGCCCTTGTGCTATGTGTGGGAGCTTTCCTTCCAGGAGAGTAAAACATAATTTGTTTTGTAATGGGACAGAAGCATTCTAAGCCATCCTCTTGTGTCTTGCTGTGCAGATTTATGTACTTTTGGCTAATAAATATGTCCATATAAACAAATGGATGCTTTCCGTTTTCCGTGCCTGTAGCTCTTGAAGAGAACACCTCTGTCTCTAGCTCGTGAGCCCTCAAACCTTTGAAACAAATGCTAACATACCACTTTCCTCTGTGTGCTTTACTGCATTTTCTAAAAGTATGAAAAACAGCAACTTCAGCTGGAAGTGTACGTGTGTATATATATTTGTGTTTGTAAGATTTAGGTTGGAAAGGCTGAAGATTCCAAACAAAAATACAGCATTTCAATTACATTTTATGGATTAAATGATATCTGTTAGTGACTGTATTGGAAACACCTAATCATTGTCATGTTGGTTGCCTACAAATGTTCAGACATTTTCCTGGTTATGTTTGACCATGGAATATTTCAGCACTCAACCAACTTGCACCAGCACCTATTCATATATTGTCAAATTAATAGTTCTTGAAAGAAAAAACAGGTTATGTAGCTCTCAGTTACCTTTTTTGGCTTGTACATGGGTTTTCATAGACTGCAATGGAAATACTGTGAACGAGGATTATCTCTTCGGGCTTAGGTGTAAACACTAGAGCTTACTATAATAACTTGGATCATGCACCATCCTAGGAGCAGGGGTTATTTCCTTGAGACACTTGAGTGGATGGATCAGTTGCTAAGCAACTTGCATTCTTATGGGGCCAGGCTGGGGAACAAAAGGGTGCCAGGTGGTCATACAGAGAAGGAAAATGACAAAGACACATGGAAAAATAAAGCCTCCATCTGGGAACTGTAGTGCATAACTGTTTAGAAATTTGGAATATGTTCCCCCTTAATAATTCATTTCAACAGCTATTCATCAATGGTTATATCTTTAATATCCATGCCTATCTCTCTGTCTATCTACCACCCATCCATTCATCCACCCTGGCAGACTGATTTTGAGATTAGAAATTACAAGTAGTAAGTTGACTTGTATATCTTATATTATTAACTACTTTGCCAATAATTATTCTTCATAATTATTTCTTATTCATTCACATAATTTCCTCTGTTCCTTCCCCCCTCTATGTCTTTTACATTTTTACTTTTCATCTCCTTGTCACGTGCTTTCTCTTGGGACTGATTTTATAGATGGGACCATTGCTTCACTGCTAATGGATACTTAGATACTTAACTAAGATAGAAATACAGATTCCTAGAGAAGATTGTCAGAGCAGCCTCATGTCTCCACACTTTACAAGGCCTCTTTCCTAGACATTTATGTGCCAAAACTTAGCATCCTGACATCCAAGTGGAAAACAATGGTAACAGTCTAAAATATCAGAAGTTATGATACACAATCATACAAGAAATCAGCTTTACCTATTTAAAATGTAAGTCACTTCTATTTGTTCAAATACACTATGAAAGTATGCCTTTTCTCATTATAGAAACTGAAACTAAAGAAAAACCACGAGTTCTTTCTTTTTGCGAGATCTGCCGGCGTTATACCAGATTGCGCTCCTCAGGCTTTGGGTTTTTTTTTTTGTTTTTTTTTTTGATAGGCTAGGACTGTAACACCAAGAATCCAGTTGTCCTCAAGAATTTTAGAAAAAAAGTGCAGTCTAGTTTGGGGACATATCTGAAAGAAGAAGGAAATTATTGTTTAGTTAGTACTTATCGTATGCCTGGCATTGTGCTAGCGATTTCTAGGTAGATTTAAAAACTTAATCTACAAAAATCTTTGTATTGTGGGGATTATTATCCACATTTTTTTTTTTAATGTGAAATTGGGCTTTTAAAATTTATTTATTTATTTATTTATGGCTGTGTTGGGTCTTCGATTCTGTGCGAGGGCTTTCTCTAGTTGTGGCAAGCGGGGGCCACTCTTCATCACAGTGCGCGGGCCTCTCACTATCGCGGCCTCTCTTGTTGCGGAGCACAGGCTCCAGACGTGCAGGCTCAGTAGTTGTGGCTCACGGGCCTAGTTGCTCCGCGGCATGTGGGATCTTCCTAGACCAGGGCTCGAACCCATGTTCCCTGCATTGGCAGGCAGATTCTCAACCACTGCGCCACCAGGGAAGTCTATTATCCACCTTTAAAAATATATAATCAAGGCTTGAAGAGGTTAAATAACTTGCACAAGGCCACTCAGTTTCCAAAAACCAGGGTTTTTTCTATGCTACTGAGGAAGTGTTTCCTCTTTAGATGCAAGTAAACCAATGAAACAAGTTTAGTGGGACAATACAGTGCCAGTGCTTGTTTGATTGCTAATTCTTCTAAGGGGGTGTGTGCGCGGGGGAGGGGAGAGGGGACAGGCATGTCTGTAGCAGTTGGAGAAAGGGGAGGGGAGATGTGAATGCTCTGGGCTATTGGGATCCTGTCTCACTTCTCCTTCTGTCTTAGGTCGTCCGTTTACGCTGACGTAGCATTCCCTATTTTAACTTTTCCTCTTCACCAGGTTTTTGTCCTTTTCATCCTTTTCTCCTTTTCTTGCCCTTTGGCCATTTGTCTGCTCATTTAACTACTGTAGTGGGTATAGTTCATGCTTCACCGGAACCTGCTGGCTCTCTTGTATTTTCGTTTGTGTTCCACCCTCCCTGGCCTGCATGCGCATTGGCTGCTAAGAAGCCACACCTGCAGCTCTCTTTAGGAGCCTGCCCCAAAGCCTCCACTTCAAGAGAGCGGAAGTGTCCAGAAGTTTACACTGACCCTCTTCCTCCTGCCCCCCAGGGGCATTTAACCAGTGACCGACTGATGCAGGAATATGACAGGCCAGCCCCCTTGCCTCCCATCTGGATACCTCACTCATAACTTTCTGCTTGAAAGCTCCCCTGTTAGACTAGTCCAAGGCTGGGGTTTTGCCTGCAATTACGCGTCTCCTCCACTTCTTCCCTTTCTTCATTCTCTTTCTGCCAATCCCTTTGCAGTTCTTCCTGAGGGCACTTTAAATTATTTTTTTAAAATTTATTTTACAATTTTTAAAGGTTACTTTCCATTTACAGCTATTACAAAATATTGGCTATATTTCCCATGTTGTACATCCCTGAGCCTATGTTACACCCAATAGTTTGTACCCCTCACTCCCCACCCCTATATTGCACGCCTCCCCCACCCCGGCCCCACCACTGGTAACCACTAGTTTGTTCTCTATATCTGTGAGTCTGCTTCTTTTATGTTATATTTGCTAGCTTGTTGTACTTTTTAGATTCCACATATAAGTGACATCATGCAGTATTTGTCTTTATTTGTCTGACTTATTTTACCCAGCATAATGTCCTCCAAGTCCATTCACATTGCTGCAAATGGCAGAATTTCATTCTTTTTTACAGCCGAGCAGTATTCCATTTTATATATATATATATATATATATATATATATATATATATATATATATATATATATATATATATATATCACATCTTCTATATCCATTCATCTGTTGATGGACACTTAAGTGGTTTCCCTGTCTTGGCAATTGTAAATAATGCTGCTGTGAACATTGGGGTGCATGTATCTTTTTGTTTTTTGTTTTTTTGTTTTTTGTTTTTTTTTTTTCCACACACACACACTGTATTTTATTTTTACAAGAGATAAATAGACTGACACCAAGCATTGTACATGGATGACCACAACAAAAGCAACAATGATTGCAATTACCAAACATGAAACACAGTTATACTATGTCATAATATTGACATTCAGTCCAGTAATCCTCCACTGTAACAGCTCCTTTACTTTGCAGTGAAAATTGATTTGTATATTCTTTTCCTCTGAGTTCTTGTGGGATTTTTTTTTTTTTAAATTCAGACAGAAAGTCACAAAAATTATACTCATCCTCATCAGTTCACTCAGTCCCATGTAATTAATTTCTTTTTTTTTTCATCTTGATCTTTTGTTAGCACTTTTATGAGTTCATCAGTTTTTCATTAGAGTTCTGAAAATGCTTATTCATTCAGTTCAGCAGTACAGTCAGTTACCAGAAACCTGTACTTGTCAGAGTCTTTTCCATGAATTTCTTGAAGATGAAACCCTTTTATAGGAACATATTTGCAAAATCATCAGAGTACACCCAGAACTGTCTGTAAATGACAAAAGACTTAAAAATGACCATGGTTAAAGATTTGATGAAAGTTCATAATAATGCAGTTGACAAGAAAAGTAGTTATTTCTGAGATATACATTTTAAAGTAATAACTAGGATTATTACTTATAACATTATACCAGAACATATAAGATTTTTAGAAGTTTCCTGTAATGTCTGAAACATTTATATTAACATATTTCCATACATATTTCCATACAAATACAAATATAAGATTTTTAGAAATTTCATGTAATGTCTGAAACATTTATATTAACATATTTCCATACATATTTCCATACAAATACAAATATAAGATTTTTAGAAATTTCATGTAATGTCTGAAACATTTATATTAACATATTTCCATACATATTTCCATACAAATACAAATATAAGATTTTTAGAAATTTCATGTAATGTCTGAAACATTTATATTAACATATTTCCATACAAATAACCCAATGATAGTTTAGTATTAGTTGTTTTGTTTGTTTTTTTATACTGCAGGTTCTTATTAGGCATCAGTTTTATACACATCAGTGTATACATGTCAATCCCAATCGCCCAATTCAGCACACCACCATCCCCACCTCATCGCAGTTTTTGGGGTGCATGTATCTTTTTGAATTAGTGTTTTTGTTTTTTTTTGGGTATATACCCAGGAGTGGAAACTGAGGGTACTTTCTTAATAAGTTATTTGCTCATGAATGTTTGTCTCAGATTCTGGGGAATACACACATTTTACATGGCTGATGGATAGAGGGTTTGATAAGACACTGTTCTTGGGAAACCTGAACACTCTCATGCCTTCTCCGTTAGAGTGAGGCAGAATAGAGGTCAGGTGGTCAATGGAACTAATTCAAATTGGGTCCAGCGGGCCTCTGGGCTCATCTGGTAATCATTTTCCAATTTCCTGACTGAATAATCAGGGTGGACATATTTAGCATCTGGCAGAAGACTCACACTGGTTCCCTAATCTGTGGAGTAAGAGCTATTGTAGTAGCAAAGACCAAGTGGAGGTCACCCAGGCCAAGATGGTAAATAAAAAATAATTCTGTCCCCCAACTCCTGTGTGAATTGGCAGCGATTAGCACCATCCTCGAAGACTTAATCAAACCAACATAGATGGGCAACCCCATTAAATACATCATTTTACTTCCTGCATAAACCAGATGAATCACGGCAGGTGACCGTGGACTTGCAGAAATGTAACCTAGTGGTACCCCAAAGGGGCTGCTATGCTGCATGTGGTACTTTTACTAGAACAGATTACCACGGCTTCTCATTTGTGGTATGCGGCTATTGCACAGGAAAATGTGTTCTTTTCAACACCTGTTATGAATCAGGATCAGAAACAGTTCGCCAGGGTGGATAACGGTATATTCACAGGCTTGCCCTGGGCCCAAGGGAACTCTCCTGCTCTGTCACAATGTAGCTTGAAGGGACCTTGATCTTCTGGTCATTCCACAAAAGATCACTTTGGTCCTCTATATTGGTGACGGCAGTGAATCATACATAAGCAGGAAATGGCAAGTACTTTGGATGCCCTGGGAAGACACATGTACTCCAGAGATTGAGAGAAACTCTACAAAGATTCAGGAGCCTGTCATTCCAGTAAAGGTTTTAAGGCTCCACCAGCTTGGGACATGCTAGGACTTTACTTCGCAGCAAAAGAAGTGCAGCAATGGGCCCATGTTCGTGGAATTCCTTGGTCTTACCATGTTCTCTGCCATCCTGTAGCAGCTGGTTTGAAAGAATGGTGAAATGGCCTTTTGAAGATTCTGTTACAGCATGAGCTAGGTGGAAGTCCCTTTCAGGTTTGGGGCAAGGTCCTCCAGAAGGCTGTATAAGCTCTGAATCAGTGTCCAGTATGTGTTGCTGTTTCTCCAATAGGCAGGATTCACAGGTCCAGGAATCAAGGAGTGGGAATGGGAGTGGTGCCACTTACAATTATATCTAGTGACCCACTAGCAAAATTTTTGCCTCCTGTTTCTGCAACTTTATGCTCTACTGGCCTAAAGTTCTTAGTTCCAGAGGGAGGAATGATTCCACCAGGAGACACAACAATGGTCCCACTGAACTGTAAGTTAAGACTGCTGCCCAGCCACTGTGGGCTCCTGATGCCTCTGAATCAACAGACAAAGAAGGGAGTTACTGTGCTGGCTGGGGTGATTGATCCTGATTACCAAGGGGAAATCGGACTACTATTCCACAGTGAAGGTGAGGAAGAGTGTGTCCGGGATACAGGAGATCCCTTAGGACATCTCTTAGTATTACCGTGCCTAGTGATTAAGGTCAATGGAAAAATACAACGACCCGACCCAGGCAGGACTACCAATAGCCCAGATCCTTCAGGAATGAAGACTTGGGTCACCCCACCAGGTAAAGAACCATGATCCGCTGAGGTGCTTGCTGAAGGCAAAGGGAATACAGAATGGATAGTGGAAGAAGGTAGTTATAAATACCAGCTACAACCTCTGTTTTCTTTTCTCTCTTACTCCTTTGTTATGTAATATAAGATGTGTTGATTTTACATCACAGTATTTAAGTATAGTTAATTTTTCATCATAGCATTTAAGTTATAGGATATCAAGGAAAGAGTAAACATCACTCAAGGACTTTACGTCTTCTTCTAGGGAAGAGATTAGTGTGTTTTTGGTTGTATGCCAGATAGTTGTATCATGTTGGGCAGAACTGTGATTTTGTTATTGTCTTTATTTGGAGATTAAGTATGGTTTAAGGAGATGTGTATGACTGCCAAGTTGACAAGGGGTAGACTTGTGATGGCTAATTTTATATGTCAACTTGACTGGCCGTGGGGTGCCAGATTAAACATTATTTCTGGGTATCTCTGTAAGAGTGTTTCCGGATGAGATTAGCATTTGAATATACATATTTGAATATAAATATACATTATATATTCTACACGACACTAATATAGGCACTATACGGAGTCTCTGGCAAGTTCTAATAGAAGAATCACAGGGTAGAACCCAAGTTTCTGGAGAAGCCATCTACAACTGAGTACTATACACCATTCACAAAGCAGCTGCTGATCTGCTACTGGATCTGGTAGGTACTGGCCATCTAAACACAGGACATCAAATGACTACATGACCAGAGCTGCCCATCCTGAGTTGGCTGCTTTCAGACCCACTAGGTCGTAAGTTTAGGTGGGCCCAGCAACAATCCATTGTACGATGAAAGTGGTATATCCAGAATCAGGTGCCAGCAGGTCGTGAAGGCACATGTAATTCTGACAAATAGGCGGCTCAAATCCCCATGTCACCTACCCCCGTGGCACCGATGCTTCTCCCTTAGTTTACACCTTCAGCTCCATAATTAACTGCTAGAAGAGGAAAAAATCCTGAGCTTGATTCACAGATAGGTCAGCTCAGTATGTTGGTTCAGTTAAGCCTATTCTTGGATGGCCCAGAAGGACAGTGGCGGAAAGAAATTCTTCCTGTGGGCAGGACTCCAGGAAGGGTAGCTTGTTATCCATTTTGTGTGGAGAGAAGAGTAGCCCAATGTAAGGATATATACAAACTCCCAGGTAGTGGAGATTGGTTTGCCTGTTTAGTCAGGGTTCTGAAAGCAGCAAGGTTGGAAGATTGAGGACAAGGAGGTCGGGTGAGAGGCAGTTGGGTGGACTTAATGGGAGTGGGCACAAAGCAATCTTCTCATTGCCTGTTAATGCCCACCAGAGACCATCCAGTGGTAGAGCAGCAGGTGGATAGGATGATTCATCCAGGAGAAGCCAGCCATCCTTTGTCTTTGGCTACCCCGGTGTCTTGTCTTGGCTACCAAAATGTGCCCATGAACTGGGTAGACGTGGTGGCAGAGACAAAAAGCGTATGTTCTTCTAGCTACTGCTGCTGAATGTGCAACTTGTCAGCAGGAGAGACTCCTAATATGATATGATGCTGAGCCCCAAATGTAATGCTATCCCTCAAGGAAACCAACAAGCCTCTTAGTGGCAAGTTATTTACATTGGACACTTCGTGTCATGGAGAGGGCAGTGATTTGTCATGACTAGGATTTACATGTATTTCCAGGTATGGCTATTCTTTCCTGCCTGCGGTTCCTCAGCTTTTCTGCTATCCAAGGGCTCACAGAGTATCTGATTTATCGACATGAGATCTGGCATGACATTTCTTTGAACCAAGGGACCCACCTTACAGCAAAGGAGGTGTAGCAAAAGATAAATGACCATGGTACCCAATCCTACCACATACTACATCATCCATCACCCAGAAGCTGCAGCCTACTAAAGCTTTGGTATCGTCTCTTATAGATATAGCTAAGGCATCAGCTTTGAAATGATACCCTGTGAGTATGGGCCTCTGCCTTTCAGGATGCAGTATCTACTTTGTAATGGTTAATTTTATGTGTCAGTTTTCTAGGCCATGGTTCCAGATATTTAGTCAAACTTTATTCTGAATTTTCTTGTGAGGTTGTTTTTGGATGAGATTAAAATTTAAATTGGTGGATTTTGAGTAAAGCAGATTGCTTTCCATAATACAGGTGGGCCTCATCCAGTCAGCTGAAGGCCTGGATAGAACAACTCAACTCTTTGAAAGGTTCCGGATCAATGGACTACTTTAGATCCATTCTGTCTGAGTGGCCATGTCCTTTTTTGGGTCACAGAGCCCTTTAAAAATCTGATGAAAGTGCAAGATGTTCGCACTAGTAAATTGTATATATGAACCATACATAGTTTATTTTGCAAATAAATTTAGGACAGATACTAAGGAAAATCCCTCATTAATCTGCCATGTTAAAACCCTTTTCTATATCTTCCTTCGTTAAAGGAAGATCTTGGTTTTGTTGTGGCAGCCAAAATATCCACAAGAAGTCAACAGATGGAATTAGTTAACAATGTAGTATCAAGCTTTGGACTAAGACATAAAGTTTCCCCCAAGCCATCCTATTGGGTCTTCCAGAAGACTGAGAGATTTAAAATGTACCAGAAATATTTTATTTGACTTTTTAAGTAGTCACTGAGAGCCCCAAACATCATTAGGTTTACCATCAACGGAATGCTTCCAGTGTGTTTAGTTTCAGAACTGTTTTCTTATCCCACATGTCCCTTCTTAAATGTCAATCAGGGAAGAAGTTCTTAAGCACCCAATATCTGAAGATATTCCATGATTTCTACTGTAATAGCCTCTTAATTTCCTTTTTATCATATTTGATGCTAACAGTTGTATTGCTGGTTGATTTACTTGTGTTTATTGACTGTTGCCCCATAAAATTTAAGCTCAATCCAAGCAAAGACCTTGTTTATCTTGCATATCACCGCACTTCTAGGGTATTATACAGAGCAACACGTAAGTTAGGGGCTAAGAAATATTTGTTAAACAAAGGAATAGTACATTTGCAGAGTTCATGGTAAGACTCACGGTTAAATAATTATCTTGAAAGAGTACTTAGGAATGAGATCTGGGCCATTAACTGTGTTTGTAATAAATTTTTTTCTTGATGATGACGAAGACTGTTGTGATGATGAAGATGATAACATCAGCTGCCTTTCCTGCTGCTGTGGGGTAAACTGAAGTGGGTTGACCAGAAGAAATAGAAAGACACGCTGAAGCACAGCTTCAAACAGTATTCTTTAATCTCTGACTGCTGGGAAGACCAGCTACAGATAATCTTGTCTGGGGGCCAGGATCCCAAGGGAGCAAACAATGAGCAAAGTTAGTTCATGAAGAAAGAAAAGCCAAGTCGCTGATGGCAACAGGAATTGCAAACAGTGGTCACAGTTGCTACCATTGGATGGCCTGATGTCTATTAGAGCTCAAAGCCCTGCTCTCCTCTCCCAGGCTTTCCAACTAGCCTTTACAATGGCCTTGGGAAGCAGCCCTTCCAAAGGGAAAGACCATATATCACTCTTACTCATTTCTAGCTCTAATTTATCAAGAAAGACATATAGAGGCATTTATCGCAGTTATTATTAATACCTTTTCCTCCATACTTTAACATTTATTTTATATAAGTTGAAAGTCTGTATCATGTAAACAGTTTTTTTCACCTGTCCAATATTATATAAGTCTCAGTTTATTATTTGTTGGCATGCTCATCTTAAGCATTAGGAACTATGCATTTTTCTTGCTATTTACAATTTTAAACAGAACAAAACCTCAAATTGAAAACAAAAATTTCGACACGTTTGTGAAGTCCATCCTACACTTTTGTAAGCAAATAAACACCAATACCCTTATGAACACACATACAGAAAGAAAAGAAAAAAAGAAAGGAACTTGGCCTAGAACTTCTTGCTCCGTTTCACTGTGACTCGATATTGTTTTCCTGGTCCACATCTAGGACTGGAAAGTGGTGGCTGATTGCATCCGAGGCTACGCTTGTGACTTTTATTTCCTGCTTCCACTAGAACCAAGATATCCAAAGAGCGTGTTTGGAAGATTTGTGTTTTCATGATTTCTGGTCCAGTGTCTCAGTCACAGAGTATGGAGGAGTTTGGGTCCACTCCAAAGAGCAACTTCTTCTGAGGCAGAGAACCTCAGACCATGAGGTCCCATTTACACACAGTTATTTCCATGGGGTAGGTGGCAAGTTCTCAAGATAATCTTGTCTGTGAGATAGATACAAGTATTTCCAGGACATTTTTATAGCCGGCTCCATACGGTAATTAGCCCCAGCACTGGAGTATTCTAGAAACTCCTAAGCCATGGGCAATGATTAAATTCGGTGTGAAGGTAAGTGGGGTGCTCTCCACTGTGTAGTTAAAAACAAAAAGTGGGCACAGAGAAAGCCCTTGATCTGCCCTTTCTTCACCCACTGCATTTTCATTTCCTCTTCCACTACCCCAGAGGTCTAATAATGGACCCTATCATCCCATATTTAAAAGAGCTTTAAATATCCTGCAGAGTACAAAATTGTAGTAGGAATTTGAGGGTTTGCTTTCCTTTCGGGTTTCGTGACTTACTAGGTTCAGCGTACTTCGTAATATATCCCCGAAACCACAGGATCCTGAAGGCAAATTCCCTTGGGGAGAGTGGCCCTGCGAGCTGATTAGCACAGTTTGCCTGCTTTGCACCTCCCTTCCGCTCAGGTATTCGGTGTTCAGACAGACGAGCTTGTGCTGGCTCCCTGGGTCCCTTGCTCCATTTTCATTCGAGCCAGTGATGCAAAGTCCCCAGCTTGGCCTGTCAGAACTTGATAGCTCTGTAAACATTGAAATCTTTGTTGCCATAACAGCAGGAAAAATAATATGGGATCCTGCATATAAATATAGCGGAGGCCTTGGGGAATAGGAGCATTTCTAAATGACTTGAAGCTCTGTCATGGCATAATCTCTTATAAATAAATGTCACCGTCGTCACTGAATGCAGACTGGATTTTTGCCTGCCTGTGGTGCTCAGCCTTCTAGACAATAGTTATGCTAAGGGATTATCTTTTAACATAGTGCAGTTATCTCCTTTGTTTGTTTTCTTTTTTCATTATTCACATAAGCCAAGGGAAATGAAAAGCATCTTATTTCAGGCAAAAGGGCCTGTGAATGATTAACTCTGGTTCCATGCATTGGGACTCTGCATAGCAACCCCTTGGCTTACAACTAGAAAAAGGCTCAAGGCAGCAACAGCAGCCCAGGGACCTGAGACCAACACTCTCAAACGAAGGTGGTGAGGAACTGATTAAGCCTAAGCACTGTGTTTATGAGGAGGATTCTCTGTAGCTGTCTTATTTTAATTTTGCATTGGTTTTATTGCACTTTTCTTGGTGGAGATGTGTTTTGCTGACCTTCACTTTCACATGGACTCTTGCTTTTGGAGTATACTGGAGGATCCAAGTGAAACTTGGCTATGCGTACGCCTTAATCTGGTTTATGCCACCATATTTTATTACATGTTTTCCCCCTTATACTGTCCAAAGCTGAGCTAACACTGGCTAAATTTTACATTAAAGAATGGAACTAACAGATAGCTTCATAACGACCTTGAGTTTTAATTTTAGCTCAATGAAAATTTTGTCGGTAAAATTTGGCTCTCTCGGAATTAGATATAGCACAAAGTGTTAGAAGAACGAAAGAGAAGCAAATGGTGTGATTACACGGTTCCAGTTAAAAGGATATGAGTGTGTTAAAGGCCCACATTGTGCAAATATAGAGATGAAATCAAAACCAATTCTGTATCTTTTTGTGGACATTTGGTGTTTAAACATTTATATAACAAGGTCTATTTTCATGGAAAACAAGACCCGAGTTAAAAGAGTCAGAAGAAAATGAAGTGTAAGCTGAGGACAGAAGAAACATTGGAAAATTTAGGAAAATGTAGTATAGTTATAATAGAGCCAAAATATTTTGGACACTTAAATTTAGACTGCAAGTCAATCCAGATGTTTATTTATTAACGTTAATAATGTTTCCAGTCTTGTTATAGAATACGAAATCCCAGGGGTTCCACTTCTGAGTTTAAAGACAAATGCATGGTCTTCATTCTTTTCCAGCTCTGTTTTAATTTTAGAGGTTTTCTATAGCCATGATTTTCCTGTAAAAGTGTTTGCAAAATCTTGAGCAGCTCCTGATGCCTAGCAGAAAGTCTCAGTGAAACACGGGTCTAGCAAAGCTTTCCCCTTTCTGCATTTGTCTTCTTGCTTCCATGGCAATAAAGGGAGAAACTTGGCATAAGAATATAATCTGTTCCCGCCTGTTTCTCATCTGAAGTCATAAACCTCTGCCATCCCACCCAAGACTAGAATTTTAGCTGGCATAAAACAGCTGTCTGCTTACAGATTTATTCCGGTAGTAACCAAAGACAAAACCATTTTAATTGAAAGCTCTAGGCTGTTCTCAAAACCTTCACAATCTCTGGGTCATCCCCAAGAGGAAACCATTGAGGAAAAGGTACAAGTTCATTCTTTCTTATAGTTTTTGACACACTGTATGTTTATGAAGTTTGAGAACATTTTACCCTTCTAGTTTCTCTAGATTGAGTGCCATGGAGTAAAGGAGGCGGGGTTGGGAGGTAGGGTCACAAGGTCAAAAGCCCTAGGGCTCAGGCACACAAGCTAAGCCGGCTGCAGTCTAGGGGAGGGAGTGGTCTGTCGGAAAGGGCGTCTGCTGCTCAGCTGCCCCCAAAGTTACCATGTGGGAATGTGGAGAGTTTTGCCAGATATTCTGGTTTGTCAGTAGAAGTTCCCCAATCCTGATTTTTATGTGAATTCTGCATAGTTTTGAATGTTGGCAATTTTTAATTTGAATTGAAGTCAAACATTCTGAAGGTCAATCAAAACATGGCTCTTGAACGCTTGGGGCCGCTAGTGTCCAACCCCCAGGCTTTGCCCCTGATTTACTATGGGTAGACCTTGCCTTTCGCAGCTTCTTAGGTTCTAAAGCTGTCAAGTGGCATAATAGTTACACATTTTACTTTTTATTCTAGGTAGTCTGACAGAAAGAAAAGAACACAAGTTTGGAGCCAGGGAGATACAGATTTTCCTAGTTCCAGATTTTACTAAATTGTGACCTGCAGCAGCTTAATGAATCTCTTGAAGCCTCTCTTGTAACCTGTGGAAATGAAAACCTGTTTTACAGGGTGTTTGAAGGAGTAAATATACAACTAGATGTAACATGCTTAGCCTGGTGCATTTAGGTGCTCTTCGCATGGGTGTTACTATTCTGATCATTACCAGTAGTTGATCCTCTTTGGACCCCACAGCACCTCCTTCCCAGTGAGCTTCTCTCAGGACAGGGAGAAGGGCCTCGCCGAAGATTTAATATGCTGTGCAATACAAAGAAATTGTATCAAGAGTCATTTCTAAGGCCTTAAAGGATTTTAGAACTAGAAGAAACCTTGATGAAACCAACTAACAGCTGGAAATTAATAGAAATATCAGTTCTATCCTAAACATCCATATTTTAAACCATACAAATGAATGCTGTTACTGAAATGCAGTTAAGAACATTTTATTTATAAAAAATAAAACGAAAGACCTTATCTGGAACCATATTGTAAAGTAAGAGAATGTAGGTTAACTTTTTTCCTCCCAATTTCTGCAGGATTATTTACTCGGAAATAAATGGATGAATGCCACTTATAATATATCCTTCTTTTGTATCCGGGCACGTCTGCTATTAGGGAGATTTCTTCTCTCCTAACTCTAGGTCCATGATCTCTGGATGATGGTGGCAAGGGGTCACTCAGACAATTGGGGTGCACCGAAATAGAGTCTGAGAAGATAACTGATGTTTTCTTGCTTTCTGTTAAAAATTAGGTGCAAGTTAAAGTTTCAGCTTTTAAAGGAAGAGGGGTCCTTTCTTCCTCCTCCTGGACCAGCTGTAAGTAATAACAGAAAACAAAACAAAACAAAACGTTCAGTCTGACAAATAGTTCAGTGGTAAAAATAAAACAGGGTAGTCGTGTAAGATGGTTCAGTGTATCTGGTGTCTTTTACATGACTTATCCTCTTGCTTGATAAGAGCTCTTTGACAGCATGATAGGGAGTGCTGTGGCTGTGTGATGGAGTATTTGAAGTGCTCATCTATGAGCCATTGATATATTTACTGACAAAACTCTTTTATTCCTAAAATGTAATGGCATATGGTGCTGGTCCTGTAGGAGTCTCAAAGAATTTTGCTGACATCTAAGAGTTGTAGAGAGTAATAATAATATTGTCATCTACCATGAGATAGGAACTATGCTAGGTGCTTAATGGACATTGTGTAAAATCCTCATCACCTTTTTTTAAAAAAATTTTATTTATTTATTTATTTATTTATTTATGGCGTGTTGGGTCTTCATTTCTGTGCGAGGGCTTTCTCTAGTTGCGGCAAGTGGGGGTCACTCTTCATCGCGGTGCCCGGGCCTCTCACTATCGCGGCCTCCAGACGCGCAGGCTCAGTAGTTGTGGCTCACGGGCCCAGCTGCTCCGCGGCATGTGGGATCTTCCCAGACCAGGGCTCGAACCCGCGTCCCCTGCATTGGCAGGCAGACTCTCAACCACTGCGCCACCAGGGAAGCCCCTCATCACCTAAATGTAGGTCTTTATCTCCATTTTATAGAGGGGTCAGTTGAGTCTCAGGCATATAGGGCTTCCCTTGGGTCACACAGATGGTTAGATGAGGCTAGGATTAAACCAGATTTGTTGCTCTAGGCCTCTCTACCCTGTACTTTCTCAAGTATTTAGGGAGTAACTTCCCCAAGTTGCAGAGAATGTAAATTACCTAGAAATCATCAGCAATGTCAGAACCCCCAGCCATCCAACAGCCAAGCTCAAAATAGAACAAGATTACCTGTCACATGACAGGCATAATTAGTTGAGATCCCTCGTTATTTCTTAAAGAGAGAGAGGTTCTCCCTCTTTTGCTCTCTGCATACGACATAGAAAGAAATTGATAAAAATAGGGGTGATAAGGAGTAGAATAATGAGAAATTGGGCCTGACTAATGCATCCAGAAACTAGGTCTGCCTCTTCCTTTCTCTCTGATAAACTCAGGCTCCTAAAGTAAATGAAGGGCTGGTAAGTTTGACGGTAGAGGATGTCAAGGGCTACAGGTGTCTGACGTTCCCTAGACAAGAAGAAGTGGTTGTGCACTAAATGTTCTGTGAACCAGTTAGGTCTTTGGTAACTTTCTTTGCTTCCATTCTCGCTGGGGACCCCTTCCCCCCAACATGTTTTTCAACCCTGGTTCAGCCATCCCCACCGTCAGAAGACTATTAGATGAGTAATAAGTTAAAGGGCCGTGTATATATGTCCATGACACTCTCTTACCCTGTCACATCTCACCCCACCCCCTCCCCATATCCTCAAGTCCATTCTCTAGTAGGTCTGTGTCTTTATTCCTGTCTTGCCACTAGGTTCTTCACCTAGAGGGGTGGGATGGGGAGGGTGGGAGGGAGGGAGATGCAAGAGGGAAGAGAAATGGGAACATATTGTATATGTATAACTGATTCACTTTGTTATAAAGCAGATGCTAACACACTATTGTAAGGCAATTATACTTCAATAAAGATGTTTGAGAAAAAAAAAAAAAGATTACCTTGAACTTGTTACAGATGCAATTTAAAAAAATAAAAAGCAGCAACCACAAAAAAAAAAAAAAAAAAAATAAGTTAAAGGGCCATCCTGTGCAGAAAGAAGTCCTCACACATCCCAGGAGACGCATTCGCATGACAAAACAGAATGTAAGCTCTGAGCGTAGCCACCCCTCCACCCTTTCTTTCCCTTTGGCAAAGGGTAGTAGGTCGTTTACTCACATCAAAAAAATTAGTTTACGTTGGAACATCAGGATGGGACTCGGAAGGAGTGGGAAAAAACATGTGAAGTGCATTTCTTGGAAGAGAGGCAACAGGAGGGCAAAGCAAAATCACAGAAGGCCCATCTTAGCACTTACGTTAGTTCACATCTTCGTTGTGCCTATTGATGGCACTGTCTCAGGAATCATTTACACCAGTGGCTCTAGGTTCCCCGAGGTGTTCCTGAGTCTGAATCCCTGGAAGGATGGAGAGGCAGAGCTTTTTCATCTTACAGATGATCCACAGGTGGTTCTGATGCGCAACAGCAGACTTCGACCCTTTAGGTAACCCCCTCTAGGCTTCCGGGGTTTGTTTGTTTTTCTTTATCTATTCCAAATAAATATGCATGACTACAGCATATCAGTATATTTACACCAAGTACCCAGATCACCATAATGAAAGTACAGCAAAGGGATTCCCAAAAAAAAAAAAAAAAAATCAAAATATACTTCCCTTCAAAACACTGTGATTTATGAACTAGGTGTGATAAAATGGAGATAGACTCTTTAAAGAACACATGTAATTAGGGTCAAAACAATATTAGTACAGTCGGATTCCTGATCAGAATTCAGGAGTGAGGTTGGTTGAAAGTTCATTATGCTGATGTGTCTGGTTTGACCCTGGTGACTTTGCATCGAAGAGGTTAGGGATGCTGGCAGCACAGTTGCAAATAAGTGTGAAGGTTTTAGGAAAAATAAAAATTTAAGGGAGAGGGAGAGAGCGAGGTGAGAGAGAGAGAGAGTCTCAGTAGGAACTGATGGAAAGTGAATATATCTCTGTTGAAAAGAAGAGCAAAGGTCAGAGGCAACCAGGAGTGAACCACCAATAAATATGGATACTCCTAAGTGTATATGATCTGAAAAGGACAGTTATGACCTAAGGCTGAGCAAGTGACCTTAAAGTAAAGGCAGAAAAGGACCCAACAATTCCAGGGAGTGGCAGGACCTGCAGCAGGGAGTGAGAATAGAAGAAACCAGTGGGGATAGTGAGCCCCAAGGATCAGGGCTAGGAGAGTTTCCTGAGACAACAATGGTGGAAACGCAGAGAGGCCTTGGAAGAGGCCAATGCTGTCAACCTCTGCCAGGCCAAGTCGCACGGAACCGTATATTTGCGACTTCGCGCATCTGGATATAGTTTGAATCCTAACAGTCCTTTTTATTGTAGTAAAAACAGTTGCACACTTGAAAGGGCTGTGCGTGCTAGATCCCAGTAGACAGGCTGGGTGTGGTGAATGGCCAGAGTGAAAGGAAAAAGTTCAGAGGCATGGTCTTTGGAAGAGAAAGTCACCCCTCTTAAATAGTTGTTGTCTGGTGGTTGCTGCAAGTTATGCAAGAGAAGGAGTATCTGGGAACCTAACTAAGAGGACCGTCTGTCGGAGGAGGCGACCTGCAGGCTAGACCAGCAGGTTCAAGAGCTCAGAGGACAGACCTATGAGAAGATAAGAGGGCATGTCAGTGAAGCCGAGAGGAGGAGGCTGGAGAGATGGGGATAGTCCATAATGGAAGGCTGACGTCACTGAGAGCAAGGGCAGATTATGAACCGAAATCACGAAGAGGAGCATGAGGGAAAGGAATTTGGAGAGAGGAAAACTGAGTGTAGGGCTTTATGCCCAGAAGCACGTGAAAGGCTAATGAAAGACTCCTTCACAAGACAACTCAGGGAGATGCTGGCCCAGGCTGTGGTGGTGAGCTGCTCAGACGCCATTTTGACTTGAAGTGAAACGGCAGGTCTGGGGCCAAATGGGTAAAGATCCCTTGCTCACTCCCTCTGAAATCTCAGAGTGAAATATCAGCTTGGACCTAGGGAAGGAGGGAGATGAGACTAAGTTAGAAGTCTACAAAGAGGAGCCTTTGGGGACATAAAAGAAAAGTAGTACAAGAGAGCCCCTTGTGGAACTTTCTGAATACTCAAGACTGTTGCCAAGTAGGGACTACTCTGCAACTCAGATTTCCTCAAAAAATAGAAAGACTCTGTGCACGTTAGTGATGTGCCCGTGGTGGACTGAGGCTAGAGTGGAGGAGGGGATGATACCAGAACGCGGTAGAAGGCCATAACCCAAGGGATGTAATTCCTGGAAGAGAAAATTTCCCCTTACTGACCATGAGATGACCATGCTAATTAACTCAGGTTTAGTGCCGAAGAACTGTAACAGAAAAGTCTTTTCTGTGGAGCTAAGGTATTGACAACAAGAATATTGTTTTGTTTTGTTTTTTTTAACGTCCTTATTGGAGTATAACTGCTTTACAATGGTGTGTTAGTTTCTGCTGTATAACAAAGTGAATCAGCTATACATATACATACATCCCCATATCTCCTCCCTCTTGTGTCTCCCTCCCACCCTCCCTATCCCACCCCTCTAGGTGGTCACAAAGCACCAAGCTGATCTCCCTGTGCTATGCAGCTGCTTCCCACTAGCTATCTATTTTTACATTTGATAGTGTGTATATACGTCCATGCTGCTCTCTCACTTCGTCCCAGCTTACCCTTCCCCCTCCCCGTGTCCTCAAGTCCATTCTCTATGTCTGTGTCTTTATTCCTGTGCTGCCCCTAGGTTCTTCAGAACCATTTTTTTTTTCTTTTTGGTTCCATATATATGTGTTAGCATACGGTATTTGTTTTTCTCTTTCTGACTTACTTCACTCTGTATGACAGTCTCTAGGTCCATCCACCTTGCTACAAAAAACACAATTTTGTTTCTTTTTATGGCTGAGTAACATCCCATTGTATATATGTGCCACATCTTTATCCATTCATCTGTTGATGGACACAGGTTGCTTCCATGTCCTGGCTATTGTAAATAGAGCTGCAATGAACATTGTGGTACATGACTCTTTTGGAATTATGGTTTTCTCAGGGTATATGCCCAGTAGTGGGATTGCTGGGTCATATGGTAGTTCTATTTTTAGTTTTTTAAGGAATCTCCATACTGTTCTCCATAGTGGCTGTATCAATTTACATTCCCACTAATAGGGCAAGAGGGTTCCCTTTTCTCCACACCCTCTCCAACATTTATTGTTTGTAGATTTTTTGATGATAGCCATTCTGACTGATGTGAAGTGATACCTCATTGTAGTTTTGATTTGCATTTCTCTAATGATTAGTGATGTTGAGCATCCTTTCATGTGTTTGTTGGCAATCTGTATATCTTCTTTGGAGAAATGTCTATTTAGGTCTTCTGCCCATTTTTGGATTGGGTTGTTTGTTTTTTTGATATTGAGCTGCATCAGCTGCTTGTATATTTTGGAGATTAATCCTTTGTCAGTTGCTTCCTTTGCAAATATTTTCTCCCATTCTGAGGGTTGTCTTTTCATCTTGTTTATGGTTTCCTTTGCTGTGTAAAAGCTTTTAAGTTTCATTAGGCCCCATTTGTTTATTTTTGTTTTTATTTCCATTTCTCTAGGAGGTGGGTCAAGAAGGATCTTGCTGTGATTTATGTCATGGAGTGTTCTGCCTATGTTTTCCTCTAAGAGTTTGATGGTGTCAGGCCTTACATTTAGGTCTTTAATCCATTTTGAGTTTATTTTTGTGTATGGTGTTAGGGAGTGTTCTAATTTCATTCTTTTACATGTAGCTGTCCAGTTTTCCCAGCACCACTTATTGAAGAGGCTGTCTTTTCTCCATCGTATATTCTTGCCTCCTTTATCAAAGATAAGGTGACCATATGTGCATGGGTTTATCTCTGGGCTTTCTATCCTGCTCCATTGATCTATATTTCTGTTTTTGTGCCAGTACCATACTGTAACAAGAATATTTTAAATGAATTGGTTAAAAAGAATAAGAAATTGCATAATCACTAAAGAAAGAGAATGTGTGTATCTGGTTAGTTTTATATAAGGGTATAAAATAAAAATTTTTTAAAAATTAGGTCAAAATTCCCAGAAGTAATATATGAATACCACTGGGGTTTTCTAGTAGAAGGAAGAATTTATATTGAAAATATTGTTACAGGCAGGTACACTCTGTCAAACATGGTGTATCCTGAGCAAGAAGAGTTTATGGAGGTCTGAATCAAGAGGACACTATATCTTGTTCATAAAAGGTGCTCGATATGCATTTATTGGGTGGATAAAATCAGTGTATGTTGAGTAATTAAACAAATTGATGAATAATGAAAGATGTAGGTGTATGTTCCATTTGGGAAGTCTTTCTCCAAATGGGTTAACTGCCCTTCCATGGGCCCCCATACAGTCCTGTAATCCCCTATTTTATCCTACTGTGTACTGTGCTCTCCTACTAAACTGTAAACTACTTGAGGGTAGAAATTAATTCTTATCCTTCATGATAATTCCAGCTCTGACCACAGTACCCTGCACATAGTAGACATTCAAGAAATAATTGCGTAGATGAATGACATTATTTACTAGAGTACTAGTTTAAGCCAAATGTAACGTTAGCATTACACATGGGAGAGTAAAAGGGGTACTTAAAAAACACTTAAATAAACATCTAGGAAGTCCATTAAAGAGATAAAAGTGGCAGAAGGACAGTTTGGACAGTGTTATTACTGTAATTTGAGCATGTATTTAGGCTAGCAAATGGATTGTAATGATGCAGAGTGAACAGCAATTCCTTTCTTGGAAATGAAGGGAAAAAGAATTGAGGGTGGAGACATGCTTTTTACCAAAAACCCAGGAGAATGTTCTCTCCTCACCCCCTCAACCCCCAAATAATCCAGACTATCAGATTAAATTTAGGTTATTTTTTGAAAAAAAATTTCAGAGGAAATCCAGCATCTATCTCCCCCTACTGGTGTCATATTGAGTGATGTCTAACTTTTTTTTTTTCTTTTAACTGAGAAACGTTTTAATTAAGACAAATATTTTCATTTGTTGTTTGCAAAAAAAAAATCTTATGCTTAATATAAAGTTTAAGCATCCTGTATTGGAGGTTTGTGTTGCAGTGAGCTTTACCAAGATTTGGAGTGTGAATTGGAGTATACATCGTTTCATCACAGATGAAGAATGGTTAAATATTTCTGCTAGTTCATCTGTGATTAGCAGATTTTACATGACAGTGGATTATAATTGGCTGACACAATGAAAAATTTTAAGTTTGTATTATAGAAAATTTCAAACATACACAAAAGTAGAAAGAAAAATATAATGAGCTTCCATGTACCCATCAACCAGCTCCAACAAACAAGTCACAGCTAATCTTCTTTTATTTATTACTTCCCCAAGGTCCCACATCCAGATCACTTTGAAGCAAAGTCCAAGCACTGTATCACTTCATCTGTGTTTCAGTATGTACCTAAAAGGTAAGGATGCTTCAAATATCCGTATTTTTAAGCATGCCCGAAGTTAGCAATAGTTCCTTAATATCAGCAAATATCCAGTCAGTGTTCAAATTTCCACGCTTGTTTTAAAATTTGTACTTATTTATTTTACAGTCTCTTTAAAACAGGCTTTTAATAAGAGCTATGGTTTGTAATTTTGTTTAATATGTTTCTTACATTTCATGGAATTTATGAGATGTGTTTCCTCCTCCATCAATTTTTTTGGGTATTATTTTTGTTAAGAAAAGTGCATCATTGGGCTTCCCTGGTGGCGTAGTGGTTGAGAATCTGCCTGCCAATGCAGGGGACATGGGTTCGAGCCCTGGTCTGGGAAGATCCCACATGCCGCGGAGCAACTGGGCCCGTGAGCCACAACTACTGAGCCTGCGCGTCTGGAGCCTGTGCTCCGCAACAAGAGAGGCCGCGATAGTGAGAGGCCCGCGCACCGCGATGAAGAGTGGCCCCCGCTCGCCGCAACTAGAGAAAGCCCTCGCACAGAAACGAAGACCCAACGCAGCCATAAATAAATAAATAAATAAATTTAAGACTTTAAAAAAAAAAAAAAGAAAAGAAAAGTGCATCATTTGTTCTGAGCAGGGTTCCACGGTCTGGAATTTGCCGACTGGGTCCCCATAGTTTTGTGTAACACATTTCTCTGTCCCCTGTACTTCCTGTAAATACAGGAAATTGGTAGTTAGAGCCAGAGGCTTCATTTTATTCAGGTTTTTGTTGTTGCTGCTGTTCGTTTGTTTTTGTTTTTGTTCTTTTTTTTTTTGCAAGGTGCTATTGTGTACTTCTGTCACTCAATGTCTGGTAGCAATTGAAGTTCATTGTCTAGAGGGGTAGAGTAGACTTTCCAACAGAAACTTCTGTGGTGATGGAAGTGTTCCATATCAGTACATATATGATCTATATCTGTACTAAACGCTCCATAGCTGTTCTATATCTTAATACAGTAGTCACTAGCCACAGGTAGCTCTTAAATGTGGGTAGTGTGATTGAGAAACTGAATCTTTAATTTAAAAAATTTTAATTACTGTAAATTAAAATGTAAATAGCCACATGTGTCTAGTAGCTACCATAGTGGATAGTATAGCTGCAGACCCATTAATTCATTAAAGGCTGCAAAATGATAATGCTATTATTCTATTATTTTTTTCTTTACTTATTAGTTGGAAAATTTTTGTAAAGAGAAACTTCCTCTTAACAACTATGTTGCTACTATGAGGTTCAGTTTATACAGAAAAGACAGAAAAATTCCTTAATTCTTACTCTCTATTATCAGCTGTCAAAATAATAAATTGTTTCCTTAGCATTCTCCAAAAGTGATGCATCCTTATCCTCATGTGTTTTTCGTTGTTGTTATGTAGTCATAATTTGCATTTTAATTTATTGTAGTTATTCTTGTTTATGCTCAAATTGGTTCATCCTTGGCCAGAGGGGGTTTGTTCAAACTATCTCCTGAGTGCTCTTGCTACGATCCTACAAGTCTCTGATAGTGTTATGGCTTTCTGGCGTGCGATCAGGTATTTCAGGATCATCTTGGACATATTATGCTTCATATCTGAAATTAGCCATTTTCTAAGATGCTCTGGTTCCATTTAGTGGTCAATGGTATTTCAAGAACATATAATCTGGGTACTATGGTGATCGTTGCTATTTGGTTGGTCATTGTTTCTAGCCTTTACAAAAACAGAGATAAAAATCTAGATTAAAAAAAAAAACCCCTGCATTGTGAGTTCATCCTGATACCTGCAATTTAAAATCAGGGCTACAGGGTTGCCTCTGATTGGTTTTTTTTTTTTTTTTAAATATTGAAAATCTAGTTTCTTCTCAATGACACCAGTATAACTACTGGTTTCTTTTATTCCACAATACACACATAATAATTTCAGGATAACAATAGCAACCTACCAGCAATGAAATTATTATTGAAAAGGTGCCTTCACCTTTGGTTTCGTTTTTGCATGTTTATATATTTATTCCTAGAGTCTCCCTCATTGATGATATATTATTGTGTTTCAGGGTTATTTGAAATAGTTTCTCTGTGTAGTTTTGCCAAAAAAAGGATGCAAATTTCTATTTGTTTGTTCCCTTTTATTTTTAGCAATATTTTTGTAAACTGTAGTTTCATTTTATAATTATGTAAAGTATTTATGTGGCCCCAGAGTCATAGCCACAAAACACAGTATATTAAAAAAATCTAGATTCTTACCCTATCTCCTTAACTCTATTCCCTTATCAGTTTTTATTTAAAAAATTGTGATTTAAGCCTTCATTTTTTCTTTCAGGAATGTGAATATATTTATATCTACCCTTTCTTAGATGAGCAGTAATACACTCTACACACTTTCCTCCTTTTTTTGGTCTTACTTAATAATGTATTCTGAAAATCACTGACTAATAATATGCAGAGTCAACCTCATTCCTTTTTGTAGCTGCATAGTATTCCATGGAATAGATGTTCCATAGTTGTTCAATAAGTCCTCTATTGATGGACATTTAGGTTGTGGAAAGCTTTTTAAGGACATTTAAAATAATTATAGCAGGAGCATAAACAAATGCATTACCTTTCCCATAATTTTTCATTTTTCACTAGGTTCATATAGATATTCATAAAGATAAAAAGCATGAAATTATATTAATATCTAAGACAAATATTGGGGTGAAATTAAGGTAAATTTACAGAAAGTTATAGGTCTGTGTATCCTCAAATAAAATATTTTAGTTTTCATTAATTATCTCTCTAGGAGACTGATGACTATTTTTCTGATCTTCAGATTTCTTAGGATACACCTTAGTAAGGTTGGAAAAGTAAGGATGATTGAACTTGAGAGCTGTACATGATAGAAGAATCATCTTTTAGGAGGTGAAATGATAATTGTTTTTGAAGAAAATTTTATTTTACCTTCCACTCTTTGCCTGTAAGTTTTGCAGGGGATTTGTGTTAGAGTATACTAATGAAATACTAGATAATTATTATTCCAATATTTGGACTTGTGGTTGAACAAGAGGTTGGAAGATAGCTATTGGCAATAATTAGATACACTCCAGCCACTTCTTTATTCACTCTACCTCTTTCATTATCTACTTTTCAGATATTTAGAAGGTAAAAAGCAAATGTCAACTGAAGAAGCATCAATAAATAAAGAGATACACTGTTTTATTTAGGACATGTTCACATTTTCTCTCTTGCTGTGACAAGATGTGTGGTTTCAATCTGATCTTCTCTGACACTGTTCCCCTAAATTCTCCCTCAACTCTGTTTAGAGATGAGGGTTTCTGTAAGTTCTCACACATGCTTGTTTGTTCATTAGAAGCTGTTGTAATTTTGATGGTAATGCTCTACTGCTTATAATTCCAACAGGAGTTGATTTTGTTTATGCAGTAAGTAAATACTAATTCAAGCTACTCTCTTTAACCTTGAACTGTACATCAGGGGAGTTATACCTATGGTAGATGACTTAAAAGAGGGAAATACCAGTTGGGGCCTTGCATGTATCAATATAAAGGGGAAATACACAGTGTTCTCAAGAGCTCTACATCTCACATCTCACAAACCCCATGCTTCCCCCTCCCTCCAGTGTGAGCAAGACACCTCCTTTAAGTTAGGCCTTAGAGTTCATGCTTTACCGACTTTTGAGTGGACCAGTTTCACAGGTATGGCCTGTGAGACAGGCCTATGCAGGGTGGGAAAGCTAGCTCTGGACAGAAGCAAAACCAGGGAAATCAGGCATTTCTAAGGAGTCAAGGAAGGGTTTGCGTTTTAAGAAAGGCCAGAAATTCAACTTAGGATATACCTGAGGGACTTTCCTGGTGGTGCAGTGGTTAAGAATCCGCTTGCCAATGCAGGGGACACGGGTTCAATCCCTGGTCTGGGAAGATCCCACATGCTGCGGAGCAACTAAGCCCGTGTGCCACAACTACTGAGCCTGCGCTCTAGAGCCCACGAGCCACAACTACTGAGCCGGTGTGCCACAACTACTGAAGCCCGCATGCCTAGAGCCAGTGCTCCACAGCAAGAGAAGCCACTGCAATGAGAAGCCCATGCACCGCAACTAAGAGTAGCCCCTGCTTGCCACAACTAGAGAAAGCCCGTGCACAGCACCAAAGACCCAACACAGCCAAAAATAAATAAATTAAAAAAAAAAGATATACTTGACACTATTTGTACCTTTCTAAGAAGACTATTCTTCTCAACATACTATAAAAAAAATAATAAACAGAAACCCCAACTAAATAGAATGAGGAGCTCTCATGCCCTGTGATGATAGCAGAGCCCAACAAGAAGAAGAAAGACTCCTTTTCTTTCCTGGCAAGGAATCAGCCAATGAAAAGCCATGGACACTGCTTTGCTATAACCTTCCCAACTTCCTTTTCCTCCCTACGAAAGTGTTCTCCTGCCCTTGCCACGTGGGGACTTGCATGTGGCTCGCCATGGTTGCAGACCGTGAGTTGCAATTCTCTGCTGATTCTGAATAAACCCATCTTTGCAGGAGAAATATCTGGTAGTCTGTTTATTTCAGGTCAACAATACTAAGCAGTAGGTGGAAGCTGAGGTGTCTCAGTCTGCATTTTCTAACGTGCAGAGATTTGGCTATGAAGTGGAATGGCCAGACTAAACACAGCCCAGTCATACCATGAGGGCAAGAAAACCAAGCACTAGCTTCTGGATTTGTCAGTATTTTATGAATAAAATTTTTTTCATATATTGCCATTCTGCCTGTAGAGATAATTTTCCTGCTTGGAGCTTTTATTGTATTAGGCTGCTTGTGGAATTTGTATGTTTAAGATAAAATGTATATCTATTAGATAGTAAAGGTACTTGCTGGCCAATGATTTCAATAATTTATTATGTATGCATTGCCTATTTTTCCTAGTATTTTATTTTTAGTATTTCTTAGAGTCTTGAAGGGCTGGATTTAAGGTAAAGTGAGTGAGCCCCTCATCTCAGGCACAGAGTTTAACAGAGTTTCAAAAACCTCAGTAATAAAGATAAATGCTATTTTAATGCAATATTTAAAAAAATCAAAATTAGTGCAAAAAAAAAAAAAAACCCTTGATAAACACTGTGTGGAAATTTTCAATACAGACAGGATCTGACCCTGCATTTGAACAACTCTGCCTCACTCACCTCACCCTAATTCTGGCCCTGATTCCAATAAAACTTTATTTAAAAAAAAGGCGGGTAGGCTTTGGGGCATGGTTTGTTCATTAACAAAATCACATTAAACAATAATTTATCCTGATTATTGCATTTTTTGGCACCCCCTTGCATTTTGCCTCCTAGTCCCTGTTCTTGAGCTAAACTTGGATTGATTAAATCCCACTCTATCACTTTTACAGGCAAGGTTAATGTGAAGGCCCACAGAGGTGACGTGACAAGCCCAAAGTCAAACAGACAAGGATAACAAGGTTGAGATCTGTCATGGTTTTATGTGCTCTATCTCCCCAGTTAAATGCCTTGAGGATAAGAGTCTTGACTCCTGTTTCTTGTTTGTTATGCAGTGCTCTGTGGAGAGTAGCCTCCCTCACCCCTATACTTGCTATTGCCTTGCTATCTGAATTCTATCAGTTATTTGTGTGACCTTAATAAAGATACTCACTTTTCATTGTCCTAATCTGTGTCTACATGATACCCCATTCAGGGTCAATTCAGTGACAAAGAAAATATTTGAAATGAAGAGAAAAGAGAACAAAACCTCCTGAAACCAAAAACCGTTTGCATACCACTACATGGACAAAATAGCTGTTAAGTGTTTGAATTTTCTTATTAACTGGTTTGTGGTGTTGTGTTGATACAGGCAGGATTTGCTAATGTTCAAGAAAAAGTAATCCCCTCAGTCGGAGTTGGTAGAATTAATCAATAATAATTGGACGCTCTCTGCAAAGGATATCATTCTTTGGAACTGGTAATTATTAGACCAGGTGGTTAGTGTTTCCTCATTTTCTCAAAAGTTGGGATAAAGGTGAGAATTTTCAGGCTAGTAGCAATCACATAAAACAGCAACATCTACTGGTAGGGGTGTTGTGGTGTGCTGGTGGGCAGGGAATGGAGGGGTTGGAGAGGAAAGCACAGTCAATCTTACATGACTCTTTGGGTTAAAACTAGGAGAGATTTGTGGGTTTCACATAAGTCAACTTTCATTATTCTTGTTCCCATCTTCTTTGATTCACATGGTTTCAGTTTCTTTCCAAATGTCTTTGGTTCAAACTTTATGGTCATGAAACAGAGCAGTTGAAAAATGTTGACAAAAAGTTTTGGAAGCAATCACTGAATTTTGCACAAATTTACTAGCAGTTACTTTTAGTGTGAAAAATGGTGCTACTCCATAATAAATGTGGGTTAGGAATGTTTATGTCATTGTTATGTAGTCACTTAGAGAAATAAGACCACAATGTTTGCAGAAAATGGAGCTTATTGGAAAACTAAAAAGGAGAGATTTTACATTTATTCTTTAAGGTACAGAGGCATATTTTATTGTGTGGAAAATAGGATTTGCCTAAACTGTTGCAGAGGTAGGTATTTTGCATGTCACTAACTTGTATTTGATATTAGATTTTAAAAATAGTGACTTTAAAAAGTTTAGAATATTTTTGAAGCCTGAGCATAATTTTCATAATGACATGAAATAGAATGAAACAGGAAAGTTATTGGGAGATGGCATTGACTTTTAAAAAATAAATAAAAAGTGTATTTTCTTGTGGAATCATATTTATATGGACAGCATAAATTTAATCCTCTGACTTACTGGTCTGCCAATCCTATGATAGGTAATAAATTCATAATTCAATTAATTGCATGCATTGTATATACTAACTCATTTAAAGAAAATGAGCTATCATCGTCATCCAGAAGTATTTATGGGGTGACTAAAATTTCAAAGTGCTGGCTTTACAATGGCAGTAAACAGATTTCTACTTCTAGAAATCTTGAACTAAAAAAAAAAAAGGACAAAATCTGAAAAAGGATAAGCAGACAAAAAAGAGTCATGCAAGACATACAGGACACAATAGAAACTAGCTAATCGGTTGTTCACAGTTCATTAATAAATGCCTATTGAAGGGAAAATAGGAAAGAAAATGTATCAAGTACCCACTATTGCCAGACGCTATAATAAATACTTTAACTGTATTCTCTCAATTATGGTCAAATGGAGGGCACAAGGCAGAGGCAGCCAATAGAAACATGTCCACACAAGGGAGGATACTGGCTTTTGTTCAGGAGGGAATGGCACAAGAAATAGGGAGTAGGTCAGTTGGACAGAAGTGGAAGATTTTTAAAAGGTAATTTTGGAAAGTTGGCTGAGACTGTTTTGTAGAGGACCCTTTAGGATAAGCTAAGGCATGCTCACTGTTTTATGTAGATAAAGGAAACCTGAAATGTTTTGAGTAGAGGAGAGGGTGACCAAGCCAAGAGCTGTGAAGGCAGAGCAGATTGAGTGTGGGAAACAGGGAGGCCACTTGACCAAACAGTGAGAGGCAGAGCTGGCTCAGCTTTGAAGGCAGCATTCTTTTAAGGCTCTGTATTACTAAGTTTTCCTAGATTGTCCCGAATAGTAGTGATTTTATTGATTTTATCATCAAGAGTTCAGAACCACAAATATTTTCTCAGTTTGCTGTCCAACTAAAAGCATCTGATGGTGTGAAATAAATGCTGAATAAATAAGATGTTAAATGCTTAGAATATGCTGATGTTTAGTGACAGTTTGTGATGATGCTTGAGGAAAAGCAAACAAGAGTGTTCCTCTTCTCTTCTTCCTATTAAAAACAATTTCCTGCACATAGCAGGATTTCAGGTCCTTGAAGTGCGGCAGGGTGAACACGTGCTACAACTTTGAAAGACTGAAGTCATTTATTGGCTCTCTCTGTTTCCGGTCCACCTAACCCCTTCTTAAGCCCTTGCAATCATATCACCCCTACATTCCACTCAAACCACCCTCCTGAAGATCTCTAACACATCCTCGTTTCTCTTTTCTTATTCTTCTTAACCCCCTTGAAGCATTTCGTACTATTGTTCACCTCCTCCATCTCTCCAGCCACATTTCTTCTGTATCTCCGCATCATCTTCATCATCTCGTCTCCTAACAGGGGTCTCAGGCATCAGCCCTCAGCTGTTCTCCTATCATTAACACTTTTGAGGGATCAACACTTCCAGAACTTTGAGAATCCTTAAATTTGCAAAGACTTCTAAGATATGCTACTTTCTCCATAAAGTGTAATTTTGGGGCTGACTAGGCATTTACTGAAACAAGATGATGACTGTCTTATTTCCATGTAGAGTACAGGTCTTAGCTTCAATGTCACCCATTTAGGTAGGTATTCTCTGACCTGCAGGACAATGTCAGTCTCCTTGGTGATATGGTCCCGAGGCACCTCGTACTCCTCTTTTAGAACAGGCATCTTGTTTGAAATTGGTTATTTGTAATTCACTGGGGACATGAATTGTGTCTTAGGTATTCACAGCTGTACCCCTACAACTTAGCCCAGGCATGCATTAGGAACTCAAAGAGTACTTTTTTTTTTGTTAATTGATTGAATGATACCGGCCTGTTCATTTCAAGTTCGACAATATGCACTTTATTTCATGTTTCATTTAAAGGACATCAATTTTTTAGATATCTTTACTTTTGCTTTATTTTCTCCCTCACACATCTAGTTGACTTCCTCTTCTTAAAAAAAATATTACGAGCTTTACTTTGTGCGGAGGAGAACCGTAGGACATAAATGTTTTGTTAAGGTATGCACGCTAGGCTTGAGGCGAGGCTCACAGACCAGTTAATCTTCCAATCTTAGCAAAATTTCAAATCACCATGTATCTTGGACCTTCAGGTTTATTCACAAATGGTCAAAACGACAAATTTTAAGTCTACTCTTTTTCGTAGTAAATGTACCCTATTCACATTTGCTCCTTTGAGAAAGTCAGTGGCTACAACCTTCATTTGAGTGTCCCTGAACTTCTACCTTGAACTCAGTCCTTTCCTGTAAGTCCAGTCCCATATCCGATTGCAACAGATCTACTCTGACTCGCCCAATTCAGCACCTAAGGGCTGTGGTGTAGTGCTGACATGGTTTAAGGGAGGTGAGAGAACTGGGTCCTCGACCTGGCGCTGCCATTAACCCTCAAAGGGAATTTGAGCAGCCACTTGACTTCCCCAGGCTTTCCCGAGAAACCCTGAAGACTCCCGAAACATAGTTTCTCTAACCAACCTGCTGAAAGAATTCTCAACTCTGCTTATTATGTTGGCTTGCTTGGTGGTTCTATCGCTACCAATCGAACATGGTAGTAGAACAAAGTGTGGATGAAACTTTGGCTCTGGCTGAACCAAGCAAAACCGAGATAATTCTCAGATTTACAAAAGCTGGTGCTGCTGCCAGAAGCCTTCATAATTTGTTTCTCTTCGACTCAGGCCTCTTGAGAGACTGGCCTAGTTAGAGCCGTATTAATTGAACACGCGTAAAGGAAAAACGAAACCTAACAGCTTTCTTTTCTAAGCCCACAAAAGAAACAGTAACTGGGTTTCTCTGGAGAAGGATAAGGTCCCTCCCAGATGTGCCCAGAAATTGGATGGAGTTTAGGGGCAGGTAGGAGCTTAAGTGGTCACTCGAGGAATTTTCTTTCAAAATGTGGCTTGAACTTACTAAGGCATCTCTTATGGGAACAGAACTCCCAGGAGAGCTTGGAACACAAAGGCAATGATAACACCTTAGGCAGCAGAATGACTATTTTCTTGGTGAAGTACACAGAACAGAGAGATTTATGCTGTAGGCAAGTTTCTTCTTTTCATGCTTAAAGGGAAAATCAATATTCCATATTCATGGTCTCTGACATCATGTTTTCCTAGGGTGGCCAAAAGGGGTTTATACTATTTGTTGCAAAATATCATGGTGTTATTTTTATAAGGATCAACCAGAGTGGGGAATGGGATTCTTAGTTGCCACCTGGTTTTCACACTTTTGGTGAAGTAAAGTCCATTGAGTTTCAAAGGCAGGAAACTATTCTGTTGCTGGGAGATATAGCATAAAGGATTTCTGCAAGCTTCCTCTGGGTTTTTCTTGCAAGCTTTAAATGAGAATTTTCTGCCAATTTTCTGGCAGAAGCAGAGGAGACATAGTAGTTTTGCTAGTGGTTTTGATTAAGGCTTGTCTACATGGCATCAATAAAAATAACTAGACCTAGGTCTGATGGGCATTGAACTTGCTTAGAATGCTAATAAAATTATAAGAGGCGGGCATAAATCTTAAATTTTGAATATTTTTTCTTATAATACATATGGAAAGATGATTTCTCAGTATTTTAATGTGTTAAAAGTACAATAACTGGAGAAGAATATGTTCTCTTCAAAGTGCCAATAAAAATGCAAAATGTCATTTTCCAGTGCAATTCGGCCTGAAATCAACCTGTTTTATGGTAATTATGGGCTCTGGCACCAGAACATAGCAGAGCTTTACAAGATTGAATGAGTGATTGAGTCCAACCTCCTTAAATATGAAACATATGAAATGATTTGTGGAGAGTAGAAGCCAGAGAGCATTGTCACCTCCTTACCCTGAACTATGCATAAAGCTTCACTAATGCCGTGTGGTGGTCGTATCAGGATGAGGGAGTGGGTGAGAAACATATTTTTTAGGACAAAAGAAATAGTGTAGGAACAACCTCTAATGTGGTAGAAGGGAAGTTTCATATAAAGGTATAAACTGTGAGAAAGAGATGATAATGCCCAAAGTGGGTGAAAAGTGCCTTTCCGTGGCAAGATTCTGGTACATCACTATGAAAGGGAAACCATGTATATTTCTCATAAACACTGTGGTGTCAGGCGTAGGGACCCAGCAATGCATCATCATGTGCCCCATGGCAGCATGTCAGGAGGGGGCTGCTCAAGCCGAGAGAAATGTGGCAACACTTCTCATTTTCCTCCCTTTTTCCAGGGTAACCTGAGCTCCTTGTGATACAGGTGTCCTGGCATAGGGGTTGCCTTAGATTGGTTTTAATGGGTAAAATGGAAGAATAATAAAAGTATTTAAATCTTATTTATATCGTATAGTGCTTGGGTGTCCTGTATTATAGACCCAAATAGAAGAGTGGCCGAATCTTCCTAAGTTTTATTTTTTCATCAAAATTATGATGTTTACAGAGTCCATTCTTCTATGAATTTCGTTACACAAAACCATTGGCCTCCTGAACTTTCCCTTGGTTTTCCCCTTCTCAGAGGCCATTGTTTTCAACAAAGTAAGCTGATTCTTTGTATTTATTTCCACATCTTCAAATGACACATTTCTATTGCTGCTTCTTGATATTGCAGGTTTTGGCCTTGTCTGTTATTTCCCTCTGAGAGTGAGGAGACTTTAACTCTCTCTCACAAACCCTGGCCACATACACTCACCCACTTTGGTCCTATATTTTTTCTCAATACAGTTATATAAAATTTTGCATAGGCCTGTATCGGGAGTTTACGTTCTTATGAATATATAAATGCTATTTCTAACTGAGCCATGCAATCTTTCATGACTACTCTTTCTTGCTTGCTTTCTATTTTCTGTGGAGTTAACAATTGTGTTGGTTTTCTGACTATTTGATTGGTTTTCTGCGTTCTTATCAACTGCAAACTCGAGGCATTTTTCTAATTCCTCTTTCTATATCGTCTAACATATGATAGATGGAATTCATCTTCTTGGAGAATCTTTCTGGGCCCGTGTCACTGCACTTATTTGCGATTACTCACCATCATTCTCTTTGATTCTCTGTGATGTTAGAGAATCTTGTTTCCTGGAAACCACGTCTTCCTCTTTCTTGGTTTACTCTCTTGTTTTTGTTAAAACAGTTTTCAGTACCTGTTTGGAAAAGGATGCATGAAAGGTACGTGTTTTGAGACCTAGTATGTTTGAAAATATTTTTATTTCAGCCTCATACTTTACTGAGAGTTTAGCATAGAAGTCTAGGTTGGAAATAATTGTCTTTTCGAAAATTTAATGCCATTGTTCCAACTTCTAGCTTCCAGTGTTACAATAGAGAATTCTGAAGCTATTATAACTCTAGATTCTTTGTTTTTGATGTGTCTCACCCCCTCCCCTGCCAAATCTTTGTTCTCAGTCTGCTAAAATTCTATGAGAATACGTCTTAAGGTATATTGGTTTTGTATGTTTTGCTGGGCACCCAGAGGAATATTTTAATCTGAAGAATCACGTGCTTTACTTTTGGTAAATTTTCTTTGTTCTCTATTTCTGAAACTCCTATTAGTTGGATAGTGGTTCTCTTAGACTGCTCCTCTGATTTTCTTATCTTTCTTCTTATTTTCTGTCTCAGAGTCTCTCTGTCATTTATTTTTTAAAATTATTTTTCTAAGAGATTTCCTCAACTTTATATTCTAACATATCTATTAGGATTTTCATTTTTACTATCAGATTTAAAATTTTCCCCAACATCTTTTAGGTTCTGTGGATGCACCTGTTTCAACTAATTTTGTTTCATGGATATAACATCTTTTCTTATGTTTCTGAGCATATTAACAGCTTGGAAGTTTTCTTTTGCTGCCTGTGCTGCTACTGGTTTTCCAGGTTGCTTTTTTTCCCTGTTTTTTTTATCTGTCTACATCTTTCATGGTAGATACTTTCTTCAAATGTCTGATGATTTTTGGTTGTCTATTCATATTAAAATCAGGACACTAAAAGCTGATTAGAAACAATTTTTTTCTCTAACATGATATTCTAGGAACCAGAATAAATCCTTCCTCTGAAAACAACTTAAAATGCTGAATATAAATATTCCTGAATGCATCCATGTGCTGGCAACACAAGAGGGTATTTAGAGCAGGTACTGAGTAGAAACAGGAACTCAAAGGTAAGCACAGCAGTGAAGATGGCTTCTACCCTGAAGATATTTACTTGAAGATATTACTGATCCTGAGCTCAGGGGATGGAGGTCAAAGCCCAGTGCTTACTCAAGTTCACTAACAGGAGGGTGTCCATAAAGTTGAGATACTAAAGGGCTGCTGCATATGAATACAGATGAATACATACAGACTTCCTTGTCTTCCTCGACTCCCGAACAGAAAGGAACTTCAAGAAAAACTATCTGTCTCCAATACTGATACTGAAAAAAAAATCTGAGAATTTGTAGCTACAGGCAACCCTTATGTAGACGTGAAACTTGAATACACACTAGCTGGGTGGAATTCTATCTTCTGAGAAAACAACTGCCAAGCTAGAATTCTATATCCTGTGAAAACTATCATTCAAAAATGAAGATAAAATAAAGACATTTTTAGAGAAAACTGATAAGTCTCTTTGCAAGCAGCATACAGCTTTTTAAACAGACATAGAACATTTATAAAAACTAGCCACACGTTGGGCTACAAAACAAGTTTCAACAATTGGTTTTTTTTTTTTTTTGGCCATAAATGCATGAGTTTATTTCTAGAAACTCAATTCCATTCCATTGATCTATATGTCTATCATATAGATGTCTATGCCGGTACCATACTGTTTTTTTTTTTTAATAGGTCTTTATTGGAGTATAATTGCTTCACAATAATGTGTTAGTTTCTGTTGTACAACAAAGTGAATCAGCCATATCCATACGTCCCCATATCCCCTCCCTCTTGCGCCTCCCTCCCACCCTCCTTATCCCACCCCTCTAAGTCATCGCAAAGCACAGAGCTGATCTCCCTGTGCTATGCTGCTGCTTCCCACTAGCTAACTGCTTTACATTCAGTAGTGTATGTATGTGGATGATACTCTCACTCCCCCCCAGCTTCCCCCTCCCCCCCGTGTCCTCAAGTCCATTCTCTATGGCTACATCTTTATTCCTGCCCTGCAACTAGGTTCATCGGTACCATTTTTTTCTTTTTTTTTAGATTCCATATATATGCGCTAGTGTATGGTATTTGTTTTTCTCTTTCTGACTTACTTCACTCTGTATGACAGACTCTAGTTCCATCCACCTCACTACAAATAACTCAATTTCGTTTCTTCTTATGGCTGAGTAATATTCCATTGTATATATGTGCCACATCTTCTTTATCCATTCATCTGTCGATGGACGTTTTGTTCCACAATGAACATTGTGGTACATGACTCCTTCTGAATTATGGTTTTCTCAGGGTATATGCCTAGTAGTGGAATTGCTGGGTCATATGGTAGTTCTATTTTTAATTTTTTAAGGAACCTCCATACTGTTTTCCATAGTGGTTGTATCAATTTACATTCCCACCAACAGTGCAGGAGGGTTCCCTTTTCACCACACCCTTTCCAGCATTTATTGTTTCTAGATTTTTTGATAATGGCCATTCTGACGGGTGTGAGGTGATACCTCATTGTAGTTTTGATTTGCATTTCTCTAATAATTAGTGATGTTGAGCATCTTTTCATGTGCTTCTTGGCCATCTGTATGTCTTCCTTGGTGAAATGTCTGTTTAGGTCTTCCGCCCGTTTTTTATCTGGATTTTTTTTTGATATTGAGCTCCATGAGCTGTTTGTATATTTTGGAGATTAATCCTTTATCTGAACATTTTTTTCTCAGTTATGACACTCAGACATATTAATTTGTGATTTTTTTGGCTGCATGATATTCCATTTTTTAGTATTTCATTAACCTGATAGTCAAACATTTACAATTTTAGGTTCCTCGTGTTTCACTAAAATAAATAATACTACATTGAACTTTTAAATTAAAAAAAAATCACATATCTTTTTACTATTTTCTTGGATAGACTCTTAGAAACACAGTCACTGAATATTTTAGGGATCATAACACGCATTGCCAGTTTGCTTTCCAGGCAGGTTTTACTAATTTGCATCCCAGGCCAGCAATGCATGGGAGTGTCAGTTCCACCACACATGTAACAGCACTTAAACATCTGAAAAGGTTTGGCCAATCTAAACGGCCAATCTGAGATGCCCGAAGGCCTCTTGTTCCACTCTATTTTGCTTTTCTTTGATTATTAATGAGGTTGAACCCTTTTTCATAAGTTTATTACATTTGAATTTCCTCTTCTGTGAATTCTCTTTATGTGCTTTGCTCTTTTTGTTTTGTTTTGTTTTGTTTCTATTATGATGTTTGTGTTTTTCATGTTCTGATTTTCTAATGGGGAATATAGCTACCAGATGGTTTCCTAATAGCACATTCTCCCTCCCCTACTGGATACACATATTTCACTACTGGCAGGATACCAGCTATAGGGGAAAAAATGGACTATTTTTACTTCCACTGAAGTTGGTCCTAGGACATTTTTTGCATGTTACAATATTTTCTAATTATGCTATACTACCTAGGTCACATTAAGGAGTTTGGATTTTAAGGACACTTTGGATTTTTGAGGAGAGCTACAGAAGGTGCCCATTAGTCATACCGGGTCTTTCCATCATTAAAAACCTTCGATGGTTATTCATGTTCTTTGAATATCCTCTGAACTACTTAACACATGACCCCGGCCTACCCTCTCCAACCCCTCTGTGTCAACCTCTCTCTACCTTCACTGGCTTCTTAAAACACACCTCTTTTCAGGCTCACAGGCTTTGTCCATACAATGCCTGCTGCCTGCAATGTACTTTTTACTTACCCTTTGCCTAACTAACTCCTCATATCAAGTTTCAAATTAAGCATCACTTCCTTTCTTGCTTCCTTTTCTCTTCTTCTTGTGTATCATCTCTTAATGATCATATATTCATTGGTGATACTGTTTGTTCAATGTGCAGCTCTCTTCCCTCAAACTGTGTGTAGGCTGCATCAGAGAGGGGCTGCGTTTGTTTTGTTTTCTGCAGAATCTACGTTATTTTGAACAGCGTCACATTTTAGACATCCGATAAATGGAGAGTTGCATTTCTGACTAGCTGATTGAGTTAAAAGATATAAGCTTTAGTGTACAGCTATCTAATTATAAGCCTGGAAGCCAATCACAGTTCCCGTTATATCTCAAATCATTGTTCTTACCACTAAGAAATTAGTTCTTATTTACACACAAAGTAAAATATTGGGAAATATTTTAAACTTTTCTTTTTAACTTGTACTCCTCCTAGTAACAGACATTAGAGATATACACATTTGATATGCATACTTTTGAGGATTAGATTCAGGTTTCTCTCTTCTACATTAATAAATTATTTTCTTGGATGGACCAGAATCCATTCATCTTTCTGCCTTTTCTGTGGTTTCTGCAATGGATTGCATCATATTTTGATATTTCTTGTTTGACTAAATAATTGGCTTCTAATGAGCTCACTGAGATTTCTGTGCCAGTCGACAGACTCTTCTGTAATAGACACAGAAACTGAATTTACCTTTAAGAAAAACATTTTGGTACGGGCCATCACTAACAAATGTTTACTTTCTTTCCCTCTCTTTTTTGCAATAGCAAAGAAATCTGTGTGGAGATATACATATTTCTCTTGGATGAAAACCTCTTGAACTGACTAGAAATTGCATTATATACTTTTCCATTTTTCTTGGACCAAATCAAGGAGAAATGGCCTTTTCTATGCTATTGTAATTTGACTATAGCAATATAGCAATTGTCACTTTAGTTCAAGTCCAAAGATTGTTTCTGATCAGTTTTCCTTTTTCTGGCAACACAATTTTTTCTAAGAAGCCAGAACTTATATTTATTGATTAGTATATAAGAAGCTCAAAAACCAATTATTCAGATTTTGGTTTTCCCATCTATAAAAAAAAGAATGAAATAATGCCATTTGCAGCAACATGGATGGACCTAGAGATTATCATACTGAGTGAAGTAAGCCAGAGAAAGACAAGTACCATATGATATCACTTATATGAGGAACCTAAAAAAAGGATACAAATGAACTTATTTACAAAACAGAAATAGAATCACAATGTGTGTTTTGTCAGACCGAGTATCTATTATTATGTTAGACCATTAGGATAGTCATGAAAAATTCAAGATGAGGTAGGACAACTGCTTCCAGCTATGCTGGAGTACTTCAAGGAAAATGATGACAAGCTCAAGGTTCTAAATTCCTGGTTCAAGGCACTGGGTCCAGGGAGCTTCTCTGACTGCTCTAAATGAACCTCTTATCTTGTAGTCAAAAGGCTAGTGTAACTGAGAAAAGGAGTCTTAGCTTGTGAATTCTAACATAAGATGAATGCGTATTCTTGCGAGACCTCTTATAAGAACTTAAAATATTGGTAGGGAAAAGTGAACCAGAGACTTGAAATATGGCCTTTTGGGTGGATTTGGATGACTCTTAATAACCTTGAACCACCAAATTGCTCTGTACCACCCTAATTAGGGTGGCATCCCCTCCTTACCGGTCTGGTGAGGCGAGTGTTGCCCCACTTAACGGTAGTTGGCCATAAGGGGTTGTCTGTTCCCCACGCAGACAACCTCCATTACCTCGTCAAACCTACAAATCCCAACAAGCCTTAGGGAGATAAGTACAGATGTGTCTATGAATGAAATATTTATATAAGAAAATCATTCCAAGATTTAGCTAATATATATATATCAGAAGAAATCTGAAGAAAAGGCATGGAATAGAGTAAAATGACGCTAGACCAGGAAGGAAGGGACATCATACATTTCAGGCTTACTTCATCAGTCTGGGTACACTTACCAGAAATTCTGAATTCAATATAAGCTTGAGAATTTGGGGTTCTGACTGTGTCAGTTAGTTGGCTTGAAACCTGAGTGTCCTCCTAAACTAAATGAAATCATGATGCCAGAAATTCCTTGGTAAAACATTGATGAAGGAGTCCAAAGATTTAGGAGTGGATTTATCATGTATGACCTACTCATTCACTTCCTGACTGTATATCCTAGAAGGGCCCAGAGTGCACTGTCTATACCAAGCAGCTGAGAAGTAGTGTGGTGAGGACCCACAACTGGCACAGTGGCAACAGCAGCTTTGTAGTGACTGCTGACCAGGAAGGAAGGTGTGACAGGCTGCCACTGAAATGGCCCAACTGATTGAAATGGCCCACTTGATTTTAATGGGAATGAATGATGGAATCAGTGTGCTAGAGGCCATGAGGCAGTGTGGTTACCAAACTTGGCAGCAGGGTTGGAATAGCTAATGTGATGGCTTGATCTGGAGGGATCTTTGGCAATAGTTGATCCTGGTACCTATAGCATTGGGATAGATGAACAGCACAGTAACGTCCAGCCTGACTTATATAACTGCAGGTACCCTAGGTTTGGTGAACAGTGGCTGGTTCACCATACTTCACCCTAATTGACAGTCATAGTTCCTCACTCATTTCCAGACCTGCAACAAACAGTCTGCTCTGAACCACTATATCCAAAGTCTCTGCAAATAAAAAGGGAGCCTGATATTCTTGAGGAATGTTCCTTGATTTTTTGTATGTGCAGAATTGTCTGTTGTCTTTATGAAATGACAGTTTGTCTGGGTGGAAAATCTTAGGGTCACTTTCTTTCCTTGAGGATTTTCTGGATGTAGCTACCTTATCTTCCAGATGTGGTATAGCTACAGCTACACCATCTTCTACTGTAAACAGGCTTCAATATCTTTCTGTATCTTGCTTTTGAGAAATACGCTAGATTGGCATTCTCTCCTTTAAAGTCACTTGGTATTTTTGTCTGGCTTACCAATGCCTACTTGTATTTTTTTCTTTAAATGTTACTAGTTGCTATTTACTAATGGACCAATTTTTCTTGGGACACATTGTACTCTTTAGCATATAGATTCAAATTCTCTTTTATTTCAGAAAGGGTTCTTGAGTTATACTTAAGTATGTGTATAGTTCCATTATTTTAGCTTTCTTCTTTGGGTTATGAAAAATTCCTTTTCATTACTTTATCATTTGTTCCTAATCCTTTTTATCTCTCTAGTTCCATTTTGGGGGGTTGATTTCCTCTTTTTATCTGCTATGTCCCTAGTGTACTTCAGCATGTCTATTTTCCCCTGCATGCCTTCTAGTTTCACCTTCATTTCTGTGATAATCTTATTTTTTCCTCTGTTCCTCGCTTGAGCTGTAGGCTCATATTTCCTTTTCTCTAGTAGTCCCACTGCTTTTTGAGTTCTTGCATCTTTGTACTGTAGCGTCATAGAAGCCATGACCTTGTCGAGGTCTTCAAATTAATGGTGAAAATATCTAGTCACACTATTCATCTCCTCAGTGGCAGATTTTTTTGGAGGCTAGTCTGTGTCTGTCATTTGTATCTCCTGCTCCTTTACTCCTTTTCTGTGAGGTATGTGTGAGTCGATATTGTGAATGTTCTTTTCTGATAACCTGTCTTTGAACGAAGTGAGTTTTCCTCGGGCCAGCTATCTGGAGGAGGCTCTCCTGGGAGAGTGGTCAGGGCTGGTTTCAGGGCAAGAGAGTTTGTATCATAACTCAGGCCTTTGTGTATAACTTTGGTTAGCCTTTACTTTTCTTAGCGAGATGGGGAGCTATTTGGGGAGGTCCTTTGAGTGTGTGTATGTTTGTCTGTTTATGGTGCAAAGCTTTCCTTCTCCCTTTCTTGCTCCCTGCAGATATGGCCTGTTTGTGTGGCTTCTCATTGATCCCCATCTTCTTTGCTTCTTGGAACCGCACCGGGCACAGGGAAATGCCTGAGACCAGACAGAACGCGCTCTTCCAACTCTTGCAAAAAAAAACCCCGGAATTTGGGTTTCACTTGGGTTTCATGTGGTTGAGTGTGCGCCGAGCAATCTGCTTCGCGGGCTCCGTCTGTAACCTTAGAGTCCTCTCAGCACCTTCCTCACCTTCCCCTGCTCCACCGCTACTGCTTTTGGGAATCCTTTCACATATTTTGTGATTTGCACTTTAGCTCTCTCCTGGCGGTGCTAAAGTGGATTTTGCATTTTGGATCTCATTCTCTTAAAAATCAGTCTTGTGTCTTGACTTAATTCAACTGGTAATCAGTGATAATCACTGAGCATTCACTATGTGCCAGGAACTGGGCACATGGGGGCTGTAAAGACAAATTCCTTGTTTTGGAGGCCTTTTGAATACAGTGGGGCACTAAAAATAAACAACAACAGTGACCAAAAAAAAAAAAAAAAAAAAGAAAGAAACCCACACCAGAAAAAGCAGAATGTGTTAAGTGTCAAAGCAGAGGTTCAGAGTGGTGGTTTAGACAACCCTGGGAAACAGGAAAGGGTGGCAGTTGATAACAACACCTGGAGGCTGGGAGCTCAGTACTCAGCATGTGGTCGGTAGTTAAGAAATAGTTAATGATCTAGAAGATTCCTTTTCCACTGAAAGACCAGAGATCTGTAAAAACCTGCTCTTTCTTGCATCACCCTTGAAAGTTCCCTCTCTGCCCTTTTCCAGCCTATCCCACTCCACACCACCTCTGCACAACCACTGTTTAGATTTCTGTAACATCATATAAAGTCACATAAAAAGAGCCATACGGTATGTTCTCTTTTGCACCTGGCTTCTTTCACTCAACTTAAAGTTGTGATAAAGTTGTGAAATGCACCCATGTTGTTCTGTGTATCAGTAGCTTGTTTCTTTTTTCACTGAGTGTTACTGCATTGTATGATCACGGCACAACTTGTTTGTTCACTGGTTGATGGTTGTTTGGATTTTTTTCTGTTTGGGTTTATCATGAATAAAACATCCATGAATTTTCTTAAAAAAAAAATCCTGCTCTTGGTACAATTTCAGGAGGAAGCTGTACACACCATTTTAAGATATTCTGATTCATATAATTATTGATTATTCTTTCTTTAGCTAGATTTGCTTCTGGATCAAGTCATCTGTCTCACAGCTGACATTCTTTTCATTAACCCTGAGATAGACTTTGGAGAATGGGTCTAATGTTGACAGATGCATACAGAGGGAAGAACATTCTACATAAAACAAAGGACAGGGCCAAAACTACATGAATGAGAAATCAAGGCACCATAGGAGATAGGTCTGGAAAATTTGTGTAGGGCTATATTATTAAGTGCCTAGGATGTCAATCCAAAATACCATTTAGTTTTCAGACAGAGGAATTTTGTTTCAAATAGGATCAAAGAAAACCAGATAAATTTCCCCTGAAATTCTCCATTTTTTACATCTATCTTGAAAGATAACAAGACAGTAATGATGTCAACCTATTCCTTAAAACACTGACAATGTGAGGTTTAGTTTTATAAAGTACTAACTTTCTCACTGATAGAAGTAGATGATTTAGTTATTAATTGTTGGTAATCAGTGTTATTTGTCCTTTTATTATTTCAGTTTTCTTGATTAACTATCATTGATTGAAAATATTATCTGATTTATATTAGTATAATAAGCTTCAACACACTCTTGCCTTTCCTTTGCTCCTTTCCCCATTTCTATACTCCCCTTCTCTCTTCTTTTCTTTTCTCTGCTCAGTTGATTACCAATCCATCAGTTACTCATGGGGGCATATACTAGATGTAACATAGCAATGATTATTTTTTTTTAAATGTGGTGCCGGAATCTTTATCATTTTTGGCACAATGCTGCATTTTTCATACCATGTGGTCTTTGAAATATTTATAACGCTTTCTTTTGGTAAAAAGGATTTGTTTATAGATGTCATAAAATCAAACATTACTCTTGGCTCACCTAATCATAATCACCACCAATACCACCATAGCAACAGTAACCTTTGGGTTCAATAGACGAATCAATTTTATAATGTTATACTTGTCTTCTGATCTTCACTATCGTGGCTTTTATGCATTCATGAAAAAAGCAGAGAATAAAAGCTTAGTAGTTTACATGTTGTAAAAATTAGGATGACATGATTTAGGATTAAAGGAGGTAATGATTTAATTTTGGAGTTGCTGAGCTGAGCTCTGGTGGTCTGGGAAGCTCTGGGGAAAATCCAGATATTGCGGTGGCAGATTTGGGTTGGAATATTTTGTGAATGCAATAGCAGATGCACTTATGCACGCCTTTTCAAATCAAGATGTTGCCTCATATGACCTTAGCGCATGATGGTTCTCCCAAGGCTCTAGATTTGACCAGAAGTTTTTGTTTTAGCCAAAACTTGAAAATTATTCCCCTTCATACATTATTTAAAGAGTTATGTATAATCACATGGTTTGCAAAAACTATTAACAGAGTATAAATACATGGTCTTTAAGCCAGTAAAATCGATTTAAAGTCTTTAGACAGCTTGAATTAAGGTAAATATCCTTTATGGTAATTTTCTTGGGGCTATAAATATGGCATCTATGTCTCTGTTATCTTTGCTTCCACTGGTGAACTTCAAATAGCAGAAACTGGGCCTTTTTGAGACTCTCAGGGACTTCTGTGTCTTCTACTTGGTTGATAAAAGTATATACCTTGGAAATTTTTAACCAGGTATTAATAGTCAGAGTTAATACATTCAAAAAGTGTGAAAATTTGTACTTGTGGTCTTTAATCTCTTGAATCCTTGATAGTGAGGCACCAGTGTATCTCTGTACACTGTACATTTGCTTGTACTATTTTTAACTTTCAAGCACTGCTAATAAATAATATATGGCATATTCACAACCATGTGTTGCTTGGCCCAATTCATAATTAACCTATGGGAACTCTGCTATATGATAAATGTAATCAAATACCATGAAAATATCTTACTAACCTCTGTATCTTTATTTTTATTTATTTATTTATTTAACATCTTTATTGGAGTATAATTGCTTTACAATGGTGTATTAGTTTCTGCTTTATAACAAAGTGAATCAGTTATACATATACATATGTTCCCATATCTCTTCCCTCTTGCGTCTCCCTCCCTCCCACCCTCCCTATCCCACCCCTCTAGGTGGTCACAAAGCACCGAGCTGATCTCCCTGTGCTATGCGGCTGCTTCCCACTAGCTATCTATTTTACATTTGGTAGTGTATATATGTCCATGCCACTCTCTCACTTTGTCACAGCTTACCCGTCCCCCTCCCCATGTCCTCAAGTCTATTCTCTAGAAGGTCTGTGTCTTTATTCCCGTCTTGCCCCTATCTATATCTTTAAAACCATGCAGTAAATCATATTTCTTGTAAAGATTTTTACATCTCATTCTACAATATCACTTAAATCCCTGTTTAAGAATGGATTTAAAAAACATGACAATTCTAAACATTAAAAAATTAAGTAGAAATTTTGATTATTTGTTTGAATCATGGGAGCCGCACATTGACAATAAGTACTCATACTTTGTACCAAGATCTTAATTTGACATGATGGCATGTTTTAGTTTTGTTTGGATTTACTGTCAAATCCTAAAAACATTAGTAAATGGTACCCGCACTTTTAAATCATAAAAAGAGACCTAGATTTGTTTGCAGATTTTTAATCTGTTGTTAATATACTTGAAAGAACACAGCCCTGTCTAATAAACACATCAAACTAATGGGTACCAGAGCAGTTCAGAAGAGTGTTTGTTGTTTGGTGTTTAGAGTTCAGTCAGAATTAATCAACAATGGATGGGGCCCGCTGTATTTATTAGCAACTCAAATCCCTGTGATTTAATGCCAGGTCCCTTTGACTCATTCCAGTGAATGCTGGCAAGGTTACAGCCCTGATACTTACTTACATCCTCGGGTCTTAAAAAGAAAGGGAAAAATAGAGCCTAAAATCAGACCACAGGGTTGGCAAGAATTTCCCGAGAGCCATTTTGAATCTAGCCCTATACAGGGAGCCTGTGAATAGGAAGCAATTGGTTCAGGAACTGTGGAGCCTTTTTTTTTTTTTTTTGCCTGAAGAAGACTTCAGCTGTGCAGATGGCTCGCTGGCATAATCCCGTCGGCTTTTGTCTTTTATTTTATGTATGCGGCCACTTTCTTCTCACACTCTGGGGACTCTCAGCCTCCAAATTTCGGGGGCACTGAGAGGCTGCAGAGGTTCAGTGGGGGCGGCGGCGCGGCGCGCGCTGTCCCGCAAAGCTTCGTGAGTTGCTAGGACTTGGCTGGCACTGCCGTATGCTTGTCACGGGCAGCACTAGGGTGTTCTTTGTACAAAAGTGTCAACTTCTGAATGAAGCCCCTGGAAACAGACGTAGAGATTCATCTTGAGAATGCATTTTTTTCCCGGAGGCTCCAAAAACGTGCTGCCTTGTGCAATAGTCCCGGTTCTAGACATTTCTGTTTTCAAAGTGATCTTATTTCTCAATTACAAAGACTTACATTCTTTACTGTTCATGTTCAAAAATTCCACAGCCCTTAGCCATTCCTTCTGCTTCCCACGTCTGGGGACTGACTGCCTTCTGAGAGCAAATTATTTGTGGGAAGACATTATTTATCTGGAAACTCTTCAGTAAAAACTTGATGGAGTCATTGTTACTCTGGGGACCATCTATCTCCCTTAGAAGATAAGATTTGCCAGTGCTTCCCTCCTACAACTTCCTATGGGAAGATAGCAGACTTCTGGCCTGATAAGTAGTTTCACATTGAATGAGGCGGTGCTGTCTCATGCATCCTTCCACGTCTGTCCCAGAAAGTTTTTCTTTCTGTCTTGCTCTAGGTCATACTGTCTTTTGGAGGAGAATTTTGAAGAAAAAAATGCACGCAAAATGGGCATGTGTTCAGATATTTCCATGTTAACTGTGAGGATAGATCTCAAAGTGTTCTGAAACAAATCTGTATTTAAAAAAAAAAAAAAATCCTGGGAATGTTAATTACACACCGCTGCTGTCGAATGATGTTTCCTTTCGGCAAATAGACTTTGCGGGAATAGTATGGGCTATCTTTTCCTTTCCTTTCCTTTCCTTTTCTTTTCTTTTTTCAATTGTAAATGTTCCACACACAGAGAATAAATACCGCAGAATCCACCACTTTGGAATGACTTGATTGTGAGTCAATGTCCTTGTTTTCCCTCCTTAAAAATTGTCTCTTCCATTTATATGGGAAACATATGTAGATAGTTCCTCCTTTCTTATAGTTAAACAATGTGTGTAATGCTTTTCAGCTGAGGATTAAAAAAAGCTCTGGTTCTTTAAACTTTTGTATACAATCAGCAAATATCCTAAGATTTTTTTTTCACTATTGTAATCATTCTCTATATACTCAGCACTTTCTTTTGTGAGGGACATTTATTTTGGTACTGCCATGCTTGATATTCTTATGGCATCTCTTTTAGATTATGTATCTCCATGGCGTTGCTTGTCAAGAGGAACTTGGCTCTCAAGTGAAAGATGTTAAAATTTAAGACCAAATACAGATTTTTCACTAAAGATGGCAGAGGAAATGTGTCTGTAGCCCAGTTTATTCCTTGAAATAATAAAAAACAACAATGGGGCAAAAACAAGTAAGAAAGGCTATGTTCAATGAAACCAGGCACAGGCAAACTAGACGGCAAAGTATAGGTGCCAAAAACAGTGAAAATAATACCAAACTGAAATAGCTTCGGTCTGCCGGCACATACATCTCTGATGTCTGGCTGTAAGCAGAGCGATTTACGAGCTGGGGGCCCAGTCCTGAAAGGCCCAACCAAGGATTTCTCCCTGGAATCACAGAGTTTGGGGGTTTGGATTGGCTGCAGGAAGGTCATTGCATTCAGGCTTACACTGCCAAAGAGGAGCAGGGTCGGGGTTAAACAGAAGTACTCAGACATACCATTTTATCACAAGCAGGCTGACCCATAGGAAGAGGGAAGATGTTAGAGGGCCAACAGGGTTTTTAGGAAATCACAGGCAGCTGAAGGCGTGTATAGTACCCTGGAACCGGCTCATGTCTGCTCTCTAGAGACAATTAGTCAACTTTTGAAATTTTGCAAGTCGATTGTTAAACATAGTCATTATTCAAAATAAAATTATAAATGTACAATACATTGTATTTAAAAAGGTAATAAGCGCTCAAGATTCATCACTCCTTAATTACTATATTTTATTATTATCTATGTTCTTGAGGTTATTGACATCAATTGTATCTGATTGGTGAGAGGATTATATAAAAGTGCCCTACCATGCATTTCTTCCTAACCCTGTGGTCAGAGATATCACAGGTATCACGGTGGTTTGAAATCAGCCACAGTGAAAGTATTTATACCATGAAAATCTGCAAATGCTACAAATCAGCCTTTGATTTCTGGTCTTGTTTATTTATTTTTATTTTTATATAAAAATTTTTTTTAATTTAATTTTATTTGTTTTTTTATACAGCAGGTTCTTTTTTTTTTTTTTAATTTTTATTTATTCATTTATTTATTTATTATTCATTTATGGCTGTGTTGGGTCTTCGTTTCTGTGCGAGGGCTTTCTCTAGTTGTGGCAAGTGGGGGCCACTCTTCATCACGGTGCGCGGGCCTCTCACCATCGCGGCCTCTCTTGTTGCGGAGCACAGGCTCCAGACGCGCAGGCTCAGTAATTGTGGCTCACGGGCCCAGTTGCTCCGTGGCATGTGGGATCTTCCCAGACCAGGGCTCAAACCCGTGTCCCCTGCGTTGGCAGGCAGATTCTCAACCACTGCGCCACCAGGGAAGCCCTATACAGCAGGTTCTTATTAGTCATCAGTTTTATATACATCAGTGTATACATGTCAATCCCAATCACCAAATTCATCACCCCCCCACTCCCACCCCCCCATGGCTTTCTCCCCTTGGTGTCCATACGTTTGTTCTCTACATCTGTGTCTCAACTTCTGCCCTGCAAACCAGTTCATCTGTACCATTTTTCTAGGTTCCACATACATGTGTTAATATACGATATTTGTTTTTCTCTTTCTGACTTACTTCACTCTGTATGACAGTCTCTAGATCCATCCACACCTCAACAAATGGCCCAATTTCGTTCCTTTTTATGGCTGAGTAATATTCCATTGTATATATGTACCACAACTTCTTTATCCATTCGTCTGTTGATGGGCATTTAGGTTGCTTCCATGACCTGGCTATTGTAAATAGTGCTGCAATGAACATTCGGGTGCATGTGTCTTTTTGAATTACGGTTTTCTCTGGGTATATGCCCAGTAGTGAGATTGCTGGATCATAGGGTAATTCTATTTTTAGTTTTTTAAGGAACCTCCATACTGTTCTCCATAGTGGCTGTATCAATTTACATTCCCACCAACAGTGCAAGAGGGTTCCCTTTTCTCCACAGCCTCTCCAACATTTGTCTTTTGTAGATTTTCTGATGATGCCCATTCTAACTGGTGTGAGGTGATACCTCATTGTAGTTTTGATTTGCATTTCTCTAATAATTAGTGATGTTGAGCAGCTTTTCATGTGCTTCTTGGCCATCTGTATGTCTTCTTTGGAGAAATGTCTATTTAGGTCTTCTGCCCATTTTTGGATTGGGTTGTTTGTTTTTTTAATATTGAGCTGCGTGAGCTGTTTATATATTTTGGAGATTAATCCTTTGTCCATTGATTCGTTTGCAAATATTTTCTCCCAATCTGAGGGTTGTCTTTTCATCTTGTTTATGGTTTCCTTTGCTGTGCAAAAGTTTTAAGTTTCATTAGACCCCATTTGTTTATTTTTGTTTTTATTTCCATTACTCTAGGAAGTGGATCAAAAAAGATCTTGTTGTGATTTATGTCAAAGAGTGTTCTTCCTATGTTTTCCTCTAAGAGTTTTATAGTGTCTGGTCTTACATTTAGGTCTTTAATCCATTTTGAGTTTATTTTTGTGTATGGTGTTAGGGAGTGTTCTTATTTCATTCTTTTACATGTAGCTGTCCAGTTTTCCCAGTACCACTTATTGAAGAGACTGTCTTTTCTCCATTGTATATCCTTGCCTCCTTTGTCATAGATTTAGTTGACTATATGTGCATGGGTTTATCTCTGGGCTTTCTATCTTGTTCCATTGATCTATGTTTCTGTTTTTGTGCCAGTACCATATTGTCTTGATTACTGTAGATTTGTAGTATAGTCTGAAGTCAGGTAGTCTGATTCCTCCAGCTCCGTTTTTTTCCCTCTAGACTGCTTTGGCTATTTGGGGCCTTTTGTGTCTACATACAAATTTTAAGATTTTTTGTTCTAGTTCTGTAAAAAATGCCATTGGTAATTTGATAGGGATTGCCTTGAATCTGTAGATTGCTTTGGGTGGTAGAGTCATTTTCACAATATTGATTCTTCCAATACAGGAACATGGTATATCTCTCCATCTGTTTGTGTCATCCTTAATTTCTTTCATCAGTGTCTTATAGTTTTCTGCATACAGATCTTTTGTCTCCCTAGGTAGGTTTATTCCTAGGTATTTTATTCTTTTTGTTGCAATGGTAAATGGGAGTGTTTCCTTAATTTCCCTTTCAGATTTTTCATCATTAGTGTATAGGAATGCAAGAGATTTCTGTGCATTAATTTTGTATCCTGCAACTTTACCAAATTCATTGATTAGCTCTAGTAGTTTTCTGGTGGCATCTTTAGGATTCTCTATGTATAGTATCATGTCATCTGCAAACAGTGACAGTTTTACTTCTTCTTTTCCAATTTGTATTCCTTTTATTTCTTTTTCTTCTCTGATTGCTGTGGCTAAAACTTCCAAAACTATGTTGAATAATAGTGGTGAGAGTGCACATCCTTGTCTTGTTACTGATCTTAGAGGAAATGCTTTCAGTTTTTCACCATTGAGAATGATGTTTGCTGTGGGTTTGTCATTTATGGCCTTTATTATGTTGAGGTAGGTTCCCTCTATGCCCACTTTCTGGAGAGTTTTTATCATAAATGGGTGCTGAATTTTGTCAAAAGCTTTTTCTGCATCTATCGAGATGATCATATGGTTTTTCTTCTTCAATTTGTTAATATGGTGTATCACATTGATTGATTTGTGTATATTGAAGAATCCTTGCATCCCTGGGATAAATCCCACTTGATCATGGTGTATAATCCTTTTAATGTGTTGTTGAATTCTGTTTGCTAGTATTTTGTTGAGGATTTTTGCATCTATATTCATCAGTGATATTAGTCTGTAATTTTCTTTTTTTGTAGTGTCTTTGTCTGGTTTTGGTATCAGGGTGATGGTGGCCTCATAGAATGTGTTTGGGAGTGTTCCGTCCTCTTCAATTTTTTGGAAGAGTTTGAGAAGGATGGGTGTTAGCTCTTCTCTAAATGTTTGATACAATTCACCTGTGAAGCCATCTGGTCCTGGACTTTTGTTTGTTGGAAGACTTTTAATCACAGTTTCAATTTCATTACTTGTGATTGGTCTGTTCATATTTTCTATTTCTTCCTGGTTCAGTCTTGGAAGGTTATACCTTTCTAAGAATTTGTCCATTTCTTCCAGGTTGTCCATTTTATTGGCATAGAGCTGCTTGTAGTAGTCTCTTAGGATGCTTTGTATTTCTGCAGTGTCTGTTGTAACTTTTCCTTTTTCATTTCTAATTTTATTGATTTGAGTCCTCTCCCTCTGTTTTGTGATGAGTCTGGCTAATGGTTTATCAATTTTGTTTATCTTCTCAAAGAACCAGCTTTTAGTTTTATTTATCTTTGCTATTGTTTTCTTTGTTTCTGTTTCATTTATTTCTGCTCTGATCTTTATGATTTCTTTCCTTCTGCTAACTTTGGGTTTTGTTTGTTCTTTTTTCTCTAGTCCCTTTAGGTGTAAGGTTAGATTGTTTATTTGAGATTTTTCTTGTTTCTCGAGGTAGGCTTGTACAGCTATAAACTTCCCTCTTAGAACTGCTTTTGCTTCCTCCCATATGTTTTGGGTCGTTGTGTTTTCATTGTCATTTGTCTCTAGGTATTTTTTGATTTCCTCTTTGATTTCTTCAGTGACCTCTTGGTTATTTAGTAACGTATTGTTTAGCTTCCCTGTGTTTGTGTTTTTTACGTTTTTTTCCCTGTAATTCATTTCTAATCTCATAGCGTTGTGGTCAGAAAAGATGCTTGATATGATTTCAATTTTCTTAAATTTATGGAGGCTTGATTTGTGACCCAAGATGTGATCTATCCTGGAGAATGTTCCATGCGCACTTGAGAAGAAAGTGTAATCTGCTGTTTTTGGATGGAATGTCCTATAAATATCAATTAAATCTATCTGGTCTATTGTGTCATTTAAAGCTTGTGTTTCCTTATTAATTTTATGTCTGGATGATCTGTCTACTGGTGTAAGTGAGGTGTTAAAGTCCCCCACTATTATTGTGTTACTGTCGATTTCCTCTTTTATAGCTGTTAGCCGTTGCCTTATGTATTGAGGTGCTCCTATGTTGGGTGCATATATATTTATAATTGTTATATCTTCTTCTTGGATCGATTCCTTGATTACTATGTAGTGTCCTTCCTTGTCTCTTGTAACATTCTTTATTTTAAAGTCTATTTTTTCTGATATGAGTATTGCTACTCCAACTTTCTTTTGATTTCCATTTGCTTGGGATATCTTTTTCCATCCCATCACTTTCAGTCTGTATGTGTCCCTAGGTCTGAAGTGGGTCTCTTGTAGACAGCATATATATGGGTCTTGTTTTTGTATCCATTCAGCAAGCCTGTGTGTTTTGGTTGGAGCATTTAATCCATTCACGTTTAAGGTAATTATCGATATGTATGTTCCTATGACCATTTTCTTAATTGTTTTGGGTTTGTTTTTGTAGGTCCTTTTCTTCTCTTGTGTTTCCCACTTAGAGAAGTTCCTTTAGCATTTGTTGTAGAGCTGGTTTGGTGGTGCTGAATTCTCTTAGCTTTTGCTTGTCCGTACGGCTTTTGATTTCTCCATCGAATCTGAATGAGATCCTTGCTGGATAGAGTAATCTTGGTTGTAGGTTCTTCCCTTTCATCGCTTTAAGTATATCATGCCACTCCCTTCTGGCTTGCAGAGCTTCTGCTGAGAAATCAGCTGTTAACCTTATGGGAGTTCCCTTGTATATTATTTGTCATTTTTCCCTTGCTGCTTTCAATAATTTTTCTTTGGCTTTCATTTTTGTCAATTTGATTACTATGTGTCTCGGTGTGTTTCTCCTTGGGTTTATCCTGTATGGGACTCGCTGCGCTTCCTGCACTCGTGTGGCTATTTCCTTTCCCATGTTAGAGAATTTTTCTTTCTTTCTTTTTTTATATATATATATATTTTTAATTTAATTTAATTTTTAAATTTTTGGCTGCATTGGGTCTTCGCTGCTGTGTGCGGGCTTTCTCTCATTGTGGTGAGTGGGGGCTACTCTACATTGCAGTGCACAGGCTTCTCATTGCGGTGGTTTCTCTTGTTGCAGAGCATGGGCTCTAGGCACATGGGCTTCAGTAGTTGTGGCACGTGGGCTCAGTAGTTGTGGCTCACGGGCTGTGGAGCGCAGGCTCAGTAGTTGTGGCACACGGGCTTAGTTGCTCTGCGGCATGTGGGATCTTCCCGGACCAGGGCTCGAACTCTTGTTCCCTGTATTGGCAGGCGGATTCTTAACCATTGCGCCACCAGGGAAGCCCAGGGAAGTTTTCAACTATAATCTCTTCAAATATTTTCTCGGGTCCTTTGTCTCCCTCTTCTTCTTCTGGGACCCCTACAATGCGAATGTTGTCACGTTTAATGTTGTCCCAGAGGTCTCTTAGGCTGTCTTCATTTCTTTTCATTCTTTTTTCTTTATTCTGTTCCATAGCAGTGAATTCCACCATTCTTTCTTCCAGGTCACTTATCTGTTCTTCTGCCTCAGTTATTCTGTTATTGATTCCTTCTAGTGTATTTTTCATTTCAGTTATTGTATTGTTCATCTCTGTTTGTTCTTTAATTCTTCTAGGTCTTTGTTAAACATTTCTTGCATCTTCTCGATCTTTGCCTTCATTCTTTTTCCGAGATCCTGGATCATCTTCACTATCATTATTCTGAATTCTTTTTCTGGAAGTTTGCTTATCTCCACTTCATTTAGTTGTGTGTCTGGGTTTTTATCTTGTTCCTTTATCTGGTACATAGCCCTCTGCCTTTTCATCTTGTCTATCTTTCTGTGAATGTGGTTTTTGTTTCACAGGCTGCAGGATTGTAGTTCTTCTTGCTTCTGCTGTCTGCCCTCTCTGGTCTTGTTTATTATTTTGACTTAAAATGATAGAGAAAATTTTAATCATGCTGATAAAAATTAGCAGTGTCATGGCTCTAGCACAAAAAATTAAGGAGGTATTTCCCTACTGTTTGAATCTATTATCTAGTTCAACAAATAAGTTGCTCAAGTCATTGACGAAGGAGTGAAGTTCCCAGATGTGTGTCTTTGCCATTTCATTTTCATTTGACTTATTAACATAAATGAAAACATCATCCAACATTCATGTTGAACCACACTTGTTTGTCAGTCACCACCATAGGTTGGGTACTAGTTTGGCAAGCTCAATGAAAGCATTCTGAGAGAATCAGTTGGCTACCTGGACTTTACAATTACTTTATTATTTTTTAAATTGTTTGCTATAATCCTTTATATTAGTAAAACTTAGAATAAGTTTATGTATGTGTGTATAACATGCAAGCATGTAGAAATGTATGTGTATATGAAAATGCATACACTATTAGGATATTCAGTTAAGCACCCACAGATGCTTTGCAATGCCCCAGCAAAATATCCTTACTCTGTGTTGGGGGACAGAAAAAATGAAGGTTTAGCAACTTGAGTACAGGGACCAGTAACTGGAGACACAGCGAGGCCTCAGAATTAATGAGAAAATACTTTGAGATAATATATTTGAATTCAAGGTACTTGCATTCCTAGTTTACTTCCCTGGCTTCTCCCACACCAATCAATCTCAGCTGGTCCTGAAAGAACTATCCTTATTCAGAGATATCATTTTCTGAAAAGAATGAGCATGGAATTTATACACAGATATTAAAGACAAAAGAAAGAGGAACAGTAGCTAATCCATATAAAGTGGCATGTAGAAAGTACTCAACAAGTTAATATTGTTATTATTATTATTCTATAAGGTAGGTGATTAATTCACATGGGAATAAGGATTATGCCCACAAGCAGAAAAACCATTTCAAGACAGTATTACTTTTGTGAAATGAGAGGTCAAGAAGAAAAACAATGACTCAAAGAAGAAAAAGTTAGGAAGGAAAGAAACTGTTCTCAGAGAATTTGAGAATTTTGGACCAAGCCAAGCTGTTTGACTATATAGGACACAGATCATCTCAGAGATGAACGAATGCAAGGAATAGAATACCTATGCGTCTTTCTTTGAAAATAGTGAAATCTTAACTATATATATATATATATATATATATATATATATATATATATATATATACACACACACACACACACAAATCCCTTGATCTGAAATCAGAGAAGATGGTCTCATTTCTAATGCTTTTGGATATTAAAATCAAACAAACATATAATATATCTGGGCACAAATAAAGCCTCAATAAATTCTATAAACTAGAAAGAGTGCGTAATATTATAATAGATCACAATGCACTGAAACTAGAAATTTATTACAAAAGTAAAATAAAAAATCCCAGTCATCTAGAATTAAAAGCAACAATAACAACAAAAGAAACTCTCAATTTTTAGGTCAAAGAGAAAAATCAGAATTGAAGTCACAGAGCATGTAGAAAATAACAAAAATAAAAACATGGTACAAGAGAACTTATGTTATAGAGCTGAAGCCATGCTCAGGAGAAAATTCATGGCCTTGTGCACAAATGAAAAAGTCTTTTAACAGAATAAGTTCAGAAAAGACCAGCAAAACTATCTTATGAAAGCAGAAGTAAAGATTTAATTAAAATAACAGCAAAATTAATAAATTAGATTACAGAAAAACAGAACTAATGCATAAGTGAATCTCCCAATAACACAGAAAAAAATCACTAGTTAACCTAATTAAAAAGAAAAAGGAAGACAGTAAAAACACAAAATTAGAAACCAAAGGAAAAATAACAAGATACAGAGGAAATTATGGGAAATGTTTCAGGTTTTTCTTTTAACAAATACATTTGAAAACCTGGAGACATGGATGATTTTCTAGAAAAGTACATATGACCAAAATTGACATCAGATGAAAGAGAAAACTCAAACAGAACAATTACAAAGAAGAAAATGAAAAAAAATTATGAAAGTTCTATCCTTTTAGAAAAGGTCAAGGCTCATAGTATTTTAAATGTGAATCGGGGCTTCCCTGGTGGCGCAGTGGTTGAGAATCCGCCTGCTAATGCAGGGGACACGGGTTCGAGCCCTGGTCTGGGAGGATCCCACATGCCGCGAAGCAACTGGGCCCGTGAGCCACAACTACTGAGTCTGTGTGTCTGGAACCATGCTCCGCAATGAGAGGCCGTGACAGTGAGAGGCCCACGTACCGCGATGAAGAGTGGCCCCCGCTCGCCGCAGCTCGAGAAAGCCCTCGCACAGAAACGAAGACCCAACACAGCCAAAAATAAATAAATAAATGTGAATCGTTCAGATCTTGAGCAAAGATATCAAAGCTCCCTTATACACTGTTTGGAGCTGAGTAGAAAAATGCTTCCATTTTATTTTTGCAAAACTACCACACTTTGAAACAAGATCCTGAAAAAAGGAGATTTCATACCTAGCTTACTAAACTGGAAATGACCCAAAGTAAAGTTAAATGCTGGTGGAATATTATGTAGCCACTAAAAACGAAAATGTATAGCTATCTTTATGTAGATATGGAAGGAGCTTCAAATTTCAATATATTATTAAATAAAAAAGGAAAGTTCAGAACTGTGTAAATAATATGTGTCCATTTGAATAAAAATATGTATAGATTTATGATGGAACATTTGTTGAAGAGATTGTTGATAGTGGTAAGTGACACTAGGAGTGGGAGAAACTATCAGTTTTCATTGTATCCCCTTTTGTATACTTTCTTTATTACGTTCATTAAATCATTCATCTTATTCTTAACAACAAAATAGAATTTGCATAGTCAGTAAATTGCCCTGCTGCTATTCTTAGATTATACGACTGGCCTAGAATTGCAGACATGACATTTCTTTTACCAATGTGTTTTCACAAGATAGCATATCAAATAAGATTTTTTCCTTTCATTCTTTATTAATTGCAATTTCCAAGTGGAATCACTGCTCAATATTCCATGGAAAACTTGACCTTTCAACCAGGTCATGAGATTTTAAGTGCACTTAACTGAGCTTTATCAGAAATTTTCATTATTTTAAAGGGATATTAAGCATTTAATTTTCATCATATATTTCCAGTTTTCTTTTTAGCTACTTAAGGAGAGTAACTGTTATACTGTCCTCTAGAACAAAACAGCATCAAGAGGTCTTGCTCTTTTTTTTTTCCTTAATAAGTTAGGATTCTTGACCTTCCTTTAACACTTCAGTAGCACAGAGTTACTGAAAATCTTAGTTATCTGGCAACTATACATTTATGTTAACCTTTTAGGCTGGTGTGTTTTTTCAGTCTGATGGGTACTATGTGAAATGCATCAGGGAAAATTTATAGAGGAGGTTCAGTACTCCTGCAGGAAGCCATGGAAGCAGATGCCATGTGCTAATAACAGCATCTTCAGGGAGATGATTTTGCTTTTCATAAAGAAAGAATGTTTTGAACTGTTGTATGGGAATTTCAGTGCCTGCAACGTCCCAGGTGTTGCACTATGAATCACTGGATTAAATGGTGTACAAGCAATAGGAATTCTAGTAGACAGAAAGCAGAAAAGACCAAGAAGTTATTGTAAAAGTCTAGGCTAATGGCAAAGTTTCATCATTAGTTAAGGATTTTGGATTCACATGTTGCCAAGGTGGTCCCAGACCTGATGCCTATTTTGGTGTCTTTTCAAAGGAAGATTTGGATATATGATATCTGGATATTAAAATTTGTCCTACCTTGCTACATTTTTCCAGCTGACACCAGCTCTAGAACTCAGATATATATTCTTTTGGGGTTATAAATGACCATTGGAGCAAAATGGAGGAATCCTCTTAGTTTTAGTCTGGGGATACTTCCGAGGTCCAGAACTCTTTTCCAGCATTCTTGAGCCCTGGCTAATGAAGTGCTAATGGGGTGTTAGTACTGGCTACTAGACCAAGGCATCCAAGAGATAGGAGAGTAAACACTCTTTGAAGTGTGTGCCTAATCCTTTGAAAGTGTGCTTCTACTGGGAAGATAAGCACTGTTCCTGTCTTAGATATCCTTGGTTTGATGTCCTACACCCTATGGCATAGATACATTTGCTCTTTTTAGGTAGTACTTCAGGAAGAAACTACATTAGAGGAGTGGTTCCAAGGCTTGACTGTCTGATGTTTGATCTGGCTAACAGTGCCTCATATAGGAGACATCTAAATAATTGTTAACTGGTTTAGGTGATTTTTCTAATTCTACGCCCCCAAGAGAAAAATAAAAATATCAGGTATGTCAAACCTGGGGAACATAAGCACAAATGCCACTAAACTTTTTTACTCTTTGATTTCCCCTCACTCTCCCTTTTCCTCTTCAATAAACAAGGTCAGAACTCTCTTACTGGCCTTTTTATCCCCAGTTCCAAGCATAGTAGCTTCTAAACATAAGTACTGAATCTGTTTAATTAATACACGTGAAAGAATTAGTTTATTACATGGAATAAAACCTTGAAGAAGATGCTCTACTGCATGATTCCTAAGGCTAAAAATGTTCTCAGCTTAGCAGAAAGCCAAATATAAGAAAGCTGTATATAGGACAATACAGTACTTTTTAACCTTTAAGTGTTTAGGTCTTGTACATATTTTGTTACGTTTATACCCAAGTGTTTCATTTTCTGGGGGGTAAATGGTATTTTGTTTTTAATTTCAAATTCCATTGTTTATTGCTAGTATATAAGAAAGTGATTGACTTTAGTATATTAACCTTGTACCCTGCAACCTTTCTATAATTGCTTATTAGTTCCAAGAGTTTTTCTGTCAATTCTGTCAAACTTACTACATAAACAGTCATGTCATTTAAGAACAAAGACAGCTAACTTCTTTCTTCCTAATCAGTACGTCTTTGATTTCCTCTTCTTGTCTTATTTCATTGGCTATAACTTCCAGTATAATGATGAAAGGAGTGGCAAGAGCGGATATCCTTGCCTTATTCCTGATCATAGTGGGAAGCTTCCAGTTTCTCTGTTAAATATGTTAGCTGTAAGTTTTTTGTAGATGTTCTTTATATAAAGTTGAGGAGATTCCCTTATATCCATAGTTTACTGAGAGTTTTTGTCAGGAATGGGTGTTGGATTTTGTCAAATGCTCCACCTACTAATATGATTATGTGATTTTTCTTTTTTAGCTTGTTTATGTGATATATTACATTAATTGATTTTTGAATGTTGAACAAGCTTTGCATACCTGGGATAAATTCCAGTTGGTTACAGTATATAATTTTTTCATACATTATTGGATTTAATTTGCTAATATTTGTTGAGGATTTTTATATCTATGTTCATAAGAGATATTGTTCTGTGGTTTTCTTGCAGTGTCTTTGTTTTTGGTATTAAGGTAATGCTGACCTCATAAAATGAGTTAGGAAGTATTCCCTTTGCTTCTGTTTCCTGGGAGAGATTGTGGAGAACTGGTATGATTTCTTCCTTAACTGTTTGGTAGAATTCACCATTTGGGCCTGGTACTTTCTTTTTTGGAAGGTTATTAATTATTGATTCAATTTCTTTAATAGATATAGACACAGTCAGATTGTCTATTTCTTCTAATGTGAGTTTGGCAGATTGTGTCTTTCAAGGTATTGATCCATTTCATCTAGGTTATCAAATTTGTAGGCATAGATTTGTTCACAGTATCCCTTTATTATCCTTTTAATATCCATGGGATCTGTAATGATGTCTCCTCTTTCATTTTTGTATTAGTAATTGTTGTTTTCTCTCTTTTTTCTTAGTTATTCTGATTAGAGGCTTATCAATTTTATTGATATTTTCGAAGAACTAGGTTTTGGTTTCACTGATTTTCTCTATTGATTTCCTGTTTTCAATTTCATTGATTTCAGCTCTAATTTTTGTTGTTTCTTTTCTTCTTCTGCTTAATTTAGATTTAATTTGCTTTTCTTTTTCTAGTTTCCTAAGGTGGAAACTTAGTTTTTTGAGTTTAGATCTTTCTTATTTTCTTTAATTTCCCTCTAAGCACTGTTTTCACTGCATTACACAAATTTTGATAAGTTGTGTTTTCATTTTCATTTAGTTAAAAATATTTTTCAGTTTTCTTGAGATTTCTTCTTTGACCTGTGTGTTATTTAGGAGTGTGTTGTTTAATCTCCAAGTATTTGGGGAGTTTCCAGCTACCTTTCTGTTAAATGTTTTTAGTCTAAGCCATAATCAATCTGGATTCTTTTCTCTACTTCCCCCATGTACCTTTGTGTGGGGAGCAGAATGTTGCCTTACATTTTTCCAGGTATCTTTTGGATGAATCCATCTGAATGACCCATGGTACCTCATAGTTAACAAGTTTCAATCAACTTATTTTCTCCTAACCTCAAACAATTCTACCTCTATTATGCTCAGGATATACTTTACTGGCAATTCTGTACCCCAGCCTCCAAGTCAGAAACTTGGAGATCCTCCCAAGTTCTTCTTGGGAACAAGAAGCCTCACACATGCAATCAGTAATCAAGATTTATCGATTAAATATTTGAAGCATTTCTTTATCCTTTTCTCTCAATTCCAATTTTCCCTAGCTTCCAGTACCCCCATCTCTTACTTGAATTACTGAAGTAGTATCCTAATTCATCTTCCTGCTTTTAGCTTTATTTCTCCCATCCATCTTGCACTGATTTGCCAGAGTAATTACATATGTATGTAATTGATACAACATTAATTATAACATTACAGCATTAATTATAACATTAATATAGTATTAAATACAGATAACATAAATATCCATCCGTTTAATACATGTATACATCTATGTATAATATACATATGTACATACATTCACTTTGTTAAAATTTCTTCAGTAGCTTAAAATTCTTTCTCATGCCTAGAGGATAAAGTATAAATTCCTTTCCAGAACATATTTAACTCTTTTAATTTGACTGTAAATTCTGGCTCTTGCCTTCATTCCAAGAAATTTGGTTACTGTTCTGTAGGCAAAAGGCAAGCATTCTTCTAGATGCTCCTCATAAGTGACCTTCCTGTGAGTTCTCCCTAGACTGTTTCTCTCTTCCCCTCCTCCATTTAAATGCCCCCTCCCTTGTTTGTCCACAGTTCCTTTCCTCACTCCTTCAGTGCCTCTCCCATTTCACTCAGTAGAGGTACCCCTCCCCCCACAACTGTGAGCTCCTGTATTTTGTTTCTGTTTGTTTGTCTTAGCCCAGAACCTTGCCTTTAGTGGGTACTCAGCGAATGTTTGTTGAATGAAGGTTGAATGTGGCAGAGCTTTGTAAGAATATGGTGAAGGCCTCATCATGGCTTCATTAAACGTGAGCCAAAGGAAGGGAGAGTGTAGATTGTTACAATTAGAGTGGAAGTAAGCTAGAGAGAAGTTCCAGTCTCATCCAGGTCCCTGGGGACACATAGTTGATGTCTGTCAATGAATATTGTTTAAAACCTGTTGTATATAAATCTTTATTATACTTCTCAGGGATTTCCCCCAGAGCTATAAACACTTATGTATTGTTAAACCGATCCTTATTCCCAAAGAAGAATGCCAATTTGTATTCTAATTATTTGGAATTGTGGTCTCTGTTTACTTCATTCAGTACTTTTCGTGCTTTTTGATATTTCAGTTAGCAGGATCTCAAAATATCAATGAAACCTTTCCTTGGCCATGTCAACAACTCGTACTTTCTTCCTGACCCTCCCATTCCCTCTGCCTTTTGTTTTCCCTCTGTTTGGTACTTCGGTAGCATTTCCTTATATTAGGTCTGTGTAGGTTTGCAATCACCTCCTCTAGACTATGAGTTCCAGAGGACAGTCATGCTGTCATTTCATGAGTTTTCTCCCGCAGGGCCTAGTAAAGTGACCTGCATAATATAGATGCTCAGTAACTATTGGGTGAATGTATAATTTAATAATGACAATGGCCTAATAAAGTCTTTTTTTTTTAACTTCTTTATTGGAGTATAATTGCTTTATAATGGTGTGTTAGTTTCTGCTTTATAACAAAGTGAATCAGCTATACATATACATATATCCCCATATCTTCTCCCTCTTGTGTCTCCCTCCCACCCTCCCTATCCCACCCCTCTAGGTGGTCACAAAGCACCGAGCTGATCTCCCTGTGCTATGCGGCTGCTTCCCACTAGCGATCTAGTTTACATTTGGTAGTGTATATATGTCCATGCCACTCTCTCACTTCATCCCAGCTCACCCTTCCCCCTCCCCCCATCCTCAAGTCCATTCTCTACGTCTGCGTCTTTCTTTTTTTTTTTTTTTTTTTTTATAATTTTTTTTAGAAATTCACGTTCTTTTATTTATTTATTTATTTATTTATAACTGTGTTGGGTCTTCGTTTCTCTGCGAGGGCTTTCTCTAATTGTGGCAAGTGGGGACCACTCTTCATCGCGGTGCGCGGGCCTCTCACCATCGCGGCCTCTCTTGTTGCGGAGCACAGGCTCCAGACGCGCAGGCTCAGTAGTTGTGTCTCACGGGCCCAGTTGCTCCGTGGCATGTGGGATCTTCCCAGACCAGGGCTCGAACCCGTGTCCCCTGCATTGGCAGGCAGATTCTCAACCACTGCGCCACCAGGGAAGCCCTCGTCTGCGTCTTTCTAATAAAAGTCTTTCTGGGTGGACACATAGTGACTTCAAAAGCAATTCAGAGATATTCTTGTTTGAAAAGATTTGAGGAGGTGCTGTTGTTTAGACATTACATCATCTAAAGACTCAATTTCCTATGGCAACCAATGCAGGGTTAAGAGCACGTTCTGTGCAGTTCGGCAATTTGAGGGAAGCCACAGCTGGAGAGGGGAAGGGAACCACTGTTTGGAGGGGGCAGTGGAACGAGATAGGAAATCCTGCCCACTTGTACTCCTGGAAAGAGTGGGGCAATGGAGGGAGGGATAGGAGGAAGGCTACTGTGGCAAAGAACTCAACTCGCCAGCCACTCAGAGCTAGCCAGAGCGTTCGTGTGGGAAGGGCAATTTCTGATAAAAATAGAGGAGGACTTTTTATTTTTTAAGTTCAAGCACTTTAAAAGCAACTGTGGGAAGTTTTAATCACAGGGTGGTTCTTTCTTTTCTGGAAGAAGAAAAAGACATTTCACTTTTAAATTCAGGGGGTTGAAATGATTGTGTCATTTCAGCTAGAGTAGACCATGTCAACAAGCGGACATGTTTTCATTGTGGAAAGTATGACTTGAAGATGTAACATTTTAAATTAAAAAAAGCAAATAATTTCTGTTGTGGGTTTTCTTTCTCCACAGGAACACTTAGAACTTAGCTGCATTTAGAAGTAAAAAGTAAAAATATCAGGCACCATATTCACCACTGTTTTAGAAATAGAAGTCTTATTATGTGGGCTGGGTTTCTTAATATGGTTAAGATACACTGAAAAGAGAACAAAGGTTGTCCCATAGGAGAGGTATTGTGAAAGATTAGCCTACAAGTTTGTTTAAATATTTATGCAGTGATTATGGGAGTTATCAGATAAAAAGAGCTGACTACATGGGAAGGTCCTTGATTTCCAATTCAATGCCTTATTTATCAGTAAAACACCCTCTATTGTACCTATTAGACATTTGACAAAGACTTGAATGAATTTTAAGATGTTTGGAATATAAGTATGCATTAATCATTTAATGATATCATCAGCCACCAACAAGTATTAATAATGATAATAAAGGTATTATTCATTAAAAGGATTAATATAGATATCAGGAGTTTGAAAATAATGATTTAGGGACTTTTCTTCTTAAAATCAACATTATTCCATGTTTGAATTAAACTGTAGTTCGTGTAATATAACAATATTCAGGACATTGTCCTTTTATAGGGAAATCAGACCAATAGCCGGATGAACTCTGCTCAAATATGACTAACATTCAGAACCATGAAGCTGTCAAGGTTATTAGCTCTGAATAAAAAGTGTTGAATAAATAAACTCCTGGTCAGAGTAATTGGTTACTCTCTTTATTTAGCCAATTGAAAGATAAAGCTAATTAGATATTTATTTTACTGACAAGAGACCTTCTCCAAAGTGATTTTTCCACTTGCTCTGTCATAAATTTAAGCAAATTCCTTTCTTTTGTAGTTGGACCTCACATGCATGTCATTATTTTTTTTAGATGGGAGGATATGTCTGTGTACATAAAGTAAGGTGTATTGTTTATAGCTTCTTTCTAGACGTGCAAAATTGTTTTTTCCCTGTGGAATTTTCGTTTACAAACCAGGATGGTTTGTTATTAACAAGTTATTTATGCTTGGAGCATGGTGGAAAACAGCACAGATGTCAACTGTTTTTTTAACATAGATATTCTGAAGAGAATTAAAATCAGTTTTTTTCTCTTTTCATGACACGTGTTCAGGGAAGCCTTTTTTGGGGTTATTATTTGGGGTTAGATTGCTTCAATAAATGCATGATTTCTACCTGGAGTTTTTCTCTTTGGTAGAGCAACCCTTTTCCACTCAGGGGGCCTGGATTCTGACCCCTGCATTCCAATTCAGTCCTCTGCCGTTTATTACCTGCATGGCTTTCATTTAGCAACTCTGCTACTCAACCTCTCTGAGCCTCAGTTTCCTCGTTTGTAAAATGGGGGAAATAGTAGTAGGGCTGTTTGAGGATTTAATGAGATGCAATTAAGGCCCTTAGCGGGGTAGCCAGAGTAGCACGTTGTAACATTCACTGAAGATGGTTGACTGTTATAGCTGGAGTTTGTATTTCCTCTTTTTTGTTCAGTCATCCTTCTTCTTCCTATGTTTTTCTTTTTCTCAGATCAACACTGTCACTCAACTTTCCCAAATATATTTGTTTTCACTTTTCTGGTTAATTTTTTTTTTATACATGGATATAGAGCATAGCCTATAAAATAGTTGGACTGGTTTCCACGTGAAGATTTTGGAATAGATCTCATTGTAATTACACCTCCTACAATATGTATAGAAATCACTTACTTAAGCATCAAAACAATATTTTATGTGTGGAACAAACTCTCTTACCGTGATTTGTATGTTCATCTATGTGTTCGTGGATATTCACCATCTCATACTTGCACATTTGGATACATGTCTCTACATGTGTCTGCTCCTATACTCCTGCTTAATCTTTATTTCTCTGGTTTCTAGCTATGGCTACATTTCCCCTTGCCTTGTATTAGAATTAACATTTCTTCTAATGTTGCTTCTTTGTGACGCTCATTCACTTTTTATTCTGTGTCCCAAATACCCTATGCTCAATCCAATGAGGCTGCAAAGGGAACAGAGTTAATGTTAATTCAGGGATGGCAGCAGGAAGACAAAGAACAAGCTGGTACCTCTTCGGCCCCTTCACCTCCACCACTTTCTGTGGTGGTAGATTCATGACGGTCCTGTGTATGGTGACAAAGGAGGGACAGTGAAGGGACTAGAGGAGTTTTGTTTTCCAGGTGCTTCCCCATACCCTCTGGATAATATCCAAGCTCCTCAGTGTGGGTCACACGTTCTCTGAGGTCTGGGCCCTTGCAGCCTCTTCAGCCTTATATTCAAAAATATATACTCTGGTATATTTTAACATTTATATACGCTGGTAGTACTAAATGGTTAGCAGTTGCCTGCACATCCCACCCTCTTTTGAAAGCATGTGTCTTTGCTCACGCTTTCATAACTTGGAATGTTCCTCTGCCCATCTTCATCTTGCTGACTGCACATCTCCAGCCCATCCTTCAAAGCCCAGCCTGGGGATTGTCTCCTCCTGGAAGCCTTCCGGGACAGCCTTTCCCTTCTTCATACTGGACCAAGTGCCCGCCTTTTGCATGGATGCCACTGCACCCTGGAAATAACTGTCATTATGTCCTCCCTGACTTTGGAATAATTTATTCATGGGTCTGTTTTCTCTGCTGGACTAAATTCCATGACAGCAGGGACCAGAGAGTGTTCATGTGTGAATATGATCTCCCCTCTGTGTAGCACAGTGCCTGGTGCAGTGTATGCGGGCCAGAGTTATTTGCAGAACTCTTACACTGACCTCACTGGGATCCGTGGGGATGGAGGTAGTGATGAACTAACCCATACTTCCTTTCACGGGCTTGCCTAACTGTGGCCTCGACACGGGAATTCCTTCCAGACACTGAACTGGCCTGATAACCTAACCTTTCTCTGATTTGTTATATTATTCCAGAAGTGACTATGTTTTTCCTACTTTGAATTCATATCTTTACATTATTTGCAGACTTTTTTCTTATATTCTAACATAACTTGTTTGCCAACAACATGTATTTCCCATTTAGTCATTTCTTCTACAGGACACTTATTAAGATGACGGACCCTCTAAACACAGGAGACAAATGCCTATGAAATGCCTGAAACAAAATGAGCTATGTGGCAGATTTTCTCCTAGAAGAAACCCGTAGGCGCATAATAGAATGCCTCTCAGTACAAAAACAAACAAGCAATTACCTGAGCTGCTTCCTGTGGGAAACTCAGCATCCTACCACCCATGGTGATGACTCCTGTGATTTTTTTTTTGGAGGGGTTGCATCATTCTAAGGAAATTCATTTATATGTTTCTCATGCACATTTTATTTTCATCTAGACAAACTATATGTCTTTGTTGAAGTTTATTTGCATCTTTCTCCTTTGCTTCTTTGGTTTTTAAAAAATAAATATTAAAGATGCAATTTTGAAAGGCAATACAAAACACTGAATGGTAGTTGTCACAGGCTTGATAAGTGAGGAGAGAACTGTGGGTTCAAGAAACATCTGGAATGTTTGTGATGTGGTAGTTGCCTGCATTGTCTTCTGGGCTTCAACATTAATCAATGACTTCTAGAATTTAATTGAGTCAGGATATATTTAAATTGCAGATGTTTATTGTTATTAGTCTGGTTTAAATCATATTTAATGAATATGCTCTTGTTTTTTCTTTTTGTATTACAATAGCTCTTCCTTTCTTATATTAAACTAATGTTTTCAAGAATACTTAAGAATGGAACCTTGGAATAAGTCATATTTGGAAGTATCAGTGAGACTAGGTCTTGCAAATTCATCAAGTGAAATAATGGTACATCTAGACCCAGTAGATAAAAATCTACTGTGTGAATTGATATAATTCATTATAATTTTTAGAGTGATAAGAGTCCTGATTTTGTATTTTTTCCACTTTATATTAGATAAAGTACTAGTCATTCTTCTGTAGTTTGTATCCCTTGGAAGTTCCAATTCAAATTTTGGCATTAGCTTCTTCATGTTAAGAGAATTATCAATTCATCTTGAACTTTTTGTAGAGATTTATTTGAATTAAAAATCCTCAAATTTTACTTTTCCCTGAAAACTGATGTATTTGTTATTTTCCTAATGGCAGTTTAATCAATAGTTTCATGAATTTTAAGTTTAAGAAGGAATTACTAACTTCAAAAAGTAGATATACATAAAATTGTAGATATATGGATTAGAGACAAATTGTGAAATATTATTCATTTTCCATCCTGAACTAACTATAAGATTTTGATAAAGTCTTTATGTTTCATTCCATAAATAATATTATTTCAGGTAGCTACGGAAAACTATTTTACTAATGCTGAGAAGAAATCACTTTAAGGGGTCTGTGATTATCATTATTCTCTAGTATATGGTTTGTTTCTCATCCCTTCTTGGTGTTCGATGGTAGAAATAAAGTGAGATTCTTTGACTATGAGGCTGGATTCTAACAAAGACTCATTTTCTGCCCACTGCTCATAGACTTTAAGAGACAACATTTTACTTGGAGAGCTGGGGTCTGATCGAGAGGGGCTGTTCAAAAATAGCCACTTTGAATTCAAAGTTGGAGATTGTTAGGTTGGCATTTCTGCCCCCTTTGGTTTCGTATCTGAAAGCAGTTCCACATTTCTTCATCAGGAAGTCAGGCTGACTTGTGATGAAAGATGATGAAGACAAATCCTAAACAGGGCTTCCTGTTTGTTTAAACCTCCAACCCAAGAGAAAATCGCTTCCAGTTTCCCTGTACAATCATGGTAATATATTTTCTTTTTAGATTGTTAGCAGACTGTTCAGCTTGTACTTGGCATTTCAATCATAGTGAAAGAGGTGAAATCCAAAAGACTCAGTGAATTCTCATTAGGAATCTAAAATTGGATGACCTTTGCAATTAACCTCTGCTTCTCGTCCTTTTCTCATTTCTAACATATTATTCATATGTATTGATTATCTGCTCTATGGACAGGTTTGAAATAGTTACTATGATGGATATAAAAGAAGAAAATACAGCTTCTGTCCTCAGAGCTAACACTTATTGAAAAGAATCAGGTTAGAACACAGATATAAATTTAAATTTAAAGATGGTAACTCTGTGAAAGAATGAATAGATTGTTCTCCTTCTAAGATGAGTGCTTTTGCAAAGTGAGATTTTTAATTTTGTGAATGATCTTTTGAAAATAAAAATGTAGGGAAGAAAAGAAGAGGAGTTGGGGAAGAGTACAAAAGTTTTGGAGAAAGACTTAGTTGTTTTTCTTAGAATCCCGGGACATCCAAATCATGTTTGGGCAGTGGATTAAAAAATAGGAAATTGATCTCAGCTTTATTTATACAGGAAAAATTTGATTTAAAGAGTTAGCTAAAGATCATTATTATATCTTAGGAACTAATTTGACTGTTACTAACTTTTTCTAATATTCTTTATATTATAGCTTTATGACCAGTATTAGACATTTTTTTAAAAAGGAGGAATGGCAAGATTTGACACCTAGAATAATTGATTTTCAGAAGATGAAAGATGAAATTATGTTAAAATAGTAATGTAAGTTCTATAAATAATACAAATGATCATGATACTCTTAATGTGAATTACCCTAACTTATGCTAATAGCTAATATGTATTGAACATCTACTTCACTTTATTTTGGTAAATGCTGTACCTGCATTTCCTCATTTACCCCTGGGACTAACTCTGTGGTATAGGTGGAATGCATCTTATAGAAGAAGAAATTGGGACAAAGGTTATGCAATTTTTCCATAATCAACCTCAGTGTCTGTGCTTTAAACTTCTGCTCAAGTCTACACTTCCAAGGAACATTTTGATTTCTTCCTTGTTTTCCAAACTTTCATCCACTTTCATTTCTTTTTCCTTTTCTAATTTCTATCACCTAATTTACTCTCTTGATTTCTTCACTCCCCTTTCACTTTCTCATAACACATCCCTGATCTGTCATGGATTTTCTCATTTGACAAATGGTTCACTGAATACTTCTGCTGATGTTGTACTCAAAATGAAGTGCATGGATGATAGCATTTATCACTTTTACAGTCTAATGTAGATATAAATATTCTGGATACATGTATTTTGTTTGATTAGAAACTGAAGTAAATATCAACTGAAGCCTGACATAAACCTTGTCCATAAGAGGGGCAGAAAGGATATGAAGAAATAAAACATTTATTGCTCAAAGCATTTGTCTGTATGTACACACACACACACACACACACACAACTGTTTTTCCTGGGAAACAAATGATAGCGGTTCTGTCCGTAAAAGGTGGGCAGCATGTTTGGTCATATTGTAAAGAAGCCCAGCAAATTCTACCTACCACAAGTTAACTGTCTATTAAAACAAAAGGGTTCCATGTTCTTTTCCATCAACTCGTGTCAATCTCTGACATCTACTGTGGCAGAAATGGTCTGAATTTTTAGCCTACTGAGATGTACAGATATTCTATCAGAAAAGTCTCTTTAGAACATGGCACTGTCTTTACAATTTGGAGTACTGATGTAACTTGGTCGTAGTCACTCAGACCTTTAAACTAAGATGTTCTGTAGGAAACCCATTGTCACTTATGATGATCATTATTTTCAAATGGAACCATGATCAGGATGAAGGCCAGGCTGCCAATGAAGCAAATGTGCTGGGTTACAATTTCATTGGGAAATGTTGCTCTGCATGTTGGCACAGGTAATTCAAAAAAGATGAATTGCCCTGATCGGACAAAAGAAAATCTCAAAAAAATCTCAAAAAATTACTCTATATATTTCCTAGTGCTTCCAAAGCCTTGTTTTTTTAATGATTACATGACAATTTGGCATACATGAATTCTCTGACAAGGTCCAGAATCTCAAACTGTAAAAATACGTTAGCTCAGAATCCCCTGTGAAACAGATTGGCAGAGCAAGTGTTTTCATATCATGCCTGACCCTGGCCACTTAGTCATTAATGATTTTGCTCAATATGGAATTCTGAGCCTAATGATTTCCCTCCTGGCGATCTGAATAATTTACCTAAAGAGGTTAAAAAATGTACAGGAATGTTTCTTAATTGAACAGTAAGCAATATTTACTGCCATATGTTCATTACAAATGATGCAGCAGAAGTGGTTTTTTTTTTTTTTTTTTTTTTTGACCTAGGTTCTGTTGTCTTTCCTGGACAGTGTATGAGTCAAGGATGGGGTGGGACCTCATGAGTGGGATTATAAGCCACTGCCATGATGTTATTAGAATATGGCTAAGCTCTTACTAATTTTTTATATTCTGGGGTCCACATCCAATTTTGTTGAAAAAATAATCCTACTGCCCAAATTGTTTAAAAAATTGCTATAGTAAATGAATATTTGATACCATGGGAAGTGTCCACTTTATATAACCTGAAAAAAAGCTGATTATAAAACTAGAAGTTAAAATTACTTCTGTAAAACAGAAAAAAATAAAGCAAAGCAAAACAAAGAAAAACCAGAAAAAATTAAAAGGCTGACTGTATTTACAAGAATTTTTTGTGTGTAAGCTAAAAACTGAAAAAACAGACACAAAAAATGTGAGTAATATGTTTGTACTGCTCCATTTGGCAAGTTCTTAAAGGTTACAGGAAGAGAGTGTATTATTGCTTAAGATGATGAGAATTTATATTAAAAAATAAATACAGCATGTGAGCAGGAAGGGGAAATTGCCTCATTAATAACCTGGTTATCTGATTTATCAGGGCTCTCACTTTTTGGTTTTCTGGAATGCACAGCAGGCTTCATGAGTGTTGCTCAGAGCTGCTGGGGCAGCAGTTCTCCCAGCTGAGAGATTTTGCATTCTGTGTTCACTCTGCATTTATATTTCATGCAGTGAGCGTCTGCCTGGGTGGGTTTGGTGCCAGTGTGAGAGACCACTTCTTTCAGCAGAGGTCCACCCAAGAAGGGGGCCAAGCTTTCTCCCTCTGTGCTTTCAATTAGCACAGTGGGCCCTGCTTCCATCCTCGGCGTCAGGGCAGTGCTTGACTCCATCCTACTCCATCAGGCGAGCTCTCGAATCCAGAGTAACTGAAGGGGAGTGTGGGTGAGATGATACTGGTTGAAGCCATTTTCCTCAAAGATGGGTTTTTTTTTAAATTAATTAATTATTCATTTATTATTTTTGGCTGTGCTGGGTCTTCGTTTCTGTGCGAGGGCTTTCTCCAGTTGCGGTGAGCGGGGGCCACTCTTCATCACGGTGCGCAGGCCTCTCACTGTCGTGGTCTCTCTTGTTGGGGAGCACAGGCTCCAGACGCGCAGGCTCAGTAGTTGTGGCTCATGGGTCCAGTTGCTCCGCGGCATGTGGGATCCTCCCAGACCAGGGCTCAAACCCGTGTCCCCTGCATTGGCAGGCAGACTCTCAACCACTGCGCCACCAGGGAAACCCTCAAAGATGGTTTTGAATGATGTAAGCTCTAAGTATTCAAGGGCCCATCCTCCAGTTCACAAGGTTACAAAGTGGTTACCTCTCAGGGGTAGATTTTATTCTCTTTATTTATCTTTAGTAGGAATAAGCATGTAGAAATTTTATAATTCTGGTAAAAAGCCTGAAGAATCTATATTTAAAAAGAGAAGCAAATAATGCTAAAATGCAATGTTGTGTAAGTAATTTAACATATTTTTGAACTTGAAGAAAATAAATCGTTGTGTGGAGAATTTTTTTTTCTTAATTTATCTTCAGGTTTGAACCTTAATCCCATTATTTTTTTCCTGAAATCTCTGTGTTCAAACCTAATTTCTGTTTCCTCATCTTCCAAATCTATGATATTTATGGACATAATTTGTATAACTTCTGAATGATGCAACTGGTAGCCTAAATTAATATAATAAATTTTGACAATTAATGTCTTGTAAATCTTCCCTTGATCTTAAAGGATGAGGCTTTAGATCATTTAGGTTAATGGCCAGAAAGGAAAATAATCTGTATATCACAATAAAAATGATAAGCATGATAATAAAAATAGTTACAATATCATAATAATAGTAACAACAATAATAATAATTTTGATACTAAAATGTTCCGAATTTTGTGTTCTTTGAAAATGAAAAATGAGGGAGGATTACTGTATTTCTACCTCTACCGTCCCATGTGAGACATGTATTTCATAGAAACATATTTCTCACATGAGTTTCTATGATGCTGGTATAGCCTACCTGTGCCAATATTTCAACACAAAATGACAGTTGCAATCAGACATCACCCACAGGCATTATATAGGATCACCTTCATTTTCTAAGATGTTTGTGTTTTTAGAAAACTGACATAAAATTGATATAAGACAATCCTGGTAAGGTTGATTCGTGGTCCATTTAACAAAACCTGCACTGGATGAACTGTTTACACTGGATGGCTCCTTGACGTTGCAAACCAACCAATAAAGTAGGAGGGATCAGCTGATAATAAATGTTATATATTTTATATAACATTTTATATGACCGCATATATTACCTCATTTCAATCACATATAAACCCTGTGAGACAGATGGAGCAGAACTTACACATTTTTACACAGATTAGTAAGACGAGACCTAAACAAGTTAAGCAATTTGACTAAGATCAACATTCTAAGAGTAATGAAAAGCTGGGATTAGGGCCAGGTTATCGGACTTCAATCCAGAGCATTACTGTACCCGGCTTCCTTTCACTGAGCTGGTGGGGCTCCTTCTGACTCTCCTGTCCTTGTTCTCAGTAGCTGTGCTGTCACCTGCAGCCCCTGGCCAGCACTGCATCTTTCTCTCCCCTCTCTAATAGTCTCAAATTTGATGGGAGGTTTTTTTTTTTTTTTTTTAAATTGAAGTGTAGTTGATTTACAATGTTGTGTTAGTTTCAGGTGTACAACAAAGTGATTCAGTTATACATACATACATATATGTATGTATATATATTCAGATTCTTTTTCATTATAGGTTATTACAAGATATTGAATAAAGTTCCCTGTGCTATACGGTACATCCTTGTAGTTTATCTATTGCATAGATAGTAGTATGTATTTGTTAATCCCAAATTCCAAACTCCTAATTTATTCCTCTTCCCCTTTCCCCTTTGGTAACCGTAAGTTTGTTCTCTGTCTCAGTTGACGGGAGTTTATAAGAAGCTCCTCCTCATAAAAAAGTTCAGAATCCATTCTTTTCTGAGCCCCTTCTTCTTCAACAAGGAAACTGAGATCCAGGTGCAGAAGCAGGGCTTGGCGGCAGGCTAAGTGCTTTTTCCATTCCACCGCATTAGTTGACGTCAGTGTGGCAAAGTGAAAAAAAATGTTACCTAAAAACACAGCTGATTAGGGCTCCATCTTCCCCAAGGGAGGGAAGCACTTAGTGACTGGAGGTGGTGGCTTTTTATTTAGAAAATTGCCTTGTTGCATCCTTTGAATGGACATGGGGCCAGCCCTCTGGTCCCCCTCTCCTGATGGCGCTGGTGCTGGAAGTTTTAGGCAGCAAGGCATCTGGAAAGGAGTTGCTGAGATCTGCCAGTCTCTGAGAATGCTGTGTGGGCCGGGGTGGCAGAGAACTTGTAAGAAGAGGATGTGTCATAATGGATATTAATTCAAAGTGCTGTGATGCCACCTTCTTTGCTGAACTTAAGCTTCATTAAAATTCTGCCAGATAGACACTCCAGTGCTTTCAGTGAGTAGTGTCTGGTGGGGAGAAGAATGAAGAGGGGACAGTGGCTTACATCTGAGTCTTCACTGGAAAAATGGAAGTAATAGCTGCTGGATGTTACAGTAAAGCCTGGATATCAGCGGGAGCAGGAACATTGATGTAGACCATAGGGCATAAGCCACACAGGTCTGCCAAGATCTTGAGAAGGGCATCAGCCTTCCTATTCGATGTGAAATTTGCCAGTTGGTGGAAATCTCAAAAGTTATGGGACTTCAACTGACTTCTTGCTTACAGAAAGAAGAGGCAAAAAGTCATTATTAATTATTCTCAAGAAACTCAAGAAGATGCCACGCCAGTCAGGTATCCTGGGAAGGCTCTTGGATTTATGGAACTGTAGAAACTAAGAGAAACATTAGCTGGTTCAATCCTCCTCAACTTTCTTTTCCTTCTCACCCTTTTTGCAATAAAGGAATCCAAACCCAGATACATCATCCAATGTACCCAAGGCTAGATGGCCTGTGAGTGGTCACAGAGGTAGGACTACCATCTGACTGAAGATTCCGAATCAGAAGTCCTGGGTTCTGGTCCCTACTCCCTTTTCCTAATTTTTCTGACCTTCTTGAACCTCGGTTCCCTCTCTGTAAAACAGAGTCACATTGGAGGACCAGATACGTTAATGTAGGATTTGAAAACTGTCAAAGAATGTTAAAACATTTATTGGCTTATTTAGGAGGTTAGGTATGGTGCCAACAGTTATATGGAGAGGATTATCTTGGCTTTCCTGAAAAAATCTGAGAACGGTCGCCGTGACTTCACTGTTCCCTGTGTACACACAGGTGTGGATTGAGGCAAGGGCACAGGCAGTGACATTTATCGAGTGTCTTCTGGGATAGTGATCTTTTGTGTTCCTGGTAGACCTTCTAAATAGTATGTATATTTTTAACTCTTTCTTTTTTTCTGCAAGAATTAAAGTAAAATCGAAAAATTCTCACTTTCCCTTAAGGAAGTTACGGATATTTCATAGTAAATCAAGACGTTTAATCATACCACCAATAGCAGCTTGAAGTAAACTCCTATTATGTTTAACTGTGCTTTTTGAGTGTCAAGGTCTGGGGGACTATTGGTGGAGTGAGTCATGAGGAAAAGCACGACCACTGCATGCTCCCAGGCCATTGGCGCTGTGACAGCCACTTACTGCCTAGTTTTCCTTGCCCCCTTTCTGGCTGAACAGTACCTGTGGGAGAAAATTCTGGAAGGATGGGATGGGGGGGTGGGGTGGTAGTGGGGAAGGAGAAAAAGGTTAGGGAATATTTGTCAATATGGTATCATTCCTGGGAGAAAACACTCAGATTGACTTTTATCTTCCCTAAATACTTTTGTATTTGGTGGAAAAAATGAGAAAGTTAGAGACATTGTTTATAATGATCATGCTTCAGATTTTATCTTTACTTAGCAGTTTCCAAAACTCTTTTTAAGCTTGAGTATTTTAATAGAAGGAAAGTTTTTGTTTTTTTTTTAATGCGAGAGGCATACTGCCTACACATGTTTGCCTCCAGGGCTTGAAAAGAAAAGAATCTGTTTTACACTCTGAAGCAGCGCTTCCCCCAACTCCCTTCCGTTTGGCCGGTTGTAGGGAAGGATCTACCCCTTTCAACTCAGAGGTAAGAAAATAACAAAGCAGATGACTTTGGCAGGTTTGCTGGAGGCTGGCGGCACGTTGGCTTCCAGAGTTCAGCGTGACAGGAAGCTGGGGGCTGCCGCTCTGTCTGGCCATTAGGAAGGGCCGAGACTGATGATTAGTCCTTGCAGCGCTGGAGAATGTACACATATCTGGCTCAGGGGACAGAGAGGTCCCAGAAAATCCCAGACATTTGGTCGTCAGCCTTTTCATTCCCCCATCACTCAGGAAGTAAGAAAGAAAATAAAAACAAATTAAACATTCTTAAAAAGCACCCAAGTTGTTTCTTTCATTTTCCATTTCCTTTTACAACACAATTTTTCAACGTTCTAATGAAATGCTAAGTCACAGCTATAAGGGTGTTGGGAAGTATAATTGTATGTTCCACACAAATCTTAGCCTCCCCTGGGTAGCAGAAAACCAGGAAATGAATTATATTCTGATTCAACCTTCTCAATAAAATAAATAATATTAAGAAAATATCAATGACTTCTTAGACTTCTCTGAAAGATGAAGAAGAGCTATGACAGTCAGTGTTATCTCGAGATGATAGGGAGAAAGGCTGGTGGGGGGCTATAGGCCACTGGGTCTTGGGAATAACAACAGCACACTGACACAGAAATAAGGGTCAGGAAACCAGCCTCCTGCACTTGCGGCCACTTCCTTCTGCTGTCTGCTTAGCTGTGCTCAGCAGACACACCATAATCACCCCAGCGGGTCTAGGGATCAAATGACGGCACTGCTGAAGGATTAAGAGCAATTCTATCCTCTTGGCTTGGACTTTGGAATTTTCATTAAAATGACCTTGGGTGTGGTGAGAAAGGAATTCAGGCAACAGGGATCAAGTCTTATACATCTTACCTGGGAAAACAACCAAAGGGCCCCTTTCAGAAAGAGCCTTCTTTCTGGGCCTCAAGCAGAGCTGTCACACTTGTTTTTCTAAGTGTTTCTCACATGGGATTAGCCTCCAGATATGTGAAGAGTGAGGAGTTTAAGGGTCTTAGGTGGGCATAAAGAGGGGCAAAAACAAACTATTATAAACTATTGGCAGGCCAGACCTCTTACATTTTCCAGGTTCCGTAATGGTTGACTTGTCCGGAGATTGACTTCCTACTTCCTCTCCTGAGCCCTTGGCCTTGGATGGGAGAGCTGGTGATCCATCTTTATGACTCGTTCTTGTGAAGAGTCTGCTCTACATGCAGAAACTGCATTGGTCTTGCAGAGGCAGTCCAGCAGATGTGGACCGGTTGGCTGCAGGCCTGAGACTTAGAATGGTAAACTGGAGAAAAGGTAGAGGCCTCAGGGATTTAATGATACTCCAAATGGGAGGGCTCAGGGAGAAAAGCACTCTGGCGATGACTAACAAGTTTGTGAAAAGAAAATGGATTTTCTCAGAGTGGCTCCTGAGTCATGAGCTGGTGGAGTGGGCTGAGCTGAAGGGGGCTAAATCACAGCAAGGTCCTCTTATAGGGTCACTCAGGAAATCAACAGGCTCAGGCCGAAGTGGCAATGACTAGAAATTGGAATAGGGTTAGACAGTAGAGGTCTGCTGGACAGAACTGCAAGGAAGGTTTGCTGATTTTTGTCCATGCCCACTGTCTTAGCTCAGGCTGCCATAACAAAATACCACAGGCTGGGTAGCTTTTATGACAAATTTATTTTTCACAGTTCTGGAGGCCAGAAGTCTAAGATCAAGGTTCCGGTTGACTTGTTTATTGATGAGAGCTCTCTTCCTGGCTTGCAATTGGTGGCTTTCTCACTGTGTCCTCTTATGTCCTTTCTGTGGTGTGTATGCATGGAGACAGAGAGAGAGATCTTTTTTCCTCTGCTTATAAAGCTGCTAATCTTATCAGATCAGGGCCACACCCTTATTGGAGAGACCTTATTTAACCTTAATTACCTCCTAAGGCCCTATTCCAAATACAATCACATAGGAGGTTAGGGCCTTAACATGGATTTGGGGGGGGATACAATTCAGTACACAGCACTCACCAAGGTGTAAATCTTGACATCTACCATGTCTGGGATCCACCCTGCCCAGTTCTTAAACCAATGGGGCCCAGCTTGATCATGTGAAAAGTCTTCTCATCAATGGCTGGGGTGGTGAGAAGGTGGGACCTGGTCCTATACTGATCATCTGAATGCCAGCAATTAAATTTGGCCCTTGAGATTCATGAATGATTATGAGGCTATAGGCTCATAATCTAACCACTACCATCATCATCATCATCATCATCATCATGATAGCTACTATATGATGACGTCTGTGCTGGATAAAAATATATATTATTCGTAATCTTTTCTGATTTGGGAGACCAAGGAAGTGAAAGTCCCTCAGATGACTGAAGCTCTAAAATATTACAGCTCAAGAGTTTTGAGGCCAAATTTTCAGCTATGTGCTTCAGAGAACTAGAGAAAATATTTCATAGAGTGTGAGAGAGAAGAAAGTAAAGTATAGAGGCAGGAGAAGATGGCCAGAGAGTAATGAGGGCTTTCTGAGCCACAGCCCCAATTTTGTCCATGGCTTTGTGAGACACCATTTTCCTTATAATAAAGTTTCCGTTTTGCTTAAGCTACTTAGATTTATAACACTTAAAGGAGTCTGAACTAATATACATTAATTAAGCCAAACCTTTTTGTAAAGAAAAAGTTACAAAGAAAGAGTAAAGTGACTGTAAAAAGGGTTAATAATAAGAAGATAAGAATAAGAAAAAAAACGGCTTACCATTCCATTCTTACCTAGAACAGTTTCCCAACCTGAGTTGGGATGAGATAATTTTATTACCTATTGCATACCAAATGAGAAAGAAACAGGCCTACACATATATAGTCAAATGGTTTATGACACAGGTAACACTGGAGTATAGTGGGAAAAGGATGATCTTTTCAATAAACGGTGCTGCCTTAGTTGGATATCCACATGGCAAAAATGTATCAAACACCATATATGCAAAAATTAATTCCAGATGGACTGTGGATCTAAATGGAGAAAAGGAAACAAGAAAACATTTAGAGAAAAAAAATATAGGTGAACATCTTTCTGACTTTGAAGCAGGCAAAACTGTTAAGGCACGAGTCAAAAGCCCTAACATGGAAGAAAATAGTGTACAAGAGAGTATAATAAAAGTAAGAACTATTTACTCAAAGACATGATTAGAGACAAACAGTTCTTGTAGTATACGTTTCTAACAAAGGGCTTGTACTCATAATATATAAGGAAATCTCACAAATTAGTGAGAAAAAGACAACAACTCAATAGGAGAGGGGGCAAAAACTTCACAAAAAAGACTATAAAATGTACACTAAACATATGAAAAGGTGTTCAATTGTATTAAGCATAGGGAGATGTAAGCTAAAACCACGGTGGGATACCACTAAAGTGGCTAAATGAAAATGATGAAAATATCAAGTGCTGCTGAGGGAATTGGATATCTCATCCACTTCAGGATGAAGAATACATTTGGGACAAACTGCTGAGCAGTATCTACTAAATATGAGAGTATGCATATCCCATGAACTGGTACTTTTCCTTTTAGATATATACCCAGCAAAAATGCATTCCTATGATCACCAAAAGATACGTGCTAAAATATCATTGCAGTCTAGTCATAGGCAACAATTAGAAAAAAAAAAAAAACAATGTCTATTAACAGTAGAGTGGATAAGTATGGGGTACTAGGCAGTAGTAACAATGAATGGTGTACACTATATGCAGCTTTACAGATGTCTTACAATGTTGAATGAAATAAGCTACAAAATAATATAAACTTGATGATTTCTTTTATAAAGTATGAAAACAGATAAAACCAATCTATGGTACTAGAAATCGGGCTAGTGGTACTTTGGAGAGGAATAGGCACTGAGGAGGGAGCATGGGGGTAAGGGAAATTTTGTGATACTGGTGATGATTTTTTTTTTTAAGATTTATGATTTATTTATTTATTTATTTATTCATTTTTGGCTGCGTTGGGTCTTAGTTGTGGCAGGCCTGATCTTCGCTGAGGCATGCGGGATCTTTCATTGCGGCGAGCGGGCTCTTGCATAGTTAGGTTTAGTTTGGGAAAATTTAGCAAGTTGTAGACATGTTGTTTATGAACTTTTCTTCCTATATGTTTTTCTTCAATGAAAACTAAAAAGACAGTCTTGGGGCCTTTTAGGACTTGCAGGACATTTGGTGCTGTTCGAAATTGAGTAACTGTCTGTTCTGACTTAGACTTTTGCTACTGTAAGTGTGGATTGTGAGTCAGCAGTACCACCTGGGAGCTTGTTAGAAGCACAAAATCTGGAGCCCCATTTCAGAATCACAAAACAGAAACCTGCCTTTTAGGAAGATCTTGGTGATTCCTATGCAGGTTATACGTTGAAAAGCATTGCTCTCAGGAATTGTCATTGTGACAGAAGTTGCTGCGTCAGGCAGATGTCTTGGGTATATGGATATCCCTGACCCTTTTTGGGAGGTAGCAATTGTGATGTTGAGTGGGGAGCCAAAGAGTTTAGAATATTTGCACATTTTCTATGAGTTCATGTATGTTCTTCATGGAAACGAAACTTCAGATGGTAGGCTACTCTTCAGCATTAAATACTCCTAGCTTTGGAAACGACTCCATTTATCAAGGTTTTTTTTTTTTTTTTCCTGGCTTTACTATTGGCTTCAATTCTTGCATTGTTATTTTTCAAATATTGTAGTTTTCTGCTCCCACATAGTTAGCAGTAATATATAAAATGCTTATCAATGATATAGTAAAAAGCTTATTTTCCCCTGTAATTTTCAGCCAAGATGAAGATAGATTCCCTTCCACCACAAAAATGGATTATGTGTTCTCTTTAGACTTATGTGTGAGAAGCACACACACATGCACTCACACAAGATAAAATGCTGGCTTTGTTATGCCTATAAGGAAACACTCAGAGAGTCAAGGTAGAACAGGATTAAATAATGTTGCTGATTCCCAAATGACATTTAGCTAGCTCCAGTGTCAATGATTTTATCTTTCCCTTTTTCTTGTTCCCCTGTAGATTTCAATAAAATAGATATTATAGTTGTAGTTAGAGTGTTAATCCCATCTCTTGCAATGTTGATTATATTGGTTGCTTCACCCATTTTATAGATGTCAGATGGCAAAACGTTCTCTTCCCTGCATCATTTTCTGTTTCCATTTATTTACAATGCAGAAGCTTTGATAATTATTTTCTTTGGTGTTTTAAATAAGAGTGGAGTTGAGTTTCAATCCCAGTGATGACAAAGTAGCTTGTACCAGACTTACTCTCCTACAGAAAACAATCATAAACTCTACACAAAATATAAAAGAATAAAAAATCTCATTATTTGAAAACACTGGAGAGTCACCCAAAGCAAGCTGACACTGAATGGAATTTTCTCCCTCGAAAGAAGGGAGAAAATTCACTGGGTGAGATCTACATTTTATGTGTTTTTTTGGTTGTTGTTACTGAGTGCACAAGCCAGAGTATGGGGTATTGTCTGGGCAGCTAGACAGTACTCAGAGAGTAAGGTACAGTCTTATTGGCTTGAAGTGTAAGAGGATAGAGTTTAGGGCTGTAAAACTGACTAGAAATTTAGGGGGGGAATCTTGTAAATATTACACGTTTATAAATTTTATAAAAGTTATTGATATGTACTCCATTCTACCCCTCTCCTCTCAGATAACTGTCTCAGGTTATATATAACATAATTTTCTCTTTTCTTGCTGTCAATTCCTTGACATTTGCAACTCTGTTTTCCTGAGTACCAATCTTTACTCCATTTATTATATTCTCCCCTACACTCGCTGATCTGCTAGTTGGAAAACATCTCAGGTTCCCAGGCTAGCTGTGGAATGCTAGTTCTTTGAGTAGAGTCCAAGTTCAGTGTAAAGGGGGGGTGGGATGTGAAGCTCAGAAGAGGGTAAGAATAGAAGCAATCAAGTTCAATTACAGGAAGGATTCTATTTTTTTTCCTTTTTTTTCAAATTTGTATTAAGGAAAAAAAACCCCAAACCTTACAGTTGTCCCTCTGTATCTGCTGGGGATTGGTTCCTGGACCCTCCTTGGATACCAAAATCCACAGATGCTCAAGTCCCACAGTGGTTCCTCCAGATCATTGTTCTGCATCCATGGATTCAATCAACCTTGGATCGTGTAGTACTGTAGTATTACTATTGAAAAAAATCCATGTGTAAGTGGAGCTGTGCAATTCAAATTTGTGTTTTTCAAGGGTCAACTGTACTTAAAAACTTCAAACTTAGAGGCTTTCTAAAGTGGGTTTTTTTTGTTTGTTTGTTTGTTTTTGCCTCCAAGTTGCTGGATAATGTTGAACATGTTTCTAAGTCTTTTTCAACTGCAGTCTCATCTCTAAAATCAGTACAAAAACACTATGTATTTAAAAAATACAGTATAGTGATGAGGACAAAGTAAAACCAAACATTTGTAAAATCATGGGGTTAATTTTAAAAGGTTGCAAATTGGGATGATGATAATAGGTGATTCTTTACTTTTATGTTTGAAAGAACTGGGGTAATATCCAGTTGAACTTTTTACATCCATCAGGAAAAGGGCTGATTTGTCAGGCTATCTTGGTAACTTCGGGACTTAGAACTCCTAAAGAAGATAACTGTGTCTCATTCTCTAAAATTATAAACTTTAGGACACTATGAAAATCTTTGGAAAGATTTGTGTTCCTGTGGTTTTATGTGGAGAAAAGAGGTGATTGCAGTAATAAGTAGTGCCTGATTTTATAATGATCGGTTTTAATATCAGGTTCTTCAAATTGTTTCATGGTCAACTTGCATGTAAAGAAATAGTAATGTATTTGTTGAATTTTTAAAAAGAAATATTCCTCCAATATTGTTGATTCCAATACTCTAATGTCACATACCGCTCAGAGATGAAGTTATTTGCTGACCTGTACTAATGCTACGATGCTCTCCAAAGGTAGTGGTTACCTACTGTGTAATTGTCATATTGACAATTACCACAAGGAGGAAAGGGGTATTGAAATAAAGAGAAGCAGAGTATTAAGAAGCACATACAAGTGATGCAACTCAGCTATGAGTTTGGGGAATTTTTCCCAGAGGCTTTGATATATGTGATGAGTCTTGAAGTCAACCAGGTGAGGAGAAAGAAAGAGGAAGAAGAGAGAGTACTTTAGTTAAAGGAACCGTCATGGCTTTGGGTGGGCAAAAGCCCACGGTCTCTTAGATTTATTGCCTTTCCACTCTTTATTTTTTATTGTATTATTTTTATTTTATTTTCTTGTGGTGAGAACATTTAATGTGAGATCTATCCTCTTAACAAAAATTTCAGTGTATAATACAGTATTGTTAATTACAGTGACAATGTTTTACATCAGATTTTGAGAACTGCTTCATTCTGCATACTTGAGTATCCTCTATTTTAACCTCATTTCTTTACTTCCCAGTATCTCCTAGGTTCCGTGCATAGGCACCTTAACCATATCATAGATGCTTCGTTTTGAAGTGCTTTTGGGGGTGTCTGACCCTTAACATTTTTAATCCTTGGACTTGCCCTCTGGCTCCATGTACAATACTTGCTGCCCATCCTAGCATCTGGGTCCTGACTCAAAGAGCCAGTCTGCTTAGGGAGGGCCAGGAAGTAAGGCTGGAGAAATAGGCACCACTGTGGTTCATAAAGTCCCTTAGAAACTATGGTACCATGTTTGAAATTTATTGACAAGGTTATGGGGACCACTGAAGTTTTTGTAACATTATTAGATTTACGCTATGTGAAGATCATTGTGGGAAGGTTGGATTGGAAGGGTCAAGTCTGAAGGCAGGAAAAATAAGCATGAGGCTACTATAATTACCTAGACAAGAAGTACTGAGGGCCTGAAGTAAGGCTGCAGTAGTTGGGAATAGAGGGAAGAGGATGGATGTTAGATTTTTTTTTTTTTTAAGGCAGAATAGAGGGACCCTAGTGACTGATTACTACCAAGGAAGGAATCTTTCAATTTGTTCAATGAATTTAGAGTGGCTGTTTTGTTTCTGTTCTTTCATTTTTGGTAAATTCCATAAGATTCAGGTTCTAAGTCTCTAGCAGTGATGTAACTAAAAGAGCCTAGCACATGTCTTGGCATGCCCTTTAGTAAATGTTAGCTGTGCAACTGAAGAGGTAGGATATTCTAATATTTTTATCACATACTTGACTTCCTTTAGGAATGATCCCATTTCCAGTCAGTTGCAGCGAGAAGATTGTCTGGTTTTAATAACTTCAGAGAACCTAGATTCTGTTGTATGAAGCTCTTTATATGAGTACATGGAAGATCAGAATTCATCTTTGAGAAGCACTAAACCTGAAAGAGCTCTTCTGAATCTTTCTCACCTATGATCTTTTCATGAATAGCTGAGTATGTCGTTAGAATTGTTTCTCAGCCTTCCTGGATGGGAAAGAGGCAGGATGCTTGATTAGTACAAGGGACATGTGTTCTTTTGTCCAAGGTGAACCTGGAAATTGACCCAGGCTGTTATTGCTTAGTAGTTCAATACCTCTACTTCTCTGTTCTGTTTTATCTGTATTAAAAAAAAAATTGAGGCTCTATACAGAAGAGTTTGGTACATGTTTCATAGGAAGCATTTTCATTTGGGAGAGTAGTTTTAAAAGTAAAATATTGGGCTCCTGTAGCTGTCCTGATATAATTTTTATTATGTTGTTAATGGTTAAAAAAAAAAAAACAAGGTCAACCAAAATCTTTTTAATGGTAATACTAAAATAATTCTCCTTTATAGACAAATTTGTAAAGGAGAAGTATTTATCTTAAAAGATGTTTTTTAGTTCTATGGACAGGCACATTGCTGAAAACAAAGCTAAAAAAACCCCCATGGGCACAAAGCCAGCTTTGAAAGTGGGAACCCACTGCAAACCCACTGACAATGCACCGCAGGTGGATACCACATGGGAGGATGAAAGAATGTGATTGTGAGGGCCCTGTTGACAGCTCCATGTCCATAATCTATTCCCCTTAAATTTGATCTGTGCATCTGGTCCATATTTATGCATGTATTTTTTTTTTACTGCAGGAGCTTAAAGTTCTTTAAGTAGGTCAAGAGTGTGTGTGCTACAAAACCTCCTGTTGGGGAGAGGTGGCATGGTGGTGTGAATGGCTGGCAAGTACTGGTGGCCTTGGGTTCTGCAGGGCTCTGTGAGGGTATTGAGGGTGCTTGAGGATCCCCACCTCCGAGAAGAAGATTACTGGGGACTATGCATACTTCAGGAAGGACAAGGCACATCCCACTTCCGATAAGCTGTAAAAGCCAAGGAAAGTTTCACTGATGCAGACTTAGTTCAGGACGGGAGTCAAAAACCACACCGTTAGTACTGAGCCAAAGGTCCTCTGCCATGACGGCCTATAACAAGCCAAGAAGAAATAAGTTGATAATGGAGGATCCAGAGACACATAAACTGGATAACCATTGCTTGCAGAGCGGAATAAGCTCTAATCAAGGACACGTTTTAGGGTTAGCGTCTTGGTCTGTTTAATTCACGTCTCAACAAGTGAATCATGAAAATAACTTCTCAAAGCGTGACGATCATAGACCTGTCCAAGTTTTCATCTTTGTGCACGGTGAAGAAGCCCCTTAGGAGAGCCGCTACATTTCTTCTATTTCATAGTAGGAGCTATGGTTTAGAGTTTTATGTCAGGAGATGTGGCTTGGGTTTAGAAAGTGTGACCCAGAGCAAGAGGAGTTCATAGTCGTTCTTCAACTCAAATGTGACCGCCGTCTGAGTTTCAAGGAACAGCTGATTGGATTGTTTCAACAGTTTCTAAGTTCCCTTCCTCACGCTGAGTCCTTTCACCATCCTACTGTCAACATCCAGTTACATTGATGGGGGTCTGCTTTGTGTTAGAATATGTCACGTATCTCTTTTCTTAGTCTGTTTTTTCTTTCAATGACAAGCTTTCTAAAGTTGTAGTTTAGCATTCCTTGAGCCATTTGTCACTCATTCACTTTTGCCATTTTGTGGCTGTTAGCCTCAGACAACTTATTAATGTCTTTTGTGCCTCAGTTTTCTCATCTGGGACATGGAGAAAATAAATGCCTTGTTGTGTTGTTCTGAGGGTTACATGAGCAAATACATGCAGGGCCCTTAGACCTAACATAGGGCAAGTGCTATATAGGTGTTAGCTCTCATTTCTCCTTCTCCTATTGAGAAAACAATTCCAAGCTGTGTTGGAATTTTGTGTCAACAAATTTCTCATGGCTCTTCTATAATCTCACCAATGTTTTGGTTTTACTACTTTGGAACAGCCAGACCCAAGAGCAGATATAATCTCAAGCTATTAATTAATAGGCCTTTATTAGTCATCTGTTATCTGTGTTGTAGAACCATGAGATACTCAGGACTATCTCTAAATAAAGTTTACATCTATGTACCCAGTGGTCCCAGGTGGACGTATGAAGATGATTGTGTTGATATAGACACGTCTCCTGCTTTCTGGAACTTGAAGGCTGCCTGTTAGTAGTGATTGGTGATTTCCTGCCATATGGAATCGAGCCTCACTCAGACTTGAAGGTGTGTCAGTGCCCTCTGAGCACCACCACAGCCAAGGCCTGGGTGAAGTTTGGAGTGGAAAGCATGTACCTGGCATTGTGAGACAGGGACTTACACCCCTATGGTCACCCTGGAGGCCATGAGCAAACGCCTCCAAAGCATCAGATAGTCCCTGGGTTGCCACTAGAGGGCGCAGTATGGGCATAGCTATGAATTGGGCTCAGACTATGTGGCATGTGACAGTGATTTTTAATCTAAGGCTGGATTTGGAATCTCTTTGAGGAGGTGAGAAAACTGCTGAAGAACAGGAATGACTGTGGAACCTAGAATGGAAAATTCTTTGAGAGAAATAATAGTGATAACAGCTACCATTTATTGAGCACTTATGAAGAGGCAGGTATGATCTGTGTGCATTTTCCTCCTTGAATCCCCACAATCCCCCAATGGAGGGCTTTATTATTCCCTTCATTGGACAGATGAGGAGATGGAGGAACTTGCTCAGAGGCACGCAGCCTTTGTATGGAGGAGCTGATATTTAATCCAGACCTATGCGAATCCAAAGACTTCTTTGCTTGTGTTAAATCTTAACCCTGGTAGGGCAAGTGAGGAAGGACTACGGTTATCCCTGAAGAAGAGCAACAAATAGCAGCGACCCGGCTGCTGGGAAGTGTCTCAAAAGTCATACAACTCTGAAACGTGTCTCCGCCCTCCTGTTCCTGGGGATTTAAGCACAAGGCTTGGGCTACAAACTCATGCCGAATCTGTGGCCACAGTATGGCTTTCTGTGGAACCTCATCCATCTGCAAAAAAGGTCTTTGATGGGAGAAAGAAGTTAAGACAAGAACCTAAGAGAACTGGACTCCCTCATCTTCCTGTCACTGAGTTTTCATAGACCTGGCAGCAAGGGGGGTGCCCGTGTTGGTGGGTACCCCTCTGGGCTTGAGGCTGTAGTGCCCACATTCACCTGAGGACCGTTGCTTGAGGGCGGTGTCACCAGGTTGGGATCTTAGAGGCCTTTCCTCGTGGGAGTTCCATGGTTGGAAACACCAGAACTGTCTCACTCTGTTGCCTGCCGTGAAGCCTCTGGAAGGCCGTGGTGGCTGGAATAGGGCATCAGACAAAGACAAGGATTTCCTGGCTCAGTTTCTGATGCAGATAATATTGTTATACTGTGCAGGTTCAACTCTTTTGGGTCGAAAACTATCAAGATACTTTTCCATTTTGACTGAAACCATTAGGCTCCGTTAAGACTACCAGCAACCTGTCTTAGGCCCCCCGCCTCCAATTCAGTACTAACGGTATGCTCCAACAACCAAAAGTAAAAACAAGGTTCCACAAGCAACATGAGTAGGCACTTTACAAAGCTGAAATGAAATTTGTCTTTTGTATCAGATGGCAATAATTAAAAAGACTAACATTCAGTGTTGATAGAAGGGTGGGGAAACGGGCACTCATATATTGATCCTGGAGGCTGTAATAGCAGAACCTTTTGGGAGGGTATTCAGTAGTATCTATTAAAATTAAAGACATTCATTCCCTATGGCTCAGTTATTCCACTTCTAGGAATTAACTTTTTATTTCTTTTCCTTTACTTGTTCCTGATTTTAATGGGAATATTTCTGATGTTTCATCGTTAAATATAACTTCTGCTGATGTTTTCTTTTCTTTTTTAAGAGTACTCATCATCTCTTTAAGGAAATACTCTTCCATTATTAGTATCTATTATGAATCAAATTTGAATTTCATTGAACGCCTTTCCAGTATCTATTGAGATCGTCATATTTCCTCCCCCCCTTAAATCTATTAAAGTAATGAGTTTTATTGATAGAATTACTAATGACAAATCACTCTAGCACTTCTGGGATAAACCAAACTTGGTATAACATATCATTTTTATTAATTACTGGATTTGGCTTGCTAATAATTGGTTCAGCATTTTGCATCAAAATTCATACATGGGATCAGCCTGTAGCATTCTTTCTTTGTATGTCCTTCTTTAGTTTTGGAATCGAGAGTGTAACAGTTTCATAAAATGAGTTGAAAACTTTTGTTTTTAAATTATTTTTGAAAGAACTTGTGTAGTATTGAAATTATCTGTTTCTTGAATGTTTTGATAGAACTTATAAGACTATCAGATCCCAGTTATTTTATTTTTCCTTCATGGTAAATTTTTACCTACTCATTTATTTATTTTTTGCTCATTTTATTTAATGTTATAGGACTATTTGGGCTTTTTCTTTAAACATAAGTCAGGTTTGGTAAAGTATGATTTTCTATGAATTTGTCTAGTTTGTTTAAGTAACACACTTTTTCTTAGTGTTCTCTTTAATTTCTCTTGTATCCAGTAATGTTGTCCACTTTTCATTCTTAATGTTGTTCATTTGTGGTTCTCTCTCCCCTTTATTTCTCTCACATTCATCTTGTTTAGTATTACCACATGATATGTACACTTCAGAACTTACCCTAACATTTGTGGGACCTATTGTAAAAGTATGAATGGAGGGCCACATATCATATGTCTAAATATTTAACAATTGTAAGTTAAACTGATAGAATGTTAAGTAAAATATGTTCTATCCTCCTACTTTGACAACTGTACCTTTGTAACGACCAGGAAAGTACATTGGAATTTAGAATTCTTGGAATCCTTAAAATTCTGTGCAGGAATATGGCAGCACAGGGAGATCTGGCCCCTGGCGTATTTCTTCTTCTTTTCCCATCCCCAACTCTATTAAAAATTGTCTATAAACTGAAGGCCATAAATAAGAAATGTTTAAATTTATGATACATCTATACTATAGAAATTTATTAGTCTGTCTGAAAAAGATGAGTCAAATCTATAAATAGTGACCTAGAAATACATTCATGATATATTAAATGAAAAGCCATGTTGAAGACATATGTATAGCATAATTCCATTTTGTTAAAAACAGCTAGAAATCTATAGGAGATGTATATGTATAATAATGACGATATCTACATAGGTAAAAATTGAGGAAAATAGCACACTGTTAATATTAATTTCCTCCGGAGAGTAGATTTTAAAGGATAAAGGAGATTTATATCACTCACTTTTTAAAGTCAAAAATTCTGGATCAGGAAAGTAAGAGAAATATTTATTTATTCAGGGATTCAAACATTTGGATTTTTGCAATGAGCATGTATTACTAATGTAATCATAAGGAAACCCAAGATTTTATACATACATTTGCATATATGTGTGCATATGTATATATGTGTGTTTGCACATATGCATATCATATATATTAATAATATATGAGTTTGTTATTTTGGATAAGTCACTGAATTCCCTCAGAAATGATAAGATTTACAGATAGGTTCCCAGGATGGATAGAGCGAGCAGGAAGATGGTGCTAGTAAATAAAATACAACCAGTATGCGCCTCTATGGTAACAGTTTTTCCTGTTTTGTCCCTCTTCCCCTTATGACACGGAAACACAGCTTTTCAAGTTAGGTGAAAAGAAGGGATATTTTAGCTTGATTACATGATAAGAATGTCCTGGAAGGAGTTATCCCTGGAGTGGTAGGGCCATGTAGCACTGGAAGCAAATATATTAACAAGATAGGTTCTTTGGGGCAAAAGAATGAAAAGAGAAAGACACCCTAAAGCACTCATTGGAAAATGCCCACCCATCAAAGATATAATCTCTCATACAAACTTGCATGAGAATAGCAAAATCCATTGTCCATTATTTTATTTTCTCTCCTTTTTGTTTTACAATATTTCACTTCCTTTCAGATTTCCCAAAACAGTCCTTGAGCATGGACCATGTACCAGGCATGTTGCCATGTGTTTGTATTGCCTGCAGGGGGTTCAATCTAGGGAAGTCACGGAAAACAAGCCGGGGCAATACAGTGTGGACCGCACTCTGATAGACCTGCGTCCAGGCCCCGTGAAAGCGCTCCTGTGGGGAGTCTACACCAGGGGCGGGGCTGAAGCCCTGCGCAGCTCTGCATGCGCGCTGGTCACCTTAAATTCCCTGCCAATGGCATCTCCCGGAGCCCATGTAAATGGTGCTTTCTGGAGCTGGGTAGTTAGATGGCCTGGACCGTAAGTCAGCTTAGAATGAATACTAAATGAGTCCTAAAAATGAATGGAAAATCATCAGATGAGGGACTGGGTAGAGGGCAGGACATTCCACGTGAGGAACTCTGCAAGCACCAAGGTTTCCATAAATCGAGGAAGGCCCCAGTCAGATCATGAAGGTTCCTGTGCGCGGTATTGAGTGGGTTTAGATTCTGACCTCACGGTGAAGGGAAGATAGTGAGGGATGTTAGGCTTGGGAGCGACAGGAATCCAATTTACATTTTAGGAGAGTGGATGGTGTAACTGGTGAAAAGTAAACATTTATGCTATTGCTTCGCTGCAGAGGAAATTATGCGAATTCAAATGAACACAGGCGTGTTGCAGAGGAAAGGAGGGAGATGGGCAGAAGCAGGCAGACGTAACACTGCGCATTAGACTTAGCTTAATGTGACTTCCTCAAAGCCCCAGGTAGGTTTTCTCATGGCATACCATACTTTTAGCTCAATAAATTTATAACAATCTGTAACACCAATCCATTTATGTGGTAGTTTCTTTTTTTTTTTTTTTTAATGATGGGATTAGTGCCTTTATTTATTTATTTATTTAATTTACTTTTGGCTGCATTGGGTCTTCGTTGCTGCGTGTGGGCTTTCTGTAGTTGCAGCGAGCAGGGGCTACTCTTTGTTGCGGTATGCAGGCTTCTCATTGCGGTGGCTTCTCTTGTTGCAGAGCACAGGCTCTAGGCGCGTGGGCTTCAGTAGTTGCGGCACGGCGGGCTCAGCAGTTGTGACTCGCTGGCTCTAGAGCGCAGGCTCAGTAGTTGTGGTGCACGGGCTTAGTTGCTCCGCGGCATGTGGGATCTTCCCGGATCAGGGCTCGAACCCGTGTCCCCTGCCTTGGCAGGCGGATTCTTAACCACTGCGCCACCAGGGAAACCCCTATGTGGTAGTTTCTTTAACCTCTGTTTTGTCACTGGGGTAGGGAAGTTATTTGTTGTGTAGTATTGAAATAGGGGAGAGGCAAATATAGAGAATTTTTGAGTGAGTGAATGAATGAGTAAAAGAGGCAAGTGTTCTCAGGTTTCTAGCTTGAGAATCTGGGTAAATGCTGGGCGATTCGCTACCTAGATAACGTATGAGGTGCGAAACATGTTGAGTTTTAAGTGTTTGTGGGTGCAATTTCTAGCAGGCATGGTGGAAAAGGAACTGAAACTTATGAGGAAGATTTAAGCTGAAGATACTGATGCGATATGCACCGGGATGTGGGTGTAGCTATATTATAGATGTAGGAGGGCTGGCCCAGGGAGAGCAGGGACGAAGAGAAGAGAGGAGGCAGCCTGGACGGGAACCTTGGGAATCATGAACCTTTAAAAGGCAGGCAGGGAGGCGCCTTGAAGGGAATCTGGAAGATACTTCCTGAAACATGGAGGAAAAACTGATGTTACCAGACAGAAGAAAGCATGGTGGTCCAACACTGCCAAGAAGTTTACTGAGATATGAACCAAAAAACGTTCATTAGATTTGTCAACTCGGATCTTGGCAAGAACAGTTCTAATTGTCTGAGCAAAAGCCAGATTATCCTGGGTTGAGGTGGAAGGTAGGGAGAGCAAACGATGAGTATGGGTGGCTTTTTCTGGACACTCCTTTGTGAGATTATAGGAACTGTGGGTATGTAGGGTGAGTATATATGTTGAGAGCAGAGCACTCCTTGAAGGTTTTCCAGCTAAATTGTGACTCAAAAACCTGGGTAGAAGGAGATTATGAAGTGCTCCTGTTATATATTATATCCAGTTTAGGACTTCACTGTTTATGAAAAAGAACCTGGAAATGGTTCTGAGGAGAAGCACACAGATGGTTATTTGATCATAAATAAGACCTTGAAAATATTAAGTGAGACAACTCTCTTACATATGAGGAGTGCTGTTACTCAGAAGAGGGACTATTTGTACTTTATCATCCTTGAGGAGAGACCATGGAAGAGGACTTTGGCTGCAACATGAGGAATTTAATTTAGAAATCAAGATGATGTGACATTGTGATTGAACGTTCAAACAGGTTAGAGAAGTGGCAGTGAACTCTTCTTAGAGGTCTCAGAAATTTGACATTAATAGTACCTTGAGGAGGTAACATTGGTGATTTTGACTGAATCCTTTCTGAGAGAGACGAGTTGGCCGATGGCCCTGCTAGCCAGGAGATTGACCCCGTATGTACTTCCCTACAGCTGCGGGGTGAGCCTCTTGCCAGCTACGTTGCTTTGAGCCGATTTGACACAGAGCAGTTGTTTGTAAACCCCCGAGGCCCTTTCAGCATCTCAGACGCTGAAGCTGTTCACAGAGCTTCCTGTGGGCTTCAAGTTCAGACCTCAGTAAACTTGAAGAATCCATCTGGTGTTGGCTGAGTCTAGAATTCTGGAATGTAAGATAATTTGGACAAAAGCAGAAGCTAAGTGGAAACCTCAGAGTACTATAAGTCCTTGTGAAGTTGGGAAGCCTAAAACCCTCTTATTTTTCCCCTCAAATGGAGCTGAATGGATGAACAGTTTTGTGTGGTTTATATACTATTAGTCATCTTGCAGCGCTGTGAGACCCAGGCCACTCCCACCACCAATTATATTTTTTTGGTGGGAAAAGAATATAAACCAACCACACTATCTTCACTCAGTCTCCCGTTTGTTCTCTTAAAAATTTATCCTTGTGTAGGAAACATTTTGTATTCTTTTAAAGGAAGGATTTCACGAAATGTCTTTACAGTGACATTTGTATCATATTTTAAAGCTTTCATTGGCATTATGATTATTGTGTCTATGTGTCTAAAGATCTGTGTGAAAATGTATCGACATAAAGGTTATTAAAGTCTAAACAAGAAAAAAGAGAAACTTTTACTTAATATGTGCTTTGGTATCATGATGGTCCCCAAGTTTAAAATTGTGGTAAGCTTAGAAAGGATGTTGATTTTTCTTTTACCTAATATAAATTGTTATTTAACCAGTTATAAACAAGATAAGTAGCTATTTCCATGGCTAATTATGTTTATGTGTTTATCTTTGTACATGTTTTCTATTCCATCTCCCTTTTTAGATTGATTATGTGCTTAAATTAGTTACCTTAGGACCTAAAACAGTGGCACTGTACCAGTTATGGCCAGAGTAAAAATATACGTTGCTGCTGAACAGAATAATTAGCTACTAGCCTAGATTAATTTGCTCGTGGTATAGTCACTTAGCTCATTTATTTTTCTCATTTATTTATTCATTTAGTGGCTACTCTGTGCCAGGAGTCATGCTTTGCACTGGGGATAAATAACACATATCCCATGCTTTCCAGAAGCTTGCAATCTGTTCAAGGGAAACAGGCATATGACAAAAATAAGGGCAGTTATATAGTTAGGACTCTTTGGGTTGCATGTGACAGAGACCCAACTTAAACTAGTTTAAGAGAAATGGGGAATTCATTGGCCTACAGAATCCAGTGAAGTTCTGAACTAAGCATGAAAGACAGGGGTGCGGCCAAGCCTTGGGAACAGCTGGCAATGGTAATTTCCCCTAGCACTGAATTTCCCTCTTCTACCGCTATGTTTTTCTTTACAGTGACACCTTCGTTGTCCCTCATTGCAGGCCAGATTCATTCCCTGTGGTGGTGATCTCACTACTGCAACTCTTGTCTAGCAACTTTATGCTTTCCACAAAGGAGAGGGATCAATGAACTTTCAAAGCTTTGGTTTAAAAAATTCTTGAGAAGTTCTCTGATCATACTGGCTTAGACCAGGGGTCCATTTCTAGATCAGTCAAGTGTGGCCATTGGGAGAGGGTCATGTAAAAATGTGGTTTCTCTTGAAATAGCTACAGGGGTTGAGATGGGGAGGGCAATTCTGGAAGTAGAGTTCCAGAATGCCAAACCGTATGTATCCTAGAATTATAGGCGCCATGATAGAAATCTGATCGGATATCATTGAGGGCATTAAATCAGGCTTATTCCACTTAGGGGAATCAGTCAACTTTTACAGGGAAAATGTGATACTTTAACGTGGCTTTGAGACATATATATTTATTCTTCAAGTAGATGATGGGGTTTGGGTTGGGAGAGTGGGAGGAGGGTATAGGACTGGTGAAAAAGGAAGTCTGGAGAAGTAGGTTGGGACCAGAACAGTGAAAATCTTATATTTCATGTTCTGTCCTGTAGACAAATAGTAAAAGATATGTTTTGAAAGAAACACCCAAAAGTTCCTTTAGAATGTTTTCCAGCTGAGGGAAGGAAACCATACATCTCACTGTTTTTCTTCACAGTATGAATTTAAAAGACATAATTTTCTTAAGGCTGGCATTTTTTGTTTGTTTGTTTTTTGTTTTTTTGTTTTAATTTATTTATTTTATTTATTTACTTTTGGCTGCGTTGGGTCTTTGTTGCTGTACGCAGGCTTTCTCTAGTTGTAGTGAGCTCGGGCTCTAGAGCGCAGGCTCAGTAGTTGTGGCTCACGGGCTTAGTTGCTCTGCGGCATGTGGGGTCTTCCCAGACCAGGGCTCGAACCCGTGTCCCCTGCATTGGCAGGCGGATTCTTAACCACTGAGCCACCAGGGAAACCCCAAGGCTGGCATTTTGAAAGAAGATTTATGCGTGTGTCTTTAAAAGAAGTATATGTGAAATTTTATAGCTTTTTAATAAGGTATATTAGCATACAGACTTTGTAATGTTGGGGAGTACCATTAAAGATACTAGACATATGGCCTTGATACTAGTGTCTGACCTTTGGAGGAGAGAGAAGGAATGGATTAGAAGGTGGGGAAAGTGGGAAAAGCAAGTTAGACTGAGACGGGGGTTGGAAAAGATGGGCAGAAGATAAAGATCCAGTGTTAAACTGGAAATGGAGGCCACTTGCAGAAAGAAGTGGTTCTAGGAACAGAAAAAATGGTTCCACAGGTAGGTAGAAAGTGTGAGTGGTAACAGTAAGGTATATCGGTATTTCTAAGCCTATACATTAATTCCAGAATTGTATTATTGGAATCAGTTGAACTTGAGAACTGGAATTGACAGTCCATGGTATTAAAGTATTGCATTCTTATTAAGCTTTTTGAGTTAGGGCTTGCAAATATTAATAACTGCCCAATTAATTAGGCAGCAGTCATGAAGCCAGGAGCCTTGACTTTTATGTCTTTCAGTGTGGCCGCCTCAGTATTAAGCACATAGGAACACCGACCTATTGATTGATTTCTAGTAATTTTGCAAGTATATCTTACAGGGTATAGTACGTATACTTAGCTAAGATACATTTATATTAACTTCTCGACTGGAAAACTAAATTTAAGTAACCAGGATTTTCTCTAAATAGTGGACTGATTTCTTACCTTTACAATCAGTGCAGTGATTTTAAGACCACTCGAGACCAATAACATAGTGTGTGATTAGATATTTGTTTTTGGTTTGGGGAAGATTTGCTTAACGTGGACCAGATTTCAGAATGACAAAACAAGTTTCCCTGGCAAGTTTGGTATCAAACTTTTGTTTTGTTATACTTGATTATGTACTTTGGCTGCATAAACCAAATATATGTTCCAGTCCAATTTAGTCTCTGCTCAGAGCGATTCTCCTTATTTGTCCAAAAGTTTCAGAACTAATTTTTTTTTTTTTGCACTCACTCTGAGCATTCAGTCCCCTATGTAGTTCAGGGACAACAGACATCCCAAGGATGTGGGTTTGACTCATGACTTTTATAGTGAAGGAGCAGGACATGCTATTTTAGTCATTTTCAATGGTGGCAAGTTGGATGCCAGATGTTTCAAAGAATAAAGTATCCTACTCCTAGGGAACCACGTGCAATGTAGATGTGTTTTCCGACATAGATGAAAGAAAAGTCACTCGGACTTCTATATGCTATAGGTTAAGCAAAATGCTTCCTGTTCATTGTCTATGCTTCCAGTGAGCTCATGTCTCTCATGGAAAAGTCTTTAGCATATTCTGTATTTGGCCTGAGAGAAAAACGGCTTTGGAATCCCAGGTTATATCCTATGGAAATGGAAAAACAACCCAGTCTTTCCCTCCTGCTGCAGGGAAAAACCCTGTTCTTCCCTAGTATGTTTTTATCCCTGGTGTGTCTTCTTTTTCACTCATAGGACACTTCCCTGCTGACACCTCTGTTCACCAAATGTGTAGAGGTGTTTTTCCCCACAACAAGTGATTGCCTGTGACACCAGCTGGGTGTCCTACAATTTAAGTCAATTCTGACGCTCTCTACCCGGAGACAGTGTCACATCCCACAGGTTAAAGGCCCAGCCCCACGAGATTGGCCTTCCCCCTTCACCCCGTCAGATGTCAGTCACCAACTCAAGTTACCACCTGTTCATCTGACCAGCTGGCTAGAGATCGGCGGTTCCAATGACCCTCTCCTTGGGTTGGACTAATTTGTTAAAGTGGCTCACAGATCTCAGGGAAACACATTTACCAGTTTATTAAAGGATATGGTAAGGGATACAGAGAAACAGCCAGATGAAGAGATGTATAGGGCAGGGTCTGGGAGGGTCCAGAGCATAGGAGCTTCTGTCCTGTGGAGTTAGGGTGAGTTGCCCTTCCAGTGAGATGAGTTCATCAACCTGGAAACTCTCTGAACCTCATGCATTTGGGATTTTATGGACGCTTCACCTAGGCATGACTGAGCATTAACTCTATTTTCAGCCCTTCTCCCGTCTCAAGAGAATGTGGGGCGTGGCTGAAGATTCCAAGCTCCTAATCATGGCTTGGTCTTTCCTGTGAGCAGCTCCCATCCCAGGAGCCCATCCAGAGTTGCCTCATTAGAACAGAAGACACTTCTATCCCCCAGCAAATTACAAGGGTTTCAGGAGCCCTGTGTCAGAAACCAAGGTTAAAGACCAAATATTAGAACAAAAGATGTTCCCAGTCTCTAATCACTTAAGAAACTACAAGGGTTTCAGGAGCTCTGTGCCAGGAACCTGGGCAGAGACCAATATATATATTTTCTATTATCTCACACTTACTCACAGCTCATGGATTCAATTGTTTGACATAGGGACATGGTGAGTCAAAAATAATTTTCACAAAAGAGAATTGCATTATATGCTTAATTTACAAAACTATTTCGGCGAATCATGCAATTAAGGCAAAAACCAATTTTTTTGGCATGAATTCCTCTTCTGCATTTGTTAAATGGTTTTCTCAGTATTCCTGTTGGGTATATGAATCACGGGATTCCCAATTATTTGATATTTGTGGAGTATGAAGTTGAATATATTTAAACTTGAGAAAAGTCATCCAACAAGTGAGTCACAAGTGAGAAATATCCAATACAAATATGCTATTTCCCCTAAATTCTGACTAAGAAAAAATAAATATGTTTATCATTTTTTCAATTATTTTTAACAAAGGGTCATAATGACACACTAATTGAATATGAATATTAGAGTTGGACAGTTTCTAGAAATTCTCTGGTCCAAGTCATTAATTTTCAGATGAGAAAAGCAGAACTAGAGAGTTGACCTTATATGTGCCTATTCATCTGCCCAGGGATGTGAGCCACTCATATGCCAGAGAAGTCCTGTGACAGCCCATCACCAGACTCATGGCCAATAACACCATCATCTGTACACTGGGTGTTGTCATGTGCCAGACACCATACGTGTCTTATTTCATCCTTGCAATAATCCAACGAGGTCCTTAACACTATTATCTCAGCTTAATAGGAAAAGAGAAGGAAAGAGTGAGAGAGAGAGAGAGAGAGAAAGGAGAGTTAGAGGGGTGAATTCACTTCCTCAATTAAATGATGAAAGAGCTTTGGATCCTGGTCTCCCTGACTTCAAAATCCTGTCTGTTGTCAACCATTCCGCCATTAAATAATGGTGCTATGGTGAACCAGTTGTCAAGTATGCAAGGTTTAAAGCAAGTGTGTGACAAGATCAATGCAGAATTTTTGGTGGAATGATCTAAACTGGGTGTGTGATTCTGGAGGGGAAGAGACTATTTGCATGTGTGCTGGAGCTCCTTCGAGTGGAGAATGTAGCCTATCTCCTACTTTATTAAGTGCGTTCTCTGCTTTAATTATCCTGGTGCCTATCCTCAGAGTCTTTCTCATTCTCCTCCCTGCTGTCAACCCAGGTTTAGAAGGAGGATGGAGGAGATAAGCAGATGAATAAAAATAAGCAGGAAACGTTGCACTGATTCATTCTATAAATAGTTATTGAGCAAATACATGTGCCAGATACTCTTCCTCTTCCTGACCTCATAAGGCTTACATTTGTGTGTGTGTGTGTGTGTGTGTGTGTGTGTGTGTGTGTGTGTGTAGGATGCATATAAACAAGGAACTTTATTTGACTGTAAATAACTTTTCCCAGGAGTAGCTCCTTATATGAATGAACACGTTTGGGGAATACGGATTAATATTTAGATGTATTTAAAACTTTTTTTTCCACTAAGTTTCTAATGCTAAGTTCCAAGGCTGAACTTTTGATGCCGATGATATTGGTGCTGATCTCTGATCTCTTAATTGATCAAAGGCCTTGCAGTACTGAAATGGCTGTTCTCAAAAAATTGTTTTCAAAGCTCTCTGAAGCTCCACGGACACTTCATTTTTGTATATGTTGTACCTGTTTGCTGAAAAATCCATCCTGTAGATGGCTAAAAACTCCAGGGTATAGGCTGGGTGAGAAAAGTGAAATAGGATGTGGTATGAGAGTAACCGGCAAAACAAGGGAGAGGAAGTTTTTCCTCTTTCCCCTAGTTTTTCTTCTGCTTGGGAATAAATATGCAGGAAACTCTTATGTCGATGGCAGCTTTAGCTTTTTTTCTTTTCTTTTTTTTTTTTTAAAGCTATGGAGATATTTATAAAACACAAACAAACTGCATCTGGAAACATTTCGAGCTAAGGCACTGTAAAAAATGTGTTGGATGATATATTGGGAGGAGAGTTGGTTTAAAGTAACACTAAAACTCAAAGTGAGATCGTTTATGTCTCTGTTGTATGTCTGGAGGAAAGAAGTCCAATGGTATTAGCAAGGCTGTGCTCTATGAAGCCTTTAGGGATCTAGGTGCCTCCTAGCTTGACATTTCACCACCTGCTTAAGCTCCAGACATCATGCCACTCTTCAGGTAGCAGGTGGAAGGAGAAGGAAGGAGAGAAGCCCGTTCTCTCCCTTTAAGGATATTTATCATAAGTCCCACATTACTTCTGTTAAGATCCCTCAGGCCAGAATTTAAACAAATGGCTCTACCTAAATGCAAAGTGGCTGGGAAAAAGAGTGACCAAATGCCCAACTAGCTCAGGAATTCTATGACTATAGAAAACAAAAGGATAGCAAGGGATAGCTGTACTCAGTTAACTGTACAGATAACTGTACCAGTTTCTGCCCCAGATGACTCTCACTCTTTTCTCTGCCCCAAGTTCCACATGTCTATAATTTTAAATCCAGAATGAACATGCTTTCAATGAAATCTATTCTTTCCCCATTGTTTCTGAGATGCAAAACACCTTTTCATGCCCTGAGACACACTGTGGCCTGAAGCTGCTATTAGGAAAAGAGGAATAGCGAATGGGTTTGCAGCTTGCTCTGGGCCCACTGAAATTTCACAGACACCGTAGCAGCATCTCTGCATGACCCGCTCTTTTCAGAAGGATGCCTTTAAAGTTGCAAAACAATTCAGGTTCCTTCAGGCACCTGGAACCCTGGTGCGCCATTGCCTGACTCACTTCAAATTGAGAAACAGTTGGGACCTGGGACCAAAACTCCTGCTGCCTGACCTCCGGAGGATTTTCCTTTTTGGAGTTTTAATAGGTGTCATCAGCCCAGTAGGGGAGACTCTTGGCAAACCTGAGGCTTTCTCCTTCCAGAAGCTCACTGATACTGCCTCTGTGAAAGGGCCAAATTTGTCAGTGGGAAAAGAATTTTAAGAAGTATCATGAAGTAAACTGTTTTGCCGTGCTCTGAATATTGACCCTTAGTAATAAAAGCTTCTTACATTTTCAAACATGGCACTGAATCATCTCTTTAAATAATTAGCAAGTAGGGAGACAAGGTGCAGGCGTTCACTTAGCTCTTTGAAAAGGAAAACTTTAGTGGACTTGGGCACACTGGGAAAAAGTGAATCAAATAGAGGTGCACTCAAGTTAAATACTGGGATTATTTTTTCAAAGGTTTTATATGTGTCTGCCCACATAGAGGAGATTTATTCTTAGGCATTTTTCAAGTTAAATATTTGCTACCTTTAGAGAGTAACCCTGTCCTTCAATTATTTTTTTTTCTCAGTCTCTTCCCTCATCCACTTTAAAAATGATCCAAACGTTCCACTCACTGAGTGTGGGAAGGCAGAGCAGAAAGAGGGAAAGAATGACAGAAACTCAGTGAAGGCCATCAGAGACTGCTGCCAAGAAGCATCTTGAAGAGGTTAATAATGCTCAAACGTTAATAATGCCTTTACCTTGAAGACATCCAGCTACTGTGCGGAGCTTGAATTATCCATCTAAAAGCAGCAATTCAAAGTTTAATTGTCTACGTGTAATACATAGAAATATTTGTCTGGACCAAGTTCATTCGCAGATGTTGGTCAGTTTTCTGAGTTTTAAAAAGTGTTACTCATTATATCATGTGGAACCTCCGTTCCTTGTCCTTTCCAGCCATAGTTATATTGGTTTCCAAATTCAGAACTGTGACAGCATTCCAGCAGAATATCCAAAGTTGTTTTTACGGTCTTTGACAGAGAAGAAAAGAAAACATATTGGGTAAAGTATGAGAGAATTCTCCTTCTCCTAAATTTCCTGACACCAAAAAGAAACAAAACGAAGAAACAAAGGGACTAGAAAATAAATGTGTGTCTGGGAATCCGAAGGATACATTTCCTCATAATATACCTGTTTCAGTAAAAGCTTGCACGGGAAATGTTTGCCTGTTCCTCAAATGTCGTAGCTTTCCTTTGGTCTCTCTTGGTGGATCCAATTTCTCAGCAGTACGATGTATTCCTTGTTGTCTCTAGTATTTTCAATGGACAAGAGTCATCTGGTACATAATCCATGGCTGGGCTGGAGGCTGGGCACAGCTGGCCACAGCTGGCCACAGCTGTGCTGGGGTAGCCTGAGAACTGAGCTGTTCATATAAGGTGGTTTAAGAAGGTATTTGCAAGTGAGCAGACAGCGGGCTCTGGGCCAGTCTCAGCTGCTGATGGGGGTCAGCCTCCTGAGGGCACGACACTGGTCGTTGGTGGTCACAGAGATGGAGCTGAACAGAAAATGGCACGTTCACTACCCTGAAGGCCGGTGTCACCGCTGACTCTCGACCTCTCTGGGGTCAAGTCGACGTACCTCGTAGAGTGAAAGGCCATGCCCTTTTCATTCCCGCCTTTTAAGGCTCTTCCCCACAAATCCCTCTTCGGAGAAATCTTAGCAGTGGCACTGCATTTTCTTTAATATTTGAGTGTGTATTTATAGGGACCCTTTAAATAATTTGTGTGTGATTGAGTCTGAAAAGCATGTAATGTCTTGTTCGGGGAGGGCTAGTCCTCAGAGGATGAAAACTAGTGCCAAATTGTCACTCTGGGGCGGCAGTAGATCAGCAATTATTAAGATGAACAGGACAGAGAGTAGTGAATTGGCAGGAGGGGCTTGGTTTGGTTTGGTTTTAGACAGGCAAGGGAAGGAGCTTGAATTCACAGAGTAAGATAGCCCTGGATGTCAGAGATTAGAATGGGAAAAGGTCAAATCCAGAGAAGAATCATCAATAGCAAGAATTTTTCATTCCTGAGATATCAAAATAGGTGGGGTCCAGGCTCTAGAAGATGTCAGGGTGTAGCACGGAGGAGACAAGCTTTTGGCAAAATGGAGGATGTTTTCACTTTCCTTTTATGGACTTCTGACTACATGTGGGTGCTTGTCGTCAAAGCGAGACTTGTGGGCGGTCCCCTCCTAATTTAACAATGCCAGAGGTAGTCAACCTTCTGGGAAGGGCCTACACGCATCTATCTGAAGTTGGTCATGGCTTTGTGACCATCACTTATTTTGAAAGTTCACTGCCAAATGAAGTTACTTTGGAACTTTACTTAAAATTCTCTCCCAGTATAAGCAGGGGATAATTTAAAATCATTTCCCATATTCTAAGACGTAGTTAAATTGTCACCTTACCCAGTGTTTCTTCGGGGATTGAATAAGAAAGCTTTAGAGTAAAAATGAAAGACCTAAATTTTGGAGGACTTTCCATTAAGTTTAATGTCTTCTGTGGTATTGTAACATAGCATTTTCCTGAGACAGCTAAATAAATCATGCAGAATGGGCATGTAAAAGAAAATAGTAACAGGATATTGTAGTTAAGGAAAAAAGTCATGAAGATAAAGGTTGCCTAAGGTTGAAATTTCTTGGTGACATTAATGAAGATAGTGCAGCTTCAGCGATATCTCTTAAACCAGATTGGTAGGGCTGGACTCTGCTGTTTGTGTGTGTTGGGGGGATGGGGACCAGTCCTCTCTCTCTCTCTTTCTCACATGTGTCTTTATCCATCTTTTCAGGGCTGTTGGCAAATGAGTGCAATGAGTACGAGGAGAAGCTTGCTCTGTGGTTCTGGGGGCCCAAGGAAAGGGTTAGCCATCCAGGCCCAACTTTTGGCATCTTTCCTGACTAGGTCAAAGCCAACAGGGAAAAGAGCCAAAGCTACCTCTCCCCTCTCAAAGGCTGCCAGGAGGGTCGAGGGCCTCAGGTAGCTCAGGCCAAGAATTTCCCCTCCGTGTCTGTCATGTCCATGGCATATAGTTAAATGATGTGGGCTGGCCATGCTCTCCCCTGGGCAACAGTGTTTTTAATTGCTTCACCATACTTAACCCTCCGTCTCCACCCAAAGAACAATTTAACCTTCTTTTTGAGTTCCTGCTACAAAAAGGTAGGAGAGTTTCATGTATTTTTAGAAGTGAGTACTCACTGAGTGCTTTTTGTGTACCTGGTACCAAACTCTGAGCTGTGGCAGTAGGAAGAGTTTATTTTTTAATTTTTTTATTGAAGTATAGTTGATTTACAATGTTGTATTAGTTTCAGATGTGCAGCAAAGTGATTCAGTTATATATATATGTATTCTAGGAAGAGTTTAAAAGACATTATCCTTACCCAGTGAATGTCCTTACCCATACGGTAACATAAAGGTATGTACAGCACCGTAAGAGGGTGTGGAGGCAGTAATTGCAGTAGAGCTAGAGCTGGGAAAATTATAAAGACAAGTTTTATGAGAACCAAACATTTTACAGACCAAATTTTCATGGACTCTGGTGCCTGTTTTATTCTATGCACCTTTCCTGGTAGTATTGTAAGCCTTAGGGACGCAGGCATGGGTTAACATACATACTTATTCCTTTCCCACAGTTGTTTTCTCTTATTTCATGAGGACACCAAAACTAGTGGGAAAAGGCCAATGAGGAAATTCTTGGGGGAAAAATACCCCACACATAATACTTGCATTTCTGATGAGAAAACCCAAAGGGAAAAAGGTACTCAATACACAGGATGCTGGCAAAATATTTTACCAGGATATAGTTTTGACCAGGTTACTATTTCCGCTGGGATAGAATGTGTTTTACTTTTTAAAAATTATCTCTTGATCTCCTTTATACACTCTCCATTATGGCCCCTTATGTAGAAATACGTACTACATGCTATTCTGCATTCATTTTAGGCTAGTCTGGAGAATTTCAGGGAGAACCCATGCAGTTCTCCGACCAGGCTTAGCTGTTGAGATCATAGAAATTCTTTTTTTTTGTCTCCAAATGTGAGTCTGAAGGCTAGAACCCTGACTGTTGGCACGTGACTAGCTTTCATGGCCCAAATAGTCCCTAGAAACAAAAGAAATGCATTTCCATAGTCACATGAATCAAACAGGGGACTTGGTTTTATTCCTTACTAGGGGACCACTTGACAGTTTTTTTCGTTCTAAGTGATGTGACTTATATGTAGTCCCGATGCATTCATTTTCCATCCTCACTTTCCTTCCTCCCAAAGTATAAAAGGAACATGACAAAATGATCTGATACTTGCTATAGATAACAAGATTCTCTCTATGTATCTTTGCCATAGAAAGGCCCACTGAAGAATTAGGCCTGGTGTATTTTTGTCATTTCGAGCAATTATGTTGCATGGCCCTTAGCTTTGGTTTTGGCTTTATAACGTAATGCATAGCCAAGGTGTCAATACGGCGACTGTGAGGAATCCAGATATCATTCTGCCTTAATGGCTATAACATGGTGTGAATGTGGAAACCAGAAAGTTCATTTTTGAAGTCTGAAAGCAGCAGAGAACAGATGAGGGTAACAGAGCAAAGCTTACTTCCAGCCTTGGCTACTTCTGGCAGGACATTCTTCTCTCATTACTTCATACAGACCAGATAGGAAACAAGGTGTTCTGCAGATACGATTCTTGCTAATCAGAAGAGCAGGAGATCTGCTTACACAGTTAGTGCAACCACACATCGCCTGTTACTAAAGACTTGCTGGCCATGTTCAGCTCTGTAGATTACAGAACCTCTCAAACTTCACCGTATCTGCAAATATTTGGAGACTTAGTGGGTCTAAGGTGGAGCCCAGCTATTCTGCAATTTAATAAGCTCCCAGGAGATGCTAATGCTGCTGGTCTGGGGACCACACTTGGGTACCAAGGCACTAGGGCATGATGCTGAAGTGGCCCAGATGGCAGGTCTAATAACAATACCAACAGGTTAACTTATCTCTCATCCCTGAATCAACTGCACTCTGAGTCTTAGTTAACCTCCTTTTAAATACTTGCTGTTAGTCAAGAAGAGGATCTGGTGTTGACAGAAGAATGACAGGCCTAGGGCTAGAGGATGTATGGAATGGTCTCAGGGGACTGGGGGAGCCCTCACACTCCCATTCTCCTGTGATTCCTTAAGCTCTACCTGATAGAGAGTCATTTGTATTAACAAATAATACCTTTAAAATGTTAGATCTTAGTTTAAATTAGTTTCACTAGCTGGTTTACTTCTAACTGGAAACTGCTGATGGGAGAGATGGGTCATTGAGGAAAACCTGGGATAAGGATAGGAGTTTAAAGACTTGTGCAGGAAAAACACTCCTGCGTGTTTCCTTTACTCTCACCTTACTATCACACTTCACTTTATTTCTGACACTTCTGGTCCCTAAATATGTGGAGTTTTTTCCCCCGACACCAAGCAATTCTCTGACACCAGTAGAGTGTCCTATAATTTAACTTAGTTCTGACCCTATCTACCTGGGGATACTGTCAGATCCCACAAGATAAGGACTCATTCCCACAAGACTGACCTCCCCCGACTTCAGATGCCAACCGCAAGTCTTCTGACTGACCAACTGTAAGTCAGGGTTCCCATGACCCCCTTCTTGGGTTTGAGAGTTTGCTAGAATGGCTCACAGAACTCAAGGAAACATATACATTTACTGATTTATTATAGAAGGCTATGATAAAAGATACAGATGGGCATCCAGATGGAAGAGATGCATAGTGCAAGTAATGAGGGAGGGAAGCTCGGAGCTTCCATGACCTCATTGGTGCACCATCCTCCTGGTCCTCTGTGTGTTCAGCAATCTGGAAGCTCTCTGAACTCCATCCTTTGGGGATTTTTATGGAGTCTTCCTCACATAGGCATGATGGATCATTAATTCAGTTTCTAGTCCCTTACCCTCTCCTGAAGGATGGATGGTGGGTGTGCAGCTTCCAAGCTTCTAATAAGCATGGCTTAGTCTTTCTGGTGACCAGTTCCTATCTGGAAGCTATCTAATCACCTCATTAGAACAAAAGACACTCCTATCGCCCAAGAAATTCCTAGGGATTTAGGAGCTCTGTGCCAGGAACTAAAGGAAGAGACAAATATATATAGACCAATATTTATAGAAATGTGTATACACGCGCGCGCGCGCGCACACACACACACACACACACACATTCTTTTTCTATTATTTCACGGAACTGGAACAAATGAGGAAAGGTAGTTTTGGAGTATGTGGCATTTCAGAAAATAGTTATCTGTAAGGGGCAAAAGACAGTCCAGGAGAGAATAGGAGTGTGTGCTGGTTGGTCTGGTGAGGACTGGGGCATCCTGGGGGCCCAGTTTGGGTGGCTAGTCCTGGAACAAATGGATGACATCACCAATGACCAGCTCAAAATGCACATTCCATTGATCACAAACCAACTGTATCATCTTCCTTTATGGGAAACAGCCTAAATTAAAAACAAAACAAAAACTCCCTGAAGGAAACATTCTCCACCTTTTTTTTTTCAGATGTATTTCTCCCAGTTTGGCTACAAAGAAAAGATTTCTCACAGTGTTTATACCTGGAAAGAAATTGGGAATGCCAGAAACCTCACAGTGTCCAGATCAGTTTTCTTTCCAAATCTGGGATGCAGCACTCTGTTTTGAACGACAAAGAGAGGTCAATTATCAGATTTGTGCATTTATACTGGTTTTATGTCAGTGGTACCAGTGTGACTTGAATGCTTGTGAAGAATGCAGTTTCCTAGAAACTGCATTTAAGAAAAACACTTAAAAATATTTTGACCATTGTATGGTTGGGATTTTTAGCCTCAATGGATCTGATGTACTTAATGGGCATGGAATTATTCCAATTGCACCATAATCTCAAATAAGTTGATTTTTTTTTTTTTAACAGCAAATTGTGAGAATGAGAAGCTTAGAAGGGACGGTGGGGAAGTGATAGGTGCTATGTGCCTCTTTATTGTAACTTATTATGTTTAATCATTATAATTACACTAGTGTGTAACTCCCTTAGGGTCAAAGACCAGGTAATCTAATGGAATAAGAATTAGGAAATCAGGGCCCTGATTACTATCTGAATTTCTACCATTTAATTACATCAGCTATATCACAAAACATTATCTAATGCTTGGTGAACGTGGTCCATGATCTTTAGTAGCTGTGTTTTAATAATAAAGATTTAAAAGTAACAGTTACCATTTATTGAAGATAAACTATATGGCTAGTACTATTTTAGGTACATTACAATCTTAGCTCATTTATGACTTTCTTAATAACCTTTTTTCTGTAAAATGATGATAATGTTGGCCATTGGTTATAGCCTGCATGTATGCAATGCTTTATATTTTTAAGAGACCTTCTCTATATATTTTCATTAACCTATTCAGTTTTTCATGAAGTAGTTCTAATTCCCTGATACAAAATTTTGCTGAGATTTCATAGAGAATCTTGACTGTGAATCAAAACCTCTTTGCATCTGGGGTGGAGAGAAAAGCGGAGATAGCATTGCTTTTTCCTTTCCAATTCCAACTGTGAAGAGTGAGACAGGGGTGTCTGTGTGGAGCCATTGGGCTGAAGATTTTCATCTACAAACCAGGTATTTGCGTTTCCTTCCACATTTTCCCCATTTCTGCTCTGCCTGTGGACTTAAGTTTCACCCTCTCTGTGGTACTTTTTTTCTTTCATTTTGTCTTTTTTAATTTGTTCAAGTCATGTTGGTTTAGATCTTCTGGTAGTTGGCTTATCTTGACACTGACTTTGACCAGCTTTTAAAAACTCTCCTAATATTGAAGACAAATGCAGTTACCATTTAGATGATAAATGGCAGCATGTTTCACATAAGGAGGCCTGGTAGATATCCATTATTGAGAATTTAATAAAATTACCTGTAATCATATTGGCAGAGCAATTTCTTAGGGCCATGTGCTTATTTATTAAAATGATTTTTAAAAATATACTGAACTAGATACTTTTCTAGTAACATTTCACCTGTATTGGACTATTTTTTAACTCTAAGGTATATTTTATATTACCTGTATATCCCATCCCATTATCATCCTAGGATAGGATCCCCCAGAGTAAAGGTATCTTTTTTACTAAATCACTCTGCTCATTTTTCTATGGGCCGTGAGTTATCCTTCTACACATAAGTGGCAAGGTAGCATTGCTTATATGCTAACGTCTATCCTTGTGAGATGCCTGAACCTCCTTTTTCAATATTTTCCTGAAGTTTTTCTTTCATAAGGATAATACCAAGAATTGTAAGCTTCCTGGTAGGCTAATAATAATCTGGTGATATTTAAACCAATTATCTGTCCATCATTTATTTCATGGGTTGAGAAGAACCAGATTATGCTTTAATGAAAGTTGTACTAAATGCTATGTGGCATCCTGGAGATCTTGGAATAGTTAATGAGTATTAGTGGAAAAACTGGTGATTCGAATAAAGTCTGTGGTTTGGTTAATAGTATTGTACTGATGTCCATCTCTCAGCATTGACAAATGTACCACAGTTCTGCCAATGTTAACATTCGGGGAAACAGGGCGAAGCTACAAAGGAATCTCTACTCTTTTTGTGATTTTTCTGTAAATCTAAAATTATTCCAAAATAAAACAAATATTTTAAAAATCCCAGCCCTCAAATTGTATGCCTTTTCTTTATCTTCAAAATAAATTTATTATATGTTTTGAACACAACATAACATTTTAACATCCTTGGAATTTTATTTTATTTCACAGTTTGTCACGCATTAAGAGAGAATATTCACCAGTGACACTCATTAAATACAGGAGTAGCTTACATGAATAGAATGATAAAGTCTTGTAAAAATACCTATAAAAGTTTTCCCCCCACCCCTGGATTATGTCAGCTAAACATTTGCGACATCTTGGCTTTTCTTACTCTAGTTTTCTTTTGTGTGATATTCTAACATCTCAGAAAATGTACTAAAGAACTGAACCCAGATAATAGATAAAAAGTTTAAGGTACGGCTTACATATGGAGGAAATTTTAGACAATGTTAAAAATGTGAGAAAACATGGGTTCCAGACGAAGAACACTAGTAGACAAGGTCCCTAGTAATTGACAATATTTCTAGGTTTAGGTAATGTGCTCCCAGCATCTGCATCACTGGTACATGCTGAGAGGTTAGGAAATTTTGGAACTGTGTAAATTGGGGTTCACAATTTTATTTTGTCTTCCTACAAAAAAATGTGTTTCCTGATTGGCTCAAGATGATAATTATGGGACTTCAGATTTTAACTAACAGATGAGTCAGATATTTATTTTGGTGCAGGAGATTCTGAGGTCCTTAAAGCCCACCCCCGAGGCAGCCTTTTACTGAAGACGGAGCCTATAAGGAAAACACCGAGTAACAGGTGTAGAGACATCCGGCATTGGTTTTTGTCCTTGGAGACAAATCTCTTCCCACATAGTGGAGAGTTGTAACTAGACACACAAAGACAGGAGAACTCCTAACCTCTGCAGACATAACCAACCATAACACTGTCACTATGTGAGAGGGGAAGAGGTGCTCTCGAGCCAGGCCGTCCTGGATGCAGCCGTCATTGTGGTAGGAACTCACCCAGTGACCTCTATACATGTTTAACCTTTCCTGCCACATAATCTATTTCATGACCAAGGTTATAAACTAGAATGACTGACAAGAGAAATTATGAAATCTGTAATGCACATTAGGCATTTTTTTTTTCTATCGTGAGTAAGGATTTTTGAGTCAAAAAGAACTGGGTTTTTACCCTAGCTCTACCATTTGCTCTCTCTAGGACCCTGGGCAAGGTACTTATCCATCTGAGCTTCAGTTTCCTTGCTTCTAAATTGCAGATTACAATAATGCCAATTTTATAGGATCGTTTTGTGGGCTACGAGAGCAAAGTGCCAAGGCCAGCACATGGCACCAAAGAACCCGCGAGAACCCGTTGTGTGTTCATTCTCCCCACCGGCTCTGAGCTCTCTGTAGTTTAACTGAGGAACATGAAGGGCTTCGTGTGCACATGAACACACGTGTGTGCACATATAGACAGCTCCCCCAGGCTTTGGCCGTACGTGGAGTTCCCATTCCATTTCTGATTTTCTCTGAGACCGTATTCATTCTCCTCCTCCTCCCACTTCCTTCCTCCTTCTGTCACCAATACCTTCCTTCGCTCCTTTTTCTTTCTTTCTCTTCCTCCCTTCCCCCTCCCACCCCAACACTTTTCTTCTGTCCTGCTCCCCGCTCTCCTCCTCTCTTTCTCCCATTCCCCCTCCCAGGGTTTTCAGACTTCTTAACAACAGGTACGATGGGGAATGTTCACACATATAAAGGAACTAGGATTAAACCTCAATGCTTAATTGCATTGTTGAAAATTCCAGACATTTCATTTTTTTATAAAAAAAGCTGCCTAATACTGCATTAGAAGCAAACTTAGTCCTAAAGCAGCCCACTGACTGTAAGTAACACAAAAGCAAACAACGCTCCTCCCCTGCAACCAAAATGGCCATTCAAAAGAGAAGGATGTTTGAAAAAGAATATATATGTTCCTGGATCACTTTGCTGTACACCTGAAGCTAACACAGTGTTGTAATTGAACTAAAATACAAATTTTAAAAAATGGTTAAAAAAAAACAACAAAATAGGAGGATGTCGTGTCGTTACTACCTGTAGAAAGACCACACCACCCCTCTGTGGTCACATGCTGGACTATTTTCAGAAATAGTACAGTAGTTGATGACTTTGATCAGGTTTCTATTTTTATTTTCCCACATAGCTAAGGTGTCCTAATCTCAGTCTTAGGGGAATGAGGCAAGTTTTCTGAAATATTCTTATCCTCTGATTTTTCTGAAGGCTTCCATGATCCTCATTTCATTTTTTAGTTAATTTTTGATTACAAAACAAATACCCCCCCTCCCAATCTCCAAAACTAAACCATAAGGGAGATTATTACAGGGTTAGGACGAGGTCATTTAGAGAAGAAAGCCCCGTGTATAGAAGGGGAGAGGGCTTGGTGAAAGGGGTCTTGTTTATGGGGTGACCACCTGACCCATGTCTGAAGGCACGTTTAGGACTATGCAGTCTTAACTTCTGCAGGGCTTTTAAAATCCCTGATGTGTTCTGAGCTCACAAAACTCTGACATTTATTTGTTAGAAACATCTTTAGTTCAAAAGAGCTCAATTTATTCTCCAATTTCTGAAATTGACTGCAGCGGGACCTCTGGTTAGAAGCTGTCGTCCCAGTTGTGGACGTCTCTTAGGTCTTCAAGGAGCAGGTCCCAGATGTTTGATGCAGGCTGAACGATTGATGCCTACTTCTTGGTGCATATGTCAAAATTTTAAAATATTATCAAGTGTTAGGTGCAAAATTGCTCTTTAAGATCCTTACAGATACTACAAATAGAGAAATTCAGACCATTCGGATGAGTAAAAATGTAGACTTATCTATACTTCTAAAATAGTTGACTTTACATCCAAGAAAAGATATAAGTGCTTTCAATAAGCTGGTGAATGCAGAGGGAGAAAGTGCCTGTTTAGCAGAGGTAGGGAAAGTAGCAAATTACCAGGAAGGGCGTGCTTCCAGTGCTAAAATGAGAATTGGGTTAACTTCTCTGAGAACAGAGGGCATGGTGGCATGGATCGTGAGAACAGAGGGCATGGTGGCATGGATCACGACTTGGGGGAAAGCCCAAGGAGAGTGGGGACTCTGTCTAGATGGAAAGGGGACCGACGGTGGGAAGGAAAGGAACTACCTTTTGTTTTCTGATATCATTTGTCAGGCCCTTTGTGATGAATATGGAGATTGGATGCCTAGATCCCCTTCGACTGAGAGCCTGTGGCCCGGCCACTGGGAGAGCTGGTCACAGGCAGCCGTCAGGGATTTCCTCAGCTGTACAGACCACCTTGCCTAAGGTCACACCCTTCCCAGAGTGGCCGGCACCCTGGGAAGCACCCTGATCAAGCATCAGGTATAAAAGTCCAGCCATTTCAGCCTTACCTGGGGAAATTCCAATGGCTCATTTTAGCTCTAAAGCTCCCTGTGGGGTCAGCTGAAGCTGTTGGTCTGCCTCAAAGCTCAAATTTCCCTAAGTCTATGAGTCTATTTCTGTTCTGTAAATGAGTTTATTTGTATCATTTCTTTTTAGATTCCACATATAAGGGATATCACAGGATATTTCTCTTACTCTGTCTGACTTCCCTCAGTATGACAATCTCTAGGTCCATGCATGTTGCTGCAAATGGCATTATTTCATTCTTTTTAATGGCTGAGTAATATTCCATTGCATAACCAACAAGGACCTACCGTATAGGACAGGGAACTTTGCTCAATGTTATGTGGTAGCCTGGATGGGAGGGGAGTTTGGGGGAAAATGGGTACATGTATATGTATGGCTGAGTCACTTTGCTGTGCACCTGGAACTATCACAACATTGTTCATCGGCTATACCCCAATATAAAATAAAAAGTAAAAAAAAAAAAAAAGCTCAAATTTCCCTCTGCCCAATCCTGCTTCCTTCCTCCCCCCGCCCCCCGCCATAGGTGCTGATCCTAAGAGCACTCTCTAATAAATGTTCTACACTCTAACTCCATCTCAGAGTCTGCTTCTTGGAGAACCCACCTGTGACACTCTTTCAGTATTCTATGTTATTTAATCTTCCTAATAACTCCCCGAGGTTGGTATTTTTAGCTCTATTATACAGGTGAGAGGTTAAGACTTAGGTGAAATAACTCATCGGAAGTCACACATCCTGGCATCCACATTTTGGTCTTTAACCACAATATCCATGCTCTTTTCAGTGTATCATGTTGCCTGCTAAAAGGATTAGCAGTAAACACACAGCTTCAGGCATGTACAGTAAAGATTGGATAATTACTTGTGTGCCCTCCTTTAGTCAACAGCTCTTTATTAAATACTCACCAGTGTACCAGAAATTTTAAAGTTACAGAAGGAAAAAACATGAACTGTGAGATGGACGTGTTATTTACATAAAGGGTTTGTAGACACTGGACAGAATCTTGCGTCTGCTCTGTAATGCCAATCTTCAAGTCAAAGGTCAACTTGGACAGTATCTTTGAAGATCAGCCTTTCTCAGTTATATTTTGTTTTGGAATTATAACATTGAATTAGAGATTAAAGAAACTAATGGTGCATGAAGGTGAAACAGACAAATGTTGCCTTGAAAGACTCAGTAAGGACTGATGCTAAAAAATTGCTGCCAAACTAATTGGAACCAAGACAACTGTAAAATGTTGGAAGATGTATACACCTAGGAAAGATATGTGCTTATATTGTTTCTCAAATATGTTTGAGTTTTCACTTTAAAGAGCACAAGTGGAATGCATCTTAGATGATGCATTTTGATTATGATTCATTCTGGAAAGAAAAAGAATGGAATCATACTAAAAAAAAATTTGGCCCAACATCAAAAGATTGGCAAATGAATATACATTTATATGTTTTGAGTTAGAACAAAATATTTAAGGTATGTATGCATCATTTTTTTGTGATTCCCTACTTTAACCAACTTTTTCTGTTGGCCACACTTACTGTTAAACTGTTCCACCATGTTTATTAAGAACATGTATCCTCAAAATAGTATTTCTCATAAAGAATATATCCAATAAAAGTTTGCTACATGAGTGAATCACCCAAAAATGTATGAGATGAAAATTACTTTATGAAATATATCGTATAGAGTATATGCAAGTACCACGTATAGATTTCTATACAATTTCTAGTTTGCTTCATTGGGGACAGTATTCAACCTTTCTTCTTCTGGAATAAAGGTCAGATCCAGTCTTTCTTTGTTAGTGGCCTACTGAATGAATTTTGCTTTTTTACTTTTATTGTATTAATTTTTTAGTGAAACATTTAAAATAGTTATACAATGAGGCAACACATTTGGAAAGACCAACTTAGCTAAAATAACAGCAAAAACTTCCTAGTTATAAGCTAGTGTTGATCAGAACCAGAACAAAAACAAATTATTAATCTCATACAAAATTGTGACTATTTAACTTTTCCTATAAATATACTTACCCTTAATCTATAGTTAACTGCCACTTTACTCTGTCTTTTTTATCTTTGACCTTTCTCCCAAATCTCTGGATAGTAACATCCTTCATTTCTTTTTTTCTTTTTCTTTTTTTTTTTTTTTTAAGAGTAACCACCTCTCTTTTTAAAAAAATAAATTTATTTATTTTATTTATTTATTTTTGGCTGTGTTGGGTCTTCATTGCTGTGCGCAGGCTTTCTCTAGTTGCAGCAAGCGGAGGCTACTCTTCGTTGCGGTGCATGGGCTTTTCCTTGCGGTGGCTTCTCTTGCTGCGGAGCACGGGTTCCAGGCACGTGGGCTTCAATAGTTGTGGCATGTGGACTCAGTAGTTGTGGCACGTGGGCTCAGTAGTAGCGGCTCGCGGACTCTAGAGCACAGGCTCAGTAGTTGTGGCGCACGGGCTTAGTTGCTCTGCTGCATGTGGGATCTTCCCAGACCAGGGATCGAACCCATGTCCCGTGCATTGGCAGGTGGATTGTCAACCACTGCGCCACCAGGGAAGCCCAACAACATTCATTTCTATTGTGGGCTCATCAGACTTTCCCACACATATAATATCTTACTTTAGGAATATAATGTTACTGTCCCCACTAACATCGATATTTGGTATCATTATTTATCATTTTAAAGTTAAGTAGAAAAGAACCTTCATTTATCCTAAATCTTTTCTTAGGTCAAAACTTTTCATGGCTTATAGTTTAGTCTTGGTTGGTAATGGAAGAGCTTAAATTTCAAAATAATTCAATTAAAAAAAATAAAGAACAGTTCCAGAGGTAATTTCATTTGGCAAATATTGAGTAAATAAACTGAATTTTTTTTCTTTAGGAATTATTTGTCTTTAATATATTAATATGCATCATAAATTTCCAAGAGAGTGAGGGATATAGTGTATAGTGTTTTATAAACATATGGAAATGAAAAGGAAGGCTCAGACAATAAATATCTTGAAGGATAAATTGATGTGACTTGGTGACTGATTAAATACAGGAAGTATGAAAAAGTGTAAACAAAGGTAAAAGATGTTGAAGTTGGAAAATTTTAAAAAATCTCTTTGCTATTTAATTGCTATCATTTGTCGAGCTGCTATTACGTGCCGATGAGGGACTGAGACTCAGAAATTTAAGTAATTTGTCTAGGGTCATATAGATGCTATGTGGTTGTCACAATAGTACAATCACAGTGTACTGAAATGATTGATGGAGAGATACCAAAGACATGTGAAAGGATGTGAAGTTCCTTTAATCACAAAGGATGTGGAAGCTTATGGTACCAATTACACAAAGCAGGAGGCAACACACTGCCCTCCCAGATGGAGGTACAGGTGCAGCCAGTACATGTTACACGGTGTGATGGTTCTGCCAGATGAACTTTTCTTTCTTTCTTTTTTTTTTTAAATCCATATGACCATCTGCAAGTCACTGGTACAAAATAACGCCTCCAGATTCTTGAGTGCTTATTGTGGAACCAGGTGAATAAAAGGTCAGTTTCCCAGAAATGGCATCTCTTAGGAGGCCCAGGCTATAGGCCTATCTGAGGTTCATTCTTATACATAGCAACTGGTAGAGCCAGGATTGAACTCCAGATCTACTTTGTTTCAAAGCCCCAATTTTCCCTCTATACTTGACTGTTGATTTTGTTCATGGATGGAAGCGTGGTGAAGCCATTACAGCACCACCACGGATATCGGATATTCCCTGTCTGTGTAATGGCCATGAAAAGCACGCTGTAATACTCATGTCTGTTTTGATTTGGTCCCTTTGTCACTTTCTGTTGCTGCTGCTATTATTTTCTCTGCCTCTTGGAAATCTTATGAGGCTATTTCTGCCATCGCTCCCATCTTCATCTTGAGACTTCTTTTTTCTTTTTTTATGATGCTTAACCTTGATGCCCTTCATTCAGTGACAAAGCCTGTCTTCAGGGCTCCTTTCTTTGGTCAACACTCTGATGGGTGTGAGGCAACGTCCTCCCCTGTAGTGTTATGATACTTTTACCTTTCCTTTTCCTTTTTTTAAGCCGTGCACAGGTTATTACAAATTTTTGAAACAAATATTCTCTTTTCTTCTGTTGAGAAACTTATACATGTCTTATTGGGAGGTGGAAGGATTTGGTAGATTTTCAAAATTGTCCAGAATCTTCTCTCCATTAATGACTTTTATTATGAGTATTTTCCTAATTCTCTAAATTGCATCTTCTTTTTTCCTTATAAAACTAACATCCATTGATCTCCTACTGTATGCTAGGTACTATGCTACAACATAAAGATAAATAAGAAAATATCCTGATCTTCAAGTGCTCAGTGTCTCAGAAGACAGATGTATACAAATAAATAATTGGTACAATGTGAAAAACGCAATGCTAAAAGGATGTTAAAAGTACTTGGGGAATAAGGAAGAGCTAGAGAAAGGGCTTAGTATTTGATGTGGGGCTTTGGGAAGTGAGCAGGAATTTGCTAGCTGGAAAAGAGAACAAAGGGCAAACTAGGCAGAGTGAGCTGTCCATGCAAATACATGGGGTTGTGAAATGTACATGGTACACTGGAGGAACAAACTGACTTCTGATATGCATGAAACACAGAATGTATGTAGAAGATGGAAACCAGTGGTCACAGACCAGCCTTATATGCCATGCTAAAGAGTTGGGGCTTAAGTCTGTAGGCCGTGGGAACCCTTTTTTTCCAGGTTCAGTCTTTGTACTAATAACCTTCACTGCGCCAAGATCTTCCCTTAGTTCCTGCTCAGTAGTAAAGCTGGGCAGACTCAGCAGCCAAGGTAGCATCTGATTTCAAGAAAAAAATGAATTTCCTTACCTTTCAATATTAGAAAAATTCCTAGCCTCTACCAAACAAACCAGGAGTGACTGTGGTAACATTTGTCAGGCCAGACCGGTTTCTTTCCCTATTACAATGCACAATTTTCAGAATCAGTGTGATTCCAGACATGGAATACTGGTTTGGTGAAGATGAGGGATTATTTACTAAAGCCTTTTTCTGAGTCTCTCTAGGTGACCCTTGGAAAGAGTCCGCTTCGTGAGTGTTTGAAACATTAGTGTAATCCTTGCCCTTCCCCAGATCATTAAGCATTTAGGTCTAAAACTGCTGCTCCTCAGAAACTATGTACATTTTCTGGAAAGGTTGATCATTTTCCTTTCAAATTAATGAGTAAACATTTCTGCAATTTTTTTCAAACTTTATCTTGATAGTGTCTTTATAAATCCATTTCATTGCCTGTCCTGCTCACATCCTTTTTTAGGAAAACTTGTCATACCACAATCCTGGGAAAGCAACATGACCCCGTGACCTCCACTAACTTCCAGTCATTGCATGAACATTTGACCCAAGGACAACGAATCCCTTTGCTCATCAGTGATAAAGCAAACATCTCTTTTTAAATTTTTTTTTTATTAATTAAGAAAGCTTGAGTCTGTAGACAGTAATGTAGACATTGATTCCTCCTATCCACTCTTATGTTGGAATAATCTTCCTTAAATTTCTTCCATCCTATCCCTTTTAGACGACTGAGAACACACACATACACACACACCCACTGTGTTTTTCTGATGTCTGTTCATTAATTTAGTAGATAGTTACTTTGCATTTCCAGTGTGTATAGTACTGAGTTTATTGTCACAAACCCTAATCCTGTAGGGCATGGTGTGGAGAATTTCTAAATAAACTTAATGTCTATACCTGTTGTTTCAGGGTGGTGGCACAAGTACAGATTAAATACTTCCCATATCAACTTATATTTACCATGTTATTAACATGAGGACTATTGTCTGCCTTAAATCAGGCGTGACTGTTAGCTTTGTATCATGACCAAATAAATGGTAAAGTGAGCTTTCTGCCAGGTGGAAGGGACATATACAACACACACACCTGCACACTCACTGTACGTCTGACGTTTTAAAAGGACAAAATAATAATGACTAAAGGTAGTTGAAATAAGCACGGCCTGGAGGTGCTGCTTAATTTATTTTTCTTACAACGTATATGTATTTATGTCATTCCAAGAAACTAAGTGAACCACAAAGTTGTTAATGCCTTGAGGGCTTTTATGTAAACGAGGAATCACATAGGAGGGAGTCAATTCATGCCTTTTCTTGGTGTTCAACTATACTGTTCACCGCAGCTGAAATGATTATCCAGCAATTTACACCAGTTGTGCTGATGGGAGAGTCCGGTCATTCCTCAATTACAGACAGCTACCACTTGTTCTCTGTAGAGTTTTTTGTAGAGTTTGTAGAGTTTGTAGGAGAAGCATAACCATGTTACACAGACGAGGGCTCTTTATTTTTATCTTTGCTGAATGGAAGCTAGCGCTGGAGTGTTCCATTGAGCAACAACTCAAAGGTAGTTGTTTCTGTTTTTTGGTTTTTTTCTGAGATTGCATTTGGGGCATTTTAACCTCAACTTTTCCAAACCATCTTCCTTCTTTGGATTTATGAGTTCTTTTCCTATACTTCGGAGATTTCCCTCACAAGGACATGACAGGCCCTCAAGGTCCCATTGAGTTATGGTGTGAGGCCAGCAGACGGCTCTGTGACTCACCCCGCCGCATGGCAAGCTCCCAGTGTAGACTGCACCAATCGCGTGAGACGGCCTACAAGACCACATAATAGAGGGGATTACACGAGAACAAAAATTTCTTTGCTTTATTTATAGTATCATTGTGGAAGGATGAAAAGCTGTAATTCAGCTTTGCCTGGGTGTGGACTTGCAATAATCCACTCAAAACTTTGATTGTTCCCTTGACTTTGCCTTGTAAAAGCTTCTGTGGCTCCTGTGGATTATTACTTCATAATGCTTGGACAAACATCAATTAACAGACATCAAAACGTTCCCATTTGTGTCCCTCTATGAATGGAGGAGACCCAAAAGACCCAACGGGTTGGAAACACTCGCATGGAGATTACCGGAGGCCAGCCTGCGCAGGGGACACAGGTGTGCTGTTCCGTATGTGTTGAAAATATTGCATTTCCTATGGAGCTTGGAGTGATTATCAAACCAGACCTCTAAAGAACAGTTTATTGGAAACCTTAGCTATTATAAGGGCTATTTTTTTAAACCTGGGAAATTGGTTGTTGGAAATCAGATGAAGCCAGTGAATCTGGCTGTTGAAATTGGAGACAGCAGAAATTATATTAGTTTTCATAGTCACTTGAGAACTTTTAAATTTTTTTCAAAATTTCTCAGAGTTTAAGATGGGAGTTCTTTCAAACAATATGAATAATAGAAATATACTCGACATAAATGTTTGAAAATATTTATATAATAGTTAATGTACAAGAAAAATATTCCCATAGCATGTTATATTATAGAGTTTTAAATATATGCCATTCCTTGCTGTCTGGTTTACTCTTGTAGAGACTTTTTCTACTCATGATGTCAATACTATATGCAGCTGGAACAAATTCATGGATAAACTATTGCCTTTATTGTCACTTATAAAAAATTGACAACAGATTTTTTGTCCAGTGTGACAGTATTACATGAGTGTCAGCTCCAGATCTCTCTCAATGTGTGTTTATCTGATAATAGTGAGTGTATTTATGTGGAAAGTCCTCAGAACATATTAATGTTGCTAGTAAACACTGTAAGTGATTTGAAGATGTACAATGGAATAAACCAAGAATAACCTCATTTTTGGGATTATTTTATGTATTATTACATAATACAAAGGCCTCCTTTCTGGGGAATTTCATTAATAAGCTTCAGTAATTGTACCAGGTCAACTTACTGTAATTCACAAATCCATGTGGCTAGAGAGATATTAAAGCATACTCATTTTCTTAGACTGTCTTATAAATCAAACTGAAGAGTTCTCTTTTGCATTAATTTCTTTTGCAAATATTTGTTTTAGCAAAAATTGCACTAATAGTCTAGTGTTAAGGAAATAAATAATACAACTGGGTTCTGCTCAATAAGAAAACTCTCCTTTTGTATATGAGTAGAACTTTTTGAAACACAAGAGTCATTTACTTGGTCTGTTACTTGGTCAAGTGGTCCATCTAGAGTACAGGGAGAAATCTTGGTGCCCTGGAGGGACAGAGCCGTAAACAGAGTTACCTACGGTTTATGTTAAAATAGACGTGACTCTGACCTTGCAGACACACCTGATGGTGAGGTGGAATAGCATAACCTCGGCATCTTTCACATTCAACTGACATTCCTTAGCCCCCAGATGGGTAGAGTTGCCATTGCGCTTCCTCGACAGCAGGCTGGCCACTGGGGATACATGATTCAGGGAAAGGCCTCACCTGAGGCGGCTTGTGCACCCTCTGTGCCCTTTCCACATTTAGACATCCTGAGACTAGACTTCTGCTTCTCTCTTCTGTACATAATCGCAACTACAGGTGATCTCTTTCCATAGGATCCTTTAAGTCGATTCGCTTCTATTATCTGTGTGGATGGGATCCTATTTTGTAAAATCATTGGCTCATATTTGTATTGAGTATGACTGACCTTTAAGGGATATGCTTCCAAATAGGCAAGAAATTGTCTTCTGATTTTGGTTCTGTTGACTGTGCAAATGTGTTTTGCTCACTCACTTAATTCCGCTGGAACATTGGAACTCTGTACCTTTGTGGAGCTCCAGTAGAGCCCTCCAAAGGAAGGAAATTTGGCACGGCAGGAAAAACATGGGCTATGAAGTCGGGGAGACCTGGATTTTGATGCTCTCTCTGCTATGTCTAGCACAAGCTTGTTAGTGACAAGAAGGGTTAGTGGCAATGCACGGCATGTCCAGTGCCTTTTTGGGCATTTGTTGTAAGCCCAATAAGAGGTAACTGTTATGCAAAAATAGTCCCATTTCTCCCATTTCAGCTCCCTAATCTTGCAGTTTTAGTTCCATTTATCCAGAAATATTAGGTGGCTTGATCTTCTCCTATTTACCTTATTTGACTGTGGATATAGAAGGAGCAGAGTGGGATGAGAATAATAAAAATGTGGAAAACCACGGAAGACCAATGAGATAGTAGCCATTTCATAGCCATTTATTTGTAAGGTTCTTTTAAGACTTCTCACAGAAGGGAAGTACATTTAATTTAGCCTAACAGGCAGTGTGTTTCTTGTGTGTTTATTACTCTATCACATGGATAAAGGGTCACTTTGATTATCATAAGCTTGGGTGAAACTTTCTTATGTGGCTTTGAAGAGGGAGTCCTGACCTGGTTAAATTTAAAGTTTAATCTATTTTGATAAAAACATTTATTAAAAAAGATATTATACTTAGAAGGCCTTTTTCCATCAACTTGCTTTTTTTGGTTGCCTATCACATGGCTATATCATTTTTAGATACTAAATGAAAAGCATGTGTAACAGAGCACAGAAATGCACTTCTGTCCATGTTACCATGAGTAACGTCCAATATGAAATATGGGTTTTCTTGAAGTAGAACACACTACTTTAATTATTACATTCAGTTTGGAAACATGAATATTTATACAATTAGAAACTTGGAAGCATTGCACAAATTCTTTAGAGTTGGACTCTGACATAGGCATTTTTTTCCCCCTAATCTGTTCTATAAATGCAGACCAAAAGATGAGATACTGTGGTAGACTTAAATTCTAGAAAAAATGCTACAAAATTGGTTACATGAAATAAAATTGTTTGTTAGCATTGAGCTCCAAAGTTGCTTGGACTATTTTTTTCTGTGTGTGTGTGTCTATTTTCAATTAAGTGATAGTAGGTGCTTTTGTTATCCATGACTTGTTTTGTTCATTTCTGTGTGATGAAAATGAAATCACACAAGGGGTCTGTGTGGCTTATTAGAATATTTGAACAGTGCACTTAAGACTGTAAATCAGGTCTTATTATAGTCCTCTCTTAATTGATTTTTTTTCATATTTTTCCCTTTGGGTTCTAATTTTTCAGTGCGAAGATAGATCTTATATATTTTAAAAAATTAATCTGACTCATATGGAAATGAATAAAACCTATCCTCTTCACTTAAAATACACATGCATATACATACACAAGCACACAGAACTAAAATTCAAAACACAAATCATTCTTAGAATTTTAAGAACATGGGATGTCTCTATCTTGTCTTCATAAAGAATTGTAACTCTGCTAAGGGTTTCATTTTAACATTCCCTAGATGAAAGTAGTTGAGAGTTTTGATTCTCTGCTAGTTTGATACGTTGTTTATTTATTGATGTTAAAATAAATCTACTTGAGTTATTGTAATATAAGTTGCCAACTTTGTATAGATTGTTGCATCACGCTTGAAGATTTCTAATGAATCTTAAATTAATAGTAATTCTGTATCTGATTATCAGATTGGTAGTATTATTTAATATGAAAAAGAACTCATGCCAGATCCTGAATTTAGTGCAGTTTATTAAACTGTTTTGTACACTGTGTGAATAAAGCCCCAATTCACCTGTTCTTAAGGATAGTTTGGGGTGGTGAATCAGTAGGAAATAATCATTCTTCTTGAAAATATTATTCAGGTCTATCAGTGGCTACAAATACTGAAGTCAGATAAGATGTTCTGAATACCACTCACCCTCACTCTCTTTGAGATTTTCTGTAGTCGTTTCGTTACTTGACAGTATCAGCAAGGGGAAAAGAGCCCAGGGTTCGGGGAGAAAGTTCATGCAATAAGTAGGTTATCACATGCGGTTCAGTGAACACTGAGAGCCTATGTTCTTTCAAGGATATATTATTCTAAGTCTGTGAGAGATGTTACATTTTCTCTGTCTTCACTAACCTGTCACCAAGCAGGACTGCAACTGCTGAAGAGCTTAGAAAGTTAGGAAAAGGAATTTTAGATTTAAACCAACAGGCAACAACATAATCTGGCATCTGTGCCCTTAAAAATGTTGTCTCGCTGCGGGTATATCCTTAATATTATGGAAAATATGTATCATCTACACCAAGCATTTTTGCTTTTGACTTAAGGCATTAAAGAAATCTGAGATCCTTTTAAGGCTTCCTGTCTTAATCAAATGCTTTGCAAAGATTTCAGAAACAATAGATTCAAATAATTGCTCCAGAGGGTGAGAGTAGCTGCATGGGAGAGTCTTCACGAAACTTTTGTAGCTAGAGAAAATTTTTTACAACAAGGACTTTAAGGAGAATCATGGGTAAAGAAATAGAAGAGGTTTATCACCGAGAAGTGGGAGGCCACCTGAAACCCGCGGCAGCGGGACAGAAGGTACGCGGGCTGGGGTGGGAGGGAGAATGAGTCCTTCCTTAGGCTGAACTTGAAGCCTCCCTCCCTTTCCTATGCTCCTGGGAATGTAGAACAGCCGCTTACCATCCACACCATTCCATTATTTAATCTGCCAACTTTTTCTGGGGGTGAAATAATACTGATTCCTCTAGGCTTTCATCACGGTGTCTGTTTTTTTTTTGGCTCTTTAATCATTTTCAGAGTTTTCCTCCAACTCTCCTCGTCACAATTATGACTGGAAGCTCCAGAGGCGGGGACACCGCCTCCCATTACACTGGGTATGATGGGAACATGACTAAAACCACCTTTAAAGCATTCTCCATTGGCAGGGTTAAATCACTCTACTGTCTTCCTTTGTTTCTTATATGGTCTGATTTCAGCAACTGGGTTTAGAGGAGATATTGCCTAAGGAAAAGGGAGTCACTGATTTTAATTGATTTTTTTTTTCTGAAAGCAGAAATTTTAGTAGTGGTTTGTATTTGTCTCTCTTTAATTGCTCTCTGTTGTTTTTCTAGGCTATATTTTTCTATTTGTCCAGTCTTTATGGGCAAATGTATTGTATTCTACTTGTTTTGGTTGGAATTAAAAGTATAGTAGTGACTCCGGTTGGCGATGACATTCATTTATCTAGTCATTCATTCAGGCAGTCAACAAATATTTTTGAGCTCATAGCATATGAAATGCTGTATTCTAGGTGGCACAGTTGAAATGGTGAACAAAGATAGACATAGTCTCTACTATTACATTCATAAATCAAGACATTAATGAATAATTGTAGAAGGGATTTTATAGTTAAAAATGGAAGTATGTGACATAAAGGAAAGAGACAAACTGTATGTGAGTATAAAATAAAAGAAACTTACCTGGGATGAGGTAGGGCTTCCCTCAAGAAAAGAAAGGCACTTGAGCTGAAATGTGTGTCAAGAGCTACATCCTATGTAGAGGGAATACCACGTTCAAAGTATTCTATGTTTATCGTGTGGTCAACAGAATTGAATGTCCTTAAACTTGTGCTGACTCCTTGAGACCCTTTAAGTTTGAGTTGCATGTTTCCCTTCACTTTATTGTAAGGAGTCCCTCACCTGAGAGTTTCTGCTGTATGCTAATCCTGTTAAGGGATTTGGATGTTTCCTGATCAAATAACAACATTTTGTATTGTGTTATACCATCTTTAATCTCAGAGCTGAGTGAATTGATTCGTAAAATGAAGTGGAGAATTCAAGATAAGCTTATGTAACAGGCAATCTATCTAGCTCAGGTGAATCTAAGTGTGGCTGAAACTTTACCTCTGTATTCTTTGTCTGGTGTCTTTTGGTAGATATTTCTGGGACTTTGACATATGTAGCTCACCAAAAGAATTACTTTAAAAATTCATTCTGGGCTTCCCTGGTGGCGCAGTGGTTGAGAATCTGCCTGCCAATGCAGGGGACACGGGTTCGAGCCCTGGTCTGGGAAGATCCCACGTGCCGCGGAGCAGCTGGGCCCGTGAGCCACAACTACTGAGTCTGCGCGTCTGGAGCCTGTGCTCCGCAACAAGAGAGGCCGCGATAGTGAAAGGCCCGCGCACCGCGATGAAGAGTGGCCCCTTGCTACAACTAGAGAAAGCCCTTGCACAGAAACGAAGACCCAACACAGCCATAAATAAATAAATAAATACTTAAAAAAAAAAAAAAAAGGCAAGCCTTCCTCTTTAAAAAAAAAGAAAAGAAAAGAAAAAAAAATTCATTCTAATTTTTTAGAGCTCTGCTGTGGTATTCTTGACTCAGAAATAGCATTTAGCTCTCACCTTCAATTGTAGACTTCATGTTTCACTTACTGAACCCTCTATATCTGTGTAGACATGCATTGTCACAGAAGTGCACTGCTCTTTTTTCTGCTTGTGGAGAATAGATGTTAAGGTTCCCAGGATTCCCCAAATTTTAAGAAAATTTTATTGAAAAAGACAGCCTCCTTATAAAATGGCAATAACCATATATGTTTCACTAACCAGATTTCCTGCTTCCGGCCCTCCTGCATATTCCAGTGGATTTATATTTCTGCTTTGATCTCTAATATCTGCCTGATTAATCAAGACTCTCCAAGGTCCTTACTTTTGCTTGAATTCCATAGTCTCTAAAATTTGGCTTATTCACCCTGGCTATTGGCTATTGCTGAAGTATCTTGATTCTGAGCCTGAATTAACCATCCCTGCACAGCTATTCTTTGAGTACAGCGTAAATATTGCAGTCTTATGCACCTTGGAACTACAGTGATTGTTTGATGTATATCAAGTCATCCGTAGGGGGACAATGCATGAGACACAGTGGAAACATAAGAGAGTCAGAGTATCTGCACCTGCTGTTTCTTCAGTGCCTTGCATTCAAAATAATCAACATGCCAAAGTGGCATTTTTTGGGGTGACATATCCCTGTTTCCCTCAATATCTCTCTCTCTATATCTGTGTAAATGGTTTAATGTTTTGAATTAGAAACCTCTAATAATATTTCCTTTTGAGGGAAATTTTGTATACCATATGCAAAAAAAAAGTGACAAAGTGAGGTAAATCACTTTGAGAGGTATCATTATATATATAATATAATTTGGCAAACTTACCTTAAGCTTGTTTTATGGCAGAATACTCCCAAATCTTTTGTTCATTTATGGATACATTCATTTACAATTTAACATTTATTAATTGAGTATCTAGGGTGTGTCGGGCACTGTGCTATGAATTTTGTGATGAAAACAGCATGTTTCCTGTCTTTGAGGGGCTAACATTCCATTGTGGGGAACAGTAAGAAAAATTGCAATACAATATCATAAATGCTGCAATAGTTGTGAACCAGGCACGGTGGGAACTAAATCATGGGTCAAAAGTGGCATCCTGGAAACAAGTTTCCTATGTTTGTCACATCATATGTACAGTACTAGACAAACTCCAATGTAAAAATCAAAACTTAATCATATAGGTTGACATAAAGTTCTTCCCTGTGTAGCCACTAAAATGGAAGTTGCTAGTACATTTATGGCTCCTTTTAAAGTCATCAAACTGTTTTATTTAACAAAAAATTATGATTATATTTTTTCCTCAGCTGCCAACAAAGACTTCTCTTTGTATCATGTTTCCAAGGAAGTTCATCTTATTACTAAATCTGTTTTGAGGAGAAACTACGTGAATGGAATTCATTACTCCCTAATTTTGTCATTTCTACATTTTATTCCAGCAAAATCAGGATTCCTCTTCCTGGTCATCTATGAAATCCAGTGTCTTGTTAGTTTTCTAATCATATCTCATTAACTTCCCCCATTACACAAAAATTCTCTGCAAAACTGTACATTTAAGACCAGGATAAGAAGGGAATCATATATTTTGACATTTGAATAAATATAGTTAACATTTACTGTATGATATTTCTAATGCTTTTATTATTTCATGTGTTAAAACTTTCAAACCTTAGCGATATGATAAAGTCCTTGAAGGAAAGTATCATATAACTTTATATACACAGTAGCTGCTCAGATATTATTGAATACAGTAATACAAATGCATTTTGTTAAAAATATATCCTCTTAGAAGACTTTGCAAACAAATTACATCAGGATAACATGAAATTATGACGTGATATTGGAGAAGGTGCTCCTCACAAAACTTGTAAGGTTTTCTTTGCAAGGTCTCTAAATATACGTTTTCCACTCTATTTTTGACTAGAGTCTCAAATATTAAGAAAACGTTATCCAGAAGTTGGAAGTAAGGCAAAAAGATAATGGCATGATTTTCATCAGTAAGCAATGGCATTGTCTAACAAACTCACCCAAAAGTCATCTATCTTAAGAATGTATCTTTCCTTGACTTGATGTTTAGTGGTATCCATGAGAACATTTTACAGCTTTGTAAACATAAATATTAGCTTGTAGAAAACAAAGAAGGTGCACATTATTTTTCCCAGTAGTAATGCAATAGTTTTAGCCCAGTAAAGAAGATAATCCAAAGATTACGATGTCTGGCCCTTAAGGAAAATAAACCGTTTTTGCTGTTGTTGTAATTTAGCAATCTCATTCGAGTTCTTTTTTTCTTTCACTGACTCTACATGCATTTGTTAGCGTGTTTTATTTTTTCAGAAACTCCACCTTTTTTATTGAGATATAACTGACATATAACATTATACTATTTTAGGTGTACTTACAACAAAATGATTTAATGAATACATATATTGCAAAATGATTACCATAATAAGTCTAGGTAACATTATCACCACATATAGTTACAATTTTTTTCTTGTAATGAGAACTTTTAAGATCTATTCCCTTAGCAATTTTCAAATATATAATGCATACAGTGTTAAGTATAGTCACCATGTGTTAGCATGTTTTAGTATAATGAAGCAGCAAGATGGACTGGCTTTGTATCCTGCCGATTTCCTTATTAATAAGTTCAGTGAAACTTTGTGAATCTGTATGAGAATTATATCGTCTTAAGATTTTGGAAATTATACGTTTGACAACAATCTTATGACCTCTTTTTTGAATTATTGTAATAGTTTACCAAAAGGTTTCCTTCCCCATAATCCCTGCTGTAACTCCCCATCAATCCTGTATCCCACTTTTAAACCACCTCTACAGCAAAATAAAATCATTCGAGTGAGCCTGGACTCAGAGTGAGCCTGGACTCAGTGTGGAACTCAAGGTCCTCTTTGTTAGTTTCATAGGGCTGTCATACCAAACTACCACAAACTGGGTGGATTAAAGCAACTGAAATTTATTCCTTCACAGTTCTGGAGGACAGAAGTCCAAAATCAAGGTGTCAGTAATGCCATGCTCCCTCTTCGGGTGTTAGTGGAGAATCCATTCTTTGTCTCTTCCAGCTTCTGGTGGCTGGTGGCATTTCTTGATTTCTTGTGGCTGCAAAATTCCAGTTTCCACATCAGTCTTCCTAGTGCCTCTTCCTCTTCTCTGAGGCTGTTCCTCTGTGTCAAATATCCTTGTGCTTCACTCTTATAAAGACGCTTGTCATTGGGTATAAGGCTTACCCAGATTATCCAGGATGATCTCCTTATTTCAAGGTCCTTAACTTAATTACATTTGCAAATATCTTTTTTTTTTTTCCCAAACAGGACACATTCACAGGTTCTGGGGATTAATATATGGACTTATCTTTTGGGGGGCTACCATTCAACCCACTTACACCATCCATATCCAGTCCCAGCTCAGCTGTTCATCCTACCTCCCAGCGCTTCTCAACAGTATCTCTATTTAATTCTCGATCCCTACCCTACCCTTAGCCCAGGAACTTTGTTCATGGCAACTCATTGGTTTTGTTGTTTATTCAGCTTCTCTGCCTAGCATCGGTCTCCCTTTCCTTCCCACATGTCTGGTGTGCAAGCTCCTTCCAACGAACTCCCTTCCCATCCCCTGCTGAGTCTGGTGCCTTCCTTCTGTGTTCACCTTGCACCGTAAACATGTATCTATAGCATACAGAATTTTCGTGTCTTTTGTCCCTCTGTGTATGTTTGTGTCCCCCACAGATTTTTTTGGTAAAGAATATGGACTCTGTCATCTTTGACTTTCCACAACTCTACACGGTGCCAATAAACAATAGTCATTCACTAAGGGTGGAATAGGAGTCAGTGAGTCTCTAACTCAAGACCTATTTGTTCTTAAAATTTAGCTAACAACGTTTAAAAAATATTCTCTAAAACCCTATTCTGTTCTGTACAATCTAGCATTTGGATTACAGATTATTTAGTGTTCTGCTAGCTCCTCGTCTATCTTGCTTATGCCTGCTTGGTTCACCTAACATCTACCTTGAAGGACAGAGTTCACGTCTTTTGTGGTATATGTTTGGTAAAATGGAAATAGCTTGCTAAAGACTTGTTACCTTAATCCTCAGTGGAAACTAGAACACAAACGTATCTTGGAGGAAGATAGCCTGGCTTAAATTTATCTTTTACAAGTTTTCCCCTGATAGGGAATCAAAGTCTACTTCTCAGCAATTTACTAATGTTTTAGAACTAAGATAAATTATGTTCTTATTGGAATTTCTAGTTCCTGGCTTTAAAACAACTGTTAGCCTTCATGAAGTCAGTTTATAGAATTTCATTTTACTTCCCACCTTATGTCTTAATCACAACCACAGTATAAATAATCCATTGCTTCAAAACCTCCATTCACTCACACATTTTATCCTTATTGACCTTGGCTTATGAAATTTGGATGGAAGAAGTCACTAAATAGGAAAGGAGTATTTGAACTTTGATTCCATGTTACAAAGTCTTAACTGAGACTTAAGCCACACAGAAGCGTGAAATTATTCTGTGTCTACTTTGGGGAAACCACTAGTTTAAGATACAAATGAATTGTATCATATAAACTTACTCTAAGAGACTTTACTTTCTGTCCTTAAAAATCATCAAGTGAAAACTTTCAGCAATGGAAAATTTTTGTTTTCTGTGTAGCCTTATGAAATCTTAGAATTAAAATCATTAAAAAATTCACCTGGTCTCAGGTGTCATTAAAAACTATATCTTTGTGCCAGAATAACTGAAAAACTTGGCCTCAGATACAGTGGGGAAATTAGGGCCAAGCTTTAGGCAAACTTGGGCATTTCTTTATTTTAGGTGGAAAAAACAAAATTCAATGGATTCTTGCCCTCTGACCTAAAACCAGCTAAAGTTCAACAATTTGGCTATGATTTTGTTTTTTGAGATTTTATATGTTATTTTCAGTTGTAAAATGTAAACCCAGGTCAAGAGGCATATAGTGAAGCCTCAATTTTAGCAATAAAAATATTTATGAACTAAAAGAAAAATATGAGACTTCTACAGAAACTTGGTGACTAAACACAAGACTTTAAAGCTGAACCAACTTAGAATATTTGCAAGAAGTGAGCGTTTTATAAAATTTTTTCTCATTTTTTTCCTCTTTTTTTCTATAGTTCTAGCTATAGAATTCTGCACAAGTTCTTCTATGCTGTGCTACATTTTTTTTGATAGGCTCTATAGAAGAACTTCTCTTAATTTTTTTCTTTGTCTTCAGTGTTATGACTCTTCAATTTGAATCACCCTTTTATCTTTTTTTTTCAAAGCTCTTCTTTCATGGGGAACTTAGCAGAGTTCCTTTAAGGGTTGATTCATAGGGCACTGCGAATGGATCCAGTGGTAGTGCACTCTGAAACTCTCTTCCTTGTGAACGCTGCTGTGACCACTATCATTGGACAGGACACAGCTTGGTGACATGCCCCCACTGAAGGATGAGTTTCTTGTGTTCTATGGGAGCAGGTCCCAAGAGGTGGGGAGGTGGCCTCTGTCTCTCCCCTGTGTCTAGACCTCTCAGTCTTGAAGCTCACAGTCATTTCCAAAGCATTTTCTCACTGTTCTTCCCGGAATATGTTGAGCCCTTACACAAATAAAACCTCCAGAGGTCTGCCTAGACTTATCCCCAAAGCCTCTTAAAGATCCTTCATGTGGAGCTTTTCTTTCTTCCTTTTCCTTTCTTCTCTTTTCTTCTCCTTTCCTCCCTTCTCTTTTTCCAGTGATCTCTTTGATCCTATCAGTGAAAATTTCCATGTCCTGGAACAATATTGTCCTCATCTTGAAGAGAGGATCGAGGGAAGAAGATGTCTGCCACTCTCTGTTATAAAACAATGCCCTGTTTGCTGATGAATTAGATAAAACATCATTTGAACTGTTTTCTATCTCCCAGTATCTGTTCCTTTACGACTTATCTCCCACTATTCTATTTTATACACTCCATGGTCTAGTTAAATTAGACTTTTAACTATCATTCATTCATTCCTTCATTCAACAAATATTTATGTTCTAGGCTCCAAAGACATATCAATAAGCAAAGCAGACACACTCTGTGCTCTCATGGATCTTGTATTCTGACATGGATATGGGCATCCCCAGCTTTGTACGTTTGCCCTCTTTGGTGGTGACTCCTCACATGTTTGCCCAATCTCAACCTTGTTCAGGATTCTCTTAACTGGTACTTGTATTTCAAAGCTAAATTCAGATTTTCCTTAATCTATAAAGTGCCCTCAAAAGTAGACTTGCTGTTAACGTTTGCAAGGCCTCAAGTATGAATGAGAGCCACGTACCATTTGTCTAAATATATAAAACATAAATCTAGCTAAAAACCTTGCTAGGTAGATAATGTCAAAATTGAAAAATGTGTAAGACTACGGTGTTGCTAATATCCAAGATTACTAAATGTACTATTATTGTGCATAGCTGGGTATTCTGTGTTGATCAACTGACATTTTTTGTTAAGTAATAAAATATAAATATAATGAATAATTATATATTTATTTCTTAAAATTTTTTCTTGCCTTCATTTCAACAATGTCAGTAATGCTGTTATAATCAAGATTTTTTTTTTTACATACTTGTGTTATATTGTCAGTGATACCAATTTAGAAAGCATTTCTTCAGTCACCATAGTTCTTAGACTTTTGTATTTTTAATTTCCAATTTGGAGAATTCTATTAAGGCTATCATAACTGGAATTGTCAATAGAATTCTTAAAGTAGTATTTGATTCTAAATTACCATAAATTTTATACACTGTGTTCAACCATTTTAATAAAGAGACGTGACAAAATAGCATCATCACAGAAAAATTTTGTAAGTATTTTAACTTCCTTGAATAAAGTGCTAGCAATAGTATATCTCTTTGATCACCTTTTAAAGCAATATCTAAATCCATATGGCAATATAAACAATCAATATCACAGGTGATGTATATTACTTCTAGACCTACATATACTTAAATTTAAGAAAAATTTGAAATGTTTAATAGTGCAAACTGATCCTCACCTTCCATGCACACCTATTACAAATATGCTGATTTACTAAAGTAGGAGTATGTCCAGATGCCACACCTGGAACATATGGAGAAGAAAATGGGTGCTCAGCAACAGTTGGGAAAAGAGCCTTCATTTTGCAAGAATCTATTGCATCCGCGCTGAGAAGAAGGACAGGATGAGTTAATGCATTTGTGTTTTCTCTTACTTAACAGATTCTGCTCCTCAGGTCTTTCCCACATAACAGAGCAGTATCAACTCTGAAGTCCGGTGAGGCCTGCGGATGCACTCATCTTTTGTTTTGGGGACAAACAGCACAAGAGATTTGAAGAAATTATTTTGGGGGAACTGAAAGAAGTTTGTCATAAGAGCCAACATTTAAAATTGCAGATTGGGCTGGATCAGCTCTGTGTGCTCGATCCCAGGTGCCAGGGCATCCAGGTGTTCCTTTATAAATTTAGTTGGTATGTTTATAATGGGCAGAGCTCCTTAAAGCGTAGGGCTCAAAGAAAGGTATTCTTCTTACCCAAGTGTAATACTTTCTAAAAGAAAGTGTACTTAGGTTAGGAGTGACCTCTAATTCTGAAATCTCTAAACACTTTGCATTTTTTCCTCTGAATGCCTGGAAAAATGTGATAAATACAATAATAGTTTGCCCACATGTTGTATCTCCTCATTGAGAAAACAAGTTCTTTATGACCAGTGAAAGATATCTTTGTTTTTTAAATCACCACCTGTGCCTAGCACAGTAGATTCAAGATTGTAGAGTCTCAGATTCACTTTTAAAAATATTGAATAGCTAAACTAAACAAATAAAAGAAAATACAACAAACTGTAAATCATAATCCTTGTGATTTTTTGTTTTTGCTTTTGTTTTAGTTAGGAATGCATTATACATACGTGTGACAGGGTAATTAACAAAACCAATACTAGACCAACCTAGATCGGAGGCTGGATCACTGAGAGAATAATGATAGTGTCACAAACTGAATTGTGACTGTTAATTGAAGTGTGGGTGGGAGAGGAGTGATGGAAAGAAGAGTGGAAATCAGTTTAGTTTAAGATGAAATTGGTAAATATTAATGGAAAGGCTCAGAAGGAAATAAGAGATGTAGGATTAGAATTCAAGAGAGAGATTGGGGTTCGTGAAAGATTTTTGTCTTGTGATCCAGAAATTATAATAATATTTGGCTTTGTGATGATAATCAGTATATTTTATGTGTTTACTGTGTGTCAAGCATTCTATTAAATGCTCTATACATACCAGCTTATTTATTTCTTAGAACTACATGAGACTGATATTACTATGACCCTTTTCTTCGAAATAATGTAAATGAGGCTTTGAGATGGTTACTTGCCAACATTTCATTGCTGGTAAGTAACAGAGCCAGGAAGTAAACTCAGGTATGTCTGATGACATAGGTTGCTCTTAATCACCAAGGGCATTTGAAACCATGGGATTGGATTCCAGCTTCTTGGCAGAAGGTAAAGAGAAATAAGAAAGGAAAATGACGCAGGGAATGGTAACATCTGGCAGAAGGAAAGGAAGCTTTACTAATTAGTCTATTTAACTTTACTAGTGAAAGAAATCACACCTGAATTGGTTTAAACAAAAGAGAGGATTTTAATGGGAAGATAAGCTGTTAAATAGTTGGACAACCATGACTGGAGAAAGGCCATACTCTCTCATAACATTGGGAATCAGGGACCAGAGCATCAGTCTTCTTTCTTTTTCTCTTAGCTGTGCTTCTCTCCCTGTGTCAAGTTCATTCTTCTCTCTTTCTGTAAGAGTTTTATTCATGTGGCAAGTATTCAGGTAGCCAAACATCCCAGAATTTCATAGCTTGTGATTTTAGCCAACAGAGGGACAATGACAAGACTCTCTGGGACTCATGTCCAAAAATTCAGGGCAAGGCTCTGATTGGTCCAGCCTAGGTCAAGTGCCATATCAGTTAGGACACTTTTTGCTGTATGACAGAGAAAATCTAAATAACCCTTTATTATATATTTTTCTCACATAACAAGAAATCTGGAGGGAGATGGCTCAGGGGCTGGTTCAGCACTAAATGATGTCAAGGGGCAGAATATCTAGGATTCTTTCAGCATTCCACTCATGATAGAAAAATGACCACTGTTACTATAATAATCATATCCTCATGGCAGCATCTGAAACAGGAAGAAAGGGGGCAGAAAAGAAAACTCTCGGTAGGACATTCTCTTTTTGTCATGAGGGACACTACTGCATTTTAGGTTTACTGGGGCCTGAACAAATATAATTTTGGGGATCTTCTTTAAGAAAGACAGAATAATATTAAAAATACAAAATTAGGCATAGAGTCTTGGCTGTGGTCGTTGTGAGTATGGGGCCCTAAGCTGAAGCTTCATTAGCTTCCAAGTAAATCGTCTCTGTTGAATTTCCTCTGCTGTCCCTGTGGCTGAACTGAGTCACATAGTCACTCCTGGCTGCAAGGAGCTTGGGGAAATGAGTATCTGGAACTTGCAGCAGCTAACTTTGGAGATAGGTATCTAAGACTAGGGAAGAAGGGGAGAAGAATGGCTGTTGAATGGGGACCAATTTGTTTCCACAGATGTCTATCATTGGAATGTTTATGCATAGCCAGAGGTATAGACTCATAGTACAAAACATGGCTATTTTTTTAAGTAATTATGTGGATGGGTATGGTGGGATGAACAGTATTCCCCCCAAAATTTGTCCACCTAGACTCTCAGAATGTGAATTATTTGGGAATAGGGTCTTTGCAGGTGTCATTAGTTAAGGACCTTGGGATGAATTATAATGGATTTAGGGTGGGCCCTAAATCTAACGACTGGTGTCCTTTTAGAAGAGGAGGGACACACAGGCACACAGAGAAGAAGGCCATGTGAAGATGGAAGCAGAGATAGGAGTTATGCTGTCACAAGCCGAGGAATGCCTGCAGACACCAGAGGCTGAAAAAGACAAGGAAGGATTCTCCCCTGGAGACTTCAGAGAGTGCACAGCCCTGCTCACACCTTCATTTCTGGCCTTTAGCTTCTAGAATTACGAGAGAACAAATTTCTGTTGTATTAAGCCATCCAGTTTATGGTTATTGGTTATGGCAGCCACAGGAAACGAATACAATGGTATAGGGTAGTTATCAGAAAGTGGTGCTGGTGCCCGCTGCAGGATTTATAAAAGGAGTTTACCAGCAGGTTGAGTCACAGATACAGGATGAGAGTCAGGTTGGTGCATTGCTTGATGGTCATGATGAGGTACTGGAATTTCAAAGCTAGGAAGAGGTCGTGTGAAACCCCGACAAGAGAGTAGGGAATATGAGACAGGAGGACACACACTCTTCCATCCAGACAACTAATCCCTAATCATTTCTACCTTTTGCGGTCTGTCCATAAATGCTCTGCGTCAGAAATGTCCCTGTCCTCTCACTCTTGCCTAGGTCACTCGCTTGCTTAATTCACTGTATCAGTTTCTCTCTGTGAAACGAACATGGAAGGCACATTTCTCCTTTTAGTCCTTCCGGTCATTGGTGTGGAGTGCTGTGTGTTTGTGAGTGTGTGTGTGTGTATGTGTATGAGTGTGTGAATACAGTGACGTTCACAATTTTCCAGTTTTAGATATTAAGTGATAAAAGCAGAATCTCTGTCTCTTTGGTTTTCTTTTCTGGTAGAATACTCTTGAAGTTATTTAAGAAGTGCTTAAGTGAAATTGATGGCATGTAATGTATATCTTATGGAGTATGAGCTTAAGAAAAATAAGAGACACTGATATTAAATTCTTATAAGTCTTCTGTATTTAAATACAGTAAATTAAAAAATCTGTTACTTGGGGACAATGAGGTATTTCACATTTATTTATTTTGGACATAAAGGAAATCAGCTCTTCTGAAGGACCACAATTTCTAATTCTGTATTGTTTTGCTGTGAATACACCGTAAATGTACATACACTTCCATGAATTCTTATATAGACTGTATCTTTTCCTTGATGACTCAGGGTCAACGTTATGCACATCCACTATTGTCCTGTGCTGTAGTGAGATGTTCTAGGACCTCTTTCCTAAATGCCCTGGACAATCACGTTGCTGAACTGTTGCTCTTTTCTCTTGCTATGAGCCAGCCAGCTGTGTTTCTGGTAGTTGCCAGCACACTTTCCTCTACCAGAATGCTGTCTTTCTTCAATGTGCTGTTTCTAATCCACTGTGGCCTGGGAATCCAAATAACACAGCTTGTTAGAAGTGATCTTAATGTAAGAATAAATGCCCCCAAGCAAGCATCTGTGTCCCCCAAGTGAGTTTCTTTGAGAATCTATTCTTCGAGTTAGGTGTAATCAGTTTTACTGCATGGATGGCCAGAGTAATTTTTTCTCTGCTTCTGAACACTCAAATAGATCCAGCTGGCCGATGAGGTGCTTGACAGAATCCAGCAAATTCTCAGGAGGAATTGTTTTTTCCCCCTTTACATTGTTTTCCACGCCCTAAGTTATTTTTAAATATGATATGTGTGTTCTTGTTCATTCTCACATATTGATGGGATAATATTCACTGGAGGAATAATTCTTTACTTTTAAATCCTCCATCTTGGGGAGTTACCTTGGCCAAACTTTGGATAATGATAATGTGTGGTTTATTCTGGGCTGGTTAAGAGTCTGTGCTGTTAATGACTGACACACAGTCACCGTGTGTGTCAAAACCGGGTTAACTAGAAAGGAAAAAACTGCGAGAATAACCTGATTGTGCCAAGAAGTCATATTTTAAACGTACAGCCAGCCCTCTATAACCGCGATTTCCTTATCTGCAACTTCAACCAACCAGAACCTGTGGATACGAGAGCCGCTGCACTACACCATTTTATGTAAAGGACTTGAGCATCCCCGGACTTTTTTTTTGTATCCACGGAGGTCCTGGAAGCAATCCCCCAGCAGATACTGAGGGGCAACCGGACCGTACTTAGAAGTAGCAGAAGTCACAGGAGAAGAGCCAGTGTTTCCTAGGATGTCATGTTGTTTGTGAGTCAGGTTGCAGAAGGTCTTTGCATCTTGAGATGACATTTAAGTCAAAATGACAAGAGTAGGAATTTTGAGGTCAAAATCAATAAGGCATTTGGATGATAGTCATTTGATTTAAGGAGAGCGAGTCTTTAAGCAGACCTTGTTTCTCGTAGGTCCTTTTCAACTGCATTATATGCAAACTCTTGCTGTGAGAGAGTAAATGGTGAAGGGCATAGAATACATATAGGACTTAGAAGTGCCAAGTGTAAATAGTCACAGTCTTTAAAAATAACGCAGGTTTAAGGAAATGAGTGCTTCTATAAATCACTGGAAAACTCGACGATGATTCTAATTGCAGATGGGTTTTAAAACAAGTGTGTGAGTTTGCTGCAGCTTCTCAACTCCCAACTGGATACTAAAAAAAAGGCTCTTTCTCAATTTCCTGTTCTTGTGCCTTATTAAAATCATTCTGTTGCTCTGACCCCCGCCCCCGTTTCTTTCTTCTTTTCACATCTGTGTTTGTGTGGGGAAGATGTTACCCACAGTTCCCGGCCATGAGGAATGCATGAAAGTCATGAAGATGAGATGGTGACCCAGCTACAGCGTGTGTGAAATGAGTGATGGGAAGAGAGAGGGAGAGAGCAAGCCGTGGTGCAGGGTTATGAGTTGTACAGTTATTTCTAGCTTTGAATTGTTTCCAAATCTCATACATTCACAGACAGCCTCGCCAAAGCCCACAGCTGTCATGCATTTTCAACAGATTCCACAGGGCCTAGATGAGGTTTGAAGGCATTCCTTTGCTCTTACACATTAGCTAAAAGGAATTACCGTAACATCTGATATTGTGGAAGTGGGATCTTTGCCATCCTGACCTTGCCCAAAGCAGTCCGGAAATAGGGGTCCAAGAATGTATTATCTCATACGGCCTCTAAAGGTCACTGGGGGCCCCTCGGTGGCATTCCAACAAAACCCAAGCACCCAACATGCTCTGCTTTTGGAGAAACTGTGCTGCTTTGTGTGGACACAGTGGGCAGACACGTGTTCCCATTGTTATTTGGATGTTTGTCATAGGGAAGGCATGTTCCACTGGAGAAATTCCCAGCTGTCAGTAATGTGCTGATACACCACAGCCAATCATCAGAGGGCAAGCCAAATAAACAGGATGTTCACAATGTGTGTGATTGCATGAGTGTGTAGCAAAACTTCTGCCCATTTCACAGTCTCATAATGGGATTGACATGCATTGCTTAAGCTGCATCTGTCTGTTTAGGGTAGAAACACATAAACACCATGGAAACAATGTGTTAGAAAGCCCTTTCTTTGTCTATATGGGCTGTTGGTATGATGGGATGAAATCTGTATAAACTGGGAATGAATGTTGCTTTAGTGTCATGAGTTTACTTGCTGGGAAGTGCCTTCAAGTCATCCAAACACAGAGGAGAGGAAATGATCAGATCTTCAGTGGCTATTGTGAATTGACCAAGGGGCTGAGTCTCTATGGCTATTTTTACATACCACTGGAGTCATCTTCATCCTTTCTTCTTGTAAGCCACTCTTTAGTTATTTATATAAATGTACAGAAACAAGTCAAAGTTATGCCATTGCCCTTTTCTGTTTGGAAATGCTGCTACTGTTAACTATTAGTGTCTAAACATACTTGTGAGGCAGCAGTTTGGGAAGGGAGAGTGGGGGGTTCTTTCAACATTCACGTACAGAGTGGGTTCTTTGCAAAATAACATTAAGGATCCTGTTAGGTGTCAGACCTCTTACTCCTCTGGGTATGCAAATCCCCTTTGCCCAAGTTGGTACATTGATTCACGATAATAAATGGTAAGATAACATTTATTGCAGATTTCCTGTGTGCAATAGGAACTCTTCTGATTCTCACAAAAAACAAAAAATGTTGATATTATTATTATTCCTTTTCTAAAGATAGGGAAGCTAGGGTTCCCAGAAGTTAGTAGGCCTGCCTAAGATTACAGAGCTAGGGAGAGCAAGTACAGAACGCATGCACTTAACGACTCCTCTGTATGACCCTCGTGTGTCTCTGCTTTATGTGAAATCTGATTCTGTTGCAGCCTCTGATGTTATGTGCCATTGAAACATGACTCCTTGTATCTTTTTGAACAGGATTGATGTACAAAGATAATTTTGGTATTCTGGGGTCTAGTCATCTAGAACACTTCACCAACCTAGCAGGTCAAAGGCTGAGGACCAAGGCATGAAGCCTTGGTGATTATTTTTTTCGATTTTGATCTTTTAATTATGGTTGTTACATGCTGCTTTTGAAACTTATTGCCCAAGATGCGCTGATTTAGGCCAAAATCACGTGTCAGGATGCCATCTTTGAAAAATTTTCACACTCTTTCATAGTTTTTATGTGATAACATAGTAGAAAAAAGAGTGTACAGAATATGTGTGCTTATTTCAGTTTATGAAAGTTTTAAAAATTTGTACTCTGATATCAGCTAGCAGAAGACAGTACAACATAGTGGTTAGGGCACAGGCTCTGGACTTCCATTACTTACTATCTCGTGACCTTGGGAAATTTAATTGATGTCTCTGTGCCCTTTTTCCCCCCATCTGTGCAATAAATTGTAGGGAAATAATAATTATCTTGTAGGATTGTTGTTAAGATGTAATGAGAGAATACACGTAAAATGTGTAATATGCACTTTCCATCACCCATCTTTGTATTATTTTTCTCCAAGGTCCTCATCACAATCAGACACACTGGATTATATTTGTTAAATGTTGTCTCCCTAAACTGGAACATAAGCTCCACAAAACTGGGTGTGTTTTGTTCTCTGCTGTATCCTCATTGCCTAGACCAGCAGCCTATACTAGGTAGGTCCTCACAAATATCTGTTAAATAAATGAATATTAGTTATTATTATTACTATTATAATCATCTGTTTCAGACTCAGATACCATGCTTTTAAAAAATTCTCAAAATACTGTTTAGGTTTGCATAGTTACTGAGAGGTTTCAGATATGTTTGATATGTAATCATAGAATTCAATAACTTATAGAAACATCAGAACATACTGAGTTTAACCTCTTCAGTTTATGAGAGAACTTAAAATATCCCGTGGCCAGTGATACTAAGTGATGTTCCCTCAGTCAAGAATTACCTAGTGGCAGGTAAAATCTGGCATTAAAGGCCTGTGACACCCAATGCAGTACTCTTTCTTCTGTGTCCCACTGACTTCTAATTTGGGTACCAACATGGCTCTCGCCTCTCAGTGGACCAAGCCTCAATCCAGGTGAAAACCCAGGTCCTATTTCATCATTGTGTGTTACTCCAACCTTCTCATCACCTCTGGTTGATTGGTCATTGCTGTCTTCCACGTTTTTCACAGTGATGGAATCTCTTATTTGGATGATAAAATGTGCTTTAGTCACATGTCATATACAAAGATGGCTGAGAATTACAAGGGGTCAGGGAGAGCGGCTCCACTCCAGATCACTTAGTGAAAAGTTGTGCACCTTTTATCAGCTCTATTTGGAGTCCTCCCCTGGATTTTGAGATCTCCAGCATGTTCCATTTGGGGAGAAAATCAGAATAAATAAAAGCTATAAAGGCTATAGCACTTCCAGCTCCAGAGCTATCTAGGGGAAAAGAAGGTATGAATTCATCCAACAAACATTTATCAAGTGTTTGCAGTATGGTAAGCAATGTGTATGCGTGTGGATGGAGTTTGCAAGTAAGTTTTAATTTGCATCTTTCCTCAAGGAGTTTACAATCTAGCTGAAAACAATTATCCAAAATAAATCCTATAGTACGTAACATTGACAATAGTTAGAACATGAAGAGTGAAGACGAAGATAAAAATTTGAAGGAGCTTAGAGAAGGAAAAAAAAATCACTTCCGGGGGTGAATGGGATGTCCGATGTCCATGTAAGAGGCAACATCTTAACTAGACTATCATGGATCAATAGTATTCTTCAAAGTCCATGCATCTTAGGTGAAATATACTTTAAAGTCGATGACTTAGGGTCTGTTTTACCTCACGACATTTTATATTCTCATGTATGCCATATAATAGACACATCTATATGCAACATAATGCAATCACAATGGCTTATTTCTCAAAAAGAGGCTTTTATTAGAGGTATTATTACGTATTTTTTTGCATAGGCACAATTATAAACATTTACTTGAGTTTATGAATGATAGTATACTACTAAAAGAAAAAAATATCGTATCTTGCACATACACATGTACAATATTTGGAGTCTCTGTACGTAGCTAAGAATTAAACAGACCCTTTTTGGACATCGATGATTTGGCTCACATAACTGTTTATGGTTGAAACACAAAAGGTTTGCAAACCAAAGTCAACTATGATGTAGTGTGGAGTACTAAAGGGACCCAGGAGCTGAACCTATGACTTTTTCACTAAAAGTCCCAGAAAACATTTACAATTTCCTCCACAGACTTTTTTTTTCCCCTTGTGGGTGTATCTTTCTACTTAAAATAATTGTACTGTATTTATTTTAATAGTTGATCTCTTTCCTGATCCTTATTTTCAAAAGTAAATATAATGGTGGTTAAATAAGTATTTTTTAATATCTTTATTGGAGTATACTTGCTTCACAATGTTGTGTTAGTTTCTGCTGTGCAACAAAATGAATCAGCTATACGTATACATATATCACCATATCCCCTCCCTCTTGCATCTCCCTCCCACCCTCCCTATCCCACTCCTCTAGGTGGTCACAAAGCACTGAGCTGATCTCCCTGTGCTATGTGGCTGCTTCCCACTAGCTATCTGTTTTACGTTTGGTAGCGTATATATGTCCATGCCACTCTCTCACTTCGTCCCAGCTTACCCTTCCCCCCACTGTGTCCTCAAGCCCGTTCTCTACATCTGCATCTTTATTCCTGCCCTGCCACTATGTTCCTCAGTACCATTTTTTTAGATTCCGTATATGTGTGTTAGCATACGGTATTTGTTTTTCTCTTTCTGACTTATTTCACTCTGTATGACAGACTCTAGGTCCATCCACCTCATTACAAATAACTCAATTTCAATCCTTTTTATGGCTGAGTTATATTCCATATTAGATGCCACATCTAAATAAGTATCTTTAGTTTTGCTAAATATTTTACAGTGCATTAAGTGCTACATGTTAACTAAAATTTGAAAGTTCTTTTTTTATTGAGGTATAATTGACATATAACATTATGTTAGTTTCAGATGTATACCATAATAATTCGATATCTGTATATATTGCAAAATGATTATCACACTATGTCTTGAAAGTTTTGACTAATTTTTATTAATTAAACCATATGTTATATTTTCTTTTGACCCAATCAAAAATTTTTTAAAATATGATTTATAGAGGAATGAACGACAAGAATGTGATTTGCCTCAGTTTAGTGCAGTGATGGCTCTTCATTTTCCATTCTTCCCTGCCATTTTGACTTTGCGTGTCCTGCCCAGCAGAGAAATTGTTGGCTGTGGGCTCTCTGTCCTTAGCGTCCATGCCATTGGCCTGTTGGTTTTCTGACTGTGGGTTGCTCTAGCCACCCATTCTGTTTGCTGGCTCCTAAAGCTACGACTGCAGCCTTAGTTTCTTGTTTCTCATGCAGGACATGCTGACAGATGTGCTCCTGAACATTCTAACCAGCACACTTACTCTGGCTTCTTCTGAAGCTGATGAAATTACCAAATCAATTTTATGCTCCTCTGAAGAACAAAGGGAAGGCAAAACCAGAAAGATGGATCAAACAGAGCCACTATGGAAGATGTCTCAGAGCTTTAACAGAGCATAAGAACAAAGGTGTTCAGTGGCTTTGGGGGGCCGTGTTCTCTCATGATGAGAATTGAATGAAAACAGCCTACTCAAAGCCTGTGTACTGTGTCTTACTATAATTAGTTTTTATACTACTATTGGATCTTAGAGCAGATTAGCCATTGCTATTTGTGCAGACAAGTCAATCAAATTTTTGGAAATATCCTGAGACAGGTTTTCTGAGGTCATGAAAATATGACTACAGCAAAAAGAATGATGTCTTACCAAATATTTATTGAACTGTTATTATGGGAGGGAGACATTTAAATTGTAAATATTTATGCAACACACAGTCCCTGCCCAGGGGACCTTGTACACAGCTGCTGAAACTGGTGTGGAGCCTTCTATGGCTGAAGGACATCAAGTGCATAATCAAAGATAAGAGGGTTTTCCAGTGGCTGATAGAATATTAGATCTGAAAAGGCTTTGAGAAATCATCTACTCCTCCCATCTTATTCTATGCATATGATAACTGTAAACGTGACTTGCTCAAGATCACACAGAAATTTAGCGGAAGGTCAGATATAAACATCTTTCCTCTAAATCTGCTACGTAATTTTTTTCATTCTATGACATATATATTTATACTGATTTAAGCAAGTCAAATGCAATTGAATTTTACTTGTATTAGGTTAGTGCTTATTGTTGATTGTTTTAATTCTAACGTGCTTAATCTGTTTTTCTCTGTGTTGTATATTTTAAGGCATTGGAGAGAGGGCAAGAGAAAAACTTCTCTATTTTGCACTTTAATTTTTTCATTTTTTATTAGTACTAATTTGCAACTTTTCATTATATAAGTAATATATGCTGATGGAATAAAACTAGAAAATATAGATAAGGAAAAAGAGAAAATTAAATTCAATTATAATCAAGTTCCCTAGAGAAAAACACTATTTTATATATATATAGATATATATTTTTTTTTTTTTTTCTTTGTTTGCAATAAAAAAATGGGATCACATTTAACCTACTATTTTATACTTCATTTTTTCATGTAACTATTACATGGGCATTTTTCATGTGAGTAAGTGTGTGTAGAATATCACTTTTATTGGGACTGCAAAATGGTCTGTTTTATTCATCTTATATTTTGGACATTTTACTTATTGTCAATTTTTGAACATTTTGAGAACAAATATTTTGTTGTAAATATTCTGAAATGAAGATGCATATAATTACACGTTTATAGGTAATTATTTCCTTTACATTTTCCGAACTAGAGTTCCTGGATCAAAGGATGCTAGACTTTTGATGCAAAGTGGGTCCACCACCAACACCTTTTATTCCCGATTTCAAAATTTGTACAGTAGTTTCTATTCAGTGCTGCAGGACTTTAAAATCTGGCAAGGGTAAAGAGGTCTGTTAAAAAAAAAAAAAAAAAAAAACTCTCCAGCAAGATATGTAAGGTCACAATGGCTTAATATCCACACAACAGGACTATCATTTCCTGAAATATATTAAATAGATGGTATTGATCAGACACTGATGGTAAGTGTTCAACATAGATGTCTCCTCATCTCTATCCTTCAAAGGCAAGAGGATGATGGTCCTAAATTTAGAGGTGACATCAGGAGGTGGCTTTTGTTACATCTTCATACCTCCTCACCAGAGTTCTCTGACTCACACCTGCTAAATCTGGCATGTAAACTGGATACATGGTTCTCTAAGAACTTGGAAGTCTTCAGATGTTAACTAGAAAGCAAATATTGTTACCACTTAGAGGACACTGTGATTCTCTTACTACTTGTTTGAGTTTGCTTTCTGTGTGTGATTACTTATTGATATGAGAATAAGTAATAGTCATTATTTTTCAACTTAGTTTGCTAAAAGCTGCTAGATGTATATAATGAAAATACTAAATTCAGTGAGATTTGCATGCAGCTTTCAAAAGTAAGAATATACTTTCTAATATAAAAGCATTTTCAAAAAGAAAAATGCACACACATATTTATTTTTTGCAATGATAATCTTTCACATTTTGGTGCCTTACAGAGTACAAACTCTTTGGTTTTCTCCGATAAGAAATAGTTGAGCTAGTTTCAAGCATGTTGTTTTGCGATAATGTTTTGAGATAATGGTGTTTTGTGATAATAGTGGTAGAGAGTTTCAAGCATGATGTTGAAGAATAGAAATTAACTCCTACCTCTGTTTCTGAAACAGTCTAAACATTCAAGGGAAAATATTATTGCATTTGTTTTGTACCATCTGTGATTAAAATTGTTCATATCATAAATTAAAAAATATCTCCAAAGGTAAGATTTTTTTCCAGCTAAGTATTTTGTGACCTAAGTAAATGTTTATATAACTTTAGATTATACTATAACTCAATTCATAATATTTTCAATAAATACATGTGCAATTATTTTACCATATATCTCAAGTGTGGGTTAGTTCATTCTTTGGAATGGACAACTGTCGTTTTCAATTTTTACTTTTTGTTTACAGGTTGTGTTTAGTTTGATGAGTGGATTCTGGGATAGCTCTAGGAAAACTGTTGAAATTTTATTGGTACTTCGTGGGATAATGTGGATTTTGTACTTCATAACTACACTCATATTATACTAGTAAATATTATTTTGTCAGATGAGCTTAGTCTGCTTTGAAAACAGAGAGAAGGATATTGCAGTACTGAGCACAGGACAGGCCTACTTTGATGGAATGGAGAGAAGGGAGGGAAACTTTTAAAAAAGCCTAGAGCATAGATGACTTCTAGCTCAGGGCTGACTCAGGTATTGACTGTTTGAGAGTTCTGGGCAATTATTAGGAAGAATGAAAGTCCTGAGCACCTGCCTGGGGGGGTGTTTGCCCATGTTAAGAGCCATGTTCCACTTGACCTTGATACTCCCGGTCAACCCAAATATTTGCTCTGGATAACGTCTTTCCTCTGCTTCATCACTTCCTTTCTCTCCTTCAAATGACAGTTTAGGGCCCACTTCATCCAGGACAATTTCCCTAACATCCAGTAACCTCCAAACCACCAACATAATTCTGGATCCTCTAGACTACTCATCACTTTTGTAATCATTGCAGCTCCTATTTTTATAGATAGAATATGTGTCTGTGCTGCTTCCCTTATTAAACTATAATCATGCAGCTGGGACCAATTCTAATCTTGACTATGTTCCCTGAAACACTAAACAAAATAGTTACATATCTGAGCCTTTCTAAATAAACGTAGTCCCAAGGGGAGTTTATACCGATTTTTTAACCAGTAAGTTGAAAATATTTCTATTAGTTGGATTAAAAGGAAGGAGAGAAAAAAGGAGAAGACTCTGAGCATTGAGATAGTTCTCGAAGATTTACTTCGTGCTGGACATTATACTGAACTTTTTTTTTTTTTTTTTACACATTACCTCATACAATCCTTGTCACCACTCTTGTGGGAGATACTGTTAAATTCATTTTAGAGATGAAGACATAAAGAGTTTTTTTCTGATGAGGCTCAGAGGATTCAGAGACTTGGTCTAGGACACATAATTAGTAAGTGGAAGGACTGGAACAAGAATACAAAAATGTGTGACAAGAAACTTTCTCTTAGCCGATTCTAGCATCTTCATATCCATTTTCTACTGACCTGATTCTAATGATGTAAAGTAATGTTTTCAAACTTCTTTTCTTATTTTAAACTTTCCAAGCTCTGGCTGGTGTTGAAAGTTGCTGTTTCGGTAATTGATTCTACTGTATGGATTGAGAATTTTAGGATGTAGGATCGCACAGTAGGTTCTTTACTCACCTGATCTATAAATATAGGACCATTGCCTTTTTAATCTGGAAAGAACTCTAGGGATCAATGTATTCTTTAAGTCCATAGGGCTTCTCTGCTTCTCACAAAATATCCAGTTGAAAACTGTTGTGAAAATAGGAGTCAAAGGTCTTTCTTCTCAGTGTAGGGCTGAAAATATCACGTTATTATTATTAATATTAATAGTATATAAATATAATATTATATTGTCTTTGTAGGCATGCCAGCTAATGCAGTTACTTGGTTGTTATATCTTATATGAGGTAATAGTGACTATTATAAACTTTTTTTCCTTTACAACATGTCACATATTTTTTCAAATGCAATGTGACTCAGATAGCCAGTTCTAGTCAAGTAATGCCTAAATTGTAATATTTTACAATGTTAAACACAATTTCCTACCCGCATGGTATAGAATGTAATATCTTTTTGAAATACTACCCATGGAGAAAAATGTGATGGTTGCAGAAATATGTCATCAGAGACTAGGCCAAATTAACTGACACAATAATTTCCTTCCAAATGCAAACATCCTTAACTTAAAAGAAAGATCTGCTTCATGATGTTATAAACATATCCTTCTCTGGAGCAGGCTTGATAATTAATGCCACATATTCATGGTGAGAAATATATATGAGTTTGGTCATAAATGTTCTCATGCATTTTAAATGTCAATAAAATGAATAGCCTTTATTATTTCCGAATGATAACTTGTTCCTAGACACTGCTACTTTGCAGGGGATAATGACTGCGTTGGCACATGATGAAATATTACAGGAACATGCCTTAAGCATTTGTAAGACACACCCTTAGCTCTGAATCAATGCAGTAAAAGCAACATATAAGTGCACAAGGAATATGCTTGAGGAAATCCAACCCCTGCCCTTGCTTCCACTTCCACTCTCATAAATCAGTCTAGGTGAATATCTTAAGCTCAGTTAGAAAAAAAATTTTAAGAAGACAATGCTCCTCTTTCTTTGGCTTGCAGGACCAAGTGCTCTATTCATGGTCACCCCTGCTTTCTATACACAGCTTTTGTTTGTTTTTCAGAAAATCTCCAAGAGCTTGACTTCTGCGGGCGATCTTGTTCCACATGAAGAGAGAAGGACTTATATGTATTCTTACTTCATGGCACGTTAAAAACATGTGAGGCTGACGCAATAGGTATGGGTAAGAGCAGTTAGTTTGTGTGATGGGAAGAATTATCTACTGAATAGAAAATTAAAAATAGGACTTCTGATTTCAGTTCCAATATCTAAAGGGCTTGGAAGTGGTCACTCCCGTCTGTACAATGATGAAGCTAAATACACTTAAAATGGATGACTTTCCTTGGACCCATCAGAGGATAGAGGCTGCAGGGCAAACTCCCACTTTGAATTTTGGCAAGATGGGCAAATCCAGAGTCACAACTGAGATCTACTCACCTGGAGTGGAGGTTGCTGGCGCCATAATCTGGTAGTGACACTTACCTGGTAGTTTTGAGGAAATTCTGGAGGCTGAATATGAACTGGGATGAGAGTGAGAAACTTGTGGGACTGCAGCTTTATGGGTCTCTGGTGAGCTTTAGGCTCCAGGAGCCCAACTCGTCTCACAGTGAAGATCTAAGAAAGATCCTTTTGTGGCTTTGGCATGGAAAAGGGAAGAGTAATCATGGTGAAATATTCCCAGAGAGTTGTCCATAACAAAGGCATATGCTTGAGGAGAAAAGACTTTACCAGAGCCTTATCCCAGCTGGGGGAAGGGCATCCTTACTCCAGCTAGTTTTCTGGTCTCAACTAAGGGGAAAAAAAGTTATACCATGAAGAAGCACTTGTGAGGGTCACAGCCCAGGGACCCAGGCATACTAAAAACTGAGATTTAATGATAAGACTACATAATGCTCCCTTCTGCCACACTTGATCACCACACCAACCAGACTCCAGTGTAGTGATAGTGGATTATAATGCAAAGGGCTGTAAAATGCAGACTGGCTCTGAAGAAGAGTACGGAGGGAAGCCCAAAGTCAACAGGGAAGATAAAAACAAGTATACTAGAGGAAATTGAATACTCTGGCACCTACATTTATAGCAAACATTAGTACAACATGTCTGGCTTTCAAAAAAAATTACACGGCATGCCAAAAAGCAAGAAAAACACAGTCTAAAGAGAAAAAGCAAGAATCAGAATCAGATTTGGGTATAGCACAGATGTTGGAATTATCAGAATTTAATATAACTATGATTAATAAGTTAAAGACTAAAGGAAAAAGCAGACAACATGCAAGAACAGATGAGTAATGTAAGTGAAGAAATGGAAACTATAGGAAAGAATCAAAAGGAAATGTTAGGAATCAAAGACAGAAAGGCAGAGTGTCTTTGATGCACTCATCAGTAGTTTGGGTGTGCCTGAGAATAGAGGTACTGAGATCTAAGATAGGTCAATACAAATGTACCAAATTGAAATGTAAAGGGGGAAAAAAAATCCCAGAACATCCAAAAACTATGAGACAACTGTAAAATTGTAACATATGCTTAATTGGAATACCAGGTGGAGAAGAAAGAAACAGAAGAAATATATGAAGTCATAATGGCTGAAAACTTTCCAAAATTAATCACAGACACTTAATCACAGATCTAGGAAGCTCAGAGAACACCAAGAGGGAGAATTACTGCATGCTCCCTCCAAAAGAATCAAGAAACTACACCTAAGCATATCGTATTCAAGCTGCAGAAAATCAAAGGCACAGAGAAGAATCTTGAAAGAATCTAGAAGAAAAAATACACCTTACTTATAGATGAACAAAGATAAGAATTATAGTGGTCTTCTAGTCAGAAACGATGCAAATAACAAGAGAGTGGAGGGAACTATTTAAAGTTTTGAGGGAAAAAAACAACAATATGTAATTCTATTCCGATACAATCATTCTTCAGGAGCAAAGAAGAAGAAACTTGCTCAAACAAAACTCAAGGGACTTTATCACCGGCAGAACTGCCCTGAAAAAAATGTGAAAAGACGTCCCTCAGGGAGAAGGAAAATGATATGGGTCAGAAACTCAGAACTACATGAAGAAAGGAAGTGTGTTGGAGAGGTAATAAATCAAAGTAAAATGAAGTCTTTTACTTTTCTCATTTTTAATTGCACTAAAAGATAATTTTATTTAAAACAGTAGTAGTAACAATGTATTAGGTTATTATGGCATATGGATAAGTGAAATGAATGAATAAGTGAATGAGACTTATTCTCATAAGGAGGGAGGAATTGGGAATAACTGCATTACATATACATGAAGCGGTATAGAGTTATTTGAAGGTGGACTTAGATGGGTTAAAAATGCATATTTGAAATTCTGTCAACTACTAAAAATATTTTTAGAAGAAGTATAGTTGATATGCTAAAAGAGGAGAAACAATGGAATCATGAAATGCTCACCTGAAACTGGAAAGACTTAAAAAGAGGGGAATAAGAAGAAACAAAAAACAAATGCAATAATTAGAACAGTTAAACATGGTAGATGTTAATAATCACTTTAAATGTTTATATACATCAATTAAAAAGACAAATTGTTGGAGTGAATTAAAAAATAAATATGAAATTGTATCAGTAAGATAATGGTAGCTGCTGTGTGTGACAAATAGTCTTTATGATTTCAATGGCTTAACAGAATACGAGCTTTCTTCTTGCTCACATAAAAGTCGATCAGGTATTCCTAGGTAGTGTTAGGGACCAAGGTCTTCTACACAGTGTCAGGGACCAAGGTCTTTCTATCGCATGGCTTCATCTTCTCTAGTACTTCATAGATTATGCATCCAGGTGGTACAAAGTGGAAAGAGAGAGCAAAGGGTAAGAATTTACAGGTGTATAATTCACAATGTTTTTTCCAAAACAACTTTGAGAATGACAACTTAAAAGACATTTATATATTTGAAAGGGAAGGTATAAACCACTAAGGCTTAGAGGAAGATACCCTATGAACAACAATTTACAGCACTCTGTTATCTAAATGTAAAGTATAATCTCTAAAATGAAAATGTAGTATTTTGGATAAATTTGCCAAAGAAAACTTGAAATTTAAAGAAATGTGGAAGAAAGGCACTTGAGTCATGTTTAAAGAAATTATTTGGACAATTTCTGGAAACCAGTTTTAATAATTTTTTTTAAATTTGACAAAAAAAGTTTTATTTTAAGTGTTAAAAAAAATGGACCAATTTGGTGAATGTCTAAACCTAAACTGGTTTAAATGAAAAATGCTGTTCTAAAATACTTACCTCTCTTCTAAGTTTATGACCCTTTGTTTCCATTCAGTCACTACATATTTCCATGTGAATGGTCTAGAAGATAATTAAACTCATATGTCCAAAATTTAAAAGCAAAATAAAACATCAGGGTCTCCACTAAAAGAACTTCCAATATTGTAAAGAGAGAATAAAGATTATTCAGTCAATTCATTAGATGTCAGGAGAGGAGAGGAGAACAAACAAAAAACAAAAATGACACAACACAAAATGATAGTGGGGAATCCAATTGTACTAAAAACATCCTAGATGCAAACTGATTAAACATAGACCAGTTAAAGCACAGAGATTTTAATTCTTATTTTTAATTTATGTACTTCTTTGCAAGAAACAGTAAAGCAGTGACACAGAAAGGCTGAAAGTAAACAAATGGAAAAATATATTAGGCAAATACTGTATTAATATCACACCAAATGGACTTGAAACCAAAAATAAATTACTAGAGATAAAGAGGATGATTTTATAATGATAGATCTACTACTTCCCAAGAATATGCAGCAGTTTCAACTTGTGTGCAACTAACAACACATCTCAAACACATGAGGCAAAATTGAAATAATTTCAAGAAGAAATTAACAAATCCATGTAGAAGCTTTTAACACAATTCTGTGAAATACTGGTATCAAGCATATAAATTTAATACATATACAGACAGATTGAATAACACAATTAACACATTTAGTCTAATGTATATTTACAAAATCTCTCACCCAACAACACAGAGTAGAGAGATCATTCTTCAAACACTCATGAAACTTAAACAAAAGTTGACTCTATACCAGGTTACAAAGCCAATCACAACAAATATCAGTGAATCAATATGATATTGTCTGATCATAGACAATAACATTACATTACAATATATTTTGTATAGATTGATATAACATATAATTTGAATTTTAAAGCAACACTCTCCAACATATTTCATGGATGTAATAATGACGATGTTTAGATGATGATGAAGGTGACAGCCAATTTCAGTAGAGTGCTTGGCATGGGTTATGTACTGTGTCATGTGCATTATATATATGTTGTTAAGCCCTAGTGGTAGGTTCTACCGCTATTCTTATTATTTTGCTGATGAGGAAATTAAAGCATAGATCTAATGAAGGATGGAGCTAAGACTGAAAGCCCAGATAATTTGACTTCAGTTACTATGCTTTAAACCATGACAATGTGAAGAAATAAAAATGAAAGTTAGAATTAAGCAACGATGAAGCACTACATATCAATACTTGTGGAAGACAGCTAAATGGTTTGTAGGGAGTTTTATCTTAAATTCATATAATAGTGTTGAAGACACATTGAAAATGAATGTTCTTTCTATGAGTTTGGCTGGCACCAAAAGTTAGAAAGAGAAAAGCAAAGTACACTCAGGAAGCAAACTCAGTGTATAAACTCAGGAAATAAAGAGGACAGAACAAAAACATTAATTAAATATAAAACAAAGAAGCATAGACCTAAAATCTGTTTCTTTGAAAGAAATTCCTCTGACAAAGCTGATTTTAAAATAGGCAATACAAGGGACTTCCCTGGCGGTCCAGTGGTTAAGACTTTGCCTTCCAATGCAGGGGATGAGGGTTCGATCCTTGGTTGGGGAGCTAAGATCCCACATGCCTCGCGGCCAAAAACCAAAACATAAAACAGAAGCAATATTGTAACAAAGTCAATAAAGACAAAAAAAAAAAGGTCCACATCAAAAAAATCTTAAAAATAACTCATTAAAAAACATAATATAGGCAATACAAATATTATGAATAAAAAAGGACCATGTGTATATGTAGAATACAAATATGAAACAAATATTAAAATATTATAAATTTTATATAAATACTTGAGTGAACTGGCCAGTTTTCAAAAAAACTGTATGATACTAAAATTGACAGAAAAGAAATTTAAAAAAAAATTAATCTAAAACCATTGTCACTTACTTGGTAGTCAGGAACCTGCCCACAATATGGGCACAAAACGAAACAGTTTTTAAGTATAGGTTTTACTAAATTTTCAAAGGATAGATACCATCTATTTTGGGCACACTTTCAAAAATTGAGAAGTATGGAAGGTTCCCAACTTACCAAACTCAGAAAGAAATAGAGAGAGAGAGGAAGAAGAAGTACAATACGGGCCAATGTCTTTTGTAAGCAGAGATGTAAAAACTCTAAATAAAACAGTAACACAAATTAACAAATATTATATATTTCTATAAAATATATAACATCTGATTTTCAAAACGTGCAAATGAGTGTTTTATAATTGACACACTCAAATTGTTTTCAGTAACAAAGTTGCATAATGATGAAAACTTTGCCAAACATCTGTTTTCAAAATTTTGTCTTGATAGCAGGAATTATTTTCCAAAACAATCATTTTCTCACTTCTTATTCAAAATGCCTCTTTTACGTTGGGACATATTAAGGGGGTGTGTGTGTTTAAATTCTGCTAAACAGGCATTTTTAATCATAGAAAAGTTCAGAAATTTGGAACAGCTTTTTTATAAGAGAAAAACATGTAACTCATCTTCACACTCGCCAACTTTTTAAAAAACTTTACCATGAGACAACCAGTCTCCTTTTGGTACTTAAGACTTTCATGTCAACTTCTCATTTTAGTACAAATTATTGTAAATATTTTCCTGCTCAATGTAATACAATCCCAAAATTTACTATAATATAATCCCTAAATCCCTCTGATCTATAGGTTTAATGATGGAAGCAATTTCAATCTGTATATTAAATACTAGTAAACTTAGTTGCTTTCCTACTTCTTTAATTAAAAATGAATATAAAAGGATAATCTGGTGACCCTCTGGAATGCTAGCACCCCACATTAGAAACTGCTTTGATGAGGTAGGGTAGTCAGAAATCTTTCCACATTGGGTATGGCCCAGAGCGGCTAGCTGTCAAGTGAGGTTCTAGGATGACTCCTGAAAGATGGGAGAAAGATATTCCACCTCTGTTTTCAGGAATCACGATTTCAGCCAGAAATCGTCAGCACTGCCACCATCTATGCCAAGTAAGCAACACTACTTCGGTGTTCTGGTCTAATGATAGATTCTTAAAATATATTTTGAAGTATTAGATTTTGAGGCTTTTCTTGAACCTGACATGCTTCTAGACACGGAAATGTATTATGTGCCTTCCAACTAATTTAAACACCAATGATAACTTCCTTATGAAAGAGATAACATACAGCATTAATTATAGGACCACATTTTAAATAGCAAGGCTGAAACACTGCTTAAGGAAATTGCCTTATTCAAGTTTCTGAGATCTAGCTCTGTGCTAGTTGGAACAGCATGGCCTTTATACACACTAATAGGAGTTTCAACTGCCATAACATCAAGCCCCTCAAAGGACTTTTTAAAAGAAACATCTTTTTCTATTTTAACAGTGGAGTTGGGCTCCCTGAAAATGAGTTCTATATTAGAATGTCAATTACTTTTATTTGCCTTCATTAGTGCTGGTATTGCAAACAATTTGTCCCAGTGGAAGAAAAGAAGAGACTAAAGTCCTTCAATAACCCCTCTCATTAATTCTTTGTGCAAACAGACTCTAGTTTGGGATAAAGCAAGATAACCTAATGGATGTTTTGTAGAGGATGTACAGCCACTTTGTTTACCAGTTAAGTTTTATCAAATAAAATGGACCAAGAAAAGCCAAGAAAAGTTTGCAGTTCTATAAATCTCAAGCTATATTTTGAACATTCCTGAAACACCCAATCTCCAGACTTCAGCTTTGAATAGATTTATAAGAGTCAAAGGTCACAGTTCTTGCAAACAGAGGAAACAGCACATAGAGTTTTTGTTTATTTTCTGTCTCTTAAAAAAATCAAATATGGCCATCAAGGACATAAAACACTAATACTCAACTACTGGTAGCAGAAGTAAGGCCTGTGGGTGTTTTTGTCTCCTCAGTTACCAGGAGTAACAAAAACAGATGCAGAATAACTTTCAGGTTTCCTCTATCTTGCTTTAACCAAGGTTTTAATACATTTGTTTTAAATAATAGAGGAATTCCATGAAACATCTGCATGAAGGAAGCAAATCAATTCAGCTGCTCATGAACTCAGGAATATGGACAAGATGCCATGTGGCTTGTATAGCAGAAAGATTTCTTTGGCTTCAGGTTGAAGGACATCCATTTTAGTTCTAAGATTTCTATTTATTAGGTCTTGGAACTTTGGAAAAGTTATGCAAGTTTGTGGAGGCTTTTATCCCTCATCTGTAACATAACTGATATCCTCTTTGTCTCATAGTGTTACTGAGATGATTATGAGAAATTATTAATAAGGAAACTTTCTTTTTCATTCTGTTTATTTTTGTTTTTTAATGTTAAAGAATAATACAAATTTAAGGTCTCACAATGATATTTTGTAGCTGTGAGTTTTTCCATTCCCAGAATTGCCTCACCTAGATCCTTGCTTTGGCTGGGTGAGATGGGCAAAACCTAGGACAGTGACATCAAGAAGAGCCACTATTGCTCTATTAGCAATATTTATCAGAATTAACTTTCTACTCTCTTCAAATTTCATTTTAGAAGACCCTCTCTCAGTCGTGACAGTGGCTTCCTATGGCCTTATGTGATGAATGTATTTATAATGGCAGTTGCACTGCTACTAAACATTTAGCTTTCCAAATGAGTCAAAAGTAGGAAACGAAAAGATCATCTCTATTCCTTACTCAAAATGAATATAAATAGTTCAACCTCTCTGGATTCTTAAAAGTATCCATTTTGCTTTTAACTTTAAATTCTAAGCCCACAAGGTGAGTATCCTCTCTAATTCTTCCTAGTAAATTATTGATTCACCAATGTTGCTTGTGAATCATAGTTACATATAACTAATTTTTTCATGTATTTCAGAGAGAGTAATTGCTCTTAGGTTCATGTAGCTAAAACTTTTTTTTAACTCAGAACGTCAGTATTTGCCAAAGATTCTGTCTAGAGTTAATACAGCTTTTGGTCACAGGTGATTCATTGAAATGTCCCACTTTAAATTGTCTCCATTTGCCTCTTCCTCTTTTTAAACTATGTACATAGTAACTTTCTGTTAATAGTACCCTTAATTAGGAAGCTCTAAGGGCCTTTAGTGCATTTCCTTTGGGTCCTAGTTAATTGCCAACCAGCCTGGGAGTTGGAGGTTTGGAAGGACTGAGCTCTGATTGCAGAGTCCAGGCTGCAAAAATCCGGCTCACTCCGTTTAGAGAAATGAACTGCTTTAGGACAGAGGTCCTAGAGCAGATTTCTAAGCCTGCAGCCAAATGCATAAAACAGTGAGTCCTAGAATGACTTTAATATTCCTGAACTAGAAGTTTCCCAGGATTAGATAGGCTCTAAAACCGAAATACGTAGCACAACGTCCATTGATGATTCATTTCTCTAAGATGATCTCTTATACCGTTTTAGACAACTTTCCAGTCAATTACATCCTGATTATGGGCCACCTCAGTTGGTATTGTCTCTTGCCCATCATAACATCTTAAAATATATCAATGCTTCTTGATTTCTATAGCTTGAGAAATAACAATTAATATGTTTATGTAACATTGAATTTAGCACTTAACGGAATTTAAATAATATAATGGCATCAACCACCACCAAGTCTTCTTAGGGCATTAAGAAAATGGATGTTAATTTTAGGAAAAGTCCTAAGTCTCTCAAAATTAACAAGCTTTGCAAGAATGAGGGACCAAAAATAGCGAGGAGTATTTTATTCATAAAAAGCCACTAGTTGGTGGTGGGATACCTTGATCCCAGGGGAGATGTCTTCCTGAAACAAGGATTTGTTCCCCAAAAGCCAGAGGTAGTTCTGACTGTGGAGATTAACTTCTGGACTCAGAGAACATGCCACAAAACTAAGGGAATTCTGGTGTCTGACCAAGAGACCAGCTCTTTAAGTGGTCTACAACAATTTTTGTTTTATGTGCCAAAGAACACAAAGTTGAATACGAAATGGTTCTTGCTCTAAATAGTTTTTAAACCGTGCAGAGGCAGCAGGGCATTAATCTTTCCCCTGAAAATTCTGGATACTCAGATTCTGGATACTCAGGTAGTCATGGCAGTGGTGGAATGTGTGGGGCACTTTTTTCCCATTAATCAGGTAATTCTTATTGTGGGAGCAGTCAACCATATATTTGGTTATGTTCCTAGTGTACAAAAGGACGTTCATTCAGGACATTCAGAATTTTTCTTCTGGCCCGAGTCATCTTCCTAGGTCCAGGGAATATTTCATTTTTACTATGAATTCCTCCTCATCCTTTGGACTCTGTACTCCAGAAGCTTTGAAACATCTTTGTTATAGCACATGTAAGTTAGTATTACAATTATTTATGCATGTACTTTTCCATCTACTAGACTCTGAACTCTTCAGGCTTTGAGACCATGTATCATTTGTCTTTGTTTCATTTTGATAGGTTTCATTATATTGTCAAATATACATACAGAGTTGAATATTTGTAATAAACAAAGAAAGTTTGACTTTATTTCCATCCAAGAAAAATTTATAAGAGGAAACTATAATTTGTTATTCTTTCTTCAAATGTGTAGTTACAGTAAACAGGGTCCTACTGTATAGCACAGGGAACTATATTCAATATTCTGTGATAAACCATAATGGAAAAGACTATGAAAAAGAATGTATATGCATATATAACTGAATCACTTTGCTGTACAGAAAAAATGAACACAACATTGTAAATCAACTACACTTCAATAAAATAAATTTTTAAAATGTGTAGTAATTGATAGTTCATTAGGTGAGGTGGCATTTTCTTAGTGGGAGCAGGTATGACTTTTGTCTTTTAAGACTGTCTGTAATATTGAGGTTTTATAATGTAAGCACATGCTCCTCTGAACTTTCCTAAATTAAGTAATTTATTCTTGAATTCTTGGTTTGGATAATAAAAGATTAATGTGCAACTTTGTATTTGCATGTTATATTGCACTCTTGGTTTCCTGATGGTTTTTAGTGAGCATTCCACGTGGGATTGTAATTATTGGGGTACCAATCCCTGCTTTACCGTAGATTATTTTATTGACTTTATGAGGTAGATACAAACTTAATTCTAATTTTATGGGTGGGAGACTTTGAGAGATTAAATAATTAGCTGGTAATAGAGCAGGTAAGTGGTCCGGCTGGACGCTAACCCAGCCCACTCTTTTTAAACAATGAACTGTGTTGCTTTCTTTGCTTCTCTAATTGCTCCCCGCACCCCCCAATCTATTGACCTCAAATGTTATTCTCCCTTGTGGCAGAGTGGAGGGAAGGTCTTAGAAGATCTGGGCACATGTGGAGTGCACCAGAGGTTAACATCACAGACCGTGTTTACTGCCGCACTCAGGCAGGAGTTTTTGGCAGTTTTCAGGACCGTGGAGGTCTCCTCTCAACACAGGAGCCAGTGTAAATACACAACAAAGGGACCACACCTGGGGAGGGTTTTCTGTCTATTTAAGTGACCTTGTTCATGGCTCTGGGCCACTGGTGATCCTTCTCATCCGTCAGATATTAAATTTCCCTTTCTGAAACTTCCTGTAAGCCTGTTTGAAGTTTTTCCCTCCCCGTGTTTTATAGGGTGATAAAGATTTCAAGCTCTTCAAAGACAAAGCTGATATGTAGCTTTTAAATGACATTGTCATCATAATTATATTTGTTGTGCTAATTAGAATTTTCTTTAAAAGAATTAGTTACCACTGCAGTTCCTACCCTACCTTTCAATTGTCAAAGGATAAGATAAATTCAGTGTTTACACTTTGACATTCACAATCTATGTAACAAGAGGCGGATCAGAAATTAGATTACTCTTTTTTAAATTGAAGTATAGTTGATTTACAATATCATGTTAGTTTCAAGTGTACGGCACAGAGATTCAGTTATATATATATATATATATTCCTTTTCAGATTCTTTTCCCTTATAAGTTATTGCACAATACTGAGTATAGTTCCCTGTGCTATACAGTAGGTCCTTGTTGGTTATCTATTTTATATATAGTAGTGTATATATGATTTCTGATATACGATGTAAGCTGTATGGTAGGGCTGGGCTGGTTCAGACTGAACAAAGATCTTTTTTTCTTGGTTCCATATTGCATGAGTATCAGTGACTATTGTCGGATGCCACCAAGTACTCATGCTTTGAAGGATACAAGAAATGAGTGACAAGATCTATGTACACAAGGAATTTATTATTATTAAGAAAGGATTCCAGCAAACTCTGGGTCATCAACAGTTTGGAGGCACATTTTTGCTTTTGTAAACTGAATATGAAAACATGACAGGGAATAATAGATGGTTGAAATTTGTAATGAGTGGTGGTGTTTGAAAGATGAAAGCTTGGAACATTTTTACTTTGGTGGACCTCCAAAATGCTGATGGGCCTAGCAGAATTGCAAAAATCAAATCTGAAATTTGTTTCTCAGTGAACACACTGCAGGGCTTGAGGACCTGAGATAATGAATAGAAATTAATCTTAAACTTGCTGACAAGAGTTTGCAAAGAGGCTGCTGACATGAGTTGGTGCTATAAAAGGCAAAGTTGACATGTAATAAAACTGAAGTTAATTCTACCTGCCAAAACATTAGAAAAGTATGCTTATCAAATAGAAAAAAATTACTGAAGTATGTATATAAAAATACCCACAATGGATTTTTACAAAGAATGGAAGCAAAATAAATAATGAGCATTTCATAAGTGCCCCTTTAAAAACTACTGGTTAGATATAGATGAAACTGTTTTGCATGCTTCCCTTTCTTACGTATTTAATTTGGAGATTTATCTATCTTATTGTGTAACTTGATTTTATATTTGACAAATGAGAAGATGGATCAACTTTTCTGTGTCGCAACATTTTTTGGTTAACATTTTCAATGTGTAATTTCAGTGTAGCTAATTTATAATTACAGTTTTGTTACTTTATTGGAGCGTTTATTCCTAATATAATGCGCTTCTATGTTAAAAGCTGATGTGGTGCACAAGTGTTGTTAAGCATATAAGCTGATGGCATAATTTGCCCTTGACCTTGGATCTTGGTAGTTGCCAGAAAGAACACTGAGGAGAGAGATTCTTTTGGGGGCCACTTGGGAGACTACCAAAGGCATTAATTTTACAACGAGACTGGAGTAATTACCATTGCATTTATGTTAGAGGTTAACATTCTTGTTATTTCCTCTTATTGCCTGGCTTTACAGAATCTTATACCCCACTGCTTTTATTAAATCCAGGTAATAGAGGAAATAACAGTGTTATTAACCTCTAACACTGATGAAAAATTAGTCTTAAGTAAAACATGGTTTAAAATCAGAGCAATTGTGCTAGTCGTCTAGCTGTTTCCCAGACGAAGCACAGTAAGGCTTTGTGTACTCACTGTGTCCATATTTATTATTATAAAAGTAAAAACAGTATAATATGAACTAAATCTCTGGGGCAATAGGGATTAGATTTTAATACATACTATACTCCTACTAATAAATGTTATAGGTTTGCATGACATTAAACAAATACGTACTGATTTTAAAAAGTACAACTTTACTATGCTTTAAAAAGGAATTAGTTTTGATAACTTGACTACTTTCACAAGAAAGTACTTAGAAATTTAATATATAATAACTTCCCCTATCAGAAGTCTTCAATGCAATGCTTCTAAACATAAATATGTTTAAGCTGGGTATTACTGTAGAAAAATTCTCTTTTTCCATGCATGTTTGCATTTAAAACATTAATTTTTGAAGTGATTTTTGATATTTAGGCAGAGGAACATTTTGCCTTCCTGGTTATATAATATATATATGTGTGTGTGTGTGTGTGTGTGTGTGTGTGTATATATATATATTACATGGTTTTGTGGGAATGGTTATTCCACTGGAGACCACAAAGTAACTGTCTCAAATAATTTTATCATTTTTAGACAAATGTGAAAGTATAGACTTAATAAATAAGGTTAAGGTAATAATTTATTAAGAAAAATACTCTTTACAGAAGAAGAAGAATTTGTTATCATAGTTTGTTTAGTTACAACCCTAAATATAATTTATGTTTTGATTCATAAATATTTTAGCTAAATTTAATATTAAAGCAACACATCTACTCTATCAAGTACAGCATATCTGTATCTATCTGAGTAACTTTAAAGGGTTTTTTGATTGTTTGTTTGACTTTTAAATACACCCTTCTGCCTAACTTTTATTAGTGAATTGCCAAATTATTTGAAGGTAATTTTTCTCTTGTGAAATAAAACATATCTTTTAATTGTAAACATATTGTTTTCTAAACTACACAATGTACTTTTTAAAATAATGAAGTATTGAGATTTCTTTTTACTCTATTATTTTAGCTTAAATATAGAATTAATATAATTGATTAGAACAAGTATCATTATTGAGAGAGATCATTTTGTTTTATGTCTTTATTCAAAGGTTTATGTGGGAGAACATTAGCATATTTAAAAGCATTTTTGTGAATTAAATGACATCATATATATATAAATGTTTTATAATTATGCAAATATGAAATATTATGTAAGAATACTATCTCATGTCTTATAGAAGAAAAGATACATGAACATCATAGTATTCATTGCATTTCTATAGTATATATTTGTCTAATAGAAAACAATAAAGAAAAGTAAGTGCTGTACTTCTTAAGCTTTCGGTGAATATACATTCCAGTGGCATGAACAGTCCTATATGAAGACTCAATAACCATTTATCTTTTAAATTAGCAACCACTTCAATGGTTAAATGAATATTTCCAAACCAAAAATCACCCTTCAACGTTACTGACTGGAAACTTAGTTAGTATCCAAAACAAGCCTGTCACTAATGAACTTAGTCTCCAACAAAAGGAAAAGGAGGCATCAGATCTCAGCTGTGGATGTGTTCTGTTCCCTTATTCTAACCACATTAGTGCACTGTATTTTCCCACTTAGGGAAGCTTTTGTGTACGGAGCATGTGGCTGTTTAAATGCCCCAGCGGGGCATCCAGAGGCTGTGAAAAAAGGAAAAATTATTTGGAACAATTTACATTCGTTCAAGGGCAACGTTAAGCATTTTACAGCTGCTTTATTGCTATTCTTGTGCTGTTTAAGCTGTCTTTCATGTCAAAAGTCCTTTCCTGCTTACAGATCAACAGGAAGCATTCTGCTGCGCGCTGTTTGCCCAAGTTCCTCCAGGGCTCTGGGCCTTTGATCACGGATACCATTTGCAATCTGGTTAAAAATAGGAGGCTGCTGAGATAAGCCGGGGTCCTGGCAGTGAGGACCAGCCCTTTCCTTTTAATTTTTCAACTTTGTTCTATTGTTTTTTAATATGGGAACACATGATCCCTCACAGAAGAATCGTGTTCAGGAATTAGAGCACGCTTAGAGGTGTTAAGAACTTTAAAGGTGAAGAGAGTTTATTAAAGATTTCCATTTCACGAACCCAGCCTCGCCATTTCAGTAAGTTCAAGTTTTAAGAGACGTGGCTATGTTATTTCCTTTGGGTGTAACCCAAGCAACACTCGCTTCTCTTACATTGAAGATATACTACTTGTTACCCATTTTCTAGCTTCTGCTCCCAGTGTGGCTTTGAAACTAGGGGAATATCTCTTCTGTGGGAAAAAAAGTATGATCAAGATTGTTGTTAGCAAACCTAACGTAAAAGAGCAAGAATATAATTGAAATTACAGTTTGATATGATCATTATAAGGGTCAAGCCAAAGAAAAAGGACTCATTTTAATTTTCTGTATTACTTATTACTTATCAGTGCTTTCTTAAGTTTGCCTACTCACTGAAAACAAATGCATGAGGATTTATTATACACGGTTTCTTGTTTAGTTTCTCTAAGAATTTCAATGACCATAATTTCATTAATTTACAATATAGGGAGATGGTGACTTGTTCATTATTGTTTGCTTAAGCAACAAATCAAATATGCCACAAACCATGAAATTAGAGGCTTATTTGGAAATAAAACACAATCGAGATGGTAAAAATACCATAACTTTGAACACTAGAATATCAATATGATACTCAGGGTGAAATATTTAGTATGAAATGAAAGGTACTAGAAGGGGTCTTGGGAGTTTAATGAATTTCCCTGCCAGCAGGCAGGACCGCTTATTTGTTCATTTACCCAAATCAAGGTCTGTGCAAAGCCAAATCCTGTAATGTAAAGCAGGACATGAGGGTGCCGTCAAAGAGGCTAAAAAGGTGTTTGTTTTGTTTTGTTTTGTTTTTTAAATTTTATTTATTTATGGCTGTGTTGGGTCTTCGTTTCCGTGCGAGGGCTTTCTCCAGTTGCGGCAAGCGGGGGCCACTCTTCATAGCGGTGCGCGGGCCTTTCACTATCGCGGCCTCTCTTGTTGCGGGGCACAGGCTCCAGACGCGCAGGCTCAGTAGTTGTGGCTCACGGGCCTAGCCGCTCCGCGGCATGTGGGATCTTCCCGGACCAGGGCTCGAACCCGCGTCCCCCGCATTGGCAGGCAGACTCTCAACCGCTGCGCCACCGGGGAAGCCCAAGGTGTTTGTTTCAATGGCACGTCCATTCTTGGCAGCTGTGGAGCCTGTGCACATTTTGCAGGGACACGGAGGAATTAGTCAAAGGAAGAACTGTGGGAATAAATTTGGAGAGTGAGATTTGAGGCGGAGGAACGAGTTTATACACATTTCGGGATAAAAGGGCTTTTGGAGTGTTACTGGGTCTGCAGGTGACGCAGTGATGCGTGGCCGGAGCGCCGTGGGATGGGAAGTGTGGTGGGTGTGGTGGGTGGGAGCTGGGCTGGGAGTGGAGGTTTGGGGGGAGTTTTCAGAGCTGGACGGGGGCTGGATCATGGACGACCATACGTGCTGTGCACATTGAATTCTATTACTATTCTTCTCTAATCGCAGTGTAATAACTTTTGCTGCTGGGTTTTCTGTATTAATTCATATTTTTTAAATTCCTATTCGCCTAACTTTCAAAATAGAGCAGAAAACTTTATAAGTTGTTTTGGTGTTTGCGTTTGACTATCACCAAGTGTGATAGCTTACACTCCAGCAGACCCAATACTCCGGTTTAATTAGACCAAGCTTCACATTACAAACCGTTTTACATATAACAAATGTTCCAATCCATGTCTTTAGAATGGAGACAGTTGTCTCTGAAAGGGCTTCCTTCCTCCTGAAAGTCCAACTCAGAGGTTTTTTGAGCTTGGTGTTATGATTACTGCTGCTTTGAGTACCTTGACCTGCAGAATATACACCTTTGTCACTTTGCAGTGTCCTACGATGGGCATTTTACAAATCTGTCTAGAAGCGGTAACGGAGTTAGGCGTACCAGGGAAAAGGATTGGATTTCACTGAAAAGATGGAATATACATTTGCACTAATGTCTGGAAAATCAACTTACTCCTAAATTTTAAAGGACTGTGGGAGGAATCTGAAATTTTTGCAATACCCTTTTAAGATATATTCTGGTAAAGTCATTTGGCCCCTAAGCCTCAGAAGGTTAATTGGATCTCTCGTAATGAGTGACTACACCCAATTACACATGGTTTGGGAATTTATTTATTAATTAAAAAATTGTTATTGTTCAGGCAATAGCATTGAGGTACTAAATTCAACTCTCTTTTATTGAGTGGGATTGTTCTAAATTTGTTAGTTCTATGGTTTCTGTAATGAAAATTATTAAAAATGGGCACTAAGAACCAACTTAAATAAAAAAAAAACCTATGTTGCTCAAGTATGTTTTTCATCTACACGTCTAGCAAATAGATTTTATGTAAATTTGAACCTGCTTTGAGCTTTGGGGGACAAGTATAATAGTAATAATTGGGTATTTGCCATGTAGCAGAGGTGGCCACTGAGTGGTAATTTTGTTGGTTAAAGGAGTGACTCTTAATAACAAGAAAGCCGTAGAAAAGCAGGAGGAGGGTGGGGAAGGTAAGGCTTGACACTACTGTGTAATTAAACAAGGGAGAGAAATAGTTTGTGAATACAGCTCTGTATCTCATTTGCCTCTCCTCCTTCTTCCTTTCTTGTTCCCAGTTTTGCTTTCTTCTTTCTCTTGTTCTCCTTTGCTGTAAAATATATATTTATTTCCTATTTTAGAGCCTAATGTGTCATACGTATGTAATTTTCCTTAATGGAATAGCTTATTACTTTTTCTAATGGCTGATCTATGAAGGAAAATTTATTTCAAAGAGGCCCATTGTATAAATGTGTCAGGAATTTGTGATATCTTACGTGGCACCTTCCCAAGAAAGAGGGAGGAAGATACTAATTAACATTACTACAGCATATCCATGTACTAAAACAGGTTCTGTTAAGGGATTAAATCTTCTGCAGAAAAAGAAATAAAGGGATCCTAAAAGTGACTACTGCATTAAACCCCACAGTTGTAGAAGAATAATTTGCAAGGATGTCTTTTTCTTTAATCATTTTACCTCTTAGATTTTCTCTTCTTTTAAGGATGTTTTCTGTCTCAGTACTTGAATTCTCAGATTTTAGCATACGTGTCTCTGGGGAACGGAGAGCTGTGGAGAAGCTTAAATACCTCCAATAAGAAGGTCCACATAACAGTTATGGGAGAGAGCACATTTAGAAGATGAGGAACTTTCATGCTGGAAAGACTGGTCTCTCAGATGTTTGAGAGATTGTTATATGGGATCATTTATGAAGACCATCCCCCAAATCTAGACCACCAGGACTTGAAATAGTATGGGGGGGGACTTCCCTGGTGGCACAGTGGTTGGGAATCCGCCTGCCAATGCAAGGGACACGGGTTCATCCCTGGTCCAGGAAGATCCCACATGCTGCGGAGCAACCAAGCTCGTGCGCCAAAACTACTGAGCCTGAGCTCTAGAGCCCACGAGCCACAACTACTGAAGCCCGCACGCCTAGAGCCCGTGCTCTGCAACAAGAGAAGCCACTGCAGTGAGAAGCCTGTGCACCATAACGAAGAGTAGCCCCTGCTCGCCGCAACTAGAAGAAATCCTGTGCGCAGCAACGAAGACCCAACGCAGCCAAAAATAAATAAATAAATAATAAATAAATTTATATATATATATAAAAAGAAATCGTATGGGGGATAGGAAAACTTTATGTAGACTTCTAGATGTAGACACTTCATGACTTTGAGGGGAAGGATCTAGTGCTTAAAATACCAACATTTACAAGTACCAGGTTCCTAGGAATGGTAAGATCCTTAGACAGTTCTCTGACAGTCCACTGTGGCATTCTCAGAATCAGATCCCTTTAAAAACAAAAATACACCAAACTAAAACAGTCTTAAATGAATCTCAATATTGAGAGAAGAATAATATGTATACAGAATTTTCCCAAAGGAAAAAAAAGAGGTACCTAAAAGCTCCTGTGTCAGAGCAATTTCCTTTGAAATTGCTATGTGAGAGGTGCTAAGAAACAGAAACCTTTTGGTCCAGGTAAATTTAGGAGACTTTGCAATTATACATCACAAGATATCATTAGAGATTTCCGATGAGTAAAACTGCTGTAAACATTCAACATATAAAATTCTTAGACATTATCCACAGGTATTGGAGAATTCATATATGAGATAAACGTTATAAATGTGAAAAGTAAAAACCTAAGGTGAAACTCAGATATTGGAAATCATCCCAGTTGACCCAGGGAAGAAACCCTCCATCTGTGGTGGATTGTATTAAGGACTTCAAAATGCAAGGATTCTTTAGTTATTCCGATAGTTAGAAGTTTAGTTGCTTTATGACTTAGGGAAAGGCTCTGAGGTGTTAATATACCTGAAGAGAGGCTGTGTGCTTCAAGAGGGCATGGATCAGAAATGGATTGGTGGACTTGGGGGGAGTTGTAGTTTGGCTCTATCAGAAAGAGCATAGAGTGAGGGAAATGCTTCCACTTAGAGAATATCATACTTATGGAAAGAGATGCTTGGTACCACTAATATGAAAATCATCTAACTACCCCCGTTTAATCTGGTTCTATGATCATCTTCAGATTATAATTCGACATCTATGCACCTGCTAATTTAAAAAGAAAAACCTCAGAAGATGTGACTATCTAGTCTTTTGGGCAGTTTTATTTTTTACTCTGTGTTACTACAGTAAAAACGTTGATTGTACACAGTGTCTTGTGAATTATATTATTCTGAGGTGTTAGTGTGTAGTTCAGACAACTTTTTTCACTGGCATGATCACTGCATACAACATTTTGAACTAGACCCAGGATTTTGATGATTACCCTCTGAAACTTCATCTAGGACTCAATGACTGGTTTGTGCAAGTTAGAAAATGTTGCCTCTTCCTCTGAGTAGAGTTGGAGATAGTGATGACAAGGGAATTTGGTGGGAAGAAACCAAGAGGTTATCTGTGGCTACTGTAACATCACCAGGTAATAATCAGAGAGATGATAGAAAGCATTCCCACTAGATGTGTCCACACAAGGTTCACCCCTTTGAGGACACATATACTAAGAACACAACTCACTTCCCTTTAGCAGCTCAAGTCTTCAGACTTTCTTTCCAGTTTTCACAAAGCGTTTGTTTCCAGAACTTGACCCTCAGTTGAAGTTTAGAGGTTTCCATGTGTTTTCCTAACCATATCATTTCAGTAGACCTTTATTTCCTGAGATCTGTTTTTCTCTGTAGGTTTCATTCCTCTTTTTTTTTTTCTTTGCTTGAATAAACAGCAACTTTTAGGCCAAACAGAACAGAGCGTGAAGTATATCCTGTAAATCTATGAATGGCACAAGGGCACGCCCGGTTTTGGAGCTCTTACTCCCTTCTGTATCATTTGTTACTCATGAGTGTAACCTAGCTTATTCATGCCTATATTTTCATACACCTTTTCCTTTCCTATCCTTTCATGTTTAATACAGATCTATTCAGGATTTTCACTGGGGCTGCTTCCTAATCTTATTTCATAAGCATCAATATAAGATTTCCACTTAAAAACAAAAACAAACAAAGAATAAACCTCTTCCAGATTTTCTGATAAAGATAGGTGTGTGTGGGGTGCATTGGCCTCATACCTTTGAAAATAATATGTTGGCTTATGATGATTAAAAGGGAGAAGTGGAATGGGAATAGAAAAGAGTAGCAATAGTTTGCCTACAAGAGACTCAGATTAGATGTAAGGATTCAGTTGGAGCAAGACGAGGGAGGTGTGAGTATTGATGTAGGTAGAGATTTACCGACCGTGCGTGGGAACATGCCAGGAGGCCAGCCAGGGAAACAGCTCAATGGGAGATACCAGGAGAGCTAAGACCTCATTACAAAGCTGGGTGACTGCATCAGAATGTGCACTTGAATTCCAGTGTACACACATTCAAATTTCCCAACCCAGGTCCTCCGTTTCAGTCAAGAGTACACCCAAGTCATCCCCACTGTAGAGTTACCATTGCACGATCCGTGGTCCTGTAAGCTCCTCAGTTATCTAAAGGTCTCCACTTTTTTGGGAGCTCAGGGGCTGGTTAAGAAGCCTTAACATTTTTCTATTAAGAATGACACACATCCCTTTTCCCCTTCAGTGGCATGTACAAATCTAGTTAGCTGAATGTATTTTAGAAACAATCCTACCACTGCCACAATGGGTGATGACACACGTTTAGTAATATATGATAGTAAGATTAGTTGGTATTTGCTGTCACATGCCATTAATTCATCAAGTAAATTCCTGTTTGTTCTGAATTTCATCCAACACCCCCAAAACATGTGATTCCATGACACATTCTGTCATGAACTTGGCAATGTCCCTTATCTGTCCTCCCTTTGCCTGGCCAGGCCTATTTTAGGATCTCCTGACAGTGATCCAACACCCACATTACAAACCTTTAAATTTTGATCTGATGTCTTTGATTCATTCGGCTACTATTCCTCTTTGTCTGATCTTTTCATAATTCCTTTATTCTTGTCTCCTTTCCTTTATCATCTTTCTTAGTGCCAGTCTCCTCTTCCATCCACATATAATCTATCCATCTTCACTGTCAGTTTCCTGGTCATCCTCAGCCAGAATATGATGGTACTGTACTTCTTTACAACATATTTTCAGATTGTAACATAAAATATTATGCCAATTCAATGGCATAAAAAGATTTGTGACACTATACTTATTTTTTACATAGGTAGGTCTGCCCTCATCATCTTGTTGGGGAGTTGAGCAGTTTATTATAGAGATTTCCTCCATCCCTAAGGACCACCAGAATCAAAGCTTTTACACATGGGAATAATAATAAATACCTTGTGCGTGGCATCCTGGCTTCTGAGTAGGGACAAAAGATGTATCAAGCTGCAAGCCTGGTATAATTTTCTTGAAAACATAGAAGAAAGATGATTTAAACAGGGTTTTCATCATCACAGATTCTGTGTGTCTTTGTAATGCCCTGGCCAGTGAATTCTGTCTCTCCCTTTTGCTATGTAGTCTCCATTGGATTATTCTGACACCGCCTGGAGTGAGAAAAAACAACTTTTTCCATTTCTGGAAATAAAGAATCAGAAAGATTCTTTAGGCATCTTTACTACAGACTTCTTTTCTCTTTGTTCCTAAGCAAAGGAATGGGAAGATTAAGATGAATCTTGAGGACATTATGCTAAGTGAAATAAACCAGTCACAAAAGAAAAAATAACCATATAAGTCTACTTACATGAGGTACCTAGAGGAGTCAAATTCATGGTGATAGAAGTAGAATGGTTGTCAGGGACGGGAGGGAGGTGGGAACGAGGAGTTATTATTTAATGGATACAGTTTCCGTTTTGCAAGATGAGAATAGTTCTGTAGATGGATGGTGGTGATGGTAGCACAACAATGTGAATGCATTTAATGCCACCTAACTGCACACTTAATCGTTAAGATGATCAATTTCATGTTATGTGTATTTTACGCCTATTAAAATTTTTTTAGACTTCACTTCTGACATGTGAAACTAATTATAGGTTGCCTACTATGTGCCAGATGTTGAACTAGATACTTTACATACATTTTTCCTGCTAAATATTATTATTCTCATTTTACAAGTGAAGACACAGAAGTTTATAGGAGTTAAAATAATTTCATGAGATTATGCAATAAAGCAGCAGAAATGAAATCTGAATCCAATCCCCTGTAGTCTTCATTACCCCACACTGCTGCTTCCCACGTGGAAGTAACAGACTTGTGCACACACACACAAACACACACACACAGAATTTTGTATTTTCATCTTGGTACATAATACGTATTATTCCTTAGCTTAAATTAATTGTGTTAATTACCATAAATGCACATGTTGATGCTAACCACTTAATTAAAATGGCAAAGTTAATCCACATAATCACCTTGTAGTACGTGGCATGGACCAGTTCTCATTGCTAAACGAATCTGAGAGGAAGAAGTGCCTGTGTACGAACAGCATTTTTGTTGCCTCAGGAAGCAGGGAATGAGTCTGAGTGCTTAGGCTTCAGGCTTTGCAGTTACACCCCGGCATTTCAGAAACGGCAATTTAAAATTTAAGTTCCAAAAAGGCTTAAGACCAAGTCCGTCATCTGACATTTTTTTCTCCCACGGTTTTGGGATCACTTTTAAACGGTATCTTGTGGAACCGCTAGAAGATGTTTCTAAGCATTGTTTTTGTTTGTTTTGTTTTTTGATTTTGCCTCTGAACGAACTTAATATGTGTTCATTGCATAACAGGAACAGTCTGTCGATGGCAGAAATCGGGTCCCCAGTGAACAAAATGGCCTCAGCCTTGCTGGAGCACGTATTTCCTGAGTAGTGGGCACAGATGCAGGGTAACTGGCTACGTCCGGGTTGTAAGTACAGGTATGTTAACTGTGGGCCTGAGGGGAACCTCCGTTTTGGGTTGTAGTTTATTATTAGGTGAGGAAATGACTGGACACCTCCAGCTGCCATTAATCAGCCGCAGAGTCAGACCGGAGCCAAGCGAGAAGCCTGCGGGTGGACCCTCCCAGCGCTGTGGAAATACAAGAAGACAGAGACAAATGTTTTCCAGCCTAGCAGCGCTAAGCTCTGCCCTTTCACAGTCCTTAACATGCGTGTTCAAATTGATTTAGTTCATTTACCCCCCTCAACCTGACCATCTATTTTCCTTGAAGACTGACAGCTTTATGTGTTGCTCCCATGTTATTATGTGTTGCTGCTCGGCCGGTAGCGATAGTGTTTCAGAAACTTTTACCTCCAGACATAAAGGATGAGTGAGGAGGGGGGAGTGTGGAGAAAGGAAGGTGAGGGTGCATCATTTTAGTTCCTTTTTTATGGGGTGCAAAACATGCCCATCAAGGCACCGGCTTTCTCTCTCCTCTCTCCCTCTCTTTTCTTTATTCCTTTTCTGTGTCAATGATTTCCATGAAAAAGCCTTGAATAAAATTTCTCACTTGAGAAACACATCTGTCAGGTGATGTCAACGCCTGGCTTACTCCTCTTCCTGTTGGGTCGCAAGCATGGCATTCTCTCATGTTCCTGGAATGCTGACATGGTCGAGTGGCGAAAGCCAAACACAGGTAGGGTCAAGCTGAAAAAATCGACGGGGGCCTTCTGTCCTCAGCTGAGCTTTGGAGGGAATGGGAAGAATCCAGAAGCAATTTATTGTCCCTGCTGCTATGTCAATGCAGAAAAGGGGGATGGTGGAGATAAAAAAACGAGACAGCAAACAGCCCCCTGTCAGCTGCAGGGACTTCAGTCAAGACATTCCAAGTGCTTGTCCAGTTGGAGACATTTGCCTCAGGATAAGCAGGAATTCAGATCTGACACTCACCCTCAACATTTTTGGAACTGGATGAAAGTGCCTTATCTGAACATGTAAGAATATTTCTGGCACTGAAGGCCAAAGACTAAAATTCAGAGTTAAAATAAATACTTGGAGAAGGAAAGGAAACAGTGAGGTTAAAGATTGGATCAGATATGAACCTCTAAGCTCGCTGACTTTACCATAGCCTAGTTTTATTCCATCCGGTTTTCATGTACTAATCTATGCAACAGCACTCAGAAACACTCTCTTTTTACTCTTCCTGCTTTTGTGTCAAAGGGCAGAAGATGACAATTCCACTGATTTATGTAGACAAATACAAATAAAATAAGCAAAATAAAATTAGATAAGTCAGTTTGAAGTGTGTAACCAGATATGAGTATTATCCACTCTTTCCTGTGCACCAGTATTTAGTTATGTACAGTATCTGATTCTATGGACTAATCATAATTATTACCCAGTAATAGAAAAGGTTTAAAATCTTATCCTTAGAATGAATTTGCCATTTTATGATGAAATGGAATCTTGGAGAAGGACACTTAGTGAGAGAGACATATGCTTACACACACACACACACACACACACACACATTTTTTAAAAAAAGTACTGTTACTCTAGTACAGATTAAGCTTGAGGATCGGGGTTTTAGTCACCTAGTGACTTTGCCGGTGGGCCCTCTCTGGGTAGCTGGAGGTCACAGGGAGGACCCCCTCCCCAGCCCCGAGTGGGTGTTGAAATGGTATATGTGGTAATCCTTGCACCATAAGCATTTAGATGACAGTCCCTTGTTTCCCTGCAGTTCTCAGGGTTTGCATGGTTGACTGTTCCTAATCAGAGGTCACCTCAGTGACACACGGAGTTCCTCTGAAGCAGAGCACCCGTAGGGCCTTAGGGAAATGAAGCATGTGGTTACTTTAGCCAGACATTCAGTCTCCGTTTGATGACTGTGGGATGACTGAGAAAGCCTTACTGACATCCACAGGCCTTTCTTCAATCTCGTGCTCAAGTATGGTTGTGGGTTTGGTGCTTGGAGTACTGATTCAGCCCTGCCTTGCGAGGTCCAGGTGGGCAAATGAATTACCCACACTGGCCATCTGCAACAACTGAACTTTCCTTAATGGGATGCTATGCAAATAGCACTTGGTAACACAAACCTGCACAGTATGAAGATCCAACAGATCACAAAACTACTGCAGGGAATCTGTTCTCCTGACAGCAAACTTTCAGTTATTTAAAATTTCTTTTTAAAGGGCACGAGAACATATGTGCACAAACTACTCATTCATTGAAACAGTTACCTTTATTGTTTTGGAAATGTGATGCAGAAACTTTTGTAATACTACTGGGAAGTGGGAGATTGTATGACCATTTGTTCAGAATCCAAAACTGGGATATACATTGTAAAACATTAGTGCTGCCTTTCTGGGAACCCTAAAGCAGATGTTTATAATCAAGAATGTTCCAGAAAATTGGAATAAGTGATTGCCACAGTAATAGCTTAAATAATATTTTAGTCGCCGTTAGTCATATTTTATCTGTGTCAATCTTTTCCCTAACCAAGTAAAATAAAAATGAATCACTAAAAACATCTCTACTTGAATCATCCAAGGGAATCTCTCGGGAGTCAGAGGAGAATCCAGGCAGAGAAAGAACTGATAAAACCGGTCATCTTAATCTGCCACTTTCTTCATCCTGCCAGAAAGTTAGCAGTCCAATATGGCTTTCGGGTGTAGAAACTAAGCTTGAGAATGATTGGCAATGTATAAAAAAACCTGTAATTAAAGACTTGGATGTTTTCTTTATTGGCTTTATCTTTTAAATAAGCACAACTCTTCAACTGTAGACAAAGCCTCTCGGTGGCTATTTTTATTTGAATAAAATTGCGTTTAAAATTGTTTAAAAATGCAAAATTTTTTTAAACATTAAATCATGATTTGTGTGTGTGTATGTGTGGTCTTGTTATAAAGTACTCCTTCAGAAGATTTGGATCCATTAAACATGTTTGAGGCCGTTGTATAAGTGGCCGTATGCTACCAAAGAAAAATTTGTGTTTCATAGGGGTGGATGGAGAATAACTGAAAAAGAAAGTTAAATTTTATTCTCAAGTATAAATGATCAGAGCACAATATGCTTATCTCTTATATTCTTTCTACCTTATAACATTTACTGAAAGGGTCAATCTTGCCTTTTCTTGTTTTCTATTTTCCTGCAGGACACTATTAGATATAGAAGGGGAACTGCTCCTTTGACCAAAGGAAAATGGCCCTGACCTTCCCTTAGGGTCAGTGAATGCAGAGAGCTAAGTGTTAAGGGTGATGTGCTATGCTTTGAAGCCCTAAGGGTCCAGGCTTTCTGTTGTAGAGCAGTACGCTTCAACTTGGTTATATGGTAGTACAGTGTATAAACGAAAGAAAGACGATCAAGGTACAGATGTCACTGCAAAAGAATATGCAATCACCTGGATAATTAATTCTTTTTAGTTAAATACTTGTGACTGAGTTATGTTTACACTACAAGAGGAGGGAAGTGATTTTGGAAGACTTTCAGTGCAGACACCCGCTATCAGTTATATCAAACAGCGTCTGACATAGCATCAACACAGCGTAAGAATACAGATTACTCTCCAGACTTCCAGAAAATACAGCCCGGTGAGAATATGCAGACAGTGATTTCTTTTAGCTATGTTAACCTTAAATCTTAAATCATACTATTCCACATCCTTCAGAATTGACGACGGGCAAATACAAGAGCTGGCCATCGTGATTCCATCTCATTATTTTATTCGAACTGTGGCTCATTTGGCTGTATATCTCAGTTTTTATTTTTAGTGAGATCTTCATGCTTGCCTTTCTATTCTGTTTACTTTTTTATTATCTTTGTTTCCCCCTAATCATTACAGTAAGTATAGGGGTAGCTCCTTTTCAAGCCTTCTCGAATGGTTTGGTGGCCTCTTGTATCCTGCAGTAAGACTTCTGGAAGAGCTGAGTTAGAATGAGGGAGTTCTTTAAAATATTTTTTTGATTTTGCCTCAGGAATTTAAATCCTGAACTTTCATAGTCTGACCATATGCAATACTAAAATATTTATCAATCATTTGGAATAATTTCTCCATTCTAAACCACACAATTCAAGAATGAAAACTTGAGAGTTTAATGACAGAGCAGTTTGATATACATGTATGTATATAATTTGTGTATAATGATATATATGCAGTTATATATCATTATACACAAATTATATATGAATATGTATGTATAATTTACATATACACACACACATAAACACTCGCTTTCCCTTGGTGTGTGAATGTATAATACCAGAAACAGAGTGAAACATATTTCCCTTGTGCTTGAAAGTTACCGTGCTGAATTTTGTTTAATTCAACAAATATTTAAAGAACTACAACAGTATACTATATATTAGCAACAGAGAGAAAGTAAGATATATAGATTTTTGTCCTTAAGGTAATTATGGTATAATTTAGGAGACTGGAAATTAAATAGAAAAATTTTTTGTGTGACAAGGTAAGCAGCAGAAGTGCTATGATAAAGCATGTCCAGGCTGCTATGTACTAGAGGTATACAAACTGTGCTAGACGGTTTAAAAAATGTACGTATAACTGGTAAGAAAAAATTTGACCTACAAGGTTGCATTTGATTTGAGCTTTTCTTTGTGGATGATCATCAAATTTATACAATAATCTTAAAACCCACCTTGTTTTTCTTAATTATGGTCCTGACTAGATATAAATTTTTTTCCTTTGCAATTCTGACATTTTGTTATCCTGTGATCAAAGAAATTTTATGTAGCTGCTGGTTTTTTAAGGAGTACAAGATTTAAAGAATAAACAACACTCCCCTTATTCCCATCCCTATTCTTTTTGTTGTTGCCAACTTTGGTGAATTTCACAGAACTTAGCCCTATCTATTTTAGAGACAGTTTTAGAAATTTTGTGAATCATTTATTAAATTATTACCTTGGTACTCGACTTTGATGTAATGATCATTACATAAATTAATGCTTTCAAAACTGCTGAGTTTTGGTTAAGTCTAGATTATAGCAATGTGAATTATGATGTGTTTTATCTTATATTTTAGCTATCAAAACCATACTGGATTAGCCTGCAGGAAATCTGGTCAATTTTCATGATAAATTGACTTGGCCATGTAATGCATAATTCAGCTGCACAGCTGTACAGTCTGGTATGTTCTCTGAGGGATGTAACTTTACTGCTTTACTTGTAGGTTTGCAAGTCAAGAAAGTCTACCTTGCTAAGTTTGATTTACGTCTCAGAAACATATAAATATGTGCATACTAATTTTTAACATAAAACCAAATTATGTATTTTATTGTAAACATTGCATGTATTTTTTTTTTTTTTCTAAAGTTCACATGCCAGGTTTTGAAGAATCACACGAAACTTTTGTGGAAGTTTTTTTTTACATCACTCTTGTAATGGAGCCCTTATTTAGAAAAATCCCATTTTCTTTTGGTCATAGTTCAAATAAAAATGTTCCTTAGTGGGTATTTAAAGTTGGTGTTGAATTTTTTATTATGAAGAGGCTGGATGGCATAGTGGCTTAGAGCATGTGTATTGAGATCATAGGCTATAAGTATTCCTTATCTGTTTTCATAATTGCCCGAGGCTATAACATGAACAAAACCAATATATACAAATGTATGTTTTCTTTCATCCCTATCTGTGATTGAGATAGAACAACAGGGGAATGTAGAAATCACTCTAGCATGAATCCAATCCCCAGTGAAGCTACCATTCTGGTTTAACTTAGAAACAGAATACATACATAGCAATAAGGACAAAGGGTTAATTTGAGTCTTGCGACGATAGAGAAGTGAGTTTGTGACAATAGATAAGTGACTATGAAGCCGTATGGAAGCAGTTTGATGACAGGACTGATTCCTAGAGCTAAGATAGGTGTGTTAAGTGTGTGTGGGTGTCGGGAGGTGTTCCATAAGCCTTAGAAAAAAACACCTTTTAGCCATGAACAGCCCAGGGCATTCTATGAACTGGAAAAGCCCTGCATCGATATAGCTCCAGTGTGGAGAATATCTGTTCCACAGCCATTGAAATAAAATTTCTTCATCAAGCTTTGGCCTCCTTTCCTTTAGAAAGGAGGAAAAGTAGTTTCCAGATGTTTGAAAAATATCATTTTAGGCAGAACATTTAGCAAACGAGTTTTTACTGTCGCTGTGCTTACTTTTGAGGAAGTTCAGATGTTTCAACTTAAATTGTAGATGTGAAGTCCATCTTGAAATTTAATTTCAGGTGAGTATTACCTTCTATTTAATTTCCTCTTTTAAAGGACTGGTGACATAGAAATACACTCCTAAGCCAGCTGGTATATTTCAGAGACAGTGTTGGACACAGAGCAAGCCAGTTGCTAAATGCTGTCAAATTCTTGCTTCTACTGTTTTGCCATTCATGGCAATTGTTATTATTCACAATCATCAGAAATAATGAATGGAAATGAAGATGAAATTAATACTGTATTTTGTTCCTTATTAAAATACTGGGTAATTATTTGACAGGGAGAAATTTGTATAAATTAAATGTCAATTATACATTCAAGATTTTATACAGATGATTACTATTACATAATCATTTCTGTGGATGGGAACAAGTTAAGGTTACTGGGTAAATACCAAGTAAAGATTATAGTAAATGCTGCAGAACTATTTTATTCATTTAACAATATTATAGATAGATAGCTAAAACCCAAATTTTGGTGTGCTAAATATCTTTTAAGGATTATGATACCATTAGAACATAATCTGTAAACTATCTTTCTAAATTTCACCAATATTTCAAAGTTTTCAAGTGGATTAATTTTATGAATTCATGATTGTTTTATTTATCTAGTACGATCTTAAAATGTAGATAATTTACTAAAATGTAATTAATAATTTTCAGTAATCTGTAATTCAGGCATTTTGGTACATACTGCCTCTATTTCTCCCAATACTCTAAAATTGAGGAAAGTACAGAAGATTACTACCCATTCATGCAGAAAAACCCAAGCTGGAAAATTAACAGCACAGCTGGAAAGGCTAATGAACTTGGCATTTAAAATGCTTATAGAAGCTCAAAATCTATCCCTAGATCCCAGAGGTGGCTCTTTTGATATAATCAACCCAATTATGAACTTCAGAACCATTTAAATATCACATGGGTGATATGTTAGTCCATACTGCAACTTGCAGCTCTTTCTCATGATTGTCTCTCACCAGTCATTGTTTGCTTCTGACAAACTGCATTTCTTATACTCTCTTTCAAAAGACAAGTTGCTAATTGACCGGTAAGGTAGTTTGGCCCGGGTTAGAACTCTGTTATTGAATTCCTGTAGTGGGAGTGAAAACAAAAATACTGATGGAGACCCATGTTATGCCTACAATTAACAGAGTAAACATCTTAAGAGGCATAGAAGACACAAACAGATGTTCTAATTGCATGTCTGTGAGAAACTGATGTTTACTAGTTCCACTCTGGCTTGGCCTTTGAGACCTCAGGAAGTTTCCCTCCCAGTGGGGATTTCAGTGATTTATTGATTTCAGTACAATGAATATTTCAGAAACTAGCAGGATTTTTAAGAGGTTAAATACATCCTTACAAAGGTTAGCATTAATTCTTGCTTGAAGGGAATGCTTACTCTGCTTTAACTAGGGTAAGAATGGTCACATTTGCCACATTCCTGCCTAAGTGGGAAGAAACACGGACGGGGTAACGGAAGGGATTTCTTTTTTTTTTTTTTTTTTTTTTTTTTTTTTTAATTTATTTATTTATTTTTTATTTTTGGCTGTGCTGGGTCTTCGGTTCGTGCGAGGGCTTTCTCTAGTTGCGGCAAGTGGGGGCCACTCTTCATCGCGGTGCGCGGGCCTTTCACTATCGCGGCCCCTCCCGTTGCGGGGCACAGGCTCCAGACGCGCAGGCTCAGCAGCTGTGGCTCACGGGCCCAGCTGCTCCGTGGCATGTGGGATCTTCCCAGACCAGGGCTCGAACCCGTGTCTCCTGCATTAGCAGGCAGATTCTCAACCACTGCGCCACCAGGGAAGCCAGGGATTTCTTAATAGAGAATGTGGAAATAAAACATAAGCACATTATTTCTTTTCCCCTAAGCTGAACAAAAATGAGGGACGTATGAGTAATAGCAAACTCCTGAAAATTCCTGGTTGAAACACTGATTAGTCTTCTTTTTTTATAATTAATTTTTATTGGCATATAGTTGCTTTACAATGTTGTGCTAGTTTCTACTGTATAGCAAAGTGAATCAGCCATATATATATGGTTGATTCAGCCATATATATATGGCTGATATATATATATATATATATATATATATCTCCTCTCTTTTTTGGATTTCCTTCCCATTTAGGTCACCACACAGCACTGAGTAGAGTTCCCTGTGCTATAGAGTAGGTTCTCATTAGTTATCGATTTTGTACATAGTACCAATAGTGTATATATGTCTATCCCAATCTCCCAATTCATCCCACCTCCCACGTTTTCCTCTTGGTATCCGTACGTTTGTTCCCTACATCTGTGTCTCTATTTCTGCTTTTCAAATAAGACCATCTATATCATTTTTCTAGATTTCACATTTTTGCATTAATATACAATATTTGTTTTTCTCTTTCTGACTTACTTCACTCTGTATGACAGTCTCTAGGTCCATCCACGTCTCTACAAATGACCCAATTTCCAGAATTCAAAAAGACACATGCACCCCAATGTTCACAGAAGAACTATTTACAATAGCCAGGACATGGAAGCAACTTAAATGTCCATCAACAGAGGAATGGATAAAGAAGGTGTGGTACATATATACAATGGAATATTACTCAGCTGTAAAAAGGAACAGAATTGGATCATTTGTAGAAACACTGATTAGCCTTGATCAAAACAGTAAAGATATAGACTTGTATTTGAGACACTCAGAGCTGAATAATGTAATAAGGCTCAGAAACCTGAAAGGTTTTTAAATGCTTAGGAAATGTTCAATTTACCACTTACCTTCTTCTTACAAATATTTTCTGTTGTAATTATTTGGCCAGTGTTTACCAGAAAGAGTCTAAAAGTAATTGATGGGTACTTTGTACTCTTGTGCTTTCTTTCTTCTTCGTCACATCATGGATGTTGATAAACTGATATGTCTTCCTTGGTATTAATAACAATACTCAATACTTATCCAGAATCATGCCAGATACTGTGTAAATGCTTTAAACAAATTATCTCATTAAAAGAATGCCATTACAACCTACACAGGGTACTTGTGATTTAGTGAGGTGATGTATATATGGTGCCTGATGTGAACTAAGTGTGGTGGACAGTTTTGTTTTCCTTTGGGCACCCAAACCTTGTTTATCCTCAGCCCACTCAGTTTAGATGGGGTTTGCCTTAATCTCTAACTCCAGAGACAGTGCCATAACCCTGGTCACATGGATTGGTTCAAAGGAAGACATGTGACCTGGATAGACCAATCCATGCCTTCTCTGAGACTTTGGCTATAAATATCAGGAAGAGGCCTTCTGAGATGATGGGTGCCAAAGGCCATATAAACACTGAGCTGTTGTTGCCACCTGGTGGGAAAGCACTTTCCTGAGAATGAAGCCAACCCAGAGGAAACACAGCCAAGAGAAAGGGGGTGAAAGAGAGTGTTCTGATAATACTGAATTTCTGGATCCTGTCATGCCTTGACTTTTCCAGCTGCATGAACCAATAAATTCTCTTTCTTTCTCTCTCTGGCTTGAGCTAGCTTAAACTGGTTTTGTCACTTGGAAGTGAAATTTCTGTTTCACTTAGTAGGTGTTTTAAAATGGCAAGTCTTTTTTAAAAATTGAAGTATAGTTGATTTACAATACTATATTAGTTTCAGATGTACAGCATAGTGATTCAATATTTTTATAGATTACACTACATTTAAAGTTCTTATAAAATATTGGGTATACTCTCTGTGCTGTACAATATATACTTGTAGCTTATTTACTTTACACATGGTAGTTTGTACCTTTTAATCCCCTACCCTTATCTTACTCCTCCTCCCTTCCCTCTCCCCACTGGTAACCACTAGTTTGTTCTCTGTATCTGTGAGTCTGTTTCTATTTTGTAATGTTCATTTGTTTGTTTTATGGCGAGTCTTGTTTTTATTTAAATGTTCAGTAAGTGATGGAGTGAATAGAAATAATAAATGCTGTAAAATGAAAAAAAAAAAAAAGAATGCCATTCCATTAGATGAATAAGTATGAAATCACTGATGGACTATTATTTCGTAATAATGCAAACAGTATTTTATATTCTTAGCTTCTCTTTTGTGTTCAATTATTGGTTATTTGCCATAAGACCTGGATAAATTTTTTCTTCTTTAGATCAAAAAAACTGCAGAATTTTGTAATGCAACATGCCTTCTGCTTGAGAGTTTGAGTGCTGTAGACCAGCACTGGCCCCATGTGGCTGCTGGGCATCTTAAGAGTGGCTGTTCTGAATTGCTGAATTGAAGACTAGGATGCAAAAAAGAATTTAAAATATTACCTTAATGTTTTTATATTGATTACATGTGAAAATGGTAATATTTTTGACATACTGGGTTAAATAGAATATATCATTAAAATTAATTTAATCTGCCTTTTTTCTCTTTTTAAAATATGGTTACTAGAGAGTTTAAATTTCAATAACCAGAATTACTTATCTCTTAGGCTCTGTTACAGTTTCTCAAGTCTCGGAATCAGACTGGTTACCACCAACTTCATTTCCTATTCCACACTGATTTTTGCATGGTATTTGCTTGTTATCACAGCAACCATAGAAAACCCATCTTCACAAAAATATGACATCATCAAAAAATGTAATGTGATCTAACCTTGAAAGTGTGAACTACCTTGATCTAGCATTTCTCATTGTGTCTAATACATGTTTTGCTATAAATTCCTCAGGTGTTTAAAATATCCAGTGTCACCTCTGAATGCTAATTGAGGTTTCTTGGTGTGCTTTGGCACACAGTTTGGGAACCATGAATATAACCCAATCAGAAACATGACAATTTTTGGCTTTGTGCATACCTCACATCTCAGTAGAATTATAAATTGTACAGTGTTATCAGAATACAGAATCTAACTCATCTTTAAGTCTATCCATTCACTTAGTCATTATTTAATCATTCAGATTTTATTTAAAATGTGCAAAACAATGAGTGCTGGGTGTTGGTGATACAGTGGTGAGAACACAGACAAAATACCTGTCTCATGGAGCTTGCATTCTAGTAAGCAGAAACAAGGAAACAGATTAAATAACTCCAAGTAAACAAATAGACAAGGTAATTTTAGATGGTGACCAGTGCTATGGAAGAAGTGATCCCACAGAACACAGCTGGAGTGGGAGTGAGGGATGCCACTTTAGCTGGGGTGGCAGAGAAGACATCTCTGGAGCGACATATGAACAAACACCGAACACGGGGAACAGCCAACCTGGAACAGAATCTGAAAAGAGCATTCCGGAAGAAGCAATAGCAAAGACCTTGAGAGTGGAGATAACTTGGGTTGTTGAACGGCAGGAAGGCTGACATTGTGGCTGAGCAAGGGGAAGGCTGAAATGAGAAGCTGGAAGGGTTGACAAGAGCCAGATCTTGCAACATTTTATATGTTATAGTCATTAGTTTCAATTTTTGTTTTCCAAAAGCCAGGCTTAAGGCACCTAGCAAAACGCTTTGCATATAACAGGTGCCAAGTCAATGTCGCATTAATGCAGATAGAGGAATATTGGGTGCCTCAAATGGATACAGGGCCCAGCTTAAAAAATAAAATTAATAAACCTAGGACACAAAGAACGTTATTGCATCTTTCAGGCCAAGAATATGCCTAAGTCAGGTTTTTTTGGCCTGCCCTACTAGAAAAATCAGAATTATTTTTCTAGTTTTAAACCCTTCCTGCTTTGAGGCTGGCCTTTCTTGTCTACCACAAATTATTCCCTCTTTGACCTTCAATTTCTACTTAGATTAAAGTTGTAATTCTTGGTAATCCAAGCAGTATGCCTCTTATGGTTTCTAGTTTCTATTGAATTAAAACTATTTCCCTTTCTATATCTACTTCTTCCTACTCAGCTTTCTGAGTTTCTTTTTGGTTGATTTGATCTTCTACTCTTTCAGAAATAGACTTGTTTTATTCCAGGAAAGATAAATGACCAATTATTTATTTTCTCATTTGAGATTAATCATGATTTACATATATGAGGTTGTGGGGTTTGAGAGGCTCCAGCTGGGGACCAACCAAGGCTGAGATCCTGTTGTCTGGAGAGTTACTTTGATTCCAGGGTATCCTCTGGGTGCACTCTCAGGCAGATCATTCCAGAGCTCACGAAAGAGAAAGACATACCAAATGTAGAAGCTTGAATCACTATGTTTACTAAATAAATTACAAATATACAGGGATAGCAAAGGAAAAGGGACTGACTAAACTGACACACTTGGAATAGGGAACAAGCAAATGGAAAGCCCATCCTACCCAAGTCCTAGGTTATGTCATGTTCACATGCTGTGGCCCTCCCCACTGGTAGTGTGGTTATAGCAGGTGTGGGAGCCAGAATAGCCCCCAAAGATGTTCATGCACTAATTCCCAGAAGCTGCCAATATATTGTCTTACATAACAAAAGGGATTTTGCAGATGTGACTGTGTTAAGGACCTTGAGGTGGGGAGATGATACTGGATTATTTAGATGAATCTAATCTGATCAAACGTGTGCTTAAACATTGGGGTACATTTCCTGGCTATAGTCAGAGGCAGATGTGAGGATGAATGTAGGGTCATAAAGGTGTGATTGTTGCGGACTTTGAAGATGAAGCAAGGGACCACTGGCTACGGAATGCCAGTGGACTCTAGGAGCTAGAAAAGGCAAGAAAGTGGCTTCTCCTGTAAAACCTTCAGAAAGGAAAGCAGCCCAGCTGACACCGTGATTTTTGCCCAGTGAAATTCATGTCCGACTTGTAACCCACGGTACTGTACGATAATTAATTATTGTGGTTTAAGTCACTAAGTTTGGGGCAGTTTGTTATGGCAGCCATTGGAAACTAATCCAGGAAGCGAAGCAAGGGGCCTTGGCAACTGAAAGGTGCCTTCAGCCAGCGCACACTTTTCTGTCAGAGAGATGCAAGAGCAGGGGAGCTAGCCAGCATCTGGCCATGGTTGTAGCTCACCGTGCGTCTGTAGCTTTTACCTGCATTCCACAGGTAGAGCACATCTGGGGAATGAATGGGTGGCTGCACCCATGATACCATAGCTGCCGCCGAGGCAGCATGAGCTGTACCTTAGCTGTATGATATCCATGATACCATAGCTGCCGCCGAGGCAGCATGAGCTGTACCTTAGCTGTATGATACCCACGATACCATAGCTGTCGCCGAGGCAGCATGAGCTGTACCTTATGAATATTTAAGGCCTTCTTGGTCTTTCCATGCCTTTCTATCTCAAAATAAAACTCTCATTTGTTTCATTGTTTTTATTTATATTAAACACCATATATTCCATTTATGCAACCCGTATTTAATATGCTTTACTGACTGACTTACTTTCTGACATTTCTTATGAGTTTTATACATTCCAATTTTTTTCTTGACTTCTATAGCAGAACTGAATACTCCCAAACAGGGCAGCAAACACATGTTAAGAATATCCTACAAAAAGCAATCCTCCACAGGTATGAATAAGTTGGATGTGTTCAGTTGTGTCCCTTCTGTTGAATATGTATAAGGATGACTTATTACCTTGATGAACCTCACTTTTCCCTCCCACCCGCAGTGGACCTGAGGAGGATGTCTTGAGAATTTTCCAGCACTTCAGGCTAGACAGACTCAAAATAGATGTGTAGGTTTTTTCTATTAGTGGAGAACTTGTAAATTCCCTGTTTACAGCCTGAAAGTGAAGTGAGCTGTTTAGTTATGGCAACACATTGGTGAAGGCTTTGTGCGCAAGGGCAAACTACATCTGTAAACCTTGGTTACACATAATGTACAGAGAAAAGAAATCAATTTGCACACTTGAGGGATCACACACTATGATAATTGTAAGAGAAGTCAAACAGTTTAAGAACTGTATTTGGCTTTTGTTTCAAGTTTCAAATATTAAAAAATAAACGATAGGTCATTATGTTTTCAAAGTAATGGCAGATCAAGGAGGCTATTGTCTACTTAACTAGTTCAGAAAAATGTGGTTTTTGATAAAATTTTGAACTCAAAATTAGAGACCAGGCCACTTTGACTATGTTTTCACAAACTCTGCTAATAAGTGATTGGGTTTGTCTTTGCCTTTCCTTGCTTGAAAATTGCATACAGTGGTTGAAGATGGTCTGAAAGATGAAGTATTTTCCTGATATGGAAAATCAGTTAATGTTCTCTTGAATCAAAATATTTATGGTAATACAAGTGAAGCCAGGTTCCTTGTTTCAGGAATCCTTGGTTAGTAAGAAGTATAGCCCATTTCTAAAGGGTAAGACTCACTTGTGTTAGCTGAATTTAATTCATTGATTCCATATTTTCATTTAGAAGTTGCTTTTTTTTCTTAATTTGTATTTGAAGAGTGAAAAAGCATTATTAATATTTAGTTATCTTAACAAGGTTTTATATCCTAATACAGAAAATGGCTTATTAGGCTCTCTTCAATTATATAGGAACTATTAAGTCAATTTTTTCTAAAAGTTAGTCTCTAACTAGAAGTTTTGTTAAAGAATTGATCAGTGGCCACTATAGTAAAATTGTTTTCCTTGGGCTGGAAAAAATCAGTTAAATGGTTCAATTTTATAGGAAGAAAGCAGTTTTTAAGCAAATGTTATGATAATTGAACTGGATAGGTACTAATTTGAATCATATTTACTATTACCATCCAAGTGACCACTATTTGCTACTCTGTTACAATGGGGGCTTAACATTGAATTTTCTGTTCATTTTGTCACCAGGTTGTAATTTTCTTGGAGATCAGCCCTCAGAGAATTAAATAAAGGCCATTTTAGTAATTAGTCTGTGAAGGTGATAAAATTGCCTTATGGCCCATTAGTTATACTTTGATGTCCAGCATCTATTAAATAAACCAAGGTTTAGGCAGCAGGGAAGAATGTAATGGAGACTTCATTGCTACGAAGAATTACAAAAGATGACAAAAATGTGTAATAAGGTTATCTAATAATAGTAGTAACACAAAATCTGAAAATTATTTTAAAATGTCATTTAAGCACTTTTTATTATGAGAAGATGTGCGAAATAGGAAGGAACAGATTGAATTTTAACTCATGGTAAAATCAGTGGTGCAGCATGCACGTGTGCCCACCCACACTCCAAATAACCACCACCCATAGCCAAATACAGTACAAAACATCTCTGTATCACTACTATGTTAGAGACTAGATTAAAAATTTGGGGAGTATGAGAGCCTTAGCATTAGGTCTCAAATTTAAAATTCTAAAACCTAGAATTTATAGCTAACTCTTTCATTTTAAAAATAGTCAGAAAGCTTAATCTTCCCTAGAGCAACTGTAACTCAAACTGGATTGAGTAGAACTTCACATAAGGGGCTGCAGATCTGGCTCTTACCTTGGGCATAGTGAGGAGCACTGCCAGCAGTCCACACGGCTTCTTACTCTTGTTTTAGTTTGGGAAGATGTGAGGAGGTGGAATTGAGACAGGCTGGGACCTGGGACCCTTTGCTGGGACCTGGGACCATTTGTGGCAGTGCTGCAATGCTTGCACCTGGACACACCTCTCCTTGAGCAACAGAATACAAAGGAACTGTATAGGACTAAAAATAACTGCGTGCGTGCTCAGTTGGGACAAATTCTGAACCCAAAAGATACAAAGAGACCAAAAAACCCAACTGCCACTTTTGAAGAGCCTGGAGCAAAAACAGGGTGTTGGAAGCAAAAGCAAGGTACTGCGCATGCCCCCTGCACACACCACCACCTACGGGGTGGGCAAACACCTAAGCCACCCCTCTGGAGATACCCCTACCCTCACCCCATATAAGGAACCAGCTTGCCCCTGCTCAGGGAGTGAGCAAACAAGGGAATCTGTTGTTTGTTCTCGCTCCCCCCTGCTGCAGCAGGGCCCCAATAAAGCCTTGCCTGAATTTCTTGTCTGGCCTCTAGTCAATTTCTATTGACTGGGGAAGGCCAAGAACGCTGGTCGGTAACAGAATGGAAAAAAAGAGGAACCAAGTCATAGAGCTTCTGTACTCTACTACCTCTTGCATCCATCCCATGCTTGTGGGCCATGTTGTATGGATGAATGCAGTAGCATCTTAAATCATCTTCTCACTTCTACTCTCTTCCTAATACATACAACACCAAACTCATTTCCCGAGTGAAGCTCCCAGGTCATTTTTCTCCTGTTCCAAAAATATCTTCAATAACTTTTTACCTTGTACTGAATTGATTTAAATGATTAAATTGACTTCTGGCCTAAGATTCTAAATTGACTTCTGTAATAAGATTTTTCCCCTTAATTTCCAGTCATCATGCCCTTGAAGTGTGCTCTCCAGTCTTTTAGGTGTGTGAAGGGAGTGAGTTGGTAGAAAAACCCTCAACAAACACGAATGCATTGGAATTACCACTGACATGACACATGTGTGGGGTTACATGAAAATGAATTTCCATCTAAGGTTTTAGTAAATTTATATATGATGTTATTAATATCAATTCTATAATGTGCTATCGCAGTTAACCAGTTGTGCTTGCCTCACACATACAAGGCAAGATCCTCTATTTTGACTGTCTACCATCGTTGTTAGCATTATGGGAAAGCTCTCAGGAGATCCACTGTGATTACAGAGCAGATAACTCTTGACTCCTGTTTCCTCCTCATATATTGAGTGGTCCCATGATACCTTTAGAATCCAAAGGTCTGAGAGTGTCTTAACTGTAGAGACACCTAGAATCTACTCTCCACTGGGAGAAGAAGGGGTTGGCCAGCACCACATCTGCAGAAGCTTTACTTCTTCTGAAAGAGCACCAAATGTTTAAATGGAATTTTATCTGGCCTGAGAAACAAGCAACTTTCAGAATGTAGACTCCTTATGTTCTAATATTGCCACTCTATGCGGTGTAGCTTTGAGCAATTTCTGAATCTCAGGTCCCATCTTTGAAAAAGTAAAATAAAAACCAGGATTAAAGAGATATTTGAATAAAAATATTTGGATATTGAACTGAAAGAAACTTTGTCTACAGTTTTTTGTTTGTTTTTTTTTTTTTCTGGAGAACTAATGGAAGTCAAATCCAGGGAATGAGAAGTAGCATGGGGTGAAGGAATTTGTATTTTGGCATATATAAAGACAGATGTTGATGATTGAACCCTCACTAAAAAAAGTTCTATAAAAAGACACTCTATGTAGATTCACAAATGCCTTGTAATCATTTAATTCTAGTTCAACATTTTTCTAGTTTGGGGGAAGTGGCATGGAAAATTTATTAACAACCATGAATTAAGAATGGAGGTTATATAAGTGGATGTCTCTGCTTTGAAACTACAAATATTACTTCTCTCATTCTGAAAATAGGTCGAACATAGCTTTTAAATGTTACCTGATGGGGACTGCCTGATAAATAATACTTTAATGCAAATACTTATACTTTTTATAAAGATAAATGATAAAAAACAAGCCTCTGTTTGGAGGTATCCATTAGGTGTTTAGAAACATATTATTTTCTTTTAAAAAAAAAAATAGCTTATCTACCAGCAGAAATGTAAGTATTATTTAGCACCTGCTAGGTGTTTTGTATGATACCAGGTGCTGTGAAGGATACAGAGACATTTGCACCTTAACAAATATAGTAAAAATGGCATTTAAGCCCCAGTTCCCCAGAAAAGAGTGCCTGTGGTGGAGCTTACGTGCTAATGTTTTCTTGGAGGAGTATAATCCTGAGGGAAGCGAGGAGGAGGGGGAAATGGATGTGAGTCAGAGAAGGAGGAAAACTAGACACAAATGTTACATTACTGTGGTGGCCAGAGCTTAACAAGGAAAGATGGAATAAATAGGGTGTTTCTGGAGAAGTAACATGGCATGTTGTGCACTAAAATAGCTGGGGTGGGGGGGAAGGTATAACCGAGAATTTGCCAGCTCTTCACCTTTCCCCTCCCTCCCTCTCCTTCTGTTTCTTGAATTCCCTGCACCTCCAGGTCTGTTCTCCAGCCCTTCTGTGCAGTCCCCCAGGTCAGCCAGAATTTCCATGAGCACCGCTGGGTAAGACTTAGGTGTTGGGTATTGTTTGGCTCCAACTGTCCAGGTGCAAAGGAGACCATTCTGCTGGAAGATGAGGTGATGCTGGTCCAGGTGTCCAGGCTTTCAACCCCGAGGAAGCAGGGCAAGTGGCAGAGGCAAGCAGGGGGCAGATGAGAATAGTCCCATCTGGGGAGGTGCGTAAATTGGGCCTCCAGAAAATAGTGTTTTCTACTGGACAATGGTTTTTAAAAGTGCTTTAGGTGTGCAGAGAATTGAGAGATCACTGGCTCTTTTGGAATTGTTTTTGAACCTTTATTTTAAGAAAGAAGAGGAAACAAACATTGAAAGTATGCCTGCGTGATGCCAAGACTGATTTGTTTTAAAAGAAAGTTGGAATAAACACCGGATACACAAACTTTGTAGTGGAGAATACAGCATATTCAAAAAGAAACTAAGGAACTTGGAAAGGAAGAGTCAAGGGTCATATGTACCAGATACTAAAATGGATTTAATCACATTTAAAGAAAGATTTGTACAAATGGTTAGCCAGATAAAATAATTTATATCTTACATTTCATATTTCTGGTGTCAAGAAAAGATCCTCTTTTATTACTTTGACAATCATTCTTATGACACACAAGAGAAAAATACAAAGTCGACCAAAAATAAATTCCTCATTTCAAGCAAGATGGTGAACAGAAATAGCTAGCCTTTGTTAAGGTTTCTGATTTATTTATGGACTTCTCTACATCATGGAAAACATTTTGGTTACTTTCTTACTGTTCCATAAGGAGAGAAAAGCACTAATAGATTTATAAAAATTGTAACTTCAAAGAATTGTCTGAGAGGGTGTTTGGAGAAAAAGATCCAGAGACCCAGGCAATGTTACAAGTAAATAATTAATTTAAATGATCCTAAATTATAAAAATAAGAGAAATCATACATCCACCTTTTTGTTCTAGGCTCACCTTTGTCTTCCCAGAAAATTTTGTACTCTATCCTCTGAAACAGCACTTCTTCCAGGGTAGTGTTGATGTTGAACTATGTAGCACAATCTGTATAAAAAGCATTTCGTAGAGATAAACAGGAAGTCATTCACTCTTTAAAAAAGACTTGTACAACTAGTTGCTTATGGCAAAAAGAGCAGAAAAGCTGTGATTTTTGTTAGTTCCGCTTCTAATGAAGCAGGCCTTGCAGGTTGAGGCAAGGTTGGGCTGAGTGAGAGTGCGGAAGGCAGCCTGAAGTCATCTGTCTTGGGTGAGAGCGTAGCGCTCTCTCTGCAGTGAGCTTTGAGTAATAATTATTGATCTAATTATCTGTGGTTTCTGCTTCTCAGGGAATGCTGCTTTTTTGGACTTTGTATAAATCCTGTGTAGGATTACCTTTACCAAATTGGAAACTGAAGGTCAAGGGTTCTCAATTACTTTTATGCCTCTGAAGCATTCGCATGAGCAGCACACCCAGGGGGTGAAGGCGAGGGTGACATGGGTCCCTCGGAGGGGTGGTTGACAGTCTTGGAACCTCATGCTTTACTTGACAAACTGCCTCGAGACAGCGGTGCGTTCCTTCCAACCCCTTCCAGTTGAGCATATTTGTTGTAAAAATCAAAGAAACTCTTTAAGATTGTGCAGCATAATCTCGGCCAGTTCTGAACATGAGAAAGCTAAGTGCCTCTGAAGCTTTCAGATACATAAAACAGTCTGTGTGTAACCTCTATATTGCAGAAGCAGGCTGTTTGTGGAAGAGTCTTTCATAGGACTTGTCTCGTTCTGTAATGTGACTTCACGGATCTTAACCGATCATCTTGGGGTCTCTATTAGGTTTGGAATGACTGAGCCTTTCTAGGTGTTGTTGTAGCTCAAGATCCTATCAGTAGTACAGCTGTTCTATAGTCAGTAGAACTTACAAAACGTTAATGTAGCAAGTCTTACCCCAGTTTGAATGAGCAAGCTATTTTGCAACCCCTAAAAACTCATTAACATTACTAATATTTGTTTCTTTGGGACAAAAATACTCGATGTTATTCACTTTCACTAGCCATACAATGCCCTCAAGGCTGGACGTCCAATTGTCAATTTGTTACTATAAACTTTTGTTGAACATTTTATTTGACTCCACATTAGGTCCAGGTATATAAAGATAACTACGTGAAAATTTTAAAAGAGGCAGAAAACCTACTGGAGACAAAAAGAACCAAATAAGATAAAGTACAACCATATTTAATGGAGGGGCAAAGAGTTCAAGTCATATCACTAGACTTTGAAGGCATTATATATTTAAACACAATAATTTCTGAGCCTGGGATATCAAGAAAACTATAATCTTTTTAAGGCATATTCTGTTTAAGAAGGCATGGACAGGCATATACATGTGGGTAATCCACCCAGTTGTACACATAAGATCTATGTACTTCTCTGCATGTAACTTATAACTCAGTTACCAGAAGGAGGTATATTATGTTACATCCAGCATCATTAAAAAATGGAGGGCTCCTTTGGGTAATCCCTCACCTATTTACCCATTTATTCAGAATATTTGTTACTCAGGGGTTCTGTATAGCTCCGGCTCTCTGTGTTTTAATGTATAGTCTGCATTAGTACATCATTAAATTCCTCTCTATCTCATTACTTCTGGTGAATAATTTAGCTTCTTAAGCATGATCATTAAGTACCTGCTCATTTACCTAATGTTTTTTCAGACATGTATAATATAATTCTCATACTATATTAGCATCACATTTTTCAGTCTCCTGTGAGAGACTAAATGCTATAATTATAAAAAGAACTTCACATGTGTCATGCTTTGGGGATTTTCTAGAACACTGGACTAGGTCAGAGCAATTTTCACAGTGGCCACAGATCTAGAACAAATATTCTCGTGCTCTGAAAGCCCTGGCAGCACCCCAGAACCCCAGACTCCAGGGTTGCAGATCCCAGTTTTGAACATTATGAAACTTCCTCCTAAACAATAGAAAAATTGATTCTGTGGTTAGAAAGCCTGTGATTAGCTATAAGGCAGCCTAAAAATTTGAATTTATGCAGTTTGGAGAAGGCATAGAGATAATGTCAACTTTAATTACTGTTTTTTTCCAAACACAGAGAATAGGCCAAAGGTCATGAGTGGAAATTAAAGAAAAATGGAAAACAGATGTTAGGGAAGCTCGCTATAGGAATGGAAACACAAGCTGCACTGAATACTATTAAAGAAAAAAAAAGACCATTGCAAAAAAAAAAAAAAAAAAAAACCCAGAAAGTGAGGATCTTATGAAAGTTCTATTTTCATAATGGTATGTTTAAAATAGTTTGACTTTTAAATATTTTACTAAGTGATTTAATTTCATGTATTCCTTTCCTTACATTTAGAGACATACTTCAGGAGCAAAAGGAGATCTTAAAACCCACCATTATAAACTCCGTGTGAAAAGATGATGCCGAAAAAAAGTCTCTTCTTAACAACTGAAAATCCAGGCATTCCTCCCCAGCCCCACCCCAAGTATCAAACTTTAACAAATAAAAGTTTTTCTTTTCTTTCAAGTGACAGTGGTAGTCACTTTTTAAAATACATTTATTCTCAAATCATCTTTCCATGAGGACACTTGAATAAGTTTCCTTGACATTAACGAGAGCTATGCAGATTTACTATGGTGAGAAATAGGTACTTAGGCAGAAATTCATTTAGATTATAAAATACATCATAATGACTCTCAAATGAATTGCTGACTTTTTTGGTATATAAAGAAGATCTATGTGTTTTGACATGTTTTGACTTTTATATATTATCTTCAGCTAAAATAAAGGAAGATATTGCAAGATCAACAAAAATACATAAATGTGAGCATAATGTCTTGAAATCTTATAAACAAACACACAGTGGACATCTAGAGTCTGTCCTGAAAGTTCTTCCTTTGTTATCTTTTAGAAAGTCAGATAAGAGTCATAAGAATTAAAAAGAGCTATTGTAAGTTGGTCAAAAAGGAACTTCCAAAATTTAAAAGCACGCAAAAAAAGAAGAGAAATTATTCAAAATACATATTCCTCAGCATATCTTTTCACCCAAAAGCCCCCACTGTTGGTTTTCTTATGTCTCTATGTATTAGTTCTGTTTAGTATTAACCAATTGACTTAAACGTTGACAAAGGGGACTTGGCATGAATCTACAGTAGGTATGTAATTAAGAGGATGTAATTAAGGATCATTGCTGGATGCATTTACATTAGAGATGTAATTATGAAGAAAGAAAAGTCAGTGCAAGAGGCAAGGCATGAATGCCGGAGGTGGACTTGGAAACCCAGAAACTAAAATGAGTTCCTTTGTAGGAGGAACTTCCACAGTCATCCCAGTCATGTGCTCTAAGGGCAATGACAGCGGTGGAATAAGGAAGAGCCTGGGAGCCACCATGTCCAGACTCATCAGCCTCTAGCAAATCATCTTCCCTTGTCCTCTCTTGCTCTCATCCTAGCCTGCCAAATGAAATCCACGACATACCATTTTTATGTGCATTCTTATTTTCTTATGAGTAGACACATTAACATGATGGGTTTAACCATAGTTCATCTTATTTATGAGCCTCCGGTTGAATGTTAATAGCCTGAAGTCAAATATCAAGCACAAGAATTTAGAGCTAAATCTCTTGCAAGCCCTTCTTACTAACTATCCAACAGGATCACGATCCAGCCATTCCTGTTTCTTTAACTGTTTTACTTTTATCAACAGTGAACACTTACCATGCTTATTAAATGCTAGGCACTGTCCTAAGTGCTTTAGATATGTTAACTCATTTAATTCTAATGATAACCACATGAGACAGCTATTATTATTTTCGTCTCTATTTTAAATTTGAGAAAGCTTAGGCACAGAGTGCTTAAGTAATTTGCCCAAAGTCACACAGCTAGTGAGTGGCAGAGCTGGGTATGACTCTGGAATCTATGCTCTTAACCACCATACCACTGCCTCAGGCTTTCCACAGTTGTCAAATAAATCATTTTATGATCATCTTTTATTGTTGGAAGAGGTCAGAATTATTGGATTGGGAGTGTGCTTAATTTGTTCATGTGGTACAGATAGTGATGGGGAGTTTCCCCCCACCTACAAGTCTGTTTCATGTGTTGAATACACCGCTTGCACCGTGCCACACATCTCTAGACATACTACCTAATATCGCCACGTAAATTCATCATCATCCTGTCTGTAGTGTGAATAACTCATAGCCTCAACATTAGAAAGATAAATTGATTCTTAATAAAACAAGACAAGATTAAGTTTGAAGACTAATTAAAAAGAAGGAAGCTGATCTCATGTCCATTAAATTTCTAGTTTGGTCTGTTTGGAAAACATCCAAGACGTTAATGTGTGTGTTTTACTGAAAAGTAATAAAAATTCAGGACTGGTGGGAAATTAGGTAAGGGTGAAAAGAAAGGAGGAGACACAAAATGTGAAACTGAGAAGACTTTACAGCAGAATTCCTTTGCCTCACATTATACAGAGCCTTCATATAGAGGAAAAGGTTAACCTTAGATCCATCTTGCCTGCATATCAGTAATCTTTATTATTAAGACACAACAAGTTATTTCATAATTATTTTCTTCCGGCCAACCAGCTGTGGTTACTCAAGGCAGATTAGAACCTGATGGATTTCAGCCCCTGTTCAGCAATGCCAGCCAAACACTATAATTACACAGGATGCAGGCTGAGATAATGTTGACCTTGTACTTCGAGATAGACCTAGATAAGTTGAACTGTCGGATTTGCAGGCCAGGCTTTTCAATCACTGGTGCTGTATCTGTGAAGAGAAAGCGACAGAAAAGAAAAAAAAAAAAAAACCCAAAACCTCTCATCGTTTTAGCTGTCCTGAAAGAAGGTATCTCATAAAGGCTAAGCCTTCAAGAGATAGGAGTAGATTCTCCCGTATAGAGCTTAGAGAGCTGGGGGGAGGACGTGCCTCCCCGCGGTGCACGTAATCCCGTCCTTTCTGAGCCCGTATATCCTGTGGATAGGGTGTGCGACAGCCTTTCCATTTGGCAGTTTGCACGGCGCACTGCTGATGTTATGAAATTTACATTAAGTTGGAAAAACAGTCCTTGTCATACTTTATCCTTTTGGAGGAAATGGATTTCCTTAATAAGAGCACTGCTTTATTTCCCCCATGAATTCCGATAGGGAACACATTCCTGGATGGCGTTCCACCAAAGAGAGAGGCTGGGAGGGAATGGCTTATTATTCTAAAAAGTTTAATGACCCAGAAGCAAAATAGTTTTGGTCCTTATATTATGGGCATAAATGCTTATTATCAAGTGCCAAGGCCTCTGAGATACAACTGTTGGAAATCAACCAAAGATGAGGGATCGGGTGTGTGTGTGTGTGTGTGTGTGTGTGGAGGTATTTATTAATGGTTAACGAATAATTCCCTAAATAACTTGGTTATTATTAACTAGTTCAAAATGCCTCACGTCCATGTCTTTGTAACCATATTAAACTATGCAGCAGTTTCCTTGCCTTAATAAACTTTAAGTGTGAAAATATTTCATACATATCAGACAGACTTTCTGCCGTGTTTTCCTTTTAGTTTAGTGCTTTCTGAAGCTCTTCACACGTAGATGCTTGTGCTTTTGCCCAGGGCCATCCTCTCCAAGGGGTTTCCGTACGCTTTCACCTGCTGAACTTGCACTCGTCTTTCAAAGCCTGCATCAGGATTCCTCCACACCTCTGCCATTTTCACTATCATGTTCCTTTTCCTTTCTTCTAGTAATTAATTGCTCCTTCACCTCGGGTTCCTATTATAATGTCCCTGCCTCTATTACCCCTTGTATCATATTATTACTATGATGGTTAGTTAATAGGCCATTTCTGCAGCTGGAACTCTTTAAGGACATAGAGGCTTATTTGTCTTTGATCACTAGCACAAAAGCAGCAGGAGCACGGTGGGCATTTAATAAATGTTTGCTGACTGTACGGGTGCGGGAGTAAACAGTAAAACAAGTCATTCTAAAGAAAGAGATTAGTCTTTAGGACAGCTACTGACTTTTGATTCTTTCAAAACATCAGTGAAGCAGGACTGTGTTTTCTCATATGTAAAGCCCATCGTAGACTAAGAGGCACCTGAAAGAAGGCATTGCTCTTAAGAGTATATTAAGACTCTTCTTCCCTGGTCTTCATTTCCTCTTCATAGAGAGGACAAACATTCCTCTCAGCTCTCTGGAAGGATTTGTAAAAGAAGCATATCTAGCTTCTCTCCACCCCCTCACTCACTCCCCTCCACTGATTGTTGAAAACAGGGAAGGAACAAAGCAGAGCTGGCTTAGTGTTTTCTGGGTCCTCACGATATTTCTGCTACTCTGCTTTTTACCCTCCGGCAGCACCACAGGGGAAGCTTGCATCTTTTTGGGGGTGGAGTTTGAGTATTTTTCATGCAGTGTTATTTATTAGGCCTGCAGAAGAATGCAGCTTATCAGTAACAAAGCTGTTCATCTTTATTGGTAACAAAGGTGCTATTTGACCTCCATTTGTCTGACTCCTATGTCCATGTTTCCGAAGTAGATATTTATTGCTTTCCCCCCAGATAACTCCAGTACAATGTCTCTAGTTGTGCTTTCCCAGAATATTGTGGAATTATAAAATTTCAGTGAACTCATTATAAGCACACTGAATTTAATTTAAATTTAATATTTTAAAATACAGAATCACAGCAGAGATATCAAATAATCTTATTTCCTCAAAAACTATTTCAGAATCATTCAAAACATGTCTTTTTTTTTTTTCACAGAGTGACATCAGATTTACAGAGGTCTAAGCCCTCATCCGTTACAAATATTGAATACAGCCCTCCTTCTGGTTGATTAGACCATTTAGTTTCAGCTTGAATCTAGTAATGGGAAACTTACTAACTCTTGGAACTTCCTGTTTGGTTGTTGGATAATTCCAAGAATTAGAGAGTACTTTATTTTATTAAACAAAAATTTGCTTCTTTGTAAATTTTACTAGTTCTACTCTCTGGTGGAATAAAAGCAAATCTATTTTATACTTTTTCCATGATACATCTTTAGATATTTAACATATTTCCTTGAAATCAAGGACCATATGTCTTTTATCTGAATACCCCCTTCTCTGCTTAATATTAATAAAGCAAACATCTTTTGAGCACCAGGCAGTATGCCTGGTGTCGGTCATAGAAAAATGAATAAGACATGGTTCCTTTCCTCATAAAGCAAACATGTACATGTAAAGAAGTGATTCCAAATCATTGTGTAAATTGCTGCAATGAAAACATGTACAAAATGCAAAGGAACTCAAGAAAGGGGATATCTCATACTGCACAGGAGAAGAGGCTATGACATAGCCATAGAACAAAGGGTATTTTCATGAATCTTAAAAGAGGAATTTTCCAAGTAGAAAAAGAAGGGAGAAATTTTCCAGTCAGTGATAACAGCATGTGCAGACGCACAGAGGAAAGAGAGATTGTAGTACACGTAGTGAACATAAGAGTTCAAGGAGGCTGAAGCATGGGGGAGTGTGTGAAGAGTGGTAGATGAACCCAGAAATGAAGATGAATTCAGAGTACAAATGGCATCTTGTACCCCCGAGGATATGGATGTTGACCTACAGGTGAAGGAAAACCATTGTAAGATTTCAAATAGGAAAGTGACCATATTAGACATTTCAGAAGGATCACATAAGCTGTTGTATAATGGAAATGGTATGAAATTAAAAGCAGGAGAGCTATTTAGGAAGTTTTTGTTTGTTTCCTCTTTTAATTTTTGCAGTGGTCCAGCTGACTGCTGAATAAGAATCAGTGAAAATGGAGAGAAGAGAAAACGATGGATATGGATATTTAGCCTGTAGAATAAATAGGATTTTGTGGCTGGATGAAGATGGAGTGAGGGAGGGAAGAGATTTAGGAAATGTCTGGCTTTGAACAGATTTGGTTTCTTTGGGGTGTTCAAGTGAAAAAAATCCAGAATACAACAGATATTATAGCAATGAATCTTGGAAGTGTATGCTGAGACTGATAATATCAAGAATTGGAATTCTTTAACAGATGAGTAGTGCTTGAACCATGGGAAAGCAGAGTGCAAGACAATGCTATGATCAAGACCCTGGGGACCATTAACACTTCAGGGACTGCCAGCAAAGCAGACTTAGAAGGATTGCTCAGAGAGGTAAGAAATAAACCAAGAGAAAATAGTTCTACAGAGGCCAAGACAGAAGAGATTTTTCTGGAAGTAGGGATAATCCATCATTGTCAGAGGCTGCAGAAAGGTCATGTTAAACAAGAACTGATAAACTAAGCCATTATTGATGGCCCTTAAGAGTGATTTGAGCAAGTGGAGATGGTGAGAAAACAGAGATTCTGTTTTCCAGATAGTGGCTTGACCAGGTGTTCTATAAATAGATATATAAAAATATATGAATATTTGGGCATCTTAGGGTCCACTATTTGTCTATTTGGTTTATTATTTTGCCTCATCAACCTCTAAAAACAATGGTAGGCTCAACAGATTTTAATACCAGTCTTCATATTAAGATGGGAATATTTGCTGAGCCGTGTGGAGGACAGGCTCTTGGTGCTCCAGCCAGGCATCAGGGCTGTGCCACTGAGGTGGGAGAGCCAAGTTCAGGACACTGGTCCACAAGAGACCTCCCAGTTCCACGTAATATCAAACGGTGAAAATCTCCCAGAGATCTCCACTCAACACCAAGACCCACCTCCACTCAACGACCAGCAAGCTACAGTGCAGGACACCCTATGCCAAACAACTAGCAAGACAGGAACCAAACCCATCCATTAGCACAGAGGCTGCCTAAAATCATAATAAGGCAACAGACACCCCAAAACACACCACCAGACGTGGACCTGCCCACCAGAAAGACAAGATCCAGCCTCATCCACCAGAACACAGGCACTAGTCCCCCCCATGAGGAAGCCTACACAACCCACTGAACCAACCTTAGCCACTGGGGACAAACACCAAAAACAACGGAAACTACGAACCTGCAGCCTGCAAAAAGGAGACCCCAAACACAGTAAGATAAGCAAGATGAGAAGACAGAAAAACACACAGCAGATGAAGGAGCAAGGCAAAAACCCACCAGACCTAATAAATGAAGAGGAAACAGGCAGTCTACCTGAAAAAGAATTCAGAATAATGATAGTAACTATGATCCAAAATCTTGGAAATAGAATGGAGAAAATACAAGAAACGTTTAACAAGGACCTAGAAGAACTAAAGAGCAAACAAAGAGAGATGAACAACACAATATATGAAATTAAAAATTCTCTAGAAGGGATCAATAGCAGAATAACTGAGGCAGAAGAACGAACAAGTGACCTGGAAGATAAAAGAGTGGAAATAACTACTGCAGAGGAGAATAAAGAAAAAAGAATGAAAAAGATTGAGGACAGTCTCAGAGACCTCTGGGACAACATTAAACACACCAACATTTGAATTATAGTGGTCCCAGAAGAAGAAGAGAAAAAGAAAGGGACTGAGAAACTATTTGAAGAGATTATAGTTGAAAACTTCCCTAATATGGGAAAGGAAATAGTTAGTCAAGTCCAGAAGCACAGAGAGTCCCATACAGGATAAATCCAAGGAGAAACACGCCAAGACACATATTAATCAAACTATCAAAAGTTAAATACAAAGAACAAATATTAAAAGCAGCAAGGGAAAAACAACAAGTAACACATAAGGGAATCCCCATAAGGTTAACAGCTGATCTTTCAGCAAAAACTCTGCAAGCCAGAAGGGAGTGGCAGGACATATTTAAAGTGATAAAAGAGAAAAACCTACAACCAAGATTACTCTACCCAACATGGATCTCATTCAGATTTGATGGAGAAATTAAAAGCTTTATAGACAAGCAAAAGCTAAGACAATTCAGCACCACCAAACCAGCTTTACAACCAATGCTAAAGGAACGTCTATAGGCAGAAAACACAAGAGAAGGAAAAGACCTACAATAATAAACCCAAAACAATTGAGAAAATGGTAATAGGAACATACATATCAATAATTACCTTAAATGTAAATGGATTAAATGCTCCAACCAAAAGACATAGACTGGCTGAATGGATACAAAAACAAGACCCATATATATGCTGTCTACAAGAGACCCACTTCAGACCTAGAGACACATACAGACTGAAAGTGAGGGGATGGAAGAAGCTATTCCATGCAAAGGGAAATCAAAAGAAAGCTGGAGTAGCAATTCTCATATCAGACAAAATAGACTTTAAAACAAAGACTATTACAAGAGACAAAGAAGGACACGACATAATGATCAAGGGATCAATCCAAGAAGAAGATATAACAATTGTAAATATTTGTGCTCCCAACATAGGAGCACCTCAATACATAAGGCAAATACTAACAGCCATAAAAGGGGAAATTGACAGTAACACAATCATAGTAGGGGACTTTAACACCCCACTTTCACCAATGGACAGATCATCCAAAATGAAAATAAATAAGGAAGCACAAGCTTTAAATGATACATTAAACAAGATGGACTTAACTGGTATTTATAGGACATTCCATCCAAAATCAACAGAATACACATTCTTCTCAAGTGCTCATGGAACATTCTCCTGGATAGATCATATCTTGGGTCACAAATCAAGCCTTGGTAAATTTAAGAAAATTGAAATCGTATCAAGTATCTTTTCTGACCACAACGCTATGAGACTAGATATCAATTACAGGAAAAAATCTGTAAGAAATACAAACACATGGAGGCTAAACAACACACTACTTAATAACCAAGAGATCACTGAAGAAATCAAAGAGGAAATAAAAACATACCTAGAAACAAATGATAATGAAAACACAACGACCCAAAACCTATGGGATGCAGCAAAAGCAGTTCTAAGAGGGAAGTTTATAGCTATACAAGCCTACCTTAAGAAACAAGAAACATCTCAAATAAACAACCTAACCTTACACCTAAAGCAATTACAGAAAGAAGAACAAAAAAACCCCAAAGTTAGCAGAAGGAAAGAAATCATAAAGATCAGATCAGAAATAAATGAAAAAGAAATGAGGAAATGATAGCGAAGATCAATAAAACTAAAAGCTGGTTCTTTGAGAAGATAAACAAAATTGATAAACCACTAGCCAGACTTATCAAGAAAAAAAGGGAGAAGACTCAAATCAATAGAATTAGAAATGAAAAAGGAGAAGTAACAACTGACACTGCAGAAATACAAAGGATCATGAGAGATTACTACAAGCAACTATATGCCAATAAATTGGACAACCTGAAAGAAATGGACACATTCTTAGAAAAGCACAACCTTCTGAGACTGAACCGGGAAGAAATAGAAAATATGAACAGACCAGTCACAAGCACTGAAATTGAAACTGTGATTAACAATCTTCCAACAAACAAAAGCCCAGAACCAGACAGCTTCACAGGCGAATTCTATCAAACATTTAGAGAACAGTTAACACCTATCCTTCTCAAACTCTTCCAAAATATAGCAGAGGGAGGAACACTCCCAAGCCCATTCTATGAGGCCACCATCACTCTGATGCCAAAACCAGACAAAGATGTCACAAAGAAAGAAAATTACAGGCCAATATCACTGATGAACATAGATGCAAAAATCCTCAACAAAATACTATCAAACAGAATCCAACAGCACATTAAAAGGATCATACATTATGATCAAGTGGGGTTTATCCCAGGAATGGAAGGATTCTTCAATATATGCAAATCAATCAACGTGATACACTATATTAACAAATTGAAGGAGAAAAACCATATGATCATCTCAGTAGATGCAAAGAAAGCTTTCGACAAAATTCAATACCCATTTATGATAAAAACCCTCCTGAAAGTAGGCATAGAGAGAACTTTCCTCAACATAATAAAGGCCATATATGACAAACCCACAGCCAACATCATCCTCAATGGTGAAAAACTGAAACCATTTCCACTAAGATCAGGAACAAGACAAGGTTGCCCACTCTCACCACTTTATTCAACATAGTTTTGGAAGTTTTAGCCACAGCAATCAGAGAAGAAAAAGAAATAAATGGAATCCAAATTGGAAAAGAAGAAGTAAAGCTGTCACTGTTTGCAGATGACATGATACTAGACATAGAGAATCCTAAAAATGCTACCAGAAAACTACTGGAGCTAATCAATGAATTTGGTAAAGTAGCAGGATACAAAATTAATGCACAGAAATCTCTTACATTCCTATACACTAATGATGAAAAATCTGAAAGTGAAATGAAGAAAACACTCCCATTTACCATTGCAACAAAAAGAAGAAAATACCGAGGAATAAACCTACCTAAGGAGACAAAAGACCTGTATGCAGAAAATTATAAGATACTGATGAAAGAAATTAAAGATGATACAAATAGATGGATAGATATACCATGTTCTTGGATTGGAAGAATCAACATTGTGAAAATGACTATATGACCCAAAGCAATCTACAGATTCAATGCAATCCCTATCAAACTACCAATGTCATTTTTCACAGAACTAGAACAAAAAATTTCACAATTTGTATGGAAACACAAAAGACCCCAAATAGCCAAAGCAATCTTGGGAAAGAAAAATGGAGCTGGAGGAATCAGGCTCCCGGACTTCAGACTATACTACAAAGCTATAGTAATCAAGACACTATGGTACTGGCACAAAAACAGAAATACAGATCAATGGAACAGGACAGAAAGCCCAGAGATAAACCCATGCACATATGGTCACCTTAATTTCGATAAAGTAGGCAAGAATATACAGTGGAGAAAAGACAGCCTCTTCAATAAGTGGTGCTGGGAAAACTGGACAGCTACATGTAAAAGAATGAAATTAGAACACTCCCTAACACCATACACAAAAATAAACTCGAAATGGATTAAAGACCTAAATGTAAGGCCAGACACCATCAAACTCAGAAGAAAACATAGGCAGAACACTCTATGACATAAATCACAGCAAGATCCTTTTTGACCCACCTCCTAGAGAAATGGAAATAAAAACAAAAATAAACAAATGGGACCTAATGAAACTTAAAAGCTTTTGCACAGCAAAGGAAACCATAAACAAGATGAAAAGACAACCCTCAGAATGGCAGAAAATATTTGCAAATGAAGCAACTGACAAAGGATTAATCTCCAAAATTTACAAGCAGCTCATGCAGCTCAATATCAAAAACAGAAACAACCCAATCCCAAAATGGGCAGAAGACCTAAATAGACATTTCTACAAAGAAGATATACAGATGGCCAACAAATACATGAAAGTATGCTCAACATCATTGATCATTAGAGAAATGCAAATCAAAACTACAATGAGATATCACCTCACACCAGTCAGAATGGCCATCATCAAAAAATCTACAAACAATAAATGCTGGAGAGGGTGTGGAGAAAAGGGAACCCTCTTGCACTGTTGGTGGGAATGTAAATTGATACAGCCACTATGGAGAACAGTATGGAGGTTCCTTAAAAAACTAAAAATAGAACTACCATACGACCCAGCAATGCCACTACTGGGCATATACCCTGAGAAAACCATAATTCAAAAAGAGTCATGTACCAAAATGATCATTGCAGCTCTATTTACAATAGCCAGGACATGGAAGCAAACTAAGTGTCCATCAACAGATGAATGGATAAAGAAGATGTGGCACATATATACAATGGAATATTACTCAGCCATAAAAAGGAACGGGGGCTTCCCTGGTGGTGCAGTGGTTGAGAATCTGCCTAATGCAGGGGACATGGGTTCGAGCCCTGGTCTGGGAGGATCCCACATGCCGCAGAGCAACTAGGCCCGTGAGCAACAACTACTGAGCCTGCGCGACTGGAGCCTGTGCTCCGCAACGAGAGGCTGCGATAGTGAGAGGCCCGTGCACCGCGATGAAGAGTGGCCCCCACTTGCCACAACTAGAGAAAGTCCTCGCACAGAAACGAAGACCCAACACAGCCAAAAATAAATAAAATTAAATAAAATTTTAAAAAGGGACGAAACTGAGTTATTCGTAGTGAGGTGGATGGACCTAGAGACTGTCATACAGAGTGAAGTAAGTCACAAAGAAAAAAACAAATACCGTATGTTAACACATATATATGGAATCTAAAAAAAAGAAAATGGTTAGAAGAACCTAGGCGCAAAATGGGAATAAAGATGCAGACCTACTAGAGAATGGACTTGAGGATACGGGGAGGGGGAAGGGTAAGCTGGGACAAAGTGAGAGAGTGGCATGGATATATATACACTACCAAACGTAAAATAGATAGCTAGTGGGAAGCAGCCACATAGCATAGGGAGATCAGCTCGGTGCTTTGTGACCACCTAGAGGGGTGGGATAGGGAGGGTGGGAGGGAGGGAGATGCAAGAGGGAAGAGATATGGGAACATATGTATATGTATAACTGATTCACTTTGTTATAAAGCAGAAACTGACACACCATTGTAAAGCAATTATACTCTAATAAAGATGTTAAAAAAAAAAGATGGGAATATTTGAATCATATATTTACAGAAGGGTTTATCTTGTGGATCTGTTTTCAACGTCTCGTTTTATTGATTCTATGGAACTGAGTGAGATTTGCCACTGTCCCCGTCCTACTAGAATCAGTGTGGCCCACCTTGCTCACTGCCCATGGGAGGGAGTGTGAAGACCATGATCAGCTCCATCCTGCCCTATGGTTTGCTGGAACAGCGATCACTGGCCTTCCACCTGGAAGGTCTCCAAAATATGAGCCACAGAAATATCTTTCCTGAATATAAAAACCATAACATAAAGTATTAGAGTGAAAGTTTCCAGCTGCCTGTAAAATTCTTTGTGGAAAAATATAGGTAGAAATTAAAGAGAAAAAATATGATACTATCTAGGAAGTTTAAAATATCAGTCTAGTAAACTAATACTACTTTAAAAGCAAAAACTCAAAAATAATGAAAAGATTAAGGAGTATCTATTTAGTGCTTTATAGAATTATTTGATTGGAGGATCTTATCAATGGCTTGATAATGGTAATAGAAATTTCTGCAAATTAGCTGTGTTTGAAATAAATACTGATATTTGTTCAAATTGCTAAGTAATGCTCAACTTTTGATGTTTATTTTGGGCTTTGTCAGTTGGGGAAAAAAAGAACAAGTTAAACTTCCAGAAAATTAGGTTTTGTTAAAAGTAGCGTAATTTAATTATCTTATCATCGTGCAGACTGATATTCAAGAAAATGGTGTACCATGTAAGATGTTTTCCTGGCTATTCTACAACTCAATTACAGCCATCTTTAAAAGGCTAAGAGAGATTGGTCAGAAGTTATATTTAATTTCACTGCAACTTTGATTTGTACTTATTTTCAGCCCGATTTGTAGGTAGGAATTGGCTGGAGCTATTTCGATGCAAACGATCCTTATTTTTCTTTTTTGACCCTATGATCTCTTCTTGAAAATGAATCTCTTCAATGACAGGCTCATTTAGAGTTGGTCTTGAATATTTTCCCCATTGCCTTGCTCTTCAATTGGAAATCTGCCTGAATGGCCTTGGGGAATAACAAGCTTCTGACTGTTTTACAAGATCACTCCTTTTCGGAAATATATTCTGGTAACCATAGTTTTGATTTCCTAATAAGCAGTTGATTTTCCCATTATGCTATATATCTGTAATGAGTAGATACTATTTTATTTTGTAGAAAATCCCTAAGGCAGGGCTTTAATAAGATAGATGTTCATTTCTCAGTTATGGAAATGAAATCTGGGGGTAAGCACTTAGGGTGAGCAGGATGGCACTGCATGGTGCTAGAGACCAATATTCCTTTGGTCTTGCCATTCCATCACCCTCAGCATTCTACTTCATGTTTCTACCTCATGTTTCAAGCAGGCTACTTGTGCTGCTCCCATCTTGTCAGCATTTCAGCCAGAAAGAAGTAGGAAAGGCTGAAGAACAGGCAGTCCCCTTCCTGCTAAGGATGTTTTCCAGGAAATTACACACCATGTTCTCAGGTTTACACTGCATTGGATAAAACTTAACCATAGGACCACACCTAGTTGCAATGGAGTCTGGGAAATGTAGTCTTTATTCCAGGTGACCACATTCCCAGCAAAACCCTGAGGGTTATATAACTAGAAGAAAGGGGGAGACTAGATCTTGCAGAACAACCAGTAGTCTCTGCCAGTTTTCTTCTTCCTGCTCAGCCTGTCACACAATCCCCTCCATTAAATCTCAGTTTACTATCCTCCTACTTCACTAAAGCTTTTTTGAATATTAGCCATCCATTTTCTTCAGCTATTAGAAAAATGACTTCTATACTGTTGTCTTTATATATTTATATTTCTGTTCATGATGTTTTTCTCATCTATTAAATAGTATTCCTTAAGGACAAGGGTTTCAAGTATCCCCAAACCAGTGCACGATTACACACCCTAAAGGTATTCCATAAGATCATGACTGAAAGTCAGAAGTACAGAAATTGGAGATAAAAATAAATATGAGGTGGTATTATTTTTGCCAGAATAAGGTTCTTTTAGAAATATAAAATCTATCATATCTTCCTGGAAAGCTGTTCTGCTCCATTGAACAAGTTTCCTGTGTGATGGACTGTGGAGCTTCAGAGACACTGAGTTTTTCCACTCGTTAGTGAAATCAGAACAGGTCCTGTGCAGCCTGGAAGGTGAGACCTGAGGGACAATATCTTTGGATATAAACCAGGAGAGTGCTTGGAAATATCTGTTCACCACAGCAATGCTGGAACATCACCTTTATGATTGGATGAATAGTTCTTCACTCTCTCAATGTACTGGGGAAAGATGTGAGAATGAGAATGAATGTGAATGAGTTGGTCATCTGACTTGTACATTTAATAAACTGATAAATGGAGGAATCAAGCATCTAAAGATAATGGCATAGCTAAATAGAAATCACTTTTCTGGTCTTGCTGTTCTCTGCTGATAAGCTGTTAATATTTATAAAGAGCTCTAAACTCCTAGAAACCCATACTTTAACATGTTTATTTGTACATATATTTTTAGGAATATTTATTGATTGATATTTCCTAAATCAAGATATGACTGTTCCATGTATGAGTTAAAAGCCCATGTTTGTGGTACACATTTTAATAATGGCCATTAATTAGTGCTGTAAGACAAAATACAGGATGCCCAATTAAATTTGGAATCAGATAAACAATGAATTTTTTAGTATATGTTTATCCTGTATAATATTTGGGACTCATTTATACTAAGAATGTATTGTTTTTCTGAAATTCAAATTTAACTGGGCTTCTTGTATTTTTATTTGCTAAATTTGGCAACTCTCCCCGTAATGACTCAAGTCTCCCTCTGTCCATGCCACTGTGTCATACGGCACTGCTGCTCCTCTCTCAAAAGGTAGATACTATTTCTCCACTCTGTTGAACTGGGGTTGGCTTTGTGACTTGCTTTGATCAATAAAATGTGGAAGAAGACACATTGTGCAAGTTGTGGCACCCAGGTCTGGGCTTCTTCCACGGGACTAAGCAATTGTCCAAGAACCATTTATTGAATGCACAACCTTTTCTCATACATTTTCAATTAACAAATTTTTATAAATGCCTGGGTCTGTTTCTGCATTTTAAGTTCCACCATTTCAGCAATATTATATTGTCTTAAATGATATAGATTTATCATAAGATGCAATATCTAATAGAGCCAATACCTCCTTGAGTCCCAGACAAGGGGGGCTCTGCCCCAAGTCCCATGCTTTAGAAGACTCACTTATCCCAAATACTCGAACACAAAGGTATTTTGTTTTGTTTTCATCTTTATGTTCATAAAATATTTTTTTGAAGGTTGACTAATCATTGAGCAGAAGAGAATTATGGGAGGGATTCATGAGCCAAAACAAGCCCCCAAGGAAGATAAGGGTTCAAAATCCACATGTGTATTTGTGGGAAGGAGAAACTCTGCTTTGTTCTGAAAACCACAGAACAAGTGTCTCTTTTTGTTTAAAGCTGACTGCTCCAAATCACTCAAAATAGTATTCAACCAGACTGGATTCCCCAGTTAACTGTACTTATTCCTTCACTTTTCTTGGGAAGTAGTTTTGAGAAGCATTAGACCTGCCTGGATAGGCTGAAGTGGGACTTGAGAAAGGAATCTGTCCACCTTGTGATACAAAGTAAAAACTCTATGATCAGTTCTCCAAAGTTTGACCTCTAGAATCTTATTCTAAGAGGTACCCTAGATTTGTTTCAATCATGTACGGTAAGACACACAGATATGGAAACTATTGTCACGAAGGAAGAAGTTTATATTCACAGATCCCCAGAAACAGGAGGCATGGCATGCCATGCAGGGCCACATGGGGAAGCACCAGTGTTGGTTAGGAGGCAGAGGAATAAGGGAAAATGTGGGCAAAAGACTTCACTGTGGTTTTCATGAGAAGTAATGGGCAAGGCAAGGTAAGTAGGCCAAACAGGTTTAGGATTGGCTAGAGTGAATAATTTCAACAGGCTCTGGGGTGTAGGGATAGCCCCTAGTTGCCTGGTGCCTGGCCCCAAGGTGATACTAGGGCAGATGGATAGTGGCTCAACCTGTGAGAGTTTGATAAAGGAGGTAGTAGGAGAGTACACCCTCTGGATCGGTCGATTTGCACATGAAAGCCACATCTCAGGGGAGTCGTTTGCTAACTCTAGGCATTAGCTAATCCTGGGAGGGACAGTCTTTGCAGTATCTGCAAGGGCCCAAATTTCAAAGCGTCATAAATTTTAGAAAATAAAAAACACGATTAATACAAGTATGTATGCTATTTTTTTCTCTCAACAAAGTCTTACGCTTAAAGCCATATCTTTCGCAATTTTTTCAACCTTAAATGAGCTTCAGAAGATTATTTGGGGAGTTTAAAACTGAACAAATAATTGATCCTGTCTTGGCTGAGGTTAGCCCTTTCCATGAAGCATGTCTCAACCTGAGTGGGTAGAGAGTTTTAAGAATGATTATGAATGAAAAATTCAAAGGATAATTTAAAAAATATTATTCCACAATAAAGTAACTTTAAACTATGATTCAAATAAAAGCTAATGAAAAATTATTCATTGCATGTTATGGCTTGCTTTATTGCTACTAAAATGTAAGTTATATGCACAAAGATAGAACCCAGGCAAAAAATTCACCTGCAAATTGAATATGATGCTGACTGCAAGTTTAATACGGTACAGATCATTTTGTGTTTGGTATGCTTATAATTCTATATGACTCTCGGGCACATACCATTGGAAAATATTCTTATAGGTAATGTTATCCAACGGAAAAAAAATTAAGGGTCATGATCATATTCAATTTTTAGGACTGCTTTGAGGAGTAGAAACTGGAATCATCTGAAGGCTTATTCATTCAAGTATCTGGTCCTTGGCAAGCAGGACTGGAAAACCAAGACTGCCAGCCAGAGTGCCTACACTTGGCCTCTCCACGTGGCTGCCTTCATAATAGCACGGTCGCCTCAGGGTACATGCTGGCTCAGGACTCCAAGTGCATGAGTTCTAATGAGGTAGAAACCATGGCATGTAGCCTAACTCTTTCATTCACAGATGAAAAAACAGATCTAGGGACCTTAAGCAAATCCACTTCTGGTAAAGAAACAAAATGGTTTTTTTATATTCATAGGTGGATGGATAAATATATCAGGAAATCAGACTAGGCAAAACTGCAGACTCCAAGGCTGAAGAGAAGGACACAGGAATCAATGGTCATGTTCAGGCAAGGTTCCAGTTAGGAGGGCAGAGGTGCAGGTTCCAATTAGGAAGCCAGGTTGGAGCAGTTCTGAACAGAGTCCGCCACTGGAGAGGGGGTCTGACAAAGAAGGGGAGGCTTGGTGTTCAGGCTTGCTTCTGTTCTGTTCTTCCTGTATGAGCACTGTCACCTATGGCCTACAAAACCTAAAATACTCTAGATTTTTATGGAAGAATGAGTTATGTGAGGCAAGGAAGCACTACCCTTCCAGAAAGGGAAAGTTTAGCTAGATAGACTAGAACCAGTACTCTCTAAGCTAAGCAAGCCCGTTTTATTTCAGGCAAACATTAGCCCTGAGATTTTCTGGGGGTGAAAAGTATGGTCTCAAGTAGTGCGCAGAGAATATATCTGAAAAGTACTTAGAATCAGAAAAGTGCATAGCTATCGCTACATGATACCTGCCCACAGGCAGCAGCGCCTAATTTTGGAACTGATTTTCTGGGTTAGACTCTGTCTCTTGTGCAGGAGGAAGTTAGAGGATGTTGCAAAGATGAAAACAGAAGCCTCAACCAAAGAGCAAGTACTACTTTTACTTCTTATGACCCAGGTGAGTTAAGCAAAGAAAAAAATGATACTACAAAGGTAATTTAAATCATAAGAGATTTGTATGTCATGCTAAACAGTAAAATTTGTCTGTTTGACAAACCACCCCTAATTTAGCGATGTAAGATGACAACCATTTTATTATTCTCATGAATTCTGTGGGTCAGGAATTTGGAAAAGTGATGGCATGGAAGGCTTGACTCTGCTCCGTAATGTCCGGGGCTTCAGCTGGGAAGATTCAAAAGCAAGGGCTGCCTTTAAATGATGAAATCTGGCAAGTGATGATGGAGAAAGGGCGAAAAGTTTTATCTCTTTAGTTAAGTAGGTATTATAGAAGAAAAAGAAAAATGTAAGAACGTGGGAAATGATTTTCACCTCTTATTTTAATCACTTTCCTTCTGTGGCACAGTTGTAATAAGAATGTATGTAGAAACAGGACCACCTTTTCTGACCTAGCCTCTCAAGTCACACAGGTTATCTTGTGTCTCATTCTGTTGGTTCCAAGTGAGTGTGAAGCCCACCCATGTTCAAGGAGGTGGTTCATAGACCCCCTCCTTTTGATCAGTGTAAAAGTTATGTGAAGATAAGAATGTGAGATAGGATAGATTTTTGGAAAATCCGGTCTGCCACACTCTATGATTTCTAGTTCTCTATGAGATTCAGCTACTCAGGTTCCATAATTCAGTATGACTCAGGAATATTAAAAATAGAATCTTAGCAATTACCTTCCTCATCCTACTTTCATTTTCATCCCTGTGGTCCTTCACTTTAGCCATTTTCTATGGTTGTAAGGCTAACAGCCAAGTGGAATGTCAACCTTCATACTTATATAGCTTTGTGTGTGTGTGTGTGTGTGTGTGTGTGTATTTCTGTATAGCTTTGTGTGTGTGTGTGTGTGTGTGTGTGTGTGTGTGTGTATTTCCAGAACTGAAGAAGAAAATGTACTGTTAAAACTTTAAAGACTTTCTGCTGGATGCCCAAATGCTTGGGACAGTAAAACTGAATATAGAAAGGGTATTGCTAATCAAATCAGCATGTTACATTTACTTTGACAGAGAGTTTGATGATCAAGAAATATTTTCCCCTTTAATTGAAAGTAATAATCCTGGCTTAGATTTCAATGAAAACAGGAGTCATAATAAACCACTTAAAGAAATTATGTAATTTTATGATTATGTTTCAGAATATGAAAAATGATTTCAGGAATGTAAAGTGATTTATTCAACCGATGTTTGTTGCAAACCACCTTTCCTTCAGATGGTATGTTGGGTATTAGGTCTACGATGGTCAATCAAACCTAAAATTGTGCCCTTTTTAAGGGAGCTTCTAGTCTACCTGGGTAGGAGATGTGGGAGTGGGTAATCAGAGTCATCATATAAGTAAACACATATGTGAACATACAATTACAAGTTGTGATAAGTAAGGGGAAACAGAAAGATTGGTGACCCCATAAGAGAGACTTAAAAGAAAAGTTCATTTAAATTAGATGAACCAGGGAAGAAATATTTGAGAAACTGACATTTTCTGATATCTGATGATGGTAAATCATTGCTAGTGTGGCAAATTGAGGAGGAAAAGTTTTTTGATAGAGGGAAGAAATTTTTCAGAGGCTCTGAGTCAGATGAAACTTTGTTAAATTTTATTTTCCTTTCCTTTCCTTTATTGTTTTATTTTATTTTACTTTATTTTATTTCAGGAACTGTAAAAGGAGAAAACACTGATGAGTTTTAAGCAGAGCAGTGAGATCCTCCCACTTGCCTTTAAAAAAGCTCTCTGGCTGCTGCTGTATAGAAAATAGATCAGAGCAGCGCAAGCATGTAATTGGTTTTTGCTAATACGCTTCCGAGAATTTAAAAAAAAAAAAAACACTGGGGAAATAATTTATCAAGAAGAAGAAAAAAGAAGAAGAAGAAGAAGAAAAAAAGGACCTTCTCAAATTTCCTCATTGCTTAGAAATCACTCAACCCATAATCTCATCTGAGAAGTATGAGGATAGTAGGAGTCTATACACAATACCACTACAAGGAAATTCCCCATGCTACTTCTTCTTGCATACTTCCTGAGATTTTACCTCCTGCCTTAGCACTTACTGTTAATTATAACTCCGGAGAAAGCGCTCCTCTCTTTAATTGTCGAAATCTTAACCATCCTTCAAGTTGCAGATTAAATGCTTCCTCCTCCAGGAAAGGCTGATGCCCCTAACCAGGTATTTCCTCTTTCCTAACTCCAGCTCTGTTGGGCTTACTTTTAAATGTTTCCTCTGTCATTTTTCTATTGAGTACAGACCTAAATTTACTTGTGTAGTACACTATTCTGGGTTCCACTCCCTGTTGGAGACCCCAGAGCCTACACAGTGTCCGAAGGAGAGGTGATATTCAATAAACTTTGGACGAGTGAATTAATAAACAACCGATATTTACATTCTGAAACTTAATCATAAAGGAACATGATTTTCTATTTTCTTAAAGACCGAATTATTATAATTACTTTTTTCATAAGCCATCTCCTACAATCAACTTCCTAGTATGTATCTTCAACAGTTTCTCTATAAATTTTATTAAATTAAATTTAAATATGATATTTTCAATTTATTTTAAGAGTGATTAACTAGGATTTACTCAATAACATGCACCCTTTTCTATTCTAAAGGAAAATTTGTACTGATAAAACTGCATTAAAATGATACCAACTCACAAAGCAAATTAAAACTAATCTTAAATAATATTTTCTATTCTTAGTTACCACCTAGCCAAGTAAATTGGTTAAACTGGTGCCCTTTTATGAGTTTAAGTTATCATTCTATCAATCTCTTAACGCCTTTAAGTCTGTTTTTATTATTTAAATTTTCAGTTCAACTGAATTATTAAGGGGATTACTTGCAAGTCTAGAGTTATGAAGTATTGTGTAATATGAGTTGGTGTTTAGAATTAAGTCAATACACATTTAAGAGATTAAAAAATAAATGACAAACCAAGTAGTACTTTTACAATAGAAACAATACAAAATATATTGTATTTAAAATAAAATAAGATGTTTAATTCAGGAAGATATAAAATTCACGTGCTTGTAAGCACTTTATATGGTCCATAAGGAGCTACGACTAAGTGACCCATCCATAGGGAATGGGTCATAAATGTTTGTTCAGGGCTTGTTCTGTGTAAGCTAAGCACCACAAAGCCTCTCATAGATACTGCCTTGAAGTCTACTGTTAAAAGTGTTATGAGTGTAACTTATACGTCCAGTACTCACATTTTCTACTAAATTTATTAAACTTTAAAAGAGATAGTGCTCATGTTTGTTCAGTAACGTAAGCAAATGAATAACGAGCTTATTCGGATTTAGAATTGCTTCCTTTTGCATAAGTGCTATTTGTAATAAATAGGCATCCAGATCATAATTTCTAGTTATAGCCATTTCCACAGTTCAACTTGGTGATTTTATAATGGCTTAAACATAGCAGTACTTAGTATGGTATAAAAAGAAACAGCTATTTAGTGGAATAAAGGTTGAAAAAAGCAATGTAATAAGTCACAGTGATTCAAATCTCTTCCTGGTTCCCTCACTCCCAATTACGTAACCTTGAACCATTTTTTTTTTTCTGTAATAAGAAAGAACACAACATAAGAAAACCTGTTTTCTTCTTTTGTCAGTAATCATGTTGATGGGTCAATTAACCTTGTTTTGTTCCCTCCTCTCCTTCCACAGATTGCTTCCAAGTGTAAGAAATGACAGAATAAACATTCCACTGGGTCACTAGCAATGCCTTAAGACTTATATCAGTGAACTTATTGGGTGATTTGCCTTAAAATTATGGTTATTATTCAGTTTTATTTTTATCTAGGCTAATTGCAGATTAGCATATATGGAGGAAGGATTAAGTATTTTACCTGCTTGCATCAGAAGTATGTAAAGAGAACTCCTGGATAATATCAGGTAATAGATAATTAGTTTGGCACTCAACCAGAGTGAGGTCCAGGCATGAGTATTTTATTACTTACTAACACAAGTGAGCATTCAGCTGTTGGGTCAACTCAGATACCTGAAAAACAGCTAGTCTGGCACATTTACAACCTTGTGAACAAATTTGTGCAATTTTACATCCCTCTGCTGATTTACCTGGAAAGACCATTATATAAGATAATGAATTTAACAGATAAAAATCAGTAAATGCTTTTACGTACTGTCACTTTATATTGTAAGGAAAGACTTGGCATTTTCTTACTTAGGCATGTCCAGCCTCATGTGATCTACATATTAGAGATGTGACCTTTCTTTTGGATTGAAAATTTCCCTTGGTTAGTTTTCCTTTGAATATTGTATGTATTTAACCAGAGTATTTCTATCCTGAGTCAAGTATAGGTATTGGCCAGATATCTTTGAATAGTCAGGCTAAAATGGCAATGCAAATACAGAAATTATTTCTTTTTTCCTGTATTTGCACTTTAAAGGATAGATGAAGCTCTAATCAGAACATTCCCTGACATAGGATTGGGGTAAGAGTGGAGGTTGGATTTGGAGTGAATAAGGAAAGTAGCAAATAGAGGATCTTTTCTTCTTTCAATATCTTGTACTTCTTCTGGAATGAAGACCAGGCTTATTCAGTTAGACATTCTAAGGTTCACCAGTAATCTAAAGTAGCTAAACAAACACACTTATTGAGAAGGAGATCATTGAAACAAAGTGAAGAAAAGATTGACTAGGAAATAAACTAAGAGGAATCAAATAATAAAATTTCCAGAAGAAAATAACCCAACATACATCCATAGCAATTGAAAATTCTTGTGTACAGATGACAGCTAAGAATAGGAATGTGGAAGAAAGTTGAAACAGACACTGGAAAACCCCGCAGGAAAGAAAAGGGTGAAGACCAAAGAAAGAATCAGACAAAAAAGTTGAAATTTTAAGATAGGCTCAAGTTACTTTGTTAAAGAGTGGCACTGTAACATCTGTTATTGGGACTGTTAGCCCTTTGATATTTTAGCTACCTTGTTGATATATGAAAAATAAAATGAGATTTAAAAATCATTTCTATATCTCTTATATTAAAAAAATTCTTGAATGTCTTTCTTAATTTTTGTACTTTTTAAACTATTACAGAATAAGCATTAAGAGAGAGCGGTCAAGGAGACAAACTGTTGGATTTGAATCTTGGCTTTACTACTTACCATCTCAAGATATGAGATAAGCTCATATGCCCTAGTTTTCTCATCTGAAAAATGAGGAAAAAATGGGGTATAATAATATCATCCATCTCTTAGAATTACTATATGCTTTAAATGAGTTAATACATGTTAAGCTCTTGGAAAATAGTTCTTATGACGTAGTAAGTATTCTTAATTGTATTATTTTTGGATGAAATCTTATCCAAGACAGTATATATTACTGTCCCTCTCTTAAGACTCAAATAAATTATTTTTTCTTTATAAGGAATCTCAAGGAACTTACAAGTTGTAAGGGATTCCCTTGTTTTTTGGTCATGTTTATACTTGAACTGAAGGGAAGATGGTTTTTAAGAATTATTTAGGGCTTCCCTGGTGGCGCAGTGGTTGAGAGTCTGCCTGCCAATGCAGGGGACACGGGTTTGAGCCCTGGTCTGGGAAGATCCCACATGCCGCGGAGCAACTAAGCCCGTGCGCCACAACTACTGAGCCTGCGCGTCTGGAGCCTGTGCTCCGCAACAAGAGAGGCCGCAAGAGTGAAAGGCCCGCGCACCGCGATGAAGAGTGGCCCCCGCTTGCCGCAACTGGGAAAAGCCCTCGCACAGAAACGAAGACCCAACACAGCCATAAATAAATAAATAAATAAATAAAATTTTAAACCCCCCCCCAAAACAAAACAAAACAAAACAAAACAAAAAAGAATTATTTAAATTATGGCGATGATGAGACAATCATTTAGAGGAGTTTTGTTGTACATAACTAGAAACAAAAGGAGATGGTTTGGTATTGTCAGCATAAAATTTTCATTGTTACATTCTCTGAACTCAGTTTTCTTTATTTTAAATCTCTGCCCAAGAGTGGTCAGTGAAAATGCTCGGAATGAGTTTGATTAGAAATTGAAATAAATCTGCTGAAAATCTAAAATTCATGTTGGTTTATCATATTCGTTCTATAATCTAATGTGCCTCAAGGAGTGATACTGGGTGATTAGAATGGCTGGTTTATGAAAGCAGCTGGTGTGGGTTTAACAGTTTAAAACTGCACTGAGAGCAGAAATCAACATCACATATGTTTTGGCTTAATCACATATGAGTTAGCTTAATCTCTTGATATGAACTGAACTGATTTGGAAAGAGTTAATCAGAAGTCATGATGCATTCATGTATGCAACAGTGATTGGTCATAGCATTAACTGACAAAGAAAAGTACATTATTGAGAAAGAATGTTGTATGCAGTTTTGGTTTCTGGAATTCTCCATGTGACTAACAACAAAAAAGTTTTGCTTTTTCCCACAACAATAGTAAAAAAAGGCATGATTGTTAATACTATTATCTTTGCTACTATTACTTCCACCCAACCAACACTACAACAATAATAGCCTTGATTGATTAAGTGGCTACTGTGACAGGCCCATGTTAAGAGCATTCAAAATATAATTTCACATAAGCCTTACAAAAACCTTCTAAGGTAGTCACTAACAAGCCCATTTTGTGTGATACAATTAAAAATCAGAGCTGTTATTAAACCAGTCATCCAAATAGTAAGTAATAGAGTCGGAAGTTGAATCCAGTCTTGTATGATTACCAAACCACATGCACTTTCTATTGTACCAAAGATACCTATAACTTTGTATTTCACAGATCTTTAAAATTTCATTATGGAGATTGATCAAGATGGCAGAGTAGGAGGATGTGGAACTCACCTGCCCCCACGAACACATCAAAAATACATCTACATGTGGAACAATTCTCATTGAAAACTAACTGGAGACTGGCAAAAAGACTCTTGTAAAACAGGAATGGGAGAAAATATTTGCAAATAATATGACCAGTAAGTGGTCCACATGCAAAATATATAAATAGCTCATACAACTTAGTATCAAAAAAAAACCCAATTAAAAAATGGGCAGTGGATCTGAAGAGACATTTTTCCAAAGAAGACATATAGATGGACAACAGATACATGAAAAGACACTCAACATTGCTACTTATTAGAGAAATGCAACTCAAAACCACAAGATAGTAACTTATACCTGTCAGAATGGCTATCATCAAAAAGTCTACAAATAACAAATGTTGGTGAAGATGTAGAGAAACGAACACTTGTATACTGTTGGTGGGACTAAATTGGTGCAGCCACTATGGAAAACAGTATGGAGGTTCCTCAAAAAGCAAAAAGCTAAAAATGAACTACCATATGATACAGCAACTCCAATCCTGAGTATACATATCCAGAGAAAATGAAAATACTAATTTGAAAAAATAAATACACCCCAGTGGAAGCAACCCAGTGTCCATTAACACATGAATGGATAAAGAAGATGTGGTATGTGGTGGTATGTGGTATATATATATATATATATAGTGGAATATTACTCAGCCAGAAAAAAAGAATGAAATTTTGCCATGTGCAACAATGTGGATGGACCTAGAGATTATTATACTTAGTGAGATAAGTCAGACAGAGAAAAACAAATACTGTATGTTATCACTTATATGTGGAATATAAAAAATAAAACAACAAATATATATGACAAAACAGAAAATGGTTCACAGATATGGAAAACAAACTAGTGGATACCAGTGGGGAGAGATAAGGGGAGCAGCAAGATAGGGGTATGAGAATAAGAGATACAACTACTATGTATAAAATAGATAAGCACCAACGATATATTGTACTGCCCAGGGAAATATAGACAATATTTTGTAATAACTTTAAATGGAGTATAACATATGAAAATATTGAATCTCTGTGCTTTATGCCTAAAACTAATATAACATTTTAAATCAACTATACTTCAATTAAAGAAACAATCATCTAACATTAAGGATATTATAGAGGTGGGACTTCCCTGCTCGTCCAGTGGTATGGAATCTGCTTTACAATGTGGGGAACGTGGGTTCGATCCCTGGTCAGGGAACTAAGAGCTCACATGCCACGGTGCAACTAAGCCTGTGCGCCACAACTACTGAGCTCGCACACCTCAACTAGAGCCCGTGTGCCGCAAACTACAGAGCCCAGTGCTGCAAACTACAGAGCCCACGTGCTCTGGAACCCTCATGCCACAACTACAGAGTCCATGCGTCCTGGAGCCTGTGCGCCACCACTAGAGAAGAGGAAACCCTCACCCCACAACTAGAGAGAAGCCTGTGCGCTGCAAGGAAAGATCCCGCATGCCTCAAAAAAGATCCCAAGTGCCGCAACTAAGACCCAACACAGCCAAAAAGAAATTTAATAATAATAATAATAATAATAAATAAACCTTTAAAAAAAAAGAATATTATAGAGGTAATTTTTAAATGACCCAGAATAAATCTGTTGATTATTAATGACCAGTCTAATGATAAATCAATTAATAGATAAAGTAATCACTAAGTTCCAGATTGAGAAAAGATTTGAGGTTATCTCATACATGAGTCTGCTAATAAAACTCAAAGTGAAAAAAATTTTCATTATTGTACACAGAAAGTGTTTTCCAAAGTGCTCTCTATATAGATAGAGCCTAGTACATTTTTATGATTTTGATTTTCTGATTTGTTCCTAGATTTTCAATATGGGATTTCTATGTTCCCTTCTACCATCAAATATTACTACATGGAGTCAGTGAAGTAACTGGTCTTTCTCAGAATAGAGAAGTTAAAGAACTAAGCTGTGTCTACCAGCCTAAGGCCAGTATTATATATGACATAAATACTCCTAATGTCTCCTCAATATACCCCTGTGTGGGGGTGTCTTTGCTCACCCCCTAAAGTTCATATGTTGAATCCTTAACCCCTGCTGTCATGAAATTTGGAGATCGGGCCTTAGCGAGGTAATTAGAGTTGATGTAGTCATGGGATTAGGGCCCTTATAGGAAGAGACACCAGAGAGCTTATTCGTTCTCTCTCTCTCTCTCCCACTAATGTGAGAACACATGCAAGCCAGGAAGAGGGCTCTCACCAGAATCTGACCACACTGGCACCCTGATATCTGATTCCAGCCTCCAAAACTGTGAGAAAATAAATTTCTGTTGTTTAAGCCACCCAGTTTGTGGTATTTTGTTATGGTGGGCCCAGCTGGCCAAGACAACTGCTAAAATCTGGCTTCTTCTAGCATTTGAATGTTCGTTAATCTTAAACTATCCTAAATTTGGGAATAAAAAACATTAAAATAAACACTGCCAAGAAAAGGTCTTAAGACAGCATAGGGGCATCTTCAAACACCAGTGGCAACTAAGAACTGGAGTGTTAGCCATTTATCTCAGACTGTGATAACAGCAAAGTTACCCACTTAGTCAAAGCTCAGCAGTTAGTCAGCAAACCTGCTTAAAACTTGTATTTTTATCCCTTAAAATCTATTCATTAGGAATGAGAAAGATAATATTAGTTTAAAGAGAATCTTAAAAATAGTGAAAAAGCTTTATTTTATTTTATTATTTTGGAGAGTGGTATAGTTTAATGGCTAACAGTAAGCCTTAGGAAATTTCAGGCAAAAACCAAACTAGATTTCCATATCATTTAATATATGAAAATGGTCTTGATGTATCTTTAAACAATTTTTTTCAAAAAGATGTCTGAATTTTTAAAATGCAAGGCAATTTAAATAACAGGTAACACGTAGCTCTTTTTTTTTTTTTAAATGGATTAAAACAGCACAACTTTATTATCTTACAGTTCTATAGGTCTGAAGTCCAACAGTTCTCACTGGACTAAACTCACTTTTGTCAGGGTTGCTTTCCTTTTTGGAAACGCAAGGGGAGAATTCATTTCCTTGTCTTTTCCAACTTCTAGAAGGCTCTCTCCAGTCCACGAACATAACCCCCTACATCTCAGAATCAGCAACAAGGCATCAAATCCTTCTCATGCTGCTATCACTCTCTGACCATAGCCAGGAAATGTTCTCACTTTTAAGGACCCATGTGATTAGATTGGGCCCACCAGATAATCCAGGGTTATCTCTCCATCTCAAGATCCATAACCTTCATCAATCTGCAAAGTCCCTTTTGCCATGTCAGGAAGCATAGTACATGTTGCCGGGATTAGGATGAGGACATCTTTGGGGGCTATTGTTCTACTTACCACACTTCTCAATGTACTGCAGGCACTACCTATAGATTAGAATTTGACCTGTGAGATCAAATCTATTTGACCTGTGAGATCAAATCTATTTATCCTGTGAGATCAAAGTTGTCCCTACTTTAGAGATTCACCAGGAAAGAAAGAAAGAAAGAAAAAGCAAAGCCAATCAGGGGATAATTGGAATCAAAAGAAAGTACCTACAACATGTTAAATACTTAAAAAAAAAAAAAAATCTGCCAGGATTCTCTTACTGCCACAGTCAGGAGTAGAAGCAGTAGCAGACCAGTCCTCAGCAGCTACAGAAGGGGGGAGTGTTCTTTTGGGGTTGCCTTTCTACCAATGGGGTCCTAGATTCCCACCTCCAGGTCTCTCAGCTTGGGGTCCCCTTCATGTGGGATCATGAGTGGTTGCACATTGGCCTAAACACTTTTTAAAAAACAGCTTCAGTGAGATATAATTGACATATAACAATCTGTACATGTTCAAAGTGTACAATGTGATATGTTTTGACATGTCTATACCCGTGAAACTATTACCTTATTCAGGATTATGAACATATCCATCCTTACCCAAAGTTTGTTTGTGCCCTTTGGAATCCCTCCCTATCCCCACCTGTTCCCAGGTAACCACTGATCTGAGATTAGTTTCCATTTTCTAGAATTTTATATAAATGATATCATACAATAAGTACCCTCTTTCGGTCTGGTTTATTTTAGTTAGTGTAATGATTTTGAGATTCATCTATGTTGTATGTGTCAATAGTTCACTGTTTTTACTGCTGAGTAGAATTTCAATGTAAACCACAGTTTTATCTTTTCACTGACTATCAACATGTAGCTCTTACTATGTTCTAGGTATTGTTCTAGAAATTTATATATATTTACTTTTCTCTGAAACTCTAGGAGGTAGGATTATTATTATTCTCATTTTATTTTATTTTATTTCATTTAGATACATGCACCCCAATGTTCATTGCAGCACTATTTACAATAGCCAGGACATGGAAGCAAACTAAATGTCCATCAACAGATGAATGGATAAAGAAGATATGGTATATATATACAATGGAATATTACTCAGCCATGAAAAAGAATGAAATAATGCCATTTGCAGCAACATGGATGGACCTAGAGATTGTCACACAGAGTGAAGTAAGTCAGACAGAGAAAGACAAATATCATATGATATTGCTTACATGTGGAATCTAAAAAAATGGTACAAATGAACTTATTTACAAAACAGAAAAAGAGTCACAGATGTAGATAACAAACTTATGGTTACCAAGGGAGAAAGGGTGGGGGAGGGATAAATTGGGAGATTGGGATTGACATGTACATACTTCTATATATAAAATAGATAACTAATAAGGAATTACTGTATAGCATGGGGAACTCTACTCAATACTCTGTGATACTTATATGGAAAAGAATCAAAAAAGTGGATATACATATATGTATACCTGATTCACTTTGCTATACAGCAGAAACTAAAACAACATTGTAAATCAACTATACTCCAATAAACATTAATTTTTAAAAATTCCCATTTTATAAATGAAGAGATAGAGACCCAGAGGAATTGAGGAACTTGTACAAGGTCATGTGGACAGCCAGTGGTGGAGCTGTGGTCTGAACTGGGGCAGTTTGGCTTTAGACTTTGTGCTTTTTTTCTTTTTTTTGACTTGTACATTTTTATTATATATTTTACTTACTATATTCATAAAATATTCATACCCATGTATCTCTCTACAGGTATTCTAATTGTAAGATTATATAGAGAACTTTATTGGCAATTTCAGAGATTTTCAAGGATCATTTTGAGCATGCTCGATTCCATCCTTAGCAGAGCCCTTAAAACCCACCCACCTTCTGAGCTGTGACTCTACTGTACCACAGTGGAAACCCTGAGATTGTTGGGCAAAGGAGAACCATTTTAAGTATTTGAGCGTGAGAATGATGACATGATAAATCCACAGCTGGTCAGTTTAGTCTGGTAATAGGGAACAAGAGATAGTACACCCACATAAATACACACGGTCAATCAACAGTGGAATTCACATCAAGAATTTAAAAAAAAAGTTTGTGAGCCATTCCCCATTCTTTTAAAACAACTAAAATAGTAAGAACTTGAGGTCATAAATATTTATAATCAACTCTATTATAAAATCTAAAAGAAAAAATGTTAACACATGGGCTTATTCTGACTAAACGGTTATCATTTTCTTATATTTTCCAAAGAGTATTTAAAAAGGACACCAAGTTAAGAAAAAATCATTTTAAAATTTTGCAATAATTTTACTCTATATACATTAATACCAATCATTTAACCCTGAAAACATTCTTCACTTGTACAATGTAAAAAATTTCTTGACAGTATGTGACTAGAAATACTCCATTACCATAAAGCTACAAACAGGTTTATGTTCCTAAGAGCAAAGTTAGAAAAGCAAAAATAATATTAAAATGGTGATAAGCACCAAAACAGAACTTGTTTGCACTTAGGGCCTGATTAGTTGTATTTAAACATAATCTCTACCAAGAAAGGACCAAAATGACACCTTATTTGGCAAAAACAAAGAAAAGAAAAGGATAAAAATATACATACAGAGGTCTGGAAACTGAAGAATGCCCACTTTAAAACAATAAAATCAATCATACCTGTTTTTTAATTAATGTGACATTTGCAAAATATATCCATGTCACTTTTCTTCCTCTTTAGTTCACTTTATACAATTCAGACTGCTCCATTTTTGTTAATGTGTTGTCGCACTAGTGTAAATAAATATTCTGAATTATAGGAGTTTGCTGTAATGAACCCAGACCATTAGAGCCAGACCCAGTAGTTCAAACAATCTTAGTTGCAACTCATTCCAACTAGTGAAACAGATTATCTGTGTAATTTTAAAAAACCTTAGCCAGATGAGATATCGTGTGTATGAGATATCGTGTGTGTGTGTGTGTGTGTGTGTGTGTGTGTGTACCCATACAAGTTTGCCAGGGCAGTGTGAGAGTGAGTGCATGCCAAAGAGGAGAGTGATATACAAACAACCGTACACAATGGACCGAAAGACTTGGGTAGCCAGACACTGAATTTCCCCCCCAAACAAACCTGAGGCTGAGCGATGGGGGAATTAAGGGATCTGTCCTCACAATGCGGAATCAGTGACAGGTTCAGAAAGCGAAGGCTAAGGCAGGATGCCTCGGCCACAACATTCCTGTGACACTGGAGGGTGCAGAGCAGCGACAGGGAGCAGGCAGGGATCGGGGACTGACTCTGGCTGCACTTGGAGGGATTCCCTGGGTCTGCAGCTGAGGATCCCTGGACCTTCCCCAAAGGGCCTTTGCAGTGGCCCAGGCAGTGACCCTCCACCTCTGAGTGAGGACGTCTCAGGGATCCCAGGGTCTGAGCCTGGGTATCCCTGCCTCCCGGTCTCAAAGGTTCTCTCAGTACGGATATTATCCCTTCTAGAGGCTTGGCCAAAACCCATCACTACCTTCCACTGCCAACTCAGTCTTAAAAAGGGGTTCTCCTCTGTCCCTGTGGAGTCCCTGAGTTTGAGGTAATGCCAATGTATCGTATGCCATATAGCAGTGACAAAGTCAGGCAGTCCACTGGAAAACTCAAGCAATCTAGATTCAATACATTAGGCAGTTTTTGTTATCTCAGTAACAGTTTTTAGTGAGATGGTTTCTCCACACAACTTATAATGTGTGGGGTAAAGGAAAAACATATTGCTAGAATATGATAGAAAGATTTTAAAAGTTCATCACTGGAGTCCCTTCCTTAGGGAAGGAAAAGTAGACATATTATGTTTCCACTCTCCATTTTCCCATCCTTGGCTTTGAGGTAAAAGAGCACCACGGTCCTGTAAAGCTAGTTAAAGGTTCTCCCGGTCCCTCCACCGACACAATAGACTCTGTGCTTTTAACTACTATGATGTCATGCCTGCATCTTTTGTTTCCTTTTCCCTATGCTATGCTGTGCTCTGCCACGGGAGAAATGCTTGGTAGGGATTCCTCATATTTCCTCTGAACATGTTCTGTTTGGCACCAGCACCTTGATTCTATCTTTTCCTATATGCTACTTAAATTTCTTTAAAAATACTGCTTTTTATCACTAAAATTTTTTTAAAATATTAAATGGACTCTTTAATCCTGTTTCTGTTTGTCACTCACTTCCCATAAATTATTAACTGGTAATAAGTATTGAAGGGCGAAGCCATCCCTACTGAAGAAGTAAATGTGGAAATGAACTTCAACTATTCTACTCTCATTGGTAAGACATTCTCTATTGTGAGTTAGATGGATCAGGACATGTTTTCCTGTTGCCATTAACCATTAGATTTTAGAACTGTCTTTGTTCTATGTCATGATCATCACTTGTAATTTTTTTGGCTTTTTGTTTAGGAAGATTGGGTCAGGTCACCCTGCTCTCTGCCTAGGGAAAGAGGACGCCACACTGACATCAGCATATTACAGTTCATGTTGCAGTTACTTATCATCATAAACTAATTTAAAAAGTACCTGATGATGATATGAATTTCCAAGTAGGCATGCCTAATAAAAATTATAATAGTAACCAAGCCATGGGTTGTTGTGAGGACTGAGGGAGTTAATCTATGTGAAGTGCTAGGCAGTGTGTGACATAGTAAACACTCAACCAATAGTGTCATTAACATTGCTGTTGTTGTGGGGAGACTGGCTGGTCCAGTGACTTTGAGTGTGTTGGTACCTTTGACAGCTTTTTGTTTTCTTTTTTAACCATGCAATGTATACATTGCTATTCTGGCTTTTTAAAAAAAATATATTTTAAAATAATTTAATTTTTATAGTAGTATATAGGCGTATGTTCTACATAGGTTATTAAGATCTATTAAGACCTGGGTATCGTCATTGCAGACATTTCAATAACACTGGGGGAAGTTATAACAAACTCATATGAACAATAAACACTGTATGAAAGAGTATATAATTAAATTATCTATTGTAGTCTAAGGATTGTGTGGTGTTCAGAAGAGATAAAGCTCAATTGACGTTGTAAAATTCGTAAAGATCTTAGTCACGGTAGTGCTAGCATACAAGGTTTTCTTTAAAGAAAAGGGACTATCTAGAAGAGAAGGAAAAGCATTGGCATAAATATCTACATAGAAATAAGTGTGGTATATACTTGTAGAATATTTGTAATATTAACTGGTAAATCATCATTGATTCTTATGCCTTTTTATTCTTTGCTTATAACAGGCACCAGGCAAAACTTTTTCCCATGTATGAGAACATAATTTTCAAACAAATCCCAGATCATTGTTTCTGTCAGAGTCAATGTTACTTTCTAAGTAAATACTGAAACTAATGGCTTTATAATGATATTTTTACAGACTTTACTTATTTAAATAATCTCATGGCTATTAAATTACTACATTGGATCTGGCAGATGAAAGCATCTGTGTTCTGCTTTACAAATTTGTTTATATCAAAGGCTGCCTCTTCAGAAAAGAACAATGACCTTAGGGTGGGCGGTCATGTCATCCTATTCTTAACAGGTCTATGTTTCTCACGTACAAATTGAAAGGGCAGGGTTACGGGCTTAAATGCAGAAAAAGTCATAATTCATTCTGAAACATCTAGGCTAGCATTCATTTGGGGAAAGTATACAGGGAAAAAAACCACACTGAAACATTTACAAATGAGGGGAGTGCTTATACAGAGCGGTAGTGTAGGTAGGTACAGACAGATTTACACCTTCTTCTCCTTCTCCTTCTCCAGCCCCTCCTTCTCCTCCTCCTCCTCCTCCTCCTCTTTGCTCCCTCCTACTTCTCTTGTCTTTCTTCTTTGTGTCTAATCTAAGTTACTATTATCTGAACATCCACTAGTTTTATTGTTGTCAGAGGTTAACCCCACAAAATGTCCCCCTGTTAGATCTGAGAATTCCTCAGGCTGTGGCTATCTGTGCTCAAAAACAGACTTCCAACCTGCTGTGCTCCTGCCATCCATCTTGCCTTACCATTCTTCCAGGTAGCCAACTGGAAAAGCTATCTCCCATCATTAATCACCAGAGTGACTACCATCTTGGTTTTGGAGAAAGAAGCACTGTTATCCCCTGGAATAGTCCCCTTTTCTGTAATTTCCCACACATTGAGACCAGATCTAATTTCCAACAGGGTTTATGGAAGGTTAAGTGATAGTAGAGAGAAGCTATATTAAGACAATAACTTATAGGCCCAGAGCCACGTCTTGCCACCAAACTCTCTCCACGTGAGAGGGGCTGCTCACCTCGCATGCATGGGACTAGTTCAAGAAAATAGTGGTAGGCAATTGGGTCCAGGATAGCCCATGCCAATCTCAGTCTAGTGTTTTTCCCATCTTTATTTACCAAAGATTGAAACAACCCTGGTGTCTAGACTCATATACTTAAAGTTACTTAATACATGTTTGTATACCACTGGATTCCATATAGAATTTGAGGCCACTTAAAAACCATATAGGCAATCTAAAGCAAAATTTAAAAATCAGGCTAGAGAAAACAATGATAGAAATAGGAAATGAATGAGAGCAATGGGAAAAATAGTACACAGATATACACACTATAACTTCCCATGGTTGAGCCACTAATTTGGCCATGAGCTTTCTCTTAGGCAAAGAAAAAATGGAAACACAATTGTCAGTTATTGAAGCCTTAAAGAGTTTACTTGCATGGATATTCCTAAAGAGAACCCTGAGTAACAGAGGAGTAACACGTAGAATGCAGGAAATTATGTCTTTTAAAAAAATTTTTATTTATTCATTTTTGGCTGTGTTAGGTCTTCATTGCTGCACGAGGGCTTTCTCTAGTTGCGGCGAGCAGGGGCTGCTCTTCGTTGCGGTGCGCGGGCTTCTCATTGCGGTGGCTTCTCTTGTTGTAGAGCACAGGCTCTAGGCGTGCGGGCTTCAGTAGTTGTGGCTCGCGGGCTCTAGAGCGCAGGCTCAGTAGTTGTGGCGTACGGGTTTAGTTGCTCTATGGCATGTGGGATCTTCCCGGACCCGGGCTCGAACCCGTGTCCCCTGCATTGGCAGGCGGATTCTTAACCACTGCGCCACCAGGGAAGCCCCATGAAATTATGTCTTTATTAACATCCTTAAAATAAAGTTACCATTTCCCATCTCCTCCTCCAGCAACACTCTAGTCCTAGACTCCCCCATCTCATACCTGGATTACATAACCTATCTTCTAGTTAGTCTCCCTTTGTCTACTCTTATAATTCATTATTTATAAAGCAGCTTTTTAGTAGTGTTTTTTTCAAAACTTCAATTAGATCTCATCAGTTCTGTATTTAATGGGAAAACTTTCCGATGGCTTTCCATTGTGAGAAGAATGGAATCCAAACTCTTTACATTGCCTCAAATACCCCTTATGACCTAACCCCACTTACCTCTCCAGCACCATCTCCAACTCCATCCCCTTCACCCACTCTGTTATGGCTGTGCTTTATTCAGTTGCTGGAACATGCTAAACTTGCCTATCCTGAAACACTAAGTTCCTGTATTTACACAGCATGCCCCAAAACCAAGGACACATACTTTAGGTTTTTTATTATGATAGCCCCCACATTTGGGTAAACAAACTTTCCAATTATCTACTGCTGCATAATCAACCCCCACAAATTAGTAGTGTAAAACAACAATCATTTATGTAGCTCAAGAATATGCAATATGAGTAGGTTTTAGCGAGGAAGACTTGTCACTGTTACATGCAGTATAAGCAGAAAAAAGTTGTGACAAAATTCAATAACAATTTTACAGTGAAAAATGTTTAGCCAACAAGGGAAGGAGTTAAAGGAGGTTCCTTACCTTGATAAAGGGCATCTGTGAAAAAAAAATGTCTAACATACACTTAATATTGAAATAGTAAAACCTTTTCCTCAAGGATCAGGAAGACGACAGGGATATCCATTCTCACCACTCCCATTCAACATTGCAGTTCTAGAAAGTAGAGTAGGGCAAGAAAAAGAAGGAAAAGACATGACAATAGGAAAAGATGAAGTAGAGTTATGTTATTTGCAGATAGCATGATTGCTTACATAGAAACCCCTATGGAATCTACAGGAAAAGTGCTAGAACTAATAAATGAATACAGAAAGTTCACAGAATATATGTTCTAAAAACAAAAATCAATGATATTTGTATATATTTGTAACAAAAAATTAGAAAATGAAATCTTAAAAGTCATTTTCTATTGGATCAGAAATTATACAATGCTCAAGAATAAATGTAATGTAAGATCTCGTGGCAGACACAACCTAAGTTGACCCCAATGTGCTGTGCCCTGTATAATTCCCTCCCTTTGAGTGTGGGCAGAAACCATGACTGGCTCCTTAGGTCACTCTGTCTTGCCTGCATATACTAGAATGATTCTCCTACTGGTCTTAGAGAAGCAAACAGCCATGCCATGAACTGCCTATGGAGAGGGCCATGTGGAAGGGAACCAGAAGCAGCTTCTAAGACTTGATCTAAAATAGTAAGAACAGGGCTTCCCTGGTGGCACAGTGGTTGAGAATCTGCCTGCCAATGCAGGGGACACGGGTTCGAGCCCTGGTCTGGGAAGATCCCACATGCCATGGAGCAACTAGGCCCGTGAGCCACAATTACTGAGCCTGCGCGTCTGGAGCCTGCGCTCCACAACAAGAGAGGACACGATAGTGAGAGGCCCGCGCACCGCGATGAAGAGTGGCCCCCGCTTGCCACAACTAGAGAAAGCCCTCACACAGAAACGAAGACCCAACACAGCCATAAATAAAATAAATAAATAAATAATTAAAATAGTAAGAACAAGTTTAACAAATAAAACACAGAGTTAGAGTACTACCCTACTTGATTTAAAAACCTACCATATTCCTATATTAATCAGTAGAGTGTTGTATTGGCACCAAGATAGAGACCAGAAATCAACTCCCACATAGGTAGTCAACTGACTTTTGGGAAAAGGTACCAGGGAAATTCAATAAAAAGGATAATATTTTCAACAAATATTGCTAGAACAACTGGATATCAATATGGAAACATACATGTTAACTACTATCTAAGTTCTTACTCTCCAATTTTTTGAGGTGGTTCATAGATCTAAACATAAAATTCACAACCATAAAACTTACAGAAGGGCTTCCCTGGTGGCGCAGTGGTTGAGAGTCTGCTTGCCAATGCAGGGGACACGGGTTCGAGCCCTGGTCTGGGAAGATCCCACATGCCACGGAGCAACTGGGCCCGTGAGCCACAATTACCGAGCCTGCGCGTCTGGAGCCTGTGCTCCGCAACAAGAGAGGCCGCGATAGTGAGAGGCCCGCGCACCGCGATGAGGAGTGGCCCCCACTTGCAGCAACTAGAGGAAGCCCTCGCACAGAAACGAAGACCCAACGCAGCCATAAATAGATAAACAAATAAATAAATAAACCCAAAAGTTAAAAAAAAAAAACTTTCAGAAGAAAATGTAGGAGAGTATCTTTGTGACCTTGGGAAAGGCAAATATTTCTTCAACAAACAAACAAAACCCAAAGCCACTAACTTTTAAAAAAAAGATAAATTGAAAAATTATGCTCAACAAAAACATCACTAAGAAAATCAATAGACATGCCACAGATGGGAAAAATATTAACAGCGCATGTATCAATAAATGAAGAAGCAGTACATCCACAATATATTAATTACACCTACAAGTCAACACATAAAATAATCCAATTTAAAATATGTAAAATATTTGAGTAGATATTCTATAAAAGAATATGTGTGATGGACAATAAACATGAAACAGTGGTCACCACGACTAATCATCAGGAAAATTAAAATTAAAATTACAACAAGCACTTCCTCTTCTTTTCCCTTCTTGAAAACATTAGCCCTAAAGCTGTTAGATCAGGAAGTGCACAGAAGGCATCCAAACCAGCAGAGACTGGGGAGAGCCACAGTATCCCAGAGCAGGGGTCAGAGCCCGGTCAGGGTGATGAGGCACTCATGTAGTAGGGTGACCTGGCATAAGAACCCAAGCAGGGTGAAGAGGGCATCTACAAGAAGGGAGGCATGGCTGGAGATAATGCAGCATGAGTGCGGTGACCATATGGAGGTAACCTTTGCGTTATGGGAGTTGGGAGCCCAAGTGAGGTGAGGAGGGCATCTCTGTGAGGGAAGAGGTGTTGGCAGATGGATGACTGGTTACATACAGGGGCATTACTCAAATAAGGAAATTTCGTAAGGAAATGGGAGCCAGGTTTCTCACCATTGGAGGAGGGATTTGCAAATATGGATCGTGGCTATGAATGTGTATATACAATTTTAAAATTAATTGAATGGAGCAATTAAGACTTTTTTATTTTGTTTGTATCTTAATTTTACCCCACTGATTTTTTTTTTTGTAAATATTCAAGTCAAAGCATGTGAGTGAGCTAGGGAAGTCTAAAATAGGCTATCTATGCTTTCTCCAGCTGAAGTAGTCACATATGTTGGGGAAGGCCTATCAGAGACTATAGAGAAGTATTTTCAGTAGAATATTGTACTGCTAATTAATGCAATTATATCATGTTAAGTAGTTTATTCTGTAAAGACTTTTTGAAATGGATAAATTAACAATTATTATAACTGGATAAAATTTATATTTCCCTATTATTTACAAAATAAGAATGAACAGTCAAAACACAAGATCATGTCATAACATGCCCTAAATTAAAAAACCCAAAGATGAATACTCTTCTGTTCTCTTAAAGGCTTAGCTGGTAATGTAGAAAGAAACAGCTGAGTCTAGATTTCAGGAAGATGACTTTTAAAATTTTCAATGATCTTAATTAGATAGCAAAAGCTATTATTATTAATAAATACTAATTTCATACCAAAGACCTGTTTTAGGGCTTAGTGTGGACTTCGTTTCAGAAAACGGGAATGTGAAATGAATATCAAATAAATCAAGCAACCAGATTTGGGAGATCTTCAAGTTTAGGACTAAAGTTAACTTGTCATGCATGTTTTAGTGTTAGTCCTAAATGGAAGTCAGACAAAGGACGATGGCCAGCACCAGTCACCTCCCAGCACCTCTCTGCTTGTTTCCTATTTGCTGCACCAGTGGGATCTTGGTACAAGTGCCTGTGACTTCCACTATCATGTGGGATAATGTTCAGGAGCACCCAGTGTTTGGTACGGTGGGTGCTCTGTTACTTACCATCCTCAGCTGCTCTGAACAGAGACTCACTCATTACTGCAGCCCCAACATAACAACCTGGAGCTGGGAGCGTATTAGGCACTTAATAAATACTTATGGAGTGAGTGGCTGAAAAAAATGCATATTAATAAATAAATAATAATGAAAGGTAGTGACTTTTGAAAAGAAGTTGTAATTACATTACTATTTTATTTTACTTTTAAAAATATTTATTTATTTATTTATTTGGCTTTGCCAGGTCTTAGTTGCCGCATGTGGGATCTTTGCTGTGGCACGTGGGGTCTTTAGTTGCGGCATGAGAACTCTTAGTTGCGGCATGTGGGATCTAGTTGGAATTAGATCCCACATGCATTTCTATTTTAAAACAGAGTTATTTGAATATTAGTTATTGTTAATAATTTGAGAGCTTTATTGCAGTTCTGCTACTGGCTTGCAGTATTATCTCACATAAGACATCAAACTCAGACAAGAAAGAGAGCTATAGTGGGTTATTTTTTGTTCGTTTTTTATTATCTTTATTTTTCCTTGCAGTTCTAAAATTTGACAGCTCTTTTCCCTCATTTGGCCTCCTTTTGGGAATTTTACTGTGTATAGCTTTAAAGGCTTACTTACTCTGTCCTTAGATAGGTAAGAACTAATTTAATGATCTTGTCATTTTACATTTATAAAAACAGAGAAGTTAAATGACTTGACTAGGTTAATCATGGTAAAAAGGAACAAGACCAGACATCAGGGTGGTCATATATCTGACAAGTACTTGGTGTTGTTCTGTGGTTTTTCTAGCTTTCTTCTCTTACTTTAGGAAAAGAGCATTTTTACAATTTTCTAATTAATAAAGTAATATATGTTCAGTTCAGAAAACATAGTAAACAGAAAACACAACTGAAAATGTATTTATACTTCCACTACACACAAATAACTACTTTTAAGGACTTTACTGTATCTTTTCTGAGCCTCTTTCTATCTTTTCAAATATTTATAAAGTGTATATCTTTGCACATAGAATTTGCTTATTTTGTTTAGTTAGAATATGTCAGCAATGTTTTCATGTTATCAGATATTTAAAGATTAGTAAATAATTCTGATTTTTAAATAATTCAATTAATAGTATTTAGTTATAATAAATTATAAAGATTATAATAATCCACTTAAGTAAACCTTCTACTTTTGAACATTTAGGTTGCTTTTAAGTTTTCATCATTATAAATTATTATTGCATTTGGAAACTAACTTCCTTCACATAAGAGATTATTTTTAAAATCTTGATAGTAATTCACAGGTATACATATTGGGGATGTACCAAAGATCCCCCCTTCAACTTCTGTATTTTGCCAAAATTTAATTTTTTTTTTGGAAGGCCAGATTTCCAAATGCTTCTCTCAACATCATTTATGGTCTATCTGAACTTGGGCATAAGCAGTGATCTCACAGATTACAACTACATCTTCATGTTCTCCTTTTTTTCTGGCTTAGAAAATTACTTATTGAGGAACTGGGCTCGGCACTGCCAAACAGGGAAATAATCATAAATGTAACCCTTGCCCTGGGTACCAGTCACTCCCAACCATTGACTGGTTATTTCTACCCATTTGAATTAACTTGAGAATAATTTTGCCTTAGTTCCCAAAATATGTCATTTGGAATTTTTATTAAAATTATATTCCATGGGGATGTAATGTACAGCATGGTGACTGTAGTAAAAAGTACTGTATTGCATACTTGAAAGTTGCTAAGAGAGTAGATCTTAAAAGTTCTCATCATAAGAAAAGAAATTATAAAAGTATGGTGATGGATGTTACCTATACTTATTACTTATGTAGTGATCATTTCACAATATGTACAAATATTGAATTACTACGTTGCACACCTGAAACTAATATAATGCTATATGTCAATTATACCTCAATAAAAAATTATATAAATGTGTTATTTAAAATAGGAAATATTCCTATGTATTCCTAAGCCTATTTACAAACACATTAAATATCACCTATAAACATCTATCTACATAATATCTGTAAACGTGGAATTTCTGAATATATTCAAGTCATTTAAGTCCTTTAGGAAAATGTTACCATTTCCTTTTTATAGGCTTTATAAATAAATTGCCAATAATTTTCAATTATACTATCAACTACTCAGTGATTACTAGATGCCAAACACTGTGCTATTTTACATGAATGATCTTATCTAATCCTCTCAACAACCATATAAAGAGGGAACAGTCATTATCCAGAGATGCAGACATGGGGAAACTGAGGCTTGAAGATGCTTTATATCTTGCCCAGGGCAATACATCTAGTAAGTGGTGGAAGATTTTGAAACCAAGTCATTTGGAGATTTTTAGTAATTTTAAAAAATTAAGTCTAACATATGTAGAGAAGTGTGCAAAATAATAAATGTACAGCTCAATGAATTTCTACAAAATAAATACACTCAGGTAATGTGCATACAGATAAAGATAGAGAATATTACCAGGAACCCCAATGCCTCTCCCAGGCCCCCTTCTAGTCATTAAGTCCCTCTAGGGTAACCACTATTCTAACTTTTCTCACTGTAAACTAGATTGCCTGATTTTGAAGGTCATGCAGCTGGAATCAGAGAGCATGCATATTTCGAAGTCTGGCTTCTTGTGCCCAATATTATATTTCTGCTTTGCTGTCAGGTTCAGCTACAGTTCTTTCTAACTGTTGTACAGAATTCTATTTTATGTATAAACCAGTTTACTCGTTCTACAGTAGGTGGCATTTGGATTGTTTTCAGTTTGGTTGCTCTAAACATACTTTTATATGTTGCTTGGTGTTTAGATTTCTGTTAGCTCTGTATTTAAGAGTGGAATTGCTGGGAATGTGTATGCTCACCTTCACACATATCCTAGATTTCCAAAGTGATTTTACCATTTTCCACATTTAACTACAATTTATAAGAGTTCCTGTTGCTCTGGAACTTTTGCCCTTGTTTTTAAACTGACAATTGCTAGTAGAATAGAAAACTATTTTTTTCCTCTATTTGTTCATTATATATATATATATTTAAATATATTTATATATATATTTTATATTTTATATATATTTTGCTACATACCTCTTATAACTTAAAAAAATGCTCTACAGCCCTAGTTATACCTCCGTTTTTATTTCTAATTTCATAGTCATACATTTTTATTACTATTACACTAATAGTTTTGTCTATTACTGGTTTGATTCCTAGCAAAATGTATATGGGTATTATTTTTCATTCTGTTTTTTTGCAGTTTAAAAAATCAATACTTTCTTCTTTCATCTTTATTAATTCTTAGTCTTTCTTACATTTATTTTGTTTTATTTTCCTAACTTTATTAGCAGAATGTTTATTTTTATTGTGTAATAGTAAGTTGTCTCTGCTGATGGAATGAACAAGTTGAAGAGAATTCTGCTGGAGGGATTTTGATTATAAAAGACTTCTTCAGTCAAAAAGAAAAGAGAGAGAGATGAATAAGGAATTGATTATACTTTTCCTTTCCCAGGACATTGCCATGTCTGCATGTGTGGATGATAAGTGTGATTTTAATCTTGCAACCAGGAGGGGATTTAGCCACAGGGAAAATTGCAGAATAGAAGATTAAAGATACCTTGGTCTCTTCTGACATCACAGAGTCATTGCATGTCTTTCAAACTTCCTCTTATTAAAGACCAAGAAAAAAGAAATAAAGAAATGTTTTTCCTGATTTTTATACTGTTTTGAGTTCTGCTTTCTGTTATTGGCCAAAGTATCCTGATTCTCTACCCACATCTTTATTCATTTTTGTTTTGCTTGAGTTAACAGTGACTGAGAGTTATGATGAAGTGTCTTACTAGTGTTGTTATTTTCATTTCTTTTTTGAAACCAGTTTTTGATTTGTATAATCCTGTATATTATTATTCAACTTGAAGTTTTATGAGTTATAATTTCATGTCATAAACTTATATTGTTCTGTCCTATTATATCCTTTAAAAATATAATCTATGATTTTGTTCCCAGCTTCTTAAAGTATTATTTTCATATTATGTGATGGCTCAATGACTTTTCTTTCAAATATTGTTAAAATGTACATTCTAATATATTTTGTTATGTTTTGATGTTTAATAAATGTAATACTCGCTTCTTTTCTTACACCATCATTTCCCCTTTCCTGTGTACAGAAATATCTTGATAGAACCATTTCTTGAGCAGTTTGGCTGTTCTTTTCCAGGACAAACATATGGATGATATCCTTTCATTACTTTTACACATGAAGCAAAACTTGGGTATAATAGTAAGTTGGGTGAATATAGAATATGAAGTATTCATATAACTTGGGTATAATAGTAACTTGGGTGAATATAGAATATGAAACTTAAAGTTTGTTTCCCTGATGCATTTGTAGTTATGTTCTCCTATTTCTTCTGCATTTAATATGGTACAGAAGGGGTCCTAGTTCAGTTTAATTGCTCTTCATTGTAGGTTGCATCATTTTTCCCAGCCTCTAGTCTGTTGTCTTCTTACTCTTTCCACCAGGGTATATCTACATGTTGGTATTTTACCCCTCAGATGTTACCTCTTTAAATATTTAGATTCAACTCCATTTTTTCTACTAATGCTTCTTTTCAGTATTTTTTCTGTTCTTTTTTAAAGAATCATTTATCAAATTTGGGTCCCACTGTGCTGTCCTCCAATTTAATACATCCTCTGTTGTTTCACCTTCATTTTCTTTCTTCTGCAGTCTGGCAAAGAGCTTCGAAGTGGTTCACTTAATTTTCTACATTAACAAGTTTCCCTTGTATTCTTATAATTAATATTAAATTAGTTTTATAACATTTATAATTATAGCATTTTTTTCTTTTTCTTTTTCAGCTCCATTTTTATTTTCTTCTGTTTGCCAGCACTTCTTTTTCTTCTTCCTTTGAACATATACTAACCACATACTGAAAAGAAGCATTAATAGAAACAAAATTTCAAACTAAAGATTTAAAGAGGTTACATATAAAGAGTAAGACACCGACATCTGGATATACCCTGGTGAAAAGACAAAGAAGACAATCTCTTTTCTCTTCTGTCTTTTGTTTTGGAGCTAAGTTACTTTAATTTTGTTGAAAGAAATTTGATAGATTGTATTATTGTTCTCAATTCTTCACCCCTTCTTGCATCTATTCCGGTGCCATGGCCTCATTGTCGTGGATGGCATGTACTTCCTCCATCTCATCTCTAGGCTTAGCTAGCTGACCTACTTTGGCCAACGATATATGGATGAAAGTCACAGTGTGTATTTTAAGACCAGGCCTTGAAGGCCTCACATGTTCCTGCTTTTCCTCTTCCATCTCTGCCAGTGTCATGAAAAGAATACATCATGGATATTCTTGGATAGCCTGTTGGTCCCCTGAGGAGGATAAAGAAAGATGTGGAGCACAGGCACTCCAGCTAAATAATAGACATATAGTGACAAAAAGAGCTTCCCAACTGAGCCCAGCTTAGGCCAGTCAGATTCCAGTGGATTTGCAGATGCACGGACAATAAAAATATATTACTCTTATTGGGATAATTTGTTAAACACCAATAGATAACCAATACAATAATTTTTCTTCTATTTCCTCCAGTGAATCATTTTAAAAGTGACACAAATAAACGTTGGCAAAGATGTGGAGAAAAGGGAAACCACATACACTGTTGGTGGGAATGTAAATTGGTGCAGCCACTGTGGAAAATAATATGGAGGTTTCTCAGAAAACTAAAAGTAGAACTAACATATGACCCAGCAATTCCACTCCTGGGTATATAGCCATAAAAACCAAAACCACTAATTCAAAAAGATATGTGCACCCCAATGTTCACAGCAGCATTATTTTACAATTGCCAAGATATGGAAATAACCCATGTCCATTAACAGATGAGTGGATAAAGAAGATGTGAGATATATATATATATATCACAATGGAATAATATTCAGCCATTTAAAAAGAATGAAATTTTGCTATTTCCAACAACATGGATAGGCTTGGAGGGTATTATGCTAAGTGAAGTAAGTCAGACAGAGAAAGACAAATACTGTATGGTATCACTTATATGTGGAATCTAAAAAAATAAAACAAACTAGTGAATATAAGAAAAAACAAAACAGACTCACAGATATAGAAAACAAACTAGTGGTTACCAGTGGGGAGAGGGAAGGAGGGAGGGTCAAGAGAGGGGTAGGGGATTAAGAGGTACAAACTACTATATATAAAATAATTAAGCTACAAGGACATATTGTACAACACAGGGAACATAGCCAATATTTTATAACAACTATAAATGGAGTATAACCTTTAAAAATAGTGAATCACTATGTTGTACACCTGAAACTTATATAATATAGTACATCAACTATACTTCAAAAAATTCAAAAAAAGTAATTCTGTCCTTCTTGCTTAATATTTTTTCATAGATCTTACTTTAAAAATATATTCCTTATTGCCTTGAAATCCTTATTGATAAGAAAGTTAATAGATTTTTCCTAAATTGTCTCCCTTTTACTGTAGGTGAGGCCTGCTCTCGTAGACCTCAAGTGAGAAGATTAGATGCTTTCTTAGTATTCTGGCAACCTGGAGAGAATGTGGAGCAAGCAACACCCTAATCAGTAGAACTTCACCCCTGCATAGTTTCTTCTGCTTGTTTGCAAACCTGCTCTGCTAGTAAACAGATCCAGGCGTGGCAATATCTTCAATTGCCTCCTCTTCGTGCTCTCAAGGAAGACACTCTTTAGGTTTTGGTTTTGTGCTTGAACTCTTCAAAAGCAAATGCCCTGTTTCTAACTGGCCTCATTACTGGTTCTGCTACCTGCTCTCCTAAAGAACAACTCTGCTGCTTTGGGGAAAGCCCTCAGCACTGCCGCCAATCATCTTATTTGCTCCACCTCTGTGGAAGAGACTGGCTCTCTGCTCACAAATCTCACTTTGTCTCCCCGTTGGACCTCCAGCTAGACTATATTTATCAGGTTCCTTTGTCTGTGGCCACATGTTTGGTTTCTTGGGAACAGAATGTGGATAGAAGTGATATTGTCACTTCTAGGTCTGGCTTACAAAATGTTTCCATTTTTAATTCCTCCTGTTCTTCCTCCTTCTACTAGCGGGATGCATAGGATTCTAGTGGCCTAAATGAGTACAGATCCACAAAATGGAAGTAGTCTTGGTCCCTATATGGCCATCAGCAAGGCTGCCCACTGAGCAGAAACAACCAATGTGACTGCATAGGAGTGAGAAATAAACTATTATGCAGAGTCACTGAGATTTAGGAGATCATCTGTAACAGCGTTAGTGTCACTTACCTTAACTAATTCAGAAATCAGTAGCTTGAAGTGGAGTGCTAGAATAATAAAAACTCTAAAATTTGTAGTATTGGATTAGTTGTCAGGTTCCAAAGATAAAAATGTAGCAAGCAGGATTGCTTGAGAATGCTCTGAGGCCATGTGGTAAAACTGATGCCTGTGGATAACTTAGAAGACAGACCATTTGCCTGATAGGAGATACGATTTGTAATAGTTATAGTAATGCCTATTGTTGGCTGCCTTTGGTGATTTGTGAAAAGAAGGAATTGGCTGGTTTTCAAATAGAGATTAAAGAAAATGGAGATGGTCCAGTGGTCAAGGATTGCTTCTGACCCACTATAGTAAGAAATAAACTTTAAAAATTATTAAAAGAAAGATTCAGTAAGATTTTTCAGTGAAACAAAGTGAGTATCCTTGCTGTAAAGATCAGATTAAGGGAGGTCTAGAGGTTTACTGGTTATAGCAGGAAGTATGTTATCACTTAACCCTAACTAATATGCCCAGTGTACATTAGGTCTTTCAACATAATATCCTTGAATTTAACTGAGATGTTTCCATTTTTTGCTGGCTGTTACATCAAGGTAGTTCCTGTTACTTTTGTGGAATGTTCCTCCCATTACCCACACTCCTACTTCGCACTGAGTTCAGGTCCCAATGTCTTTGGATTCCTGTTAAAGAGGGTGGGTAAACAGGATTGGGCAGAGGAAAAAGTACAACTGTGATGCACCAAAATGGCAAGGTGTTCAGGAGTAAGAATTGCTATCCAGACACTCTCCCTTCTGGGGCCAAAATGGCTGGGCCTTTGTCCCCTGTTGGGCTGAAAATTATGCCTTTGTATTTCTGCCTCATTCAGTCATCCCAGCGGCTGCTCCGAAATGGGAGTGATCATGGCCAAGGCTGGTCTTGACAGCTGAATAAGATTGTACAGATGCCAACAGATGGTAGCCATCTGCTGACCTCACTCCTAGGGACTGGGCAGTGACTTCTACCAAATTCATCTCCTTAAATTGCCATATCCTCACACACACCTTGTTCTTTCCCTTTCTCAATCTTTCCTACCTTCTAATATGCCATTTTTCCCTCCTGTAATATCTGGTATGACTCCAAACAGTTCTGTTTTCCCTTTCATTGAAAGAAACTGGCAGTGCTCAAAGTCTGTACAGAGTAGAAGAGGTGCCTTGGGACAAATAGCTTTTGATCATCGAGTAATAATTTAAGGGGTTGGTTCCCTTTAGTTGTCAAATATCATTGGCATACCTAACATATTAGACATCTGAAGTGAATCATTTGTTCACATCCCCTCCTCTATTTAATAAAATTACCTTTAATAAATTTTACAAATGAAATAAATAATAATAGATTTTAATTTTCACTTTTTAAATTTGAAATATAGCTGATGTGCAATATTATGTTAGTTTTCAGATGTTCTACATAGTGATTTGACATTTGCATACATTATGAAATGATCACCATGATATGTCTAATAGCTGTCGTTAATGGACAGAGTTTTAAATTGAATTTCATATGTATAAACATGTTGGCTTAAAAATATGACTTAAAAATAAAATAAAGATAAACCAAAACAAAGGAAAAATGAAAACAAAAATATAAGGAAAAACAAACATAAATAAATAAATAAATTATAAGTATAAAAAAGAACAAAAGCAAATTAATTCAATAGTTTTCATAGTTACAAAGCAGTTTGAACTTTAAACTTTTATTTACAGTCTTATAATAATTATGTGAATAATTGGTAACTAATAAATGAATTATAATAAAAAAAATCTCTAAAATTTAGGCAACTGCTAAGTCATACCCCTGATGTAACATTTCATTTTTATGATTTATTCATTATTTTGAAAACAAACAGTACAGTTTCTTAAAAAGTTTAAAAAAAAATTAAATATAAATATGACCCAGCAATTCCACTCCTAGGTATTTCAAAAATGAAAACATATGACCAACCAAAGACTTGTACACAAATGTTCATAGCAGCATTATTCATAATAGTTAAAGAGTAGAAACAATCTAATGCCCATCAACTGGTGAATGGATTAACAAAACTTGGTATGTCATACATGGACCATTATTTGACAGTAAGAAAAAAATGATGTACCAATGCATGCTACAACATGGATCAACTTCCAAAACATTATGCTAAGTGAAAGAATCCAGATGCAAAATACTACATAGTGTATAATTCCACTTATATAAAAAGTCCAGAAAGGTAAATCTTTAGAGTTGGAATGCAGATAAATAGTGGCCTGGGACTGGGGGTGGAAATGGAAATTGATTGCAAATGGGCACAAGAGAGCTTTTAAAGGTGATGGAAATGTTCTAAAACGAGATTGTGGTGATGGTTACACACCTCTGTAAATTTTTTAAAAAACATTGTATACTTAAAATGGGTCATTTTTATGCTGTGGAAATTATATCTCAATAAAACTATTAAAAAAGCACACAGACACCAATGAAAAGTAAATGAATTGAAGATTTAAGTAATTAAATTTCATAATTTAAGTAATTAAATTTCATTTTTACAGTCACTGTGCTATCATTACTTACTTTGAATCTACTATTGAAACACAGAAATATGCAGCCAAGGAACTGAAGACATAAATGGCAGCTGAAATGAGCATAGATGGTTCTGGACCATTTGAACTTAAGCTTTAAATGAATGCAGGATGCTGAATCTGCCTGTGTTCAGTAAAGTCTATTACTGACGTTTCTCTGACTTAAACTTCTTGTAGAGCACAATGTTTATCAAATGACAAATAATTAAAATGTGCTCATTTAAAACTTACATTATTAAAACACAACAGTTTTCACAGCAAATGGTTTATAACTTACAGTACATCGTATTATTAGATAAAAAGAGAAAGAAAACATTTCAAAAAGAATTTAGAATATCATTTTTAAATTGAATTTGGTACCCTGATTTTAATATGTAGTATAATAGGAATATATGGACATGACTTTAATATAAAAAATAGTTGTGCTTCAAAAGGAAAGTCAACATTTAATGCTCATTCACTGAAAGAACCATTATTTTAACTTTTGTGATGATACTAGGAAATGCAATTGACAAAAATAAAAGAACAAAAGCATAAGGTCTAGCTACATATATATTATATAAGCTAGTATTATTTCTAGATCACAAAATTGGATTGTTAACCAGAAAATCTAAGAAAATCAACAAAATAGTCACTAGGAAAGTTCAGAGTGACAGCTATTTTCAAAATTGTTAATCAAGAAAAAGAGTTTCTCTATATGCAAATAATAGCCTAGTAGAAAATATAATTGGAGGAATTTTCCCTTTACAGTTCGAACCCCAAACACAAAATAGCTAGAAATATGCCAAACATGAAATGTATAATACCTAAATGAAGTAAAGGTAAAATCTTTTCTGAGAGACATAAAGGATCACTGAAATAGATACAAAGATACTCTATATTCTTGAGTAGGAAGAATCAGTATTGTAAGATATCAGTATGCCTAAATGTATTTATTAATTCAATATGATCCCAAGTATCAATATAATTCTTATTTGATATTTTACTGATAATCTAATGTAAAACTCATCTGGAGGAATTGACATGAAAGAATATTCAGAATTCTGAAAAAGGAAGCTAATAACAAGGAACTAGCCTTACTGTTTCTAAAATATGTACAATAAAGCAACAAAAGTTAAAATTTCTTAGTCCTTATGAATAAATAGCAGCAAAACACAATCCAGGAATAGTTCCAAACACATATGGAAATTTAAATTTATTACAAGTGACTAAGTATTTAGAAAAAAAATTAAGTAACCCTGGATCTTTATCTCATTCCTCATACCAAATATTTAAACATTTAAAATAAAAACACAAAATTTCTAGAAGAAAACAATGATAACTTTATTATTTTAGAGCAAGAAGGGACTTCTTAAATGTTCTTGAAACTAGAATTCATAAAGTGTCCATGAGAATCCAAAGAAAATCATTCATTTAAACAAAATAAACTTCTGTCTGATGAAAAGAATTGTCAACAAAGAAAACACAACTGACATTTTGCGGGGAAAAACTGCAACACATATGGCAGAAAAACACAGTCTAATTTCTTTGATTTATAAAGCCCTCAAACAAATGTCATCATTGCAATCAAATTCAGGTCATTTAAGTGAGCAATAAATGAGTGGTATGCATTCAATAAAAAAAAAAATGGACCATGACAAAAGAAGGTCCCTAAAAATGTTAATAATGATCATTTTCATTGTTTTCCCTTTTGTATTCTGCATTATGCACCAAAAATTTTACTCTGCACCTCAGACTGCTTTCTTTAAAATGTCCCTGCTTCCTTAATTTTTTGAGTTGCTACTTTCTCATTTTTGTTGCTGATTACAAAACAACTGAAGGATAAGAAACACATTTTCTCTACGACTGTTTTTAATTAAACTTTTGGTAAAACAGAAATGATTGTAATTACTCTTTCATTATCTTTAAGAATCTTCTCAAGCTTCCTCAGTTTCTCAGATCATTCCTGGGCAGCAGATGAACAAGAAAGAGGAACTTTATTAGCTGATGGCTGGCTGGCTGATTAGGAGCTGCCTGGGCTCTATCTGGAGGGGATTGTTTAAAGAACAGATTCAAATCCTTTATTTTCAAAGAAACTTGCACAGTCTATTTGCCATTGCCTTATCTTCTTCATATTCCATCTCTGAAATCTCCACTCATACAGTAAGGAGTATGTACTTATAAAGACTCATAGATGTCCTTCAGGAGACCCAGTACCCCACAATTTTATGTAAACATTTGGTGCTCTTTTTTTCTGTTCATTTCTTTTCCCCAGGGGAAAGGAAACTGATGCTTTTATCAGTTTCTTAAAGTTGTCTTTCACACTCCCCTCTCCAACCCCCAAATATCAATATATTTAAGAACGCAGCTTAAAAGTTTGAATCAGAAGTTTGACTCCAGATTGTGTTAATAATACCTTACAGGCTGCTGGGTCTTACCTAGGGAAATTAAAGTCTCCACAGTGGGAATTTGGAAAGTTTTGGAAGAGTTTTTTTTTTCCCCTTGACACAGTATTTAGTGGGGTGCTATGGGCATTTATTAGATGGGGGCCTGGAATACTAACCGTCCTGCAGTGAGAGGGATAGTCTACATAAGAAAGAATTCTCATATGTTCTGACTGACACTCAAAAGTCCCACTGGATATTATTGTAGTTGAAAACACTGTTTGTAATGATCTGAACGTCTACCTGTGTTTTGCATATATACATAAATTAATTTTTAATGTTTTAAATTATACATTGAATATATGAAGAATGTAACTGTATTTATTTGTTATTGCTGCACAACAAGTTGCCATACACTTAGCAGCTCATAACACATATATTTATTATCTCACATAATAAAGTGAGATAATAAATATATTTTCTGGGTCATGGGTCAAAAGTCTGGCCACATTTAGCAGAGTCCTATGCTCAGGCTCTCACAAGCCGGCAATTAAGATGTCGACCCATCTAAAAATTGGATCCTCTTCCAAGCTCACATGGTTGGTGGCAGAATTCATATCCATGCAGCTGTGGTCATAGCCACTGACTTCTTCAAGGCCAGCAATAGAATCGCTGCTGCTTTGCGTCTCTCTGATCTCTAAATTCATTTGAAGGGCTCCCCTGATGAGGTTATTCAAGATAATTTCTCTGTTGATGAACTCAAAATTAACTGATTAGGGATTTTAATTACATCTACAAATTCCCTTCATCTCAGCCACCTGGTGAAACATAATCAACAGATTGATATCTCATCACTTTTGTTGTATCTATTGCTTAAGTAGCAGGAAGGTCACTCAGGTTCTATCCACTTTCAGGGGGAGGGGATTGCACAGGGTTATGACTTCGGTGTGTCTGCTGCAGCAACCAATGTATAAATCAGAAAAAGACTGGACTCTCGTTTTGTTTGAAACTTTACTAAATTTGTTGGCCATTTTGAAGAATGATACTGGAGCAACAGTACCCACCTCTAGCGGTCTGCACTCACAGATGCTCTAGTTACCATGATTCCACAGCTGACTGCTTCACTATGTCTTCTAGAGCATACAACTTTCTATAAACTTTATGTAACTTATTCTCTTTTATTTTCTTTATATTATGCTTAATGCATTGTATAGACTTTAAAAATTGTGTGTAAGTAGTTTGTGTTGCCTCTGAAGTTAATTTTTGAACAATAAAAGCAGCATTACAAAATACATGTTTAAAAAGGAAAGGGTGCATCTAATCGGGTTGAAATTCATTGTGACACATAGTTATAGTTTAAAATCTTCTTTTTTACATGATTGAACTGAGACTCTTTCAGCCATAACCTTAACCCATTAGTACAGAATCATTTATCAGATTAATTTGAAGGCATGGAAGGTCTGCCCTTGAATGGATGTCCTTAAATCCAATGAATGCCCCTAAATAAAATAGCTAAATTTTGGAACTGGGAAACGAAGAGAGTATGCACAACTAGATAAGGATGGCAAGAGAGCCCAGGCAGCCATGGGCTTCTCTGCCAGGTAAGATAGAGGAAGCCGGGCAGTGGACCCCGAATGTGGGACTTGTAGGCAGATACGGAGTCCTTGCAAAAGACAAAATAGTGGACTTTGTTTTTTTGGCTTAGGATGACTCCAATTAAAACAAGACTAATTCTGCAGCATGAAATGTTGTATTTATTGAATTTTTTTGATAACCAACTTATTCTGAAACTAAACAGATTACGTGCATACTGATGTTAATTGACTGGGATTATTAAAAGGTTATTTCCCCCCAAATAACAAAGAATCTCTCTTTCTCTCTCTCTCTCCCACCCCCTCCTCCATTTTTGGAAAGAAATCAACAGAGAGTAGCCAACAAGTTGACATTCAGACCACATCAGGGACAGCACACTACTTGCATAACAGGACTGTCAATGATTTGCCCAGTGGGCAGACAGAATAACTAGGGGTGTCTCTCTGAAAGAAGCAGTTACTCATTACTGTGTTGCTTTAGTGCTCATCTCCATCTGCCCAAAGTTCCGGGGAGCCCAAGGGAGTGGTTCCTCTTTACTCTGTTGAGAAATCCGTGTTTCTGGGCCGTGATGTTGCCTGCCTCACTTGTTGAGGACACTGGATTTGTATGGGGAAAAAGCTTGGTTATTCTTACGTAGAGAAAGGGGTTCAATACTTGAGGAAGAAGTAGGTTCGTTAACTTCAGGATCAAAGCAAGGGTTGGGAAAGTTTCAAAGGTAAGAGAGAACCCGGGGAGTTTTCTGTCACAAATTCTTACATTTAACTTTAAAAACCTAAGCAAGGGTGACAAGATGGTAGTAAGCTTTAGAAATAGACATTCAAATCTCATTTCTTGAGACTTAGGTAGCTTATCAAAAAGTAATTAATATGGTAATGGAGAGAATAGCTGAACTTGGCCATGACATGTGGCCTATCGGTTAGAGGATTCTGCACTGGAATAGCCTTCTTAATTGCATTTTATATATTTAAAAGGCTAACAACTTCGTACAAAACCAAACGTTCTAGTCACTTTTGAAACATAAGCTTAGGCTCTGAATGCAAAAATTTACATTTATAAATTCACATTTATAAATATAAATGTCATAAGTTTGGGAAGGAGAATTCAAGGCAACTGCATTTGAAATAATTATTTTTGTTTATAAGCAATTTTGATACTAGGAAAATGCATTGCAGCTGAGCATGAATGTCCTAGCCCCCAACTTCTCCTAACAGCTTCTTTTTTCTCTGCTCCTTATCTTCCAACAATGAATACTTTGGAAGGTAAAAAAGAGACAGATATGTTACAGGGAATTTTCTGTACTACGGCTGTTGATGGTGGGTTTTGGCCTGGCTTATAATTCTCTGTCTGCATGTGGCACTGAGCTTGGCTGCAGTTGTGGGTACAACCATCTAACCTATTAGATCTACTAAGCATCTTTGGCAATAGGATCAAATGATAAAAGACAGTCTATGTGATAATAAATTCAACGATTGGAAAATTGATTGTGTAAAGTAAGTCAGCAACAGTACTGGCAGAAACCTATGGGAATTAGGATAGGTAGTGTGTGTGTGTGTGTGTGTACACATTTCACTCATAAAACTTAAGCAGTTCTCAGAGGCCACGCACTCTTCAAAGCTCCTCAGAAGAAGGAAGCTGAAGGGATATCAGCGTGGTTAGCCATGACCCGCATGTGGAACAGCACCCAATCTGGCCTGTGGAATTTAGATCTAGATTAACTCACCAAAAGCCCAGTCACCAAATGACCAAGCTCCAATTCACACTCCTTTCTTAAGTGACCTGGCCCCTCATTACCTCTGACCTCATTGCTCTGCTCTAGCATTCCCAGCCTTCTCACGACTCCTGACACCCACACACCAGGCATATTCCATCTTCGAAGACTCTGCACTTCTGTTTTCCCTGCCTGAAATGTTCTTTCTCAAGACACCTACATATTTTATCACCCTCACCTTCACCTCTTTTCTAAAACGTCATTTTCTCAGGGAGAACCTCTCTGATGATCTTGTTTATATTTGCCACCCTTGACCCTACATTCCCTATTCCCTTCTGTGCTTAATTTTTTCTCCTTAGCATTGTTCTAATTGTATCTAATGCCAATAAAACCTATTTATGTATCTAACATCTATGCCTGTCTGTCTGTCTGTCTGTTTGTATCTATCTACATCTATCTAGTTTATTGTGTGACTTCCTCAGAAGAGTGAAAGCTCCTGGAGAAGGTATTTATTTAGTTGTTTATTTCTATATAACCAGAGCCTAGAATAGTCCCTGGCTCATAAATGCCCAATTACCCTTCATTAAAGGAAGAAATTGCTAAAACATCTATTGGCAGCCCTGTGTTGGATTGAACTAGTTTCTCAGCTCACCATTGCTTTCCATGAAACAGGAGTCTCAACTTCCCTTTTTCTTTCTCTCTCTTTTCAGAATCAATTCCTTTACTTGGCTTAAGCAAAGCAGTTTAGAGATCATTTTGTGGCTTGAGGATTCCCTTGGATTCTCACCCCCAACTCCAAGTACGTTTTTCAAGTTTTTCTTCAAAGCAAAGATCGTATCTCCCTAAGAAAAGTAAACCTTCTCTACTTTCATAGTATGAAATATTAAATGTAAATAGCTAGTTAAGTAAGTTGAACCAAGTCAAAGAATAGTGAGAAGTAAGGATTATATTAATTTCCAGATTCCAGATTAGGTCTCTAAATAAATTCCTTTTCCCAAAAAGTTTTTCTGTGTATGTATTTTAGAAAAGCATGGAATAGCCCTTTTCAACATTTTATCTCCTGGGAACAGCACATAAAATGAGATCATGTTGAATAACTTTAACCATGGTACTTTAAAATAGAATGACTAGTGGAAGATATTTCAAGAGAATATTGAGATGCATCCACAGAGACTATATTATGCAAAAATATTATTAGAATGGTTTGAGGGGAGATAAGGTAGCACGTAAGTGGATTTAACAAACGGTATTAAATTGTGTGGTGTTATATACATCACACAAGTCAGAGACCTAAGGCAAATGGATTTTAGAGAACTAGAATACAGACAGGAAATTTATACTCCAACATGGACAAAATGCAGATAAAACTAAAGGGATAAAAGTCATACAGATCATCTATTTAAAAGTTAATTCATAGAATATGTTAATTCCAGGGGCGTCTTCAAATGATAACATCATAGTGAACTAGAAATGAATTTTCAATGAAAGTGTTCTCTATAGTGGGAAAAAAGGACAGTTCTGCCTACAAAACAAAAAAGAAACTTTTCATATATATGTATTGAAATGCAAGCTAATAGAATTTTTAAAATTTAGCAAATATGACCTTGGATTATGAACTTTATTCGGTGCAAGAAAAACATCACTTTGACTTCTCAAGTCTTCTTCAAAGGCTAAAATGCAGAGAATGCCATGGTAATTGTCAGTCTTTTAAATGGAAATTGTGGGAAAAGATCTAGATTTACTTTACTGAACATGTTTTTCATAATTAAAATTATGTTTCTAGACTGCTACAAATGTATTTTCTGAAAAGATAACAGAGTGATAATTATTCCAGTGGCCTCAATTCTGTGCTTTTATTAGAGAAAAAATTCTTTCTAAATGTCCTAATAATAAATTGGATTCAATTTTGGGCCAGAATAAATGTGGGAAGAACTACAAATTTAGGTGGAAAATCAGGCAATCTGAATTATATAAATCAATATTTATACATTAATCTGAAAACAATTGCAGGAACAATGTACTTAGAATAAACCTTGTTGCAAAGTAATTCTGGGCAAGAAGAGCCTTTTCTTCATAGAAACCCAAACCACAAGAATTCCTAGTTCCAAATTCTTTTTCTTTTGTGGCTAATACTAATTGAAGAAGTCCAAGGAATGCAGAAAATGCTATTTCCTGAATAGACTTATTTCTTTTTTATTTTAAAGAAATATTTATTTTTTTATGTAGATACATATCTGGAAGATCAGAAAAAAGAGTTTTAAAGATGGATTATTAACAGCAAATGTGACTTTTATGCCTCTGATTTCAAATAGAAGATGCAGATGAATGACACCAAAATACGGTATTGTTAAATTCAAGGGTATATTTTGCAGATGTCTTTTGAAAGATTGTTCTTTACATATCTTTTCATATGACTTCTAAATGTGATGTTTTTCACACCACAATACACAATTTACCTTCCTTCATACTTAACTAGAAATTTGTTGTGTTTGACTATTTAACATAATAACATTAAAAGACACTGTTCTTTCTTTGCCCCACATGTAGGACGCAATTAATGATTATTTAATTCATGGCAGCACTTGAGGTCTTAGGTTCATTTAGAAAAGACTGAATCTCATAACCGTATTAATATCTGGCCAATGTGCCTTATCTGAGTGTGTCTGCATTTTTCCTGTTCATTTCCTTGTGATAAGATTCCTGGGCAGAGCAAGTCTTCGGAAGTAAGCCCACAGGGCTGCCTGGCAAGTTTATTTTGGGAAGGAAATAATCAATTTAGAGCTATTACTGCAAGAGTCCTTATCGAGCTCATTTCCTCATCTAATGCTTCACAAGCTAATATTACATGTTTAGTAGCAACTTCAAAGGAACAGAACTGTGCTTTGTAGGTTTTATTAATGTGAAATTTCTCTGAGGGCACCAAGTGTTTGCCATTAACGTGACTACAATCCACAGACTTGCAAGCATAGGTCATAAAAGCTGTACCCAAAACTTGTGCTGCTGTAGCCCAGGACACTATTAATGCAGTTCTGTTACTGTTAAATTACAAAGGCTTGGGTTGGAGGGCGTAGTACTGTGCCCACAGTCTTGATTTTTCTGCACTCCTTCATTATGGTTCAGTGTGTTGAAAATAGGGATTTAGCCTAAAAACAATATAGTCAAAACAATGTACTGAGAATGTCTAGTCTACACCCAGGTAACAATAGTGGAATTACTTTTTTGTTTTTTTGTTTGTTTGTTTTTGTATGACACATTGAAATGTAGGCTCTTAGCCACACAGAGAAGCATTTAATGTTCCACAGTAGAATAGCAAGAAAGCAAATCAAACATTTAGGCATGGCACGTAAGGCACTTGAAAGAAGAAAAGAAGAGAGCTAGCTTCAAGGAGACAGCCTTCATCCTCCTGAAAATTCTTAATTAGAAACATGAGTGATTATATATATCTGCCAAATCAAGATATCTTGGTGCCCATTTCGAGACATTGCAGTATAATTGCCTTTTGACCCTAAATTTGAAAATATTTTCCTTTGTTACATATTTGACTAGACCCTTAGAGCAGACTAATCTCTTTGTCAGCCAATAGTAAACCCCAGTTGGACAGAAGGAGATCATTTAATTAAATGTTATCTTTACTTGTCTTATCTAATTACCTACTTGAACACAATTTCATTTCCATTTCAAACCACTACCATTCTGTTTGCTTACAACTACCTCAGGAGGGTTTTTTAGTTATTATTTTTTATTTTTTATCATATGATGATTAAATGAGTTTCAGAAAAGTCACGGAAGAGAAGTGCCCATTGTCAGGGCAGGTTGAGCTGTGTGGGCACGCCTGAGGCAAATGAACTGCAGCTGCACATGCTAGAACTCATCCTAATGGCCAGAGTGAGGGAACCAAAACATCCCCTGGAATTTGGCTAGCACTTTAGGGAAAGTAGGATAAAAATACGGAAATTATAGGAAAATCATTAGCAGTTGTTTGGTTATTTTTCTGTGTCAATAGACTTTTGTTTAATATTTTAGATATTTGAGCAGTACTGTAAGAGCCTTTGTTTAGTTTCCTTCACATTAAAAATAGCAAGTTGAGTAGCCAACTTTTCAGAGTAGGGTTGTAAATTAGGAAAAGAAGAGAGAAGAAAATGATATGGAACCTCTAAGTTAAATAAATCCTCTTATCCGATTTAAAGTTTGTAAAGGGAAGAGATACATTATAAGGGAGACTTTTTCTTTGTCTTGCAGTTAGCTATCGAAATACCTCTATAATTAATATTTGTTTGGAACTCAAAACCTCCTTAAAAGGAGAATATTTTTAGAGGGGAATCTTCCTTCCAATTAAAACAAAAATTGCAAAATCCTAAATAAAATCTATGACAGGAAATTAAAGATAGGAAAGCATTTTTTTTTTTTTTACAAATCATTGTTTTAAATTTCCATATGGTACTTTGAAGGAGGTGTTTGGGGATAGTGTTTCTGGAACTCAGATGCCATATAGAACTCTAGTATTTTATGAACTAGGTCAAGTTATTTTTACTGTAAAAAATCAAGTGAAGGGCAATTATTGAGTAGGAAATATCAAAAATGAAGTTATGTTTTTCAATAACTTTTTTCATTCCCCTACACTCAAATCTAATGCAATATTTGATTTAGCACAGACAGGCCTTTATTTAAGCTTAATAATTATTTGGTTTAATAATCCACATTTTATGGTGTTCTATAAAATGGCTCACAACCTCCAGGTGCTCTTTCACCTGAATGCAACTAGGAAATGAGTGCATAGCTCATCTCTCAGACTATCTATTTCTTGGACTCCATTATATATATATATATATATATATATATATATATATATATATATATATATATATATATATATATTTTCCATTATATTTTAATCTCATGGGGCTTGTAAAGAAATAATAGCCTTGAATCACAAACCTTGAAATCCTCTAGGGACAAGCAGAGAGCAGTTTGAAAAGAATCACCACCTAAGAGCTCAGGTTTGATCCTAAAAGTTCCCCAATTCTTTCAAAATTTTTGACTTCTTCTTGAGTTTATTTTAAATCTTAATACCACCACCCCTCAGGAGCTCTTCCTTTCTTAAATTTTTTAAAACTTACATATTTTTTAAGATGTAGTTATTTTTCAGAAACTCTTCCTCTGATGTTCTTATTCCTTTTTTCATCCTTTTCTCTATTTTTATCCCTGACTCTTTCTCTTAGCTCTAGTAAAATGCATACAACTCTTATCCTATCTTTTCATAGAATGAGAGATTTATCCCCACCTAGTGCTTCCATGGGTGCTAGGTATGGGACAGATGACACACATTTTCCACCAAATATAGAAATAATTAACATATAATTTTCAGAAGTGGGTATGAAGGTCATTTTCTAAATTTGTTAAATGCACTGCAGGGGATATTAGGCTGCTATAAAAATTGCCTTTTTTAGGGAAAAAATAGCCAAATATTGCCAGTTTCCCCAAGCTTATTAATTATAATATCACATCTGCATTTATCACAGATGCTATATTGATTTCAATTGTTTTTCAATTCAACAAATTCAAAAACTATAAGCATCTATTTTGAAACAAATATACTTAGAACCCTCCCCATCCTAGCTTCCTGAAAAAACACACTAAATATAACTAACATCATTTTAGATGTTTAATTCCCTGATATGCCATTTCACAATTGCATATGTTTTTTCTAAAACTTCAATTGCTTTCAGTTGTTACCTTAAGTGGTTGGAAATTCATAATATCACTTGCTAATTTTAGCTAAAGTTTAGTATACAGATACTTGAGAAGAAAGTGTATATATTTTACAATGAGATAACTGTGAATGCTTTAGCATCATAGACTGGCCTGTCTGATGATGCCACATTTCAGCAACTTAATGAGAAAAATCCAATTTTCTCCCCTATGGTTCTGATGATTCATAGGTTCTTCCTGTCACTGGATCAAGACCATATTTTACCAGGAGTCCGGTTATACCTTCCCTTCTTCAGTAGTGAATTGTTCCCAGCAATATTCTTTTTTCCTGATAACACCTGTACCAAGCTGTTGGGGAAATAGTTTACAAAACAATCCTTGAAAAAAGATTCTTGTCTCTTTACCTGAATGGAAGGAACATTTCATCCAAAGTGGAAAGACACTGCTTATAAAGCCAAACCTACTCATTATCTCATCTACATATTTAATTTTAGTTATATTAGTAAGATTAGTTACTCACTATAGTGAAAAATTTTCATGTGCATAGCACACTGATAATTGAACCCATGGCTCAGTATATCTTATATCCATGTCATTTATCACAATATATTCATGAGTCCATACATTTCCTACTCTTGAAAGAAAAAATAATTTAAAATATTTTTGTATTGGTATCTGTATTTGTAGTGCCAGATTATTATGAATAACTTCATCTTGGAGAATGGTCAAAAGTAATTTGTGAAAGTATACTACATCCATCCATCCATCCATCTGTCCTGTCCATCCTTCATCCATCCTTTATTGTGATATTCTCTATGTGGAGATATTTGAGACAGAGGATCTGAAGGGAACACATCAATTTTCTGCAGAGTTGAAGAAAAGACAAGGAGGTTGGCATTAGACTTGGAAATGGAGGTTGGAACATAATTCTACATTGGTCTCTTGAAGGATGTGGTCGTTAAAACTCAGGAAAGGGGAAACAGAATAAAACACATCATTTGTTGAAGGAAAGCCCACTTAATAATGAGAATTACTGCAATTTTACTTTTACAAACAGATGTGAAATGCATCACAGAGGTACTCAATAATTATTTGCCTCCAGAAATAGTCAGTATGCAAGACAGAAGCCCACTGCCATCTGTCTCTGCTTTTCTAATAGGAAATAAATCTTAGTAACAACTGAGAGATAAAGGAGGAATTATCAGAAGAGACTAAATACCCAAATCAAGGTCTATAGAATAAAAAAATAAATACATAAAAACTAAGAAGATTCTCTGGCAAAAAGAAAGAAAACAGATGGAAAAAGCAGCCCACATTTTAAAATGACAATAAATATGAGATTGATTCAAGAAGGAATAATATAGAATTTGGACTTAGAACTGGATAAGAAATGTCTAACTTGGTCTACATTTGTACACTCAGTTAAACTATTTAAATGTATTCTAACATACGTATTTTCAGTTGTCAAGTGGACCTAAATGTTTTCTTGTGAAGTAAATGAGATAATGCATGAAAAGTAATTAGGATTTTGTCTGAAAATGCACTCACTGTTTATTAGATTTCTTCCTCATATTATTTTTGGTGAGAATCTCAGGACTCCTAGTAAACTTTAGCCAACATGATTGAACTGTTAAGTACTCTTCATAAAATTATTGAATCTTCGGGTTTGGATTGCCATCTAAGTTCATACTTTCAAAGACAAATTCAAGTACACCAATAACTTCCTTCCCTAACTTCTTTCCCAGTCAGCTTTTCCAGTTAAGGGTATATATGTTTATGTCGGACAAAGGATAAGAATTCAGAGTACTTTCTCTTCTTGCATTCCTCATTTTGTTCAGAGTGGAAAAGAGAGGCAGTAGGAGGAATTTGAGAGAATTCTTGCTTGAAACCTCAAACGGAGGCTGGCTAAGGAAAAGCTAAGATTTTAACATCTTCCCTTTAAACTCAGCCCTGGAGCTGAGTCAGAGAGAGCAGAATAGAAGCTTTAAAATCTTTGGTCCCCTCTTGTTCCCACTTTCTCTTTACCTCAAGTCCCAGTTCATCTCTGGCTGTGGATTGTGATGCTTTTCTGATCACACCTTTCTCTATTTTTTCCCAACTGAAACGCTACTGACTACTGCAACACATGATTTTTGCTTTATTAATAACTTTAATTGTCTAGTATATTTTATATTTATGAAAATTATTTTCCTAAATAAACAGAAAGAATGTCTTTCCAGGCTTCATCCATACAGCATTCTGTACATTGTATGAAAATGTAAATAATATTCATGGTCTATTTATTCCTTCTTACTTGACAATATAAATATATGCATCTTTTTCTCATTTTCAATTTAATTTGGATTTTCTTTCTTGATCATATTTGGCATTTTATTAGTTTTTTTAAAAAATCAACACTTTAGATTTATATATATTTCTGCTTTACAATTTACAAATATTTTCTTTAATTCATTATTTCTATTGTCCTACTTCCCTGAAGATTGCTCACTGTTTCTTTTAAAATTTCTCAAATTGATTGCAAGTATACATATGTTCATTCTTTCTCTTTTAATCATGAAAGATTTTAAAACTATGGCTTTGTCTTTAAGACCAGCTTGGCCCAGTCCCCTTAAGTTTCCTAAAAGTATTCTCACTTTTAGGTTTTAGCTTTAGTTTTCTCCTTTATTTATTTAGTTTTGGTTTTGTCATTTATTGCATTGTGGCCAGAGGAAAAGACTGTGCAAATTCCACTTTAGGTCATTTATTTGAGATTACTTTTCTGTCCTCCATGTGTATTTTCTATCTGTGCATATACTGTACTGTCCATATTCACCAGATTCTTGGCATTCTCTTATTCAATGTTTATGGTGTTGACATTTATGAGTGACCCTGCAGTTACATACTATGTATTATTCTTCAATTTTTCTGAGACCTAAATTTGAGCTTAATGTGTTATAAAATTAGAGGGCAGGGAAAGAGAAATTAGGAAGTAAATAGACCTAGTTGTCCACCAAATATCCTGACTTCAACAGAGGTGGTAGCTTTCCGAGGGCTGTCAGGTTTGTGAAGTTCTTACTCCAGATAGTAAGAACACTCTTGAAATTGTGTGTCTGTAAAATAAATCTTATCAATTTCTTATAATTTTTTAAGTTTATATTTGACTTTTTATTTGCTCTACAATGCTTCAGATATTTCAGACCTCTCTCAACCAAGAGTACTACTGTCGATTTTTCCTTATTTTAAAATTCTTTTTGTTTCATGGATAAGGACCTGTATGATGCATAAATGCACATATACAATGTGTTGTTACTTGACACATTGCTTCCTGATTCACAATTGGTTTTTGAGGATTATGCCCTTTAACAACATAAAATAACTCTTTTATTCTAGATTTTGGAATTTGGCCTTAAATTCTACTTTGTCTGATTTAATACTGCCTCTTGTTTTTATTTTTTTAACCTCATAAATATACTAGTGTGCTTTTCTTGGTAATAATTTGTATTTATTTTCAAAATATAGTTATTTTAAATAATTGATAGTTGGATTTTGTTTTAAAGATTAATCTGAGTGTTCTTTTTTAAATTTTAAATTAAAATGTTTTAAATGAGCGATGCATTCAAACGGCACAAAATCTTAAAGGTACACAGTGGTTGACAGTGAAGAAAGAGCCTTCCTCCTAATACTACCTTCTGGATCCAGTTTTCCCTTGTTAATGCATGGTTATCAATTTCCCTTGTTATCAATTTCTTGTGTATCTTTTCAGAGATAAATTATGACTATATAAGCCAATGTACAGACATACAGTATTTTGCACACACACTATTCTGGGCCTTGTTTTTTTTACTTAAAATAAACCTTATAGATTGTTCCATATCAGTACATAATGAGTTTCTTCATTCTTTTAAATGGCTGCTTAGAATTCTGTTTTGTATGCAGGCACAATTTATTCACCATTCCATGGATGTACCTTAGGTTCTTTTCAATCTTTTGATATCACAACTTTGCAGTGAATAACCTTGTATACACTCCCATATATATGGCTAATATATCTATAAGATCTGAGAACTGGAATTGCAAGATCAGTGGGCACTTATAATTTATTTTTTAAAGAATGTATTTTATTTTTTCCATTCTTGAGTAGGTAATACATCACACATTATAGAACTCAAAGGAAACAGCAAGGTAGGCAGAATAATTGTCCCTCCTCTCCCTCCCCAAAAGATGTCCACATCCTTATCTCAAAAATCTGTGAATGGGCTTCCCTGGTGACGCAGTGGTTAAGAATCCGCAACAAGAGAAGCCACAGCAATGAGAAGCCTGTGCACCGCAACGAAGAGTAGCCCCTGATCGCTGCAACTAGAGAAAGCTGTGCATAGCAACGAAGAACCAAAAAGCAGCCAAAAGTAAATAAGTAAAAATAAATAAATTTATTTAAAAAAAAAACAAAACCTGTGAATATGCAAGTTTACATGGAAAAAGGAACTTTGCAGATGTGACTAAAGTTAAGGAATGGGCCTGATCTAATCACATAAATCCTTAAACTGGGGAGCACTTCTTGGCTAGAGTTAGTGAGAGACTTGGAATGTCAGGGAGATGTGATGTTGCTGTCTTTGAAGATGGAGAAAGGGGGCCACAAGCCAAGGAATACATGTGGCCTTGACAAGCTGGAAAAGGCAAGGAAATGGATTCTCCCCTGGAGCTTGCTGAAAGGTAAGCAGCCCTCCTGACACCTTGCTCTTAACTCAGTGAGACCCTTCTCAGACTTCTGACCTACAATATTGTAGGATAATAAGCCTGTGTTGTTTTAAACCCCTAAATTGGTGGTAAATTTTTAAAGTAGCACAGAAAACTAATAAAGGGGAAAAGAGGAGTACTTCACATGCTCTCTCTCCTAAGTAAACTAGCTTGTTCCTCTCACTAGATGGAACCATCAACTTTTTAACCATTTATGCACCATGTCATGGGTTCTAAGGTGCACATTTTTTCATTTTTTAGGCGTGAAATTGGGGTGCATCTTACAATCAAGCGTTCTTAAAACTGAGTTCTTCTGGAGACGATTTACATTCGCTTCTGCCAGTCACCTGAGGTGCTACCAACCTGTGACGACTCCAAGTTAAATTATCTAGGTTAAAACTCTTCAGTTTTTTGAACCACATGAATGATGTGAACTCAGTTCATAAACCTTGCATGAGTACTGGCTTGTGGTTGAAATTCCAGGAGGAGATTATTTTTCTCTCTCCCACTAGTGTCAAGTTTGAGACAAGCTAGTTTTCCTGCTATTTCTCTGCCTAGTTGGTTTACTTTTCACTTACCTTTTAGCGAGGATGGAGCAATTTGGTGACTCAGCTGTATGTGTGTGTCATCAATTAGATTCTCAGTCTTGGTTGTTTATCCTTCCTCCTTATATGAACTGCAAATTGCGATTGACAGCTCTTAGATTTGATGAAGTGTACAATATTAGAATTTCATTCAAAGGGAAGATTTGTGTGTTCTTCTGTGTTGTAGTCTTTCGGGATCAAAAGGTTTGCCAAGTTGTTGGTTAAAAGAGAGATAGGAGGCATCACTGCAACCATTCACGTTAGGAACACTCTTTATTCTCCACCATTTAATCTCAGATATAGGCCATCACCAGTATGAATCTCAATGACAATGAGGACTATTGCTGTCCACGTGCTTGAGTGTTGGCACATATGAAAAGAGCGGGGGGCTTTGCCATGAAATTGGACTTGTTACCCCCTTCAGAATCATCCAGGGCATTCTCTTCCCGTAGCTTTCTTCCTGTTTTGGATCCATGTTTACCATTGCTCTTGTATTTCTCTTTTGTGCTCAACTTCATTTTGGCAGACCATCCTGACAATGCTTATTGGGAGAGGAAGGTAAGACCTTTCAAAGATAATTTAAGGCTCAACATGTCTTTACTGTATTCTGATCTTCCTCTATTTGACTGATATTTTGAATGAGTATAGGAAACTAGAATGGAAATAAATTTCCTTCTGTATTTTGAAAGTATTTGCTGCATTGTTGTTAGTTCCTGGTGGTGATGGTAGAGTGTAGAAGCCATTTGGATTATTGATCCTTTAAATGAGACGTGCTTTTTTGTTTGCTAGTTGTTTTTTTCTTTTTTCTCTGTAGGCTATTAAGTTCTTGTCTGCATTTTTGTACAGTTTTACAGTGATGTGCTTTGCTTTGGTCTGCTTGCTTGTATTGTGTTAGAGACTAAGTGGAAACGTCCATTTCAAACTCATGTCCTTCGATATTGTGGCATTAAATTATTTTATTAATGATTTTCTCCCTCACATCACTCTGTTTTTCTACATTCCCTTGCTTACTTTGCAACCCCTATTCAGGTGTTGAACCTCATCCCAATTTTCTTGTCTTCCTCTTTTTTTCCCCTAATCTCTGTGTCCTTTTGCTCTACGTTCTGGGATAATTTCCTTAACCTTATATTATTTACTTATTTTTAAATATAAGAAAATTTTAAATTTTATGCTGTTTTGTTTATATATTTTATTTTAAAATATTTTTTCTATGGTGCTTTACATTTTAAGAGCTTGTTTTTGTTCTCTAAACATTTCTTGGAGGTTGTCCACCTTGCTTCATGGATATAATTTAGTATCTTATCTCTTGGCTAACATCAATAATAGTTATTTTTAAAAGAACTATCTTAAAAATATTCCTGCATAGTTTCCATTCCTTCCAAATTTATTTTATTCTTTTTGGTTGGTTTGGTCTCTATCTTACATAGGAAAAGCTCTTCTAAGATGGTAATTCCAGGATCTCTGGTCATGATTATGAACGGGGACGTAAAAAGTAATTGGAAGCGTTGGACACATGCATAAGACTGCCAGCTTCAAACTTCAATGCAGGGTGAACTAGGATGGCTAATGACAGTTTGCATGTCACATAATTCTATATTTTCATTAGATACTCAAGTGTTTATACCTGGAATCCTCCTTTCCAGATACTTTCTATTTTACATTACCAGACATTAAAACTTAGGATTTCTTCACCACCTAAAGACATGGAGTAGGAGAAGGCATCCTGGCCTTTAGGGATCCAACTACTCCTCACCTTTCTTCCAACTTTCATCTTATTTTAACACCATATCCTTCACTCCAATTTTAAAGTTACTCTTTACTTTCACTGTAGTGTGGCAGGCTGATAATGATCCCCAAAGTTATGACCATGTCCTTATGTACTAAATACATAATTTTGCTTCAACTTTCAATTGGCAATAATGTGCCTTCAAGTAATATCTTTATTAAGGGTTGGTGGCTAATATTTTTTTAAGCACTTAAATATTTCCTAATTTTGTTTTCAGTTATGAAATACAATTAATTATTAATAAAAAGCTTAGATTACGATACTTTTCCCTAAAGTCCTCTAAAACATTAGTTTATTGCCTTTGGCATTCCATACAACAGATAAAAAGTATGGTACTCCACCAATATATTTTTTTTACATCTTTACTGGAATATAATTGCTTTACAATGTTGTGTTAATTTCTGCTGTATAACAAAGTGAATCAGCTATATGTATACATATATCCCCATATCCCCTCCCTCTTGCATCTCCCTCCCACCCTCCCTGTCCCACCCCTGTAGGTGGTCACAAAGCACCGAGCTGATCTCCCTTGGTAGTGTATATATGTCCATGCCACTCTCTCACTTTGTCCCAGCTTACACTTCCCCCTCCCCATGTCCTCAAGTCTATCTCTACGTCTGCGTCTTTATTCCTTTCTTGCCCCTAGGTTCTTCAGAACCTTTTTTTTTTTAGATTCCATATATATGTGTTAGCATACAGTATTTGTTCTTCTCTTTCTGACTTCCTTCACTCTGTATGACAGGCTCTAGGTCCATCCACCTCACTACAAATAACTCACTTTCTTTACTTTTTATGGCTGAGTAATATTCCATTATATATATGTGTCACATCTTCTTTATCAATTCATCTGTCGATGGACACTTAGGTTGCTTCCAAGTCCTGGCTATTGTAAATAGAGCTGCAGTGAACATTGTGGTACATGACTCTTTTTGAATTATGGTTTTCTCAGGGTATATGCCCAGTAGTGGCATTGCTGGGTTGTATGGCAGTTCTATTTTTAGTTTTTTAAGGAACGTCCATGCTGTCCTCCATAGTGGCTGTATCAATTTACATTCCCACCAACAGTGCAAGAGGGTTCCCTTTTCTCCACACCCTCTCCAGCATTTATTGTTTGTAGGTTTTTTGATGATGGCCATTCTGACTGGTTTGAGGTGATATCTCACTGCAGTTTTGATTTGCATTTCTCTAATGATTAGTGATGTTGAGCATCCTTTCATGTGTTTGTTGGCAATCTGTATATCTTTGGAGAAATGTCTATTTAGGTCTTTTGCCCATTTTTGCATTGGGTTGTTTGTTTTTTTGATATTGAGCTGCATGAGCTGCTTGTAAATTTTGGAGATTAATCCTTTGTCAGTTGCTTCATTTGCAAATATTCTCTCCCATTCTGAGGGTTGTCTTTTCATCTTGTTTATGGTTTCCTTTGCTGTGCAAAAGCTTTTAAGTTTCAATAGGTCCCATTAGTTTATTTTTGTTTTTATTTCCATTTCACTAGGAGGTGGGTCAAAAAGGATCTTGCTGTGATTTATGTCATAGAGTGTTCTGCCTATGTTTTCCTCTAAGAGTCTTACAGTGTATGACCTTACATTTAAGTCTTTAATCCATTTTGAGTTTACTTTTGTATATGGTGTTAGGAAGTTTTCTAATTTCATCCTTTTACATGTAGCTGTCCAGTTTTCCCAGCACCACTTATTGAAGAGGCTGTCTTTTCTGCATTGTATACTCTTACCTCCTTTATCAAAGGTAAGGTGACCAGATGTATGTGGGTTTATCTCTGGGCTTTCTATCCTGTTCCATTGATCTATATTTCTGTTTTTGTGCCAGTACCATACTGTATTGATTACTGTAGCTTTGTAGTATAGTCTTAAGTCAGGGCGCCTGATTCCTCCAACTAAATTTTTCTTTTTCAAGATTGCTTTGGCTATTCAGGGTCTTTCATGTTTCCACAGAAATTTTGAAATTTTTTGTTCTAGTCCTGTGAAAAATGCTATTGGGACTTTGAGAGGGATTGCACTGAACCTGTAGTTTGCTTTGGGAAGTACAGTCATTTTCACAATGTTGATTCTTCCCATGCAAGAACATGGTATGTCTCTCCATCTGTTTGTATCATCCTTGATTTCTTTCATCAGTGTCTTATAGTTTTCTGCATACAGGTCTTTTGTCTCTTTAGGTAGGTTTCTTCCTAGGTATTTTTATTCTTTTTGTTGCGGTGGTAAATGGGAGTGTTTCCTTAATTTCACTTTCAGATTTTTCATCATTAGTGTATAGGAATGCCAGAGATTTCTGTGCATTAATTTTGTATCCTGCTACTTTACCAAATTCATTGATTAGCTCTAGCAGTTTTCTGGTAGCATCTTTAGTATTCTCTATGTATAGTATCACTTCATTTGCAAACAGTGACAGCTTTACTTTTTCTTTTCTGATTTGGATTCCTTTTATTTCTTTTTCTTCTCTGATTGCTGTGGCTAAAACTTCTAAAACTATGTTGAATAATAGTGGTGAGAGTGGGCATCCTTGTCTTGTTCCTGATTTTAGAGGAAATGGTTTCACCATTGAGAATGATGTTGGCTGTTGGTTTGTTATATATGGCCTTTATTATGTTGACGTTAAGTTCCCTCTACGCCTACTTTCTGGAGAGTTTTTATCATAAATGGGTGTTGAATTTTGTCGAAAGCTTTTTCTGCAGCTATTGAGATTATCATATGTCTTTTATCCTTCAGTTTGTTAATATGGTGTATCACAATGTTTGATTTGAGTATATTGAAGAATCCTTGCATTCCTGGGATGAACCCCACTTGATCATGGTGTATGATCCTTTTAATGTGCTGTTGGATTCTATTTGATAGTATTTTGTGTAGAATTTTTGTGTCTATGTTCATCAGTGATATTGATCTGTAGTTTTCTTTTTTTGTGTGGCATCTTTGTCTGGTTTTGGTATCAGGGTGATGGTGGCCTCGTAGAATGAGTTTGGGAGTGTTCCTCCCTCTGCTATATTTTGGAAGAGTTTGAGAAGGATAGGTGTTAGCTCTTCTCTAAATGTTTGATAGAATTCGCCTGTGAAGCCACCTGGTCCCGGGCTTTTGTTTGTTGGAAGATTTTTAATCACAGTTTGAATCTCAGTGCTTGTGATTGGTCTGTTTATATTTTTTATTTCTTCCTGGTTCAGTCTTGGAAGGTTGTGCTTTTATAAGAATGTGTCCATGTATACACTGATGTGTATAAAATCGATGACTAATAAGAACCTGCAATATAAACAAACAGACAAACAAAACAACTAATACTAAACTTTCATTGGGTTATTTGTATGGAAATATGTTAATATAAATGTTTCAGACATTACATGAAATTTCTAAAAATCTTAAAAAAAAAAAAAAAAGAATGTGTCCATTTCTTCCAGGTTGTCCATTTTATTGGCATATGTTTGCTTGTAGTAATCCCTCATGATTCTTTGTATTTCTGCAGGGTCAGTTGTTACTTCTCCTTTTTCATTTCTAATTCTGTTGATTTGAGCCTTCTCCCCACCTTTTTTTTCTTGATGAGTCTGGCTAGTGGTTTATCCTTTTTTTTTTTCTTGATGAGTCTGGCTAGTGGTTTATCAATTTTGTTTATCTTCTCAAAGAACCAGCTTTTTGTTTTATTGATCTTTCATTTCTTTTTCATTTATTTCTGATCTGATCTTTATGATTTCTTTCCTTCTGCTAACTTTGGGGTATTTTTGTTCTTCTTTCCCTAGCTGCTTTATGTGTAAGGTTAGGTTGTTTATTTGAGATGTTTCTTGTTTCTTGAGGTAGGATTTTATTGCTATAAACTTCCCTCTTAGAACTGCTTTTGCTGCATCCCATAGGTTTTGGGTCGTTGTGTTTTCATTGTCATTTGTTTCTAGGTATTTTTTGATTTCCTCTTTGATTTCTTCAGTGATTTCTTGGTTATTTAGTAGTGTATTGTTTAGCCTCCATGTGTTTGTATTTTTTACAGATTTTTTCCTGTAATTGACATCTAGTCTCATAGTGTTGTGGTCAGAAAAGATACTTGATACGATTTCAATTTTCTTAAATTTACCAAGGCTTGATTTGTGACCCAAGATATGATCTATCCTGGAGAATATTTCATGAGCACTTGAGAAGAAAGTGTATTCTGTTGTTTTTGGATGGAACGTCCTATAAATATCTATTAAGTCCATCTTTTGTAATGCGTCATTTAAAACTTGTGTTTCCTTATTTATTTTCATTTGAGATGATCTGTCCGTTGGTGAACGTGGGGTGTTAAAGTCCCCTACTACGATTGTGTTACTGTCAATTTCCCCTTTTATGGCTGTTAGCATTTGCCTTATGTATTGAGGTGCTTCTATGTTGGGTGCACAAATAGTTACAATTGTTATATCTTCTTCTTGGATTGATCCCTTGATCATTATGTAGTGTCCTTCCTTGTCTCTTGTAACAGTCTTTGTTTTAAGTCTATTTTGTCTGATATGAGAATTGCTACTCCCACTTTCTTTTGATTTCCATTTGCATCTTTTTCCATCCCCTCACTTTCAGTCTGTTTGTGTCCCTAGGTCTGAAGTGGGTCTCTTGTAGAAAGCATATATATGGGTCTTGGTTTTGTATCCATTCAGCCAGTCTATGTCTTTTGGTTGGAGCATTTAATCCTTTTACATTTAAGGTAATTATTGATATGTATGTTCCTATTGCCATTTTCTTAATTGTTTTGGGTTTGTTTCCTGCCTAAAGAAGTTCCTTGTGTTTCCTGCCTAGAGAAGTTCCTGTAGCATTTGTTGTAAAGCTGGTTTGGTGGTGCTATATTCTCTTAGCTTTTGCTTGTCTGTAAAGCTTTTAATTTCTCTGTCAAATCTGAATGAGATCCTTGCTGGGTAGAGTAATCTTTGTTGTAGGTTTTTCCCTTTCATCACTTTAAATATGTCCTGCTACTCCCTTCTGGCTTGCAGAGTTTCTGCTGAAAGATTAGGTGTTATCCTTATGGGAATTCCCTTGTGTGTTATTTGTTGCTTTCCCCTTGATGCTTTTAATATATTTTCTTTGTATTTAACTTTTGATAGTTTGATTAATATGTGTCTTGGCATGTTTCTCCTTGGATTTATCCTGTATGGGACTCTCTGTGCTTGTGGACTTGATTGACTATTTCCTTTCCCATGTTACGGTAGTTTTCGACTGTAATCTCTTCAATTATTTTCTCAGACCCTTTCTTTTTCTCATCTTCTTCTGGGACCCCTAAAATTCAAATGTTGTTGCATTTAATGTTGTCCCAAGAGGTCTCTGAGACTGTTCTCAATTCTTTTCATTCTTTTTTTCTTTATTCTGCTCCATGGTAGTTATTTGCACTGTTTTATCTTCTAGGTCACTTATCCGTTCTTCTGCCTCAGTTATTCTGCTATTGATTCCTTCTAGAGAATTTTTCATTTCATTTATTGTGTTGTTCATCATTGTTTGTTTGCTCTTTAGTTTTTCTACGTCCTTGTTAAATGTTTCTTGTATTTTCTCCATTCTTTTTCCAAGATTTTGGATCTTTACTATCATTACTCTGAATTCTTTTTCAGGCAGACTGCCTATTTCCTTTTCATTAGTTTGGTCTGGTGGCTTTTTACCTTGCTCCTTCATCTGCTGCATATTTCTCTGTCTTCTCATTTTGCTTAACTTACTGTATTTGGGGTCTCCTTTTCGCAGGCTGCAGGTTCATAGTTCCTATCGTTTTTGGTGTCTGCCCCCAGTGTGTAAGGTTGGGTCAGTGGCTTGTGTAGGCTTCCTGGTGGAGGGGACTGGTGCCTGTGTTCTGGTGGTGGGGCTGGATCTTGTCTTTCTGGTGGGCAGGGCCATGGCTGGTGGTGTGTTTTGGGGTGTCTGTGAACTTAGTATGACTTTAGGCAGCCTCTCTACTAATGGTGTGGTTGTGTTCCTGTCTTGCTGTTTGTTTGGCATGGGGCATCCAGCACTGGAGCTTGCTGGCTGTTTGGTGGAGCTGGGTCTTAGCATTGAGACGGAGATCTCTGGGAGACCTCTCGCTGATTTATATTATGTAGGGCTGGGAGGTTTCTGGTGGTCCAATATCCTGACCTCGACTCTCCCACCTCAGAGGCTCAGGCCTGACACCAGGCCAGAGCACCAAGACCCTGTCAGCCACATGCCAGTTGAGTGGTTTATTACTGAGGATATTAAAGCACAGGAACCACAGTCAGATGAAGAGATTTATAGGGTGAGGTCGAGAACAAGAAAAAAAACTCCACCAATTTTTGGTTCTTTATTGATAGCTTATAATTTTATATCGTCCTGGATGCTTGAGAATTTTTTCTTAATCTTCAAAATCTAAACATTTTGGTTTTTACCTCTGTAGTTTGGAAGGACTTTTCAATTTTGTCCTCCATTTCACTGATTCAATTTTTTACAAAACAAATTTAGACTCCAATACTCATTTTATCTGAATATTGTTTTTTCAGCTTTACTGAGATATAATCCACATATGACAGTAGATAAGTTTAAGGTATACAATATGTTGATCTGATACACTTATATGTTTCAGAATGATTACTACCATAGCATTAGCTAACACCTTCATCATGTCACATAATTACCATTCCTTTTTTATGGTGAGAATATTTAAGGTCTACTCTCTTAGCAACTTTCAAGTATACAATACAGTATTATTAGCTATAATCACTATGCTGCACATTAAATCCCCAGAACTTATTCATCTTAGAGCTGAAAGTTTGTACTCTTTGACCAATATCCCTCCCTTTACCTCAACCCTCCCAGCCTTTCTAGTCTCTGTTTCTATGAGTTTGGATTCCACATGTAAGTGATATCCACATGTAATTGATATCATACATTAGTTGTCTTTATCTATTTGACTTATTTCACTTAGTGTAATGCCCATAAGATTCATCCACGTTGTCACAAATGGCAGGATTTCCTTCATTTTTTTAAGGCAGAATGATATTCCATTGTATATATATCACATCTTTATCCATTCGTCTGCTGATGGACACTTTGTTTCCACAGCTTGGCTATAGTGAATAATGTTGCAATAAGCATGGGAGTGCAGATATCTCTTTGAGATTCTATTTTCATTTCCTTTGGGTATATACCCAGAAATAGGATTGGTGTATCATATAATAGTTCTACTTTTAATTTTTTTGAGGAACCTCCATATCATTTTCCATAATAGCTACACCAATTTACTTCCCACCAACAGTGCGCAAGTGTTGCCTTTTCACCACATTGTCATCAATGCTTGTTATCTCTTGCTTTTTGATGATAGCCAGTCTAACAGGTGTGAGGTGATAGCCTATTGTGGTTTTGATTTGCATGTATTTTCCTGATGATTAGTGGTATTGAGCACCTTCTCATGTACCTGTTTGGCCATCTGTATGTCTTCTGTGGAAAAATGTTTTTTCAGTACCTCTGCCCATTTTTAAATTTTTTTTTTTTTGCTATTGAGTTGTATGAATTCTTTACCTATTTTGAGTATTAACCCTTTATCAGATATACGATTTGCAAATATTTTCTCCCATTACATAGGTTGCCTTTTCATCTTGTTGATGGTTTCCTTTGCTGTGCAGAAGATTTTTAGTTCGATGTAGTCCCACTTATTTATTTTTACTTTTATTGCCCTTGCTTTTGGTGTCATAGCCAAGACATTATGGTCAAGACCAATGTCAAGGAGCATACTCTTTATGTTTTATTCTAGGACTTTTATGGTTTCAGGTCTTATGTTCAAGTCTTTCATCCAGTCTGAGTTTCTTTTTGTGATATAAGATACAAGTCCAGTTTCATTATTTTGCATGTGGCTGTCCAGTTTTCCCAACTTGCTGAAGAGACTATTCTTTCCCATTTTTGAATATTGCATTTTTTTGGTTTTTTTGCAGTCTCTTCTCACCTCATTCTCTTTAATGTCTCTTAATTTCTCCTTATTCTCTTCTCATAGTATTTTCATTTCAATCTGTCTTCTCTATAGTTTTATGCATTTGTCACATAGCAGTTATTATATTTTCTTGTTTCCTACTGGGATTGAATAAAATTCTCTAACATTTTTTATTGGTTTGGGTTCCTTCAGTTAGTAATTTTCAGAGTTTTGCTAATCTTTTTATATTTTCTTCTCCTCATCAATTTTTCCATTATCCTCAAGTACATATTTTATTTTTATTCTTTCTCAAATAATATATGGCAGTCTTAATTTGCCATCAAAGAGTATGTATGTCTATTCTTGGTCCTATTCACTTTTCTTTTGGGTGCAGGTTGTGTCGTCTTTTACCATCCATAAGTGGATGATATGCTCCAAGATTAATTACCCATACTTAAACTCTAGAGTTTAACAGTGTTTGTCAAACAGATGGGGACTCCTGAACCCTCCCTGCTGTGCTTTCTAACTCTGGACAAAGTTAGTATGAAAAAAGCATAATCACATCATCAGAACTCTTCCTTTCTCTGTTCCTCTGGATAGCTCTTCAACGGCAAGATCTGCACATCATTGTCAATGTGCCATTGACACACATTGTGTCTAACTTCTTACCCTGTTACTCTTTGGGTTTTCAGTCTCTTATGAAAGAGATATAAAGGAGGAGATAGTCAAGGTGGTATGGGATAGAAGTATTCTATCAATCTCAAAAAGCAAGACGCATCCCTGCATTTTTTGTTTAGTTCAGCTACTGCCTTTCTGATTCAAAGGATTGAGAGTGTGGTAAGGATGAAGGATTTTCTACCTACTTTCAGCCATATATAGGCTAAGTGGGCAGTATTATTATTTTTTCAATCTATTTCTATCAAGCTTATGAGTAGAAATTCTTCTTAGAATCTGGTAACTATTTGATTGCTGGTCCTAGGTTTTCATTAATTCCATTAATTTCGTAGTACACAAAAATAATTTAGTGAGAAGATGGGAGATGTTGTACCAGGACCTGGCAAATAAATTCTATAATAAATAGGTAATTAGGATCCTTATATATGCATAAGTTAATAAAATCGAATACTTTCCCCCTGATTCTATCACCACTTCATGCCTCTAACAGGAGCACATCCCTCATATTAGTGGACACATGGAATGTACTGGTACAGAATTAAAGTGAACCCCAACTAGGAAGCTTATCAACATTTCAGAAATAAATAATGATGTATAGTGTGGTCTCAGATGTTCCCAGCCCCTTTGCTATTGAATCATTGAACTACGGAAAAATAGATTTGAGGCACACCCTTGTTTTATCAGTACATAAACTGAGGTTAAGAGAGTTTAAAAGAAAGATGGAAGGAAGGTGTTTTAGCTAGTTTGATATGGAAGAGACTGGAAGTTAGAGCTCTTCACTGCCTATCTAATATTCCTTTCAAAGTGCCATGGTGTTCTTTGTAAGGTGGGAAGCAGAGGAGGGAAAGCCTTGCTTGAGGTTTCTTTGTAATTGAAGCAGAGACTCTTTACTCATTAACTAACCCAGCATGGGATTCTCTTTTCAAGTGGATGAGTGATGACTAGAAGATGACAGTCCACAGCTTCAGACCTCTTTACTGAAGAAGGGGAACCTAAGGGCTTTAAACTCTTTTCCAGTGGGAACCACTCTAAGACAATTCAGGGATGCCTGGTGCATGTCTAAGAGAAAAGTTATGGGAGCTTAGCTTATGGATCTCCATGTTCAAAAATTAACTCATATTTTTCCCTTTTAGTCTGCCATCCAATCGACATATTCAGACATAAATGACATCATGCTTTGCTCAAAACACCATGAGTCTTCCAGTCTGAACCCCTGCTCCTAAATTCTCAGTTGAGTTTCAATATATTGTTTGTGAAAGAAAGTCAGTTCTAATTTCCCCTGATTTACCTTTGAATAAACTTCAAAATTGCCAAAGCAAACTTAACGATAATTTTACTATAGATCACTCATGGAGATTTGTTAAGAGGTAAGGTCTAAAAATTAGATACAACCAGCTTGATTTGTGCATGTTTGTTTTGTTATCATGACCATCTGCCCATCATGTTCAAGATTTAGAAATAAGAATTGATTCCTCTTTCAGGAGAAGAAAAAATTAAAAAGGATGCAGTTAGATTGTATAATTTAGGGAAAGGGAATAGAATAAGTAATTACCAGAAAATAGAACTGAAAGATAACAGTTTTAGCATTTCTGTTGCTGTTATTTGTTTGTTTGCTTTAACCTGAAGGTCATTTGACTGGATGGAAAGGTTTGCAGATCTGAATGACCGAAAAATAAATTTGGCAAATATAATTTTAAGTGAAGTCATTTAACTCATTCTCTTTTCCTCCACAAGTTATTTTCCAAGGCATCCAATTTCTTAAGGCCTTGCTTATAAAGCCATTCAGTAGTCTATGGATCATAACAGGCCAAATCTTGATTCCATTCCATTCATAGTTTTTAATTAGAAATGTGCATTCTTACATTCATTTTAACAAACCTGTATCCTGATGGAGTACATCATCATACGGGTCATATGCTTTTCTCAGCATATAAATTTGGCTAATATATACCTCCTTCCTGAACAAATTTATAGTCCAGCTAGGGAGACAACAGATGAACAGATATTATGATATGCACAGAACTTTATCTGTTCTGTTACAACTTCAATTGTACATCACAGAAAGTGGCTTAAGTGCAAAATGTCATTTTTGGGGGCTTATGTAAATGAAATGTTCTAAGGTGTGTCTCCTTTTCATGTGGCACAGATGCATTCACATGAGGTCACCATCTTTTGGTCCCACAGAGTAGTCTGGTTTTGCCAGGCTCACATCATCATCACAGGATGTCCGTAGGAAAATAGAGACTCTGCTTTCCCTGTAGCCCAAACAGGAACCAAATATCATCATCTTGAATTGGTCTGATTTGTTTTATGAATGCCTCTGTTAACCTAGCACCTCAGTTGTTGTGCCCAAGCACTGTAATAATACTGTAGTAATACTGATATGTCTTGAATGAGTTGTATGTGTGCTGGGGTATCAAATATCTTCTGCCTTACAGTGTAGTCAGGCAGGACCTGGGCAGCCAGAGACCCAGGTTAGTCATCTCTGGCCATGAGTAGCTTCATTTTTTTATCTCATTGTGGCATGCTATTATTATTTTTTTTTATGAACCACACTGTGGACAAAGATTGGGAAGCGATGACTTGAGTTTTTATCACTACAGAGATAACGGCGCTTTGCTCAGCCCATCCTGAAACTGGATGATGTCAATTTTATGTGAATTTTGTGGGTGGAGAGTGGGGAAAAGGGTATGATTCCTCTAGGACACATCTGACAGGTTGTGAGAAGAAATAGGGAGCGTAAAACAACAAATGGCCACTTAATGCAGTGGTAGAGATCTGATTCTATGTTTCACTGTCAGGAAATTGGAGCTTTTCTTGTGCTCTAGAAATAAAATACCACACAGCTTAAGTCTGAAGTGTTTCTCAATGCATATGTTGGCAAAATATTTGTAAGACTGCTGTCTTTTTAACATTACAGTAATTAGATCTTAGGACAGTCTTCAAGAAAATATGAGTTATTAACTTGCAAAAAAATCACCAATTTGCGTTAAAAAAAATAAGGGGAAGATAAAGAGCAAGAGAGTTGGATGTGGAATTTTTCAATGAAAGGTCAGCCCTGTGTGCAGGCCTCTGCTCCGTGGGCATGACGAATACCTCATGATTTCTGCATTGCCCTCATTTACAGGCCTGGGGCATGCTTTTAACTACCTGGGGGACTGCTGAGAAATTGGTTCCTTAGGGTTATTGCAAATAAGAAGATCTGATTAGTCACTTATCCCTTTGTCTGGAAGAGGCCATTAAATTTGATGAAGGAAGCTGTCAATGCATTAAAAGGTAGGACTGAGTGAAAGGTGAGAACAAATGCTGACAAGTATGGTAAACATAGGACACACCTGACAAGGCACAGGACAAGCTGAGCAAATGGCTCATAAAGCTGATTTAGCAGGACAGTAAAATACTTCCTTTCAAGTGATTTGACTTTTTATTAAGCATTTGTATGGAGACAGGGTCTACTAAGGAAGGTGGATGACACGTTTTGACCAGATTTTGCAGACATCAGTCTTGTATAATCATTCTTTATTGCAGCACTAAATCTATTAAATTCTTATAGTCTTTTTCCCTTTACATAAATATTTTTTCCTACTAAAATCAGATATTCACTCCTCTCAACCCCAATAATTGTTTCTGACAGGTTCTCTTCTATATCTCTATTAAAAGTCATGCAGAATTGAGTTTCTGTTGTAGTGAAGGCTGGCATAAGGTAATGATTTAGAAACCACGATGAAGAGACGGTGGCCTGAGAAAGACCAAACAACTTCCCCCTCTACTAAGAAATTTTATAGCTACTGCTTTATAACTCCTCTTGTTGTAGATGATTTCATCCCATAACCACTCTAGGAATAGTCCTTATTAACACAAAGGCCTCAAAAGGGTTAGAGATTTATTTTGTTTTTAAATAAGCGCCCAGACATTTAGATGTTTATTCAAAGTTTATCTGAACTTCATTGGTCTGGAACATGCTTAAATTTGTGAATATTTAGTAGCTTCTTGTAAGATTTGTAGCTTCGGATTGCGTTGGAAGACACTGAAACCAAGCTTCTTGGTAACTTTTCACAGTAGTCTGATACTTTCTCATCGTACCGTCTAATGAGACATCTACATGTCCATTGTTTTTTTAAGGCTGTGTTCAAATGTTGAGTTATTCCTTGTGGCTTGGCCATCATTGTAACTGGGCAAGGGCTGCTCTCTAATTTATACCCTTTTATTAGTAATGTAATGCTAGCTGCTGAAACAAATAAAGCCCAGATTCTTTGTGGCTTAACATAATAGAAATTTATTTCTCACTCATATCAGGTCTAAGTGGCTGCAGGGGATCTATTCCCTGCAGCACGTAGGGACCAGGCTTAGGAAACAGTTGGTGTCCACGGTCACTCTCAGCCTCAAATCCAGCCTGCAGGCAGGAGAAGAGAGAGACTGCAGAATCTCATGGCAGATTTTTTTTTTTTTTTTGAATATTGCTTTGGCCACTTTCTACTTGCTGGAACTGAGTCTCAGGGCCTTACCCAAAGTAAAAGGTGTTGGAAAATGTAGCTTCTTACTGGACAGGGGCTTCTCAGACACAACTGCACACAAGACAAGAAAAAGTACAGATATTTGGTGGGCAGGTAGCAGTCTTTCCACAACTTCTGCAGGGCACAACTCTGGAGCTATGGATGCTTATGATGTATGTGTCTGAATGACAAACTGCTCTGGAAATAAATCTTCCCCACCTTCAGTTTAGAGAGCCAGAAAATGTACCCCCCCAAATTCTTTTTATTCCCCAAATGTAGGTACAGTGAAAAGAAAATCTTCAAATTCCCAATTGCCTAATGGTCTTAGGATTCTATACAGCCTCTGAAAACACTCCATCTTTCGTACTGACCAACCTATATGGCGATGACCACAGCCTCTGAAAACATTCCATCTTTCATACTGACCAACCTATATGGCGATGAACACAGTCTCTGAAAACATTCCATCTTTCGTACTGACCAACCTATATGGCGATGACCACAGCCTCTGAAAACATTCCATCTTTCGTACTGACCAATCTATATGGCGATGACCACAGTCTCTGAAAACATTCCATCTTTCGTACTGACCAACCTATATGGCGATGACCAGGCCCAGTCCACGAGACGGTTCACCCACCGCTTGGGGGTGCTTTGGGGTTTTTCAGTGGCCCGAAGGTCTCCCTGAATTCTTGCTCTTGGCTGGCACGTGCTGAAGATCTATGTTAAAGAAATTACTTTTGGCAAACAAAACTAACATCGTAAGTTTTAAAATTGAAAACGTTCCTGAGCCATGGAATGAGATTTGTGTTTCTTCTGTGTGTGTGTAAGCCACATGACTATTTTCTAAGCTCACTAGGTAATAAGACTAATATTATTAATAGTAGTAGTATGACCATTTACCCAGGCCCTGCTCAAAGTGCATTAAGGTATTAAATAATTTAATCCTCACTACCAAGCTGTGAGATACCAATATTATCTCCATCTTACAGATGAAAGAATAGAGGTGTAGAGATATGCCCAGCGTCAGATCTCCAGGGAAGTGGGAGAGCCCCCATTCTGACCCCAGGAGTCCGGCTCCAGAGTCCCAGCTACTAACCTCCACACCGGGCTTCTTTTCCCGTGCTTCCTTTATAAGCTGGTTAGATCAAACTCATTGTTATGGTGAACATTCGTTTTCTATTTTATGTGAAAAAAATAAGTGTGCTGAGCTGGGCCCCATGATTAATAGAAGGCACCAATATTTTACTCTGGGGCCATAATTATGGTTTAAAGGATTTGGTGGGAACCTGGAACTGGAAGTTGTTCATCAGACATTTGGCTGGAGATAGGCAAGATGATGTCAATATACTGTCGGGAAAGGTCAGCTAAAATATATGTGCATATACAATATAAACAAAACAATCATTGGCAGGATGCTATAATTCCCTAAAGTTAAGGTAAGGCTGAGAGTGCATGATTCTCATCCCCACGGCACCAGCCCTTTACATCAGTTGGATCACAGCCTACTTACCCCCTCTCTGTCCCTTTACCCATACCTTACCATGGAATATCTTTCTTTCTTTTTCTCTCCCTGCTTTCCAGTCTAGCCCCTTCACAAAGTACTCTGGTGCATTTAGGTGTCTCTTTCTGTTGAATGCCTCTATGATTTATTTAGAAACTATTATTCAGATGTTATTGTCTAAAAAATATAAATGTTCACGTTATTTCTCTCAATCTTGATTCTAAATGCACTGAGGGTTGCGAATACATCTTTTATTTCCTTTTTAATCTTCCTACTTCACTTAGTGGGATACTTCATTCCTAAGTTAATGAAAACCATGATTAAATCTATTTACAGAGATCCATGTAGCGTGAAAAACCTTACCTGGGTTTGAGCCCTATAAAGATGTTAGTTTACCTGTCAGTTCTTTCTAAAATTCTTCCTGGATTATAGTTTCCCTTGATTCAGTATTATCAGTGCCTTTCTCAGATGCCTGAACCAAGAAAAGCACACAACTCAGACCAAAAAGTTTTCTAAGTCAAATTGCTTCACCATTGTTTACTCTGTTGACTGGAAAATGTTCTGATTCAACCATGAGGGCATCTCTAATTGTCACAGCTGTTAGAAGCAGAATAAATGAATAAGATCAAGATGCTTGGAACCTTTGCAGGATCTTGGAGAGGACAGGGCACAGCAGAGCAGTGCCTGAGTGACCACATGTGTGCTGGGAGGTCTTGGGCGCTCCCTGCCACACGGAAAGTGGTGTGACTGAGTAATCACTGCCAGCTTTGTCCCCACTTCTCCAAACTTGGGATGAGATTCAAACACTTGTTTAAAATTATAGTACATTGTCCTATTTAAATTTATTTTTTATACTTACATTTCAGAATGCTATTTGACATGGAAAATAACTGTATATGTGTATATATATATATAATTTATATATATAGTTTTTAGTCAAGCAAACGAACAATAAAAAAAGGTGCAACACCCTGGAAAACATCTGTGAGTGTGTTTTTCCTGCTGGGTGGTTATAGGACGCAAAGCCAGTGTACTTATTACAGCGATTATCTAGAGAATGTTCTGGAAATACTTTACTGATGGAGTCAATTACTCATCTACTAATCTAGGACTCATCAGATAACAATTATTCTGGGAAACCTGGGACACTATTTGGGGGATTTGTTACTTGACACATTTACAACATCATTGGTTATACACATCCTGAACCACTTTCTTCAGCTCTTTGATAGCATGGGATTCTGAAACAGGACTCTCATTGATATATGTCACAATTCCTTAAGAAAAGTTCATCTTCTTCCACAAGTTTTATTTTGTATTTGGAAGTTAAAGAAGTATAAAAAATGTCAATATTGTTTATTTTTAGAAATTATTTCTGGGAATGTTTTTGCATGTATATTTCCAAAATTATCTGCAACTCTATAAATCAGAAAGTTAAGTCAAGAGTTATTTGGGCAACAAAAATTCAATTTGCTTAAAACTCTAAGGTCATTTTTTTTTTCCCCCAAAGGGTGGGCTTTTCCCACACATTCATTCATTCATTCACTTGATAAAACAAATATTTATCAAGTTCCTACCATGTGCTAGCAACTGTTCTAGTTACATGGGGTACATCACTGGAAAAGCAAAGCCCTCAGTCCTTATTGGGTTGATCTGGTAGCAAGGAGAGATTGGTGATAAACGACAAGCATTATCAATTGTAAATTGTAAATTGTGGAGTCTGTTAGAGGGTGATATGTGCTATGGAAAAAAATGAGTGGAGCAGGTAAGAGGAATCAAGAGTGAATTGCTGGGCGAGCAGTGTTACAATTTTAATAGGGAAGAGTGCTCTAAGCAGAGGTTTTATGCAGGAGCTTGCCTGGCAAGTTCAAAGGGCAGCAAGAAGTTCTTTGTGGCTGGGCCAAGTGAGGAGAGAGAAATATTGGAGAGGTAACAGGGAGGGTTGTGAGGGAGAGGGCAGCTCAGGAAGGGCCTTGTCAAGCACTGTGAAGACCTGCTTTGGTTCTAAGTGAAATGGGCAGCCAAGGCAGTTCTCGTATTAGCTTCACACGGCCGCCTGGTGCAGGTGTATGAAGTATCACTTAATCTTATGGATGAAGAAATGAGATGCTGAAAGTTGAGGTAACATGTAAAATAATCTGCTCTCAATAATTTGATTTCTTATAGAAAATAAAGGAAAACATTTGCAGAAGGCCACTTTCGGACAGACATTATTCTTTGAGCCTGGTTCTTTTCCAATTTTCATTTCCTTTTAATTCTTACAAATAATCATATAAAATAGATATATTTCCTGTTCAATAAGTGAAAAAAATGGAGGTTTAGAAGGTGTGTAAGTTTTAGAAAGTTCACACAGCTAGTGAACATAGATTCAAGGTTAAGACTCTGAATCCTACACAAAATGTTTTGTAAAGTTACATTAAAATGGTTTAAAAATGTTGACTAAGAATTATTTCAAACACAGAAAATAAGACAAAATATAAAAGCATCCACAGACACTTCCAAGATTCAAAAGATATTAACCTTTTCCCATGTTTACTATAGGTCACATTATTTTTTGAATTTAGAAAATAAAACAGAATTTTTTCCCATTTGATGGTGGTAAAATGCTATGTTGTTATTATATTAATTGGAATTTCTTTGATTATTAGTAAAGTTAAAAATGTTTAGGTGTTTTTATTAACCACTCAGTTTACCTAATATTTTGTGAATCACCAGTTTATATTCTTAGCCTATATTTCTATTTATTAGTTTTTCCTTATCCACTTGAAGAGCTCTTTATATTCAATATACTGTATTCTAGTTACTATTCATTCATCTGTTCTAGTCCTTGCAAATATTTTCATGCAGTCTACGGCTGACTTTTTCACCAGTTATTATAAAATGTACATGTATGCTTAAGTCATTCTCCTGATCACAAAGGCAATATTTCAATTTTTCCTCATTAGAATATATTACTTTTAGGTGTCTGCTAAATAGCATTTATTATACTAAGAAAGTTTCTAAAAGTGGATGTTACATATTATCAAACGTATTTTTTACTTTTATGGAGGTGCTTAATACATTGATATGGTGAATTATACTAATTGATTTTCTAATGTTCCAACAATTTAGCATTCCTGGGATAAACCCAAGTTGCTAATTATTGTTTTAATACATTTTTCTATTACTTTTTTTACTTTGTTTTTTTAGTATTGTGCATCAGTGTTCCTGAATGAGATGGCTAGTAATTTTCTCCTAACTTCCTTTTCAGATTTCTTATCATAAAATAATTTGGGGGGCATTCCTTCCGTTCTTGTTCTCTGGAAGTATCTCTGTAATACTGGAATTAGTTGATCCTTCTTTGTTTGGTGAAACTTGCTGTTGAATCCAGCTGGACCTGGAGTTTTATTTATGGGGAGGTTTGTGACTATTATTTAATTTTTTTAAATGGACATTCTGGTTTTCCATTTCTTCATGACTCCATTTTGGTAAGTTATATTTTTTTAGGGATTAGTTTACTTTGTTGAAATATTCCACATTTTGGGGCATGAATTTGTTCATAATATCATCTCATCTCTTTAATGTGCATATCAATAATAATAATGTTCACTTTTATATTATTGATATTGATTGTTTTGTGCCTTCTATGTTTTACTTGATTAATCTTGTCAGAAGTTTGTTAATTTTTTAAAAACCAACTTTTAGCTTTATTGATCCTCTCTAGAGCATGCTTATTTTTTATTTCATTAACTTTTGCTTTTTACTTCTTTATTATCCTTTATTTATATTTATTTATTTATATTTGTTATATTAGCCTTTTCCTACTTCATTGAGAAGATAATTAATTCATTAATTTTCATTCTCCTGTGGTTTTTTTTTTTTTAACGTATGGTAAACTATTGATTTGTCTTTAAGTCCTGCTTTGGGTGCAGTCCTAAGGTTGACTTGTATTTCTGTTCAAAATTTTTCTAACTTTAATATGAGCTTTAGGATGAGTTAAAAAGGAAATGTGTTTCCTAATTTCCAACATTAGGGATATTTCTAGGTTTTTTTGGTTTTTCATTGATGTTTAATTTCTAGTCATAGAAAATGGCTTGTGTGATTTAAATTCTTTGAAATTTGTTGAACATACCTTTTAGCCCAGGATACGGTCAGTTTTTATAAATGTGCACATTGCATTCTAAGGTTGTTGAATGGAATGGTCTATAAAAATCTACTAGATCAAAATTTTTTGAGATCGAAATTTTAAATTGAGCTATTCAAGTTTTCTATGTCCTTATTTTTTTCCTTTTTATTATATCCTTATAAAGAAAATTGTGTTAAATCTCTGACTCTGATTTTTGATTTGTATTTTTATTCTTCTAGTTTTATCAATTTGTTTTTATTACATACAGTAAAGTTTAAATTTTTATAACCTTTTGGTGACCTGTAATAGACATATTTTCTCATTGTGAAGTGACCCTTTTGAAATACAATAATTTTTTTTGCTGTAACATCTTTTTTTCCTGATATTGCTAGAAAGTCTCATTTTTGAGGGGGATTAATATTTATGAGGTATATCTCTTTCCAACTTTTAAATTTTTATTCTTTCTTCATTCCTATTTTTAGTATGCATCTTTAATAAAGAGTGTTTATTTGATTTTTGCATTTTTAATCTATTTTATCTTTGCCCTTTAATTATGGCTCATTCATATTTAATATTACTGATATTAAATTTTACTATCTTTTTTTGTGCTATTTGTACAACCTATTTTATATCACTTTTTCTTATTTTCTTTGCTTTCTTTTGTGATTGTGTTATATCTTGTTGCTGCATTTTTTCTATCCTCTAGTTGGAATTTATAACTTTTTATTCTTTAGCGGCTACTCTACAAAATATATAGCATTTCATTTAACAAATACAAAATTATTGAATACATTTTTTTCTGAGGGAGAGTTGGGATTAAAAATCAGATAGCCTCCAGAGTCTATTCTTCTACCACCTATTTCCATTTACATGGCAGATTGAGAAGTAAGTTCACATCATACAGCTGAAGTTGAACTCTGCTTTTCTGGTACCCTAGGTCAGGTACATTCCTCATTAAACTAGAACTTACCCCAGAAACCTCACAAAATCGTGAGACTAAAATCCATAACTTTGGGTATCAAGAGGTTCAAAATATCTTATTTGATTCGTTATAGAATTACTTCAGAATCCCATATGTTGTTTTGTTTGAGTAAAATCTGAAATATATTAAAAAAATACCTGCTGCTGTGTTGCCTATTTGCTTTACTCTTTTTAAAAGTCCTATTGAGAAGTGCTGCAGAAATTTTGTCCTGACATGCGGGGGCTCAACTATTTCCTGTCACACTCAGCTTGGGGGACATAGCCTCTGGGTTATACTGTTTTGAAATTGTCCTGCTGAAGTGCATGTTTTGATTTTCGGATTTTCCAGATGCTTCATAAGCATGTCCCATGTGTTAAAATTTGTGGAAATTCAGCCTGTTTCTGAATGTAAGGCATCTAAGTAGTTCACAAATTTAGGGCAGTTAGTCTACTAGCTGTGATGAGAGGATTGCTATTTAATTTTATTTCATTCTATTGTTTACATATTATATGTTTATTCTATGCTTTATTTTTCATTTTGTCTGCATTTTTAAAAGTCTCTACATTTAACATTTAAAGCAATTTGATTTTTACATATAATTATATCCTCTGGCTACTTAAATTGAAGACACATTATAAATATAAAGCAAATTAAGATGAATAAATGCACAGTGCATTCACTTCTGACAGGAGCTTATCCCTATGCTAAGATTTTCTGTTTAAGTCTCAGAATTACAGCATCACATAATGTTAAAAGCTGGAAAGAAATTTAGATACCATGTCCACAGACTTTTTCACTTAACTGATGAGGAAACTGAGACCAAGAATGTTTAACAGATGGGTAATAGCTGAATTAGTCCTAGAACCCAAATTTCCTCATTCCGGATATCAATCCCAGAAACACATGTCATACGTCTTAAACATAATGGTTTCAAGCATTAATGAAGTGTGATTCTAAAATATCATGATGTTCATATAAATCTAAAATTTTAGTCTTTGCTTAGCTATTCAAAAGGTAATCTTGTTGTCTTAAAGTTTCTTACTGGGGCTAAAGCACTTGCTGGTCACTTTGAGAGGCACCAGGGATTTAATGGTGAGAAAAACAGATGTGATCTCAACCTTCAAAAAGTAACGAATTATAGAAATAAATGTGAAATTGCAACTGATGCAAATATTCACCCTCTCTCCCTAACTCATTCCAGTTACCTCTTACAGATCTTTCAAACCTCAGCCTGAATTTCCTTTCTTGAGAGAACCTTTCAGACTAGGCTAAGTCTCTAGCCACCCACCCTCCTGTTACTGTACCTGTTTTTGCTCACTCTTCGGGAGGCCACATATATTTGAAGTGTGTGAACTAGACCATGGAGGACATTATAGGCCATAGTAAGGACTTGGGTTTTTATTGTTACATAATTGAAAGCTTTTCAAAGGCTTTAATAATATCTATGTGTTAAAAAAAAAAATGCTTGGCTGTGTTCTTGTAAGGCAGCAAGCCCGGTTAAAGGGAATCTAGCTAGAAAGCTGCCACAGGAGTTCCATGGGAGATGATGGTAGTTTATTCTGAGGAATCTCCGTGAAGAAAGAAATGGATGAATTTGAGAGATATTCAAGTATTACATAGAAAGAACATGGGTAGAGAAATATTGTGTGTGTGGTAAATAGCAAAATAGTGACAATATTTGTACGTCTTCCCAATAAGAAGTGAAGCCGTTCTTTCTTCACTCTATTGAATGTGGACTGGCCTTGTGACCAGCTTTGGTCAATGGGACACCAGCAAACAGAGGCTTAAAAAGCATTTGAATATTGGGGAATCTCTCTCAGTGAGCTTAAAACTGTACCACGTGGACAATCAGGCTGACCTGCTGGAGGATGAGAAACCATGTAGCAAGAGGGTCCAGTTGATCCAGCTGTGCCAGCCAAGACCCTTGAAGGAGCTTAGCTGAGAACAGGCAACCTGGATCATACCAGAAGGATGCCAGGCTGAACACAACCCAAACTACTGGCTGAATGATTTATGAGCTAAAAAAAATGGTTGTTGCCTGAATAAACTGAGTGGTAGGGTTGTTTGTGACATGTCAAATGCTAACTGGTCCTGTGTAAGAGAGAAGTCTATGAAATGAATGGTATTGATATTTTAAAAGAGATGTATATTATATGAGGATTCCTAAAGTATAAGCTCTATCTCCTCTCATCCTTGTTTGAGTAGTTCAAATTTAACAGACCCATCTAGTTAACAGCTCATCTTATATAAATCAATTCCATTAGCCTAACAAGTTTTTCTTCAAAGGTTTATCTTCTAATTCATCTTTTATTTGTTGCAATTTTTTCCCCTGAATACAGGATTTTTTTTTTGTATTCTTAGTTGGCGGTTAGAGACCATTAAAAAAATCAGATGTAAATATCAATGATTGGAAATATGGAAACTGCTTTCAAATGGAAATAATATATATGTCTAATTAGCAAGGGGTTTTATTATTGAAAAGCTTGGATGTGGGAATCCTTGATACATATTGTTGCTAATTAAAAACATCTAGAGAGAGAAGATGGCGGAAGAGTAAGACGCGGAGATCACATTCCTTCCCACAGATACAGTAGAAATACACCTACACGTGGAACTGCTCCTACAGAACACCCACTGAACGCTGGCAGAAAACGTCCAACCTCCAAAAAGGCAAGAAACTCCCCCCGTACTTGGGTAGGGCAAAAGAAAAAAGAAATAACAGAGACAAAAGAATAGGGACGGCACCTGCACCAGTGGGAGGGAGCCGTGAAGGAGGAAAGGTTTCCAGGCACTAGGAGCCCCTTCGCGGGCGGAGACTGCGGGGGGCGGAGGGGGGAAGCTTCAGAGCCACGGAGGAGAGCGCAGCCACAGAGGTGCGGAGGGCAAAGCGGAGAGGTTCCCGCACAGAGGCTCGGCGCCGAGCAGCACTCACCAGCCCGAGAGGCTTGTCTGCTTAGCCGCCGGGGCGGGCGGGGCTGGGAGCTGAGGCTCGGCTTCAGTCGGATCGCAGGGAGAGGACTGGGGCTGGCAGCGTGAACACAGCCTGAAGGGGTTGGCGCACCACAGCTAGCCGGGAGGGAGTCCGGGGAAAAAGTCTGCAGCTGCCGAAGAGGCAAGAGACTTTTTCTTGCCTCTTTGTTTCGCGGCGGGCAAGGAGAGGGGATTCAGAGCGCCGCCTAAACGAACTCCAGAGAAGGGCGCGAGCCGCGGCTATCAGCGCGGATCCCACAGCAACAGGGGCGCAGAGGGAAAATCGGAGAGACTCCCGCACAGAGGCTCGGCGCCGAGCGGCGCTCACCAGCCCGAGAGGCTTGTCTGCTCCCCCGCCGGGGCGGGCAGGGCTGGGAGCTGAGGCTCGGGCTGCGGTCGGATCGCAGGGAGAGGACTGGGGCTGGCGGTGTGAACACAGCCTGAAGGGGTTGGCGCACCACAGCTAGCCGGGAGGGAGACCGGGAAAAGGTCTGCAGCTGCCGAAGAGGCAAGAGACTTTTTCTTGCCTCTTTGTTTCGCTGCGCGCAAGGAGAGGGGATTCAGAGCGCCGCCTAAACGAACTCCAGAGAAGGGCGCAAGCCACGGCGATCAGCGCGGACCCCAGAGACGGGCGTGAGACGCTGGGGCTGCTGCTGCCGCCTCCAAAAAGCCTGTGTGTGAGCACAGGTCACTCTCCACACCTCCCCTCCCGGGAGCCTGTGCAGCCCGCCACTGCCAGGGTCCCGGGATCCGGGGACAACATCCCCGGGAGAACGCACTGCGCGCCTCGAGCTGGTGCAACGTCACGCCGGCCTCGGCCGCCGCAGGCTCGCCCCGCCTCCTCCGTACCGCTCCCTCCCCGCGGCCTGGGTGAGCCAGAGCCCCCGAAGCAGCTGCTCCTTTAACCCCGTCCTGTCTGGGCGGGGAACAGACGCCCTCAGGCGACCTACACGCAGAGGCGGGTCCAAATCCAAAGCTGAACCCCGGGAGCTGTGCGAACAGGGAAGAGAAGGGGAAATCTCTCCCAGCAGCCTCAGAAGCAGCGGATTAAAGCTCCACAAACAACTTGATGTGCCTGCATCTGCTGAATACCTGAACAGACAACGAATCATCCCAAATTCAGGAGGGGGACTCTGGGAGCAGGAGATATTAATTTTTCCCCTTTTCCTTTTTTTTGTGAGTGTATATGTATATGCTTCTGGGTGAGATTTTGTCTGTATAGCTTTGCTTTACAATAGCTTTATTTTACTTCACTATATTATAGCCTCTTTCTTTCTTTCTTTCTATTTTTTCTCCCTTTTACTCTGAGCCGTGTGGACGAAAGGCTCTTGGTGCTCCAGCCAGGCATCAGGGCCGTGCCTCTGAGGTGGGAGAGCCAACTTCAGAACACTGGTCCACAAGAGACCTCCCAGCTCCACGTAATACCAAACGGCAAAAATCTCCCAGAGATCTCCATCTCAACATCAAGACCCAGCTTCACTCAACGACCAGCAAGCTACAGTGCTGGACATCCTATGCCAAACAACTAGCTAGACAGGAACACAACCCCATCCATTGGCAGAGAGGCTGCCTAAAATCATAATAAGGCCACAGACACCCCAAAATACACCACCAGACGTGGACGTGCCCACCAGAAAGACAAGATCTAGCCTCATCCACCAGAACTCAGGCACTAGTTCCCTCCACCAGGAAGCCTACACAACCCACTGAACCAACCTTAGCCGCTGGGGACAGATACCAAAAACAACGGGAACTACGAACCTGCAGCCTGTGAAAAGGAGACCCCAAACACAGTAAGATAGGCAAAATGAGACGACAGAAAAACACACAGCAGATGAAGGAGCAGGCTCAAAACACACTGGACTTAACAAATGAAGAGGAAATAGGTAGTCTACCTGAAAAAGAATTCAGAATAATGATAGTAAGGATGATCCAAAATCTTGGAAATAGAATAGACAAAATGCAAGAAACATTTAACAAGGATGTAGAAGAACTAAAGAGGAACCAAGCAATGATGAAAAACACAATAAATGAAATTAAAAATACTCTAGATGGGATCAATAGTAGAATAACTGAGGCAGAAGAAAGGATAAGTGACCTGGAAGATAAAATGGTGGAAATAACTACTACAGAGCAGGATAAAGAAAAAAGAATGAAAAGAACTGAGGACAGTCTCAGGGACCTCTGGGACAACATTAAACGTGCCAACATTCGAATTATAGGGGTACCAGAAGAAGAAGAGAAAAAGAAAGGGACTGAGAAAATGTTTGAAGAGATTATAGTTGAAAACTTCCCTAATATGGGAAAGGAAATAGTTAATCAAGTCCTGGAAGCACAGAGAGTCCCATACAGGATAAACCCAAGGAGGAACACGCCAAGACACATATTAATCAAACTGTCAAAAATTAAATATAAGGAAAACATATTAAAGGCAGCAAGGGAAAAAAAACAAATAACACACAAGGGAATCCCCATAAGGTTAACATCTGATCTATCAGCAGAAACTCTGCAAGCCAGAAGGGAGTGGCAGGATATACTTAAAGTCATGAAGGAGAAAAACCTACAACCAAGATTACTCTACCCAGCAAGGATCTCATTCAGATTCGATGGAGAAATTAAAACCTTTACAGACAAGCAAAAGCTGAGAGAGTTCAGCACCACCAAACCAGCTTTACAACAAATGCTAAAGGAAATTCTCTAGGCAAGAAACACAAGAGAAGGAAAACACCTACAATAACAAACCCAATACATTTAAGAAAATGGGAATAGGAACATACATATCGATAATTACCTTGAATGTAAATGGATTAAATGCTCCCACCAAAAGACACAGGCTGGCTGAATGGATACAAAAACAAGACCCATACATATGCTGTCTACAAGAGACCCACTTCAGACCTAGGGACACATACAGACTGAAAGTGAGGGGATGGAAAAAGATATTCCATGCAAATGGAAATCAAAAGAAAGCTGGAGTAGCAATTCTCATATCAGACAAAATAGACTTTAAAATAAAGACTATTACAAGAGACAAAGAAGGACACTATATAATGATCAGGGGATCGATCCAAGAGGAAGGTATAACAATTGTAAATATTTATGCACCCAACATAGGAGCACCTCAATACATAAGGCAAATACTAACAGCCATGAAAGGGGAAATTGACAGCAACACAATCATAGTAGGGGACTTTAACACCCCACTTTCACCAATGGACAGATCATCCAAAATGAAAATAAATAAGGAAACACAAGCTTTAAATGATACATTAAACAATATGGACTTAATTGATATTTATAGGACATTCCACCCAAAAACAACAGAATACACATTTTTCTCAAGTGCTCATGGAACATTCTCCAGGATAGATCATATCTTGGGTCACAAATCAAGCCTTGGTAAATTTAAGAAAATTGAAATCGTATCAAGTATCTTTTCCGACCACAATGCTATGAGACTAGATATCAATTACAGGAAAAGATCTGTAAAAAATACAAACACATGGAGGCTACACAATACATTACTTAATAACGAAGTGATTACTGAAGAAATCAAAGGGGAAATCAAAAAATACCTAGAAACAAATGACAATGGAGACACGACGACCCAAAACCTATGGGACACAGCAAAAGCAGTGCTAAGAGGGAAGTTTATAGCAATACAAGCCTACCTCAAGAAACAGGAAACATCTCGAATAAACAACCTAACCTTGCACCTAAAGCAATTAGAGAAAGAAGAACAAAAAAAACCCAAAGCCAGCAGAAGGAAAGAAATTATAAAGATCAGGTCAGAAATAAATGAAAAAGAAATGAAGGAAACAATAGCAAAAATCAATGAAACTAAAAGCTGGTTCTTTGAGAAGATAAACAAAATTGATAAACCATTAGCCAGACTCATCAAGAGAAAAAGGGAGAAGACTCAGATCAATAGAATTAGAAATGAAAAAGGAGAAGTAACCACTGACACTGCAGAAATACAAAAGATCATGAGAGATTACTACAAGCAACTATATGCCAATAAAATGGACAACCTGGAAGAAATGGACAGATTCTTAGAAATGCACAACCTGCCGAGACTGAACCAGGAAGAAATAGAAAATATGAACAGACCAATCACAAGCACTGAAATTGAAACTGTGATTAAAAACCTTCCAACAAACAAAAGCCCAGGACCAGATGGCTTCACGGGCGAATTCTATCAAACATTTAGAGAAGAGCTAACACCTATCCTTCTCAAACTCTTCCAAAATATTGCAGAGGGAGGAACACTCCCAAACTCATTCTACGAGGCCACCATCACCCTGATACCAAAACCAGACAAAGATGTCACAAAGAAAGAAAACTACAGGCCAATATCACTGATGAACATAGATGCAAAAATCCTCAACAAAATACTAGCAAACAGAATCCAACAGCACATTAAAAGGATCATACACCATGATCAAGTGGGGTTTATCCCAGGAATGCAAGGATTCTTCAATATACGCAAATCAATCAATGTGATACACCATATTAACAAATTGAAGGAGAAAAACCATATGATCATCTCAATAGATGCAGAGAAAGCTTTTGACAAAATTCAACACCCATTTATGATAAAAGCCCTGCAGAAAGTAGGCATAGAGGGAACTTTCCTCAACATAATAAAGGCCATATATGACAAACCCACAGCCAACATTGTCCTCAATGGTGAAAAACTGAAACCATTTCCACTAAGATCAGGAACAAGACAAGGTTGCCCACTCTCACCACTATTATTCAACATAGTTTTGGAAGTCCTAGCCACAGCAATCAGAGAAGACAAAGAAATAAAAGGAATCCAAATCAGAAAAGAAGAAGTAAAGCTGTCACTATTTGCAGATGACATGATACTATACATAGAGAATCCTAAAGATGCTACCAGAAAACTCCTAGAGCTAATCAATGAATTTGGTAAAGTAGCAGGATACAAAATTAATGCACAGAAATCTCTTGCATTTCTATACACTAATGACGAAAAATCTGAAAGTGAAATTAAGAAAACACTCCCATTTACCATTGCAACAAAAAGAATAAAATATCTAGGAATAAACCTACCTAAGGAGACAAAAGACCTGTATGCAGAAAATTATAAGACACTGATGAAAGAAATTAAAGATGATACAAATAGATGGAGAGATATACCATGTTCCTGGATTGGAAGAATCAACATTGTGAAAATGTCTCTACTACCCAAAGCAATCTACAGATTCAATGCAATCCCTATCAAACTACCACTGGCATTTTTCACAGAACTAGAACAAAAAATTTCACAATTTGTATGGAAACACAAAAGACCCCGAATAGCCAAAGCAATCTTGAGAACGAAAAATGGATCTGGGGGAATCAGGCTCCCTGACTTCAGACTATATTACAAAGCTTCAGTAATCAAGACAGTTTGGTATTGGCACAAAAACAGAAATATAGATCAATGGAACAGGATAGAAAGCCCAGAGATAAACCCACACACATATGGTCAACTTATCTTTGATAAAGGAGGCAAGCATATACAGTGGAGAAAAGACAGCCTCTTCAATAAGTGGTGCTGGGAAAATTGGACAGGAACATGTAAAAGTATGAAATTAGAACACTCCCTGACACCATGCACAAAAATAAACTCAAAATGGATTAAAGACCTAAGTGTAAGGGCAGACACTATCAAACTCTTAGAGGAAAACATAGGCAGAACACTCTATGACATACATCACAGCAAGATTCTTTTTGACCCAGCTCCCAGAGAAATGGAAATAAGTACACAAATAAACAAATGGGACCTAATGAAACTGAAAAGCTTTTGCACAGCAAAGGAAACCATAAACAAGACCAAAAGACAACCCTCAGAATGGGAGAAAATATTTGCAAATGAAGCAACTGACAAAGGATTAATCTCCAAGATTTACAAGCAGCTCATGCAGCTCAATAACAAAAAAACGAACAACCCAATCCAAAAATGGGCAGAAGATCTAAATAGACATTTCTCCAAAGAAGATATACAGATGGCCTACAGACACATGAAAGAATGCTCAACATCATTAATCATTAGAGAAATGCAAATCAAAACTACAATGAGATATCATCTCACACCGGTCAGAATGGCCATCATCAAAAAATCTAGAAACAATAAATGCTGGAGAGGGTGTGGAGGAAAGGGAACACTCTTGCACTGTTGGTGGGAATGTAAATTGATACAGCCACTATGGAGAACAGTATGGAGGTTCCTTAAAAAACTACAAATAGAACTACCATACGACCCAGCAATCCCACTACTGGGCATATACCCTGAGAAAACCATAGGTCAAAAAGAGTCATGTACCAAAATGTTCATTGCAGCTCTATTTACAATAGCCAGGACATGGAAGCAACCTAAATGTCCATCGACAGATGAATGGATAAAGAAGATGTGGCACATATATACAATGGAATATTACTCAGCCATAAAAAGAAATGAAATGGAGGTATTTGTAATGAGGTGGATGGAGTTAGAGTCTGTCATACAGAGTGAAGTAAGTCAGAAAGAGAAAAACAAATACAGTATGCTAACACATATATATGGAATCTAAGGGAAAAAAAAAAAAAAAAAGGCCATGAAGAACCTAGTGGCAAGACGGGAATAAAGACACAGACCTACTAAAGAATGGACTTGAGGATATGGGGAGGGGGTGGGGTGAGATGTGACAGGGTAAGAGAGTGTCATGGACATATATACACTACCAAATGTAAAATAGATAGCTAGTGGGAAGCAGCCGCATAGCACAGGGAGATCAGCTCGGTGCTCTGTGACCACCTAGAGGGGTGGGATGGGGAGGGTGGGAGGGAGGGAGATGCAAGAGGGAAGAGAAATGGGAACATATTGTATATGTATAACAGATTCACTTTGTTATAAAGCAGATGCTAACACACTATTGTAAGGCAATTATACTTCAATAAAGATGTTTGAAAAAAAAAAAACATCTATTTATAAATCTGAATGATGGAATACAACTGCTTGACATGATTGGAACTTCTGAAAATGTTAGGGATGCTTTATGTATCTAAATGTAAGAAAAGGCATTGTGCTCATATTAGCTTTCAAATTACTTTTAGATCCCACATGAAGAGTAGAGAAAATTTTGTCCTCTGAAATATATTCCTTGTAGATCTGGGATAATATCGGTCAGTTGTTATGTCTGAGACAAATGAATGGTTTATCATCATATGTAATAAGATTTAGCAGGAGAAAATATTAGATACCAAAATGAGTATTTTTATTTAAAAAGATGTTATCATTTTTGTGTTAGGTAGGAAAATTTTCTTCATCACCATAGAAAGCAAACCTGATTATTTTGGGACACATCAAAAAGTTATCAAATTGCTATTTCTTTTTAGTGAAGTGTAGATTTTTCAGCCCTTCATAGAAAAAAAGAACTTTGGAAAGGAATCTAGGTACCAAGCCTTAACTTCTTTGTGATTTTGCAAGGTCGGTGATATTGATCTCGTTGATAATCTCATAGTATTAAGAAAATATATGTATATATGTATATATATATACATATATACATATCTATACATATATAGAGATTTCCCTGGCAGTCCAGTGGTTAAGACTCCGCACTTTCACTGCAGGCAGCATGGGTTTGATCCCTGCATGGCACTAAGATCCTGTATTTCTCGGAGTGCGGCCAAAAATTAAAAAAAAAGAATATATATATGTATATATGTGTATATATATGTATATATATATGTATATAACTGAATTACTTTGCTGTACACTTGAAACTAACAAAACTTTGTAAATTAACTATACTTCAATTTAAAAAAATCTAATTGCAAAATCCATCAAAGCTTTAAAAATTTTCTTTGGCTCTAATGCAGTGTATAATTTACCTCCTCACTCCAGAAATGGTTAAACTAAAATATGCATTTAATGCAGATTTCAATAATGTGACAATACTTACCTCACCTTGAAATGACAAGACAACTTCAGAGTGTTATTTATTAAAATTGGTTTTAAAATTGCTAACTGGCGAAGTTTGAATTATATGTGGGGTCTGGTTATTCTGAACTCAAGAACACATTCTTGAAGCTCTTAAGGTCATTCTGTTCAAAAAATGGTCTGTGAACCTACCTTCCATATAGATACTTTCATGAAAAAAATTCACATCATGCATCATATTAAATAAAGTTTGAATTTTGGGAGTTATGTTGTTTTGAAAGCAAACAGCGATGACAACAATAGTACTCATTTACTGAACACTTATATACCTTATGCACTGTTACTAATATATATATATATTTTTTTAATTTCACAACTATAAGGTGGATTCTACTATTATAGATGAGGCACTTGTTGGCCAAGTAGCCTGTTCGAAGTGACATAGCCAGTGAGTAGCATAGGTGGAAGCACACCCAGGCATGTTGACACCTTAGCATGGTCCTCACCTTGAAAGATCATTACAACTTATAGTAAGTGACACTATAGTCTCTGTCCAGTCCAGAGTTGAAGAAATGAGAGACATGCGAAGTTTTTACTTTGCTGTATGGTATATATATTCTTTATGCACATATTTAAGTTCCATTATAACAAAAATAGTTTAAATCAACACCGGGGGGTGGGTGTGTGAGCTTAAATAACTTTTTCCTTTAAGAGTGCCCATATATTACTCAGTTTTCACACACACTGTACTGGTCTCATCCAAGTTCAATATTCTATGATTATGTGATTTCGTTGGCTGTGGGTTTTGGTCTTATAGGAACCATTTCAAATTACTTCAATGGATGTTGTGTAATCCTACTCTACTAGGAAAGACTTATGCTCTTTATACACCGGAGACTGGGTTTATTAAACCCATCCACACCCTGTGGTGTGTTTTTATGCACACTCCCTTTGTCTTCTGAAGGAAGTTTCTGCATGTGGGAGAAGGGTGTAAAGGAAAACAAAATCCTGGACTCTGTCTGTATGATGATTACAACTGAGACACAAAAACATCTGCTAGGTTAAAGGCACCAGCTGTTGGCCATGCAGAGTAATCACATTCACTGCCGTTGGTCAGGAAATTAAGAAAACCATGGTGTCAGTGGATCAAACTGTGAAGAATCTTGGAAAGACTAAATATTGCTATACACACTGACATTTGACCAAAACAAAGGGCTTAAATAAAATGTACTTATTTTAAGACAACTTCCTTCTCATTCCCTCTATTTTTATCACTGATTTAAGGTAATTTTGAGTCATTCTCAGAAAGGAATGAGCTTACTGCTGTGTTAAAACCCTGACCTGCAATGAAAGAGGGGTTTTGTATCTTTAATGCACCGGTGTTTTTCTTATCATCGCCAAAGAGGGTTTGCTGATATCTCACATAAGAAAACACTTTTGAAACTTGTTTAACTTTTAACTCATAGCTATTGATCATCCCTTCCTACTTTCTTTTTATCTGTAGCTCTGATTAATGACAACACAAAGTCTAAATTTCAAAAAAAATATATGCACCTATTTAGTTTTAGAACTTCTCAGTAGTATTTTTGTAATGTTGTATTGACAGAATACCTATGTCCCTGAAGGGTTGTCCTGTAATGTGCCATCATGGTAATTCACATTTGACTGATGACTCAGTGGAACAAGTCTTATAATTCCTTGCAATACGGAAGGCTTACATTTTATAAAATAAAGGAATGATTCTGAATTTATTGTATTTGATGTGTTACTTGTGTTTAAGTACAAATAGCTATAGCAGAGAAAACTATTATAATTGAACAAATTCACTTAGCTTTAAACCTCTTAGAAGCTCTGGAAAGGGCAAAAATATAAGAGAGCATAGAACTAATTCTCTAATTAGTCAAAAGCAAAGAAACACTTTTTTATGTGTCCTAAGTATTTGGGTAGAAATACTAACCTCTGAAGCCTAATATTTTTATCCTTTTGGAGGAACCTCCATTAGTGTAACCCTCCTGCTCCCTCAGCCCACCCTTACTTCTCCCAGGGAAGTAAAAGGGATTGCCTGACTGGCGGGCATATGTCATTGGTGCACTGCTTCTTGGTTCGATGGGGCTCATCTATTAAATTCTTGCAAATGGGGGCCTGGTATCTTATTTCTCCTTCTCATTCCACCAAGTTCAGAGAGAGGCAATGACTTGTGTAAGTTTGTTTGCTCTGCAAATTTCAAAATCTCCTTTGCGTAAGTTTTCCAAGACCGGAGCAGTTAAGTTGCCTTACCAAGTGACCTCCTGCAGCTTAACATGTGTAGAACGAGAGTTTGGGTCTTCATCAGCAGACTCTTCTGGCTTATTTCTCAATGGGCACAGAACCTAAGTGGATGAGAAGGATGCTCTTTATTAGGCCACCTTCACCTCCATCTTGGCGTATTTGTTTCATTCTTTGGGAACTTTGTGAAATAGAAATCAAGGCATGTTGTTTTCAGACAAAAACACATATGTAGAGCCCCAGGGAAGGGTCAGGGATTTGGGCCTTGGATTTTAGTAGGAGACTCTGTGTGCCTTTAATGTGGACAGCATACTGTGGTCTATGTTGTGGAGTGTGGCTGGGTTTTTGGGTGGTTTTAGGATTTAGGCATAAGCCTTGTGAGATTTTCCCCTGAAAGATCCTTGCAGCTTATGGTAAGTGATACTTTTTTACAAGCAAATTTTGCCTCATTTTCTATAGAGGTGGCAGACCTTAAGTGAAGGAGCAGATGTTAGTGAAGGCATAAGACTTTGCAAACATAGGTGGGTTTTAAGAGCTTCAGCACACAAAACATTGGCTGGGCAGACTGGGATAGCCTGTGAAACTATGCAAGGACCGTAGAGACCTTAGCCAGGATTTCAGCTTGGTTTCCAATGCTATGTCTGTGATGATCTATGGAAGGCATGGGATATATAAGCGAGTTTTCATGCACAGGCAATCAGGGGTAGAGCCACTGTTGGCTGTGTTTGCCATGTTTTTCAATCACACATGCGGGACACTTCTAGTGCCAGCTCTAGGCAGGAGGCACTGTTTACTATTGCTTTGACTTGCCTTTGAACCAAGAGAGGGAACAGGGAAAGAATAACCTGGGATTCAGGAGACCTGTACTAACCCAAGAATCACTTCCTACTCCAAGGTCCCGCATTGCTCTGGATTCGTTACTTACGTAAGCTCTAACCATTTCAGGAGATTTTTCAAGACCCAAATAATGACTTCTCTCAACTAAGAGTGATGTATTTTATTATTAACTCAATAAACAAAGCGGAACCTTTATCATAATTTAGGGATTTAATCCATTTTAGAGCTTCCTAGTGGCAAAATCTCCACTGACCAGCAGAGCTTCTGGAGGACATCCAATGGAGCAGGGGTTTATATTAAGGGAGAGACTTCATGAAGATAGGAGTAAGAGTGCCCTGATCTGAAGTTTTACCTTTAGTATTTAATTTTGTTTCACATAAAATGCCTTATATTTTGTCAGTAATTATGTGAAAGCATCAACTGTTTTTACACATTAAACAAAAATCATCAGAATTGGGTTAACAAGTTGCATAATAAGATTAACAGCTTATAGATTCCTGTTTTTTTAAAAATTATTATTTTGGCCCCTTTATTTTTTATTTTTTATTTTTTTAAAATTAATTAATTTATTTATTTTTGGCTGTGTTGGGTCTTCGTTTCTGTGCAAGGGCTTTCTCCAGCTGTGGTGAGCGGGGGCCACTCTTCATCGCGGTGCGCGGGCCTCTCACTGTCGCGGCCTCTCCTGTTGCGGAGCACAGGCTCCAGACGCGCAGGCTCAGTAGTTGTGGCTCACGGGCCCAGTTGCTCCGCGGCATGTGGGATCTTCCCAGACCAGGGCTCGAACCTGTGTCCCCTGCATTGGCAGGCAGATTCTCAACCACTGCGCCACCAGGGAAGCCCTGGCCCCTGTATTGAAGAGACCCACAATCATATTACTGTTTCCAGATATGACCTGAATCTTGATTTACATTTTAGAGGGAAGTGTGTATTAACATATGGAACTGAATTCTTTCTTTTGTGATGTGACTGAATTTATCCCAGGTCTGCAAACAGTAACTTAAGTCCCCAAAGTGCCTTTGGGTGAAAGAGGACAAGACTTGATGAATTTTGTGGCCTTGCAGAATAACAAAAGAATTTTAAGTCATTGTTCCCCAGCTACAGGAGGGCCTATTAGTGTATTCTGCTTTGAGGGGCCCTAACAATAGTGGTGCTATTCCAGTCCAGAGTTTCCAGTCCTGAGTTTCGTTAGCAGGGACACCAAAGCCAAAAGGCACTAATGACCTGCGCCATCTGGCTTGTCAACAACCAGCTTCAGTGAAGTGTTAAGAAATGCAGTCATTATTTATGTATCTTGGCTCTATTATTCTTTTTGATATATTTTCCCAATGTTTCCACTGATCAGTCAAGATCAAGATCCTGCCTGAGTCTTCTTGAACATGTCATTTCTGTGAAGGTTTTAGCTGAAGATCATTTTGTAGTTCATTTGAGTAGAAGATTTTTTGCCTATGAAACAAATGATGTCTTTTCTGTAATTTGGTGAGCTATTTAAAAATGAGCTAATTAAATTATTTCATAAAGTCCCACTGTGGTTAGGTTAATGTGTGGATTTAAGATTGGAAATATTTGGAAGCAGGACTAATACAAAATGCCAAAGTGGCCTATTTATTTTGTACTTTCTAAATTGTACTCAAGTTTTGGTGTGATTGGGATTGATAATCACTTCCTTCTAGATATCTAAAAGCAGTCTGAGAATTCACCCTTCTTTTGAAAATTACAGTCTCATTCTTAGGGCTGGAATGAATCTAATCAGAAGGTAGGAGATTTTTCTTAGGACCACCCATTTTTTTAGAAATAGACTGATCTGAAAACTATCATTGGCTCCTCCTAGATTTCCTTTGCTGGGTACTTCTTTACTAAACTGCCTTTAAACTTGGGATTTTTCAAGGGGGCAGATCCTCATTTTACATTTCACTATGAAGAAATAGAGGGACAAAGAGGGTAAGCTACTTGCTCAATGTCACACAGCTATTAAGTAGCAGAAGTCAGATTTGAATTGAGGCTGCATGAAGTTCCAGAGTCTTTGATGCCATAATTTCCCATGCACAAGCCTAGACCCTTTTGAAGAATTCTTATTCAGTAAGTCCGAGTAGGGCTGGGCAATGTGGTTTTTAAACAAATAACCCAAATGAGATGATTTTCCTCATCAGCAAAGTTCAGGAAACTTACTCCAATAAATAAATGTAAATGCACATCTTAGATACAGCAAAAAATTTTAACAATTTTGGTTTTGCTTAGAAATGAGGATATACCTATGCAAACTTTATGTATGTTCTATTCTAGGTTCCAGATTCTTACATAGCTCTTTCTTATGAATAAGCTGGGAAAAGTTGTTTTTCATAACAGTTCAGGAAAATAACCTGAGACTAATAAAAGCAGCCTAATAGAAATTAGGCAGTAGGTCTGAAAAAACTGGCCAAGGGCAGCTTTGTAAGAAATCACTGAAAAAGGAACCAGCCAAGTTAAAAGGAGAGAGATTTCTTCCATTGTTTAGAAGCTTGTGTGACCTGCTGGACTGAGCCAAGAACAGGAAATAGGAGTCTCTGTTTTCTTCCAGGACTCTCTTTGGCCCACTGGATACACAGGAAGTGGTAAAAAGCTGTATGGTGGCTCTGTAGGAATTGAAAGTTCTTGGGCAAATCAATCAGACCTGACTCTCCACATCAGCAAGCCAGGATATATTGGCTAAACTTATTTGAATCCCATCTGGCTTTACTTACTGGCAAGTGTAAAGTGTTTTCAAAATACCAAATAGTATATAGGGCATCCAAGCAGCTTCAATTTCAGCAGCCCCATCCTTTCCCTTCCTGCACTTCAGTGTACATTGCTCAGTGTGATGGGATATAGTAAAACCCCAAATCACTGGGCTCCACGCCCGTGCCTGACACTGTCCTTACACGCTGCTCCTGCTGGCCAAGCCTGCTTTCAGGCCACCTACTCTCTATTGACTTCCAACAACTACTTTGGCAATCCTAAAGAAAGTTTTGTTTTCAGCCTTGTTGATATCAAAATAAAAACAAACAAATACTCTGAAAATACAAAAAATTACAATTGCTACTGAAAAATTTTAACTTTCCCAGTACACAGTTGGGAACTATTCCCCACCCTCCAAAGCCTAGGCCTGTCAGACCATGCTAATTAGGATACTTGAGAAATAGGTGTGCCTCTCCTGTTTTAATTTGGTGGGCATTACAAATCACATAACTGATCTTAGATCCCTCTTTGCACTGACTGCTAGGAGAGTCAGGGCTACATGTGTGGCTTACCTGGGGACTTGATACACACTTATTTGGCTTATATACTTCAATCCCAGCTTCATCTTTTATTTCCTACTTTGCAGTTCCTTTTACTCATTCAATTAATATTAACATTGTGTTTAATGTGTCTTCATGTTGCCTTAAACACTTTCAGGAATAAAAAGCATGGTTGAAGAAGAATTTACTTTAAAAAACTTCTTGGTTGGGCTTCCCTGGTGGTGCAGTGGTTGAGAATCCGCTTGCCAATGCAGGGGACATGGGTTCGATCCCTGGTCCGGGAAGATTCCCACATGCCATAGAGCAACTAAGCCCGTGCGCCACAATTACTGAGCCTGTGCTGTAGAGCCCGAGAGCCACAACTACTGAGCCCACGTGCCACAACTACTGAAGCCCGTGCACCTAGAGCCCGAGCTTCACAACAAGAGAAGCCACCGCAGTGAGTAGCCCCTGCTCACCGCAACTAGAGAAAGCCTGTGTGCAGCAACAAAGACCCAACACAGCCAAAAATAAATAAATAAATTTATAAAACAAAACACACCAAAAAAAACTTGGCAAATCCTTACATCCGTCCTCTGGATGCATAAAAATATTTAAAGACTATCTCTAGTTTTCTTACTATGTGTATTTTTTCACTATATAACACAGAAATCCTTATTTCTCTACTCTTTCTGAATATGTAGTATATCTGAGAAAAGCAACTTTGTGCATTTGTAATAAATGTCCTCAGATTTGGTCTTCTTGGGACATTTCAAACCTTTTACATGGAATTTCTCATGTTGATGGACTCAAAATACACTTGATTTCTATTCTTTGGGAGCACTTCTCCTAAGCAGAAGAGCAAAGGTAAAGAAACACTGATTTTCTAAAAAAAAGCAAGTGAATACAGGTTGAGGAAAATTCTACTTTATGAAGTCCCTCCATTTCATTGCCTCATTCTCAGAGCCTATTCACTACTTGGAAAAATTCATAACCTGGCAAAATAAGAGCATTCAGTCTCCTCCAGGCTATAAGCCAAATCAAACCATTCTTTTTAATTACAGGTGAATAATAACACCCTTAAATTTCTTAAAAATAACGTCAGCCTCCTTTTGCTTTTTGACTGATGGAAGGTGATGAATGAAGACCTTTTAATTCAGCACAGCTGGATGTCTTTTGTTGCACTTCCTCTCAAAGGTTGCTGTGCAGATCTGGCCTATTTTGTCAGATGTGCTAAAAACAACCTGCCTGACTGGAGGTGGAAACAGCCTTCAAACAGAAGACATTTGCTTGACTGAATACCCCGTCGGGACAGCAGCTGTGGCAGTCAACCAATGAGGTGGAAGATATGCCATTTGTTTGAGGGCATGTGCTTGTGTAAGCAAGTGTGTTTCGATTTGATGGTTCTCCCAGGACCAGAGAAGGTCCCTCTCGTCAACCTTTGGAGCTGGTATGAAAGTGACTTTAGTACTGCTGCCAATTTTGAGGCTGCCCTGTAAAATACAGGGCTTACTGCCTGGACCTAAAGTCTTTGTTCCTGTATGGATCTCAGAATGCCCAGTAAACCAAGTCTTCCTTGAGCAATTCAGGAGGTCTGTGAGCTGTAGGACTTGGTGACATCTGGATAAGGAGTTGACTTGCTGCAGGTTGCAGTTTATCCAACCTCTTCCAAGAATGAACTCAATGCATTTCCCTGGGAAGATGGGGAAAGATTCAGTGGCCACTCTTTACCATTGCCCTTGCTCACTGTAGGTTTAATTGAAACGAGTGACCTGTGACAGAGTGCATCTGGACCTTATCTCAGTGGTGTTGATCTATGTCTCCAGAGGCATGAGTTCAATTGCCTGTAATAGACAGCTCAGCAGAGGCTTCAGTTTACTAGGCTTCAGTTTACTATCCTTCATGCACAGGAGCCAAGTCACAGGGCCAGTAAACTACATTCCCAAGGTAGTACAAAGCCTTGGACTGGCTAAATTCTTTCTTTTGTCCTAGACTAGGTAGAAGGTGTTTCTTAACTACCTTATGAAATAGGTATTATCTCCATTTTACAGACTTAGAAACAAAAAGATAATATGAGGCTTGGAAGAGAGCTGGGAGGACAAGTGTGAATTTAAGAAGTGATAGATACAGAGATTCACATCCAGGTTTAATTTGAAATCCTGTGCTCTTTTCTCAAGTTTACTTCATTATCATTTTTATCAGAGTGTCTAATAAAGCTGATAGAGATCATTTGAAAAAGGAAAGCATACATTGTAGAAATGTGTAATAATTTTGTGCAAAAGGGTTTAAATTATTAGGATTTAATTAATATGCAAGCATAATTTGCTAGATTTGCGTGAGTCTACTCTTCCTAAACAAAGATAACCCAACAATGATTACTTGGATGATATTTTCACACCAGGAGAGAAAGAAGAAAAAGAAGACAGTTGGTAATGGAGATTCCCTTGTTTGGAACTCTGGATTCTTTCCAGTTGCCTTTAAAGTCCTCATGTGAAATCACATAACATAATTAAATCAGTCAGCAAACTCAGTGATTGATCATGAGCTAATAAATACCTTGTATGAGCTTAGAGAGTTTAAAACTTTAAATCTGAATATAAAAGTTGTGTTTGGAGGAACTTCGAATATGGTAAAGGAATGTCCTTAATTAGCTGAAACTCTAAGTAACCAAAGTAAGCCCTATATGTTTAAACTTCATTGCCATAGCCCTATAGATATTTTGCAATGGGTAATTATTTGTGTTGGGGGACTGTCCTGTACAGTGTAAGATTTTCAGCAGCATCTTTGGCCTCTATCCACTAGTTGTCAGCTGCACTGCTCTCACAGTTGTGAAAATAAAAAATATCTCTAGATATTGTTAAATGTCTCCTGGGAGTCAAAACTGCCCTTGATGGAGGACAAATTCTTTAAAAGATGTATGACCGTATAAAACAGAAATTAAATTTATTTTGGATATATAGATCTACTGGTATGTATATAGATAAATAGATAGATGGATATAGATATAGATATAGATATTTGTATATATATCCAAAAAAGCACAGAGAATATGGGGTGGTAAATTAAATTACATTCTTACAAGGCTCCTGTATATTTTATATGAAATAGTTCAATATTGACTCTACGTAGTTTGTAATAACTTAAAGATAGATACTGTAATTCCTAAAAAAAAATTGCAAGGAGATATGTTGAAAAGCCAGTAGAGAAATCAAAATGGAATACTAAAAATGGATTAACTCAAAAGAAGGAGGGGAAGAAGAAAGGAAAGGATAAGGATAAGGAAAAACAACAACAACAACAACAAAATCATATGAGGGGGGAAAAAAAGGGCACAGAATGGCACACCTAGATCTAACTGTATCAATAGTTACATTAAATGTAAATGGACTATATTTTCCAATTAAAAAGCAAACAGTGTTGATCTTTATAAAGCAGCAAGACCCAACTATATGCTGTCCCTAAAAGAGGCATTTTAACTAAAAAGGCACAAAGAGCTTGCAAGTATAAAGGATGAAAAATTACATATCATACAAATACTATTCATAATAGAGCTGAATTGCTATCTAACAAGGGTGAATACATCAGGCAGAATTAATTTCAATGTGTATATGTTTAAAAACTGAGTTTTGACAAAAATGAAGCAACAACTGATACATAAAAAGAGAGATATAGGCAAAAACAAAATCACAATCATATTTTAACACATCTGTCCCAGTAGTTATAATATGTAAACAAAAATAATCACAGTAAGAAAAGAAAAACTTTAACTAATACTATTTTATTAGTAGGGTTCTCCAGAGAAACAGAACCAATAGAATACACATATATGTGTGTGTGTGTGTGTGTGTGTGTGTGTATATATATGAGGAGATTTATTATAGGAATTGGTTCACATGATAATGGAGACCAAGAAGTCCTACAGTCTGTTATCATAAGCCAGAGAACTTGTAAAGCTGGTATTGTAATTCAGTGCAAGTACAAAGGCCTGAGAATGGGTGGGAGGGGAGTTGGGGGTGATGGTGGTTGATGGTGTAAGTTCCTGTCTGAGGCCCAAAGCCTGAGAACCAAGAGCCCAGATGTTTCAGGGCAGGAGAAGATGGGTGTCTGAGCTCAAGCAGAGACAGCAAATTAAGCTTTCCTCCACCTTTTTGTTCTATTCAAGTTCCCAAAGGATTGATTGATGCCCACCTGCATTGGTGAGGATGATCTTCTTTACTCAGTTTACTGATTCAGGGCTAATCTCTTCCTAAGACACCTTCACAGATGTGCTCAAAAACAATGTTTTCCCAGTTATCTGAGCACCCTTTAGCCAATCAAGGTGACCCATAAAACTAACCATCAACCATCTCTACCTCACAGACATTCATAGAACATTTAACACAAGTTCAGAATCCACATTCTTTAAAAGTGTACATGAACTATGATCCAGGATAAATCATAGTGAGCCATAAAATAAGTGTCAATGAAGTTCAAAGGACTAGACAGTATTAGTAATTATATTCTCTGACTATATGAAATTAAGTTGTACATCACTAAGATATCTAGAAAAGTTCTAACTTCTGAATAACACATGGATCAAGGAGGAAATCATTAATTAGAAAATATTTTGAACCAAATGCTGATGAATATACAACATATCAAAATTGGTGGCATGCAGCTAATATAGTACACAGAAGGAAATTTATACCATTAAATGCTCATATTAGAAAGAGAGAAAGGCTTACCATTAATAATCTAAATTTCTACCTTAAGGAGCCATTGTGATTACCTTAAGGTTATCATAAGATTACTTTAAGAACCTCAAAAAAGATAAAAATTAAATTTCATAGATGGAAGAAATAAGAGCAGAAATCAAAGAAATAGAAAAGAGACACAACCGAAAAATTTTGCAAAACCAGTTCATTTTTTTAAAAGGTTAACAGAATTTATAAACTCTAGCAAGAGTAATGAAGATAAAAAGAGAAAAATCACAAAATTCTAATATTAGGACTGAAAAATAGGATATTACTCCAGATCCTACAGAAATTAAAAGGATTTTAGATGCTATGAACAACTTTATATGAATGAATTTGGCTTGGTAGATAAAAGTGACAAATTCCTTAAAAACACACAACTTATCAAATACGATACCAGATGAAACAGGAAATATAAATGCCTTATATTCATCAGAAGAACTGAACCATATATCAGAAACTTCCACATAAAGAAAATACTCTGCCTAGATGGTTTTAATGGTGAATTCTCTCAAATTTAAGGAAGACATAATATCAATCATACACAATTTTTTTTCCAAAAAATAGATGAAGCACACTTCCCTACTGGTTTTATGAGGGCACCACAACTGTGATGTCTGACAAAGACACTGTAAGAAAAGAAAATCATGAACCAATCTCTTTCATAAAAATCCTTAAGAAAATATTCACACACCAAAGTCCACAATAAAAACATAATACATAATGACCAACCAGGTATTAATTATCTAGACTATGTTACTTACTTCATGGACTCAGCTTAAATTATTGCTTAGTCTTTTACTATTTCAAATTTCCTGGTGCCTGGTCAGGTACTTCATGCAACTTTGTCATTGCCAGTAATTCGTAGTGTTATTCTCTGCTCTTTTAATCCCTTTTTGGTCCATGGTGGAACATCTGTTTTTTGTATAAGGTCAAGCTCAGGGAAAATAAAAATGTTTACTAGCTTTATTTTTTTTTTCTATTCAAAATGAATAAACCTTTTAAAACATTTTTCACTCCAGGAAAATGTCTTCTTCCACCATGTAGACTGTCTACTTTATTCAATAGAAAAATTCCAGTGAGAAAACTGGCAAGGCTTTCAAGCATCATAATGTATTTCAGCATTTTATTTGAGAATGAAAACATGAACACAACTTCCTACTATTCATCCCTCACATTCCTAAAATGCTGTTTAGATGATAAAACAACCCATTTTCTCCTTGAAGCTTCCTCTTGAGGCAGGCATTATTTTCATCCACACTATATGGCGGAAGAAAGTGAGGTTCAGAACAGGGTAAAGGAGGCTCACAGAGGGTTACAAAGAAGGCAAATGACATATTTGCCAAGGACCTATTGTGTATTCAGAACTGCACTAGTCTCTGTGAAAGTAAACATCAGTAAGATGCCGTGGAATCATGCTGTATTTTCTCTAAACCTTTGAATTTATTTTTCTAAAACCAATTCTCCAATTGAACCATCATTCCCTTTCTTGTTTATTGATTCTAAAATCATATGAATTTCCCCTCTGGATGACTATTACTTTATTGAAACAACCAGAACAAATCCAGATTCAGAGTAACATGATTGTCAACAACAGAAGAAAAAACAAAAGGAAAAACATGATTGTCAGATTCAAGGAGAAAATATAGTTAATAAAAATAAATATGAAACATTTATAATCTTACAACTCAAAGAAATGCAACTTAACTAATACCAAGAACAATTTTTGAAACATAGTAGATAGTCAATAAATATTGATTAAATTAACAAATGAGTAGAACAACAGTGAGACAAAATTTTGCCTATCAAATTATAGGTATATAATATAAAGATAGATAGATAGATAGATAGAAAGAAATATAGAGAGAGGCAATATGACCCAGTGCTCTTAAGGATATATTGAAAATGGCATTCCTGTTTGTTGTCCTTGGCATCGTAAATTCAAATAATCATTTTAGAATGAATAAAAAGAGTACTAATGATGTCATATGCTTTAAATGAGTAGGTTTATTGTAGGTAATATATCCAAAGGTAACCATCCAAAATAAGGAGGAATTATATCACCTCACACCTGTCAGAATGGCTATCATCAAAAGGAACACGAGTAACAGATGTTGGTGAGGATGTGGAGAAGAGGAAACCCTTGTGCACTGTTGCTGGGAATGTAAACTGGTGCAGTCACAGTGGAGAACAGTATGAAGATTTCTCAAAAAATTAATAATAGAACTACCATATGACCTAGCAATTCTATGCCTGAGTATATATCCCCAAAAGCCCCAAAACACTAATTCAAAAATATACATTCACCCCAATGTTCATAGCAGCTTTATTTACAATAGCCAAGATATGGAAGCAACCTAAGTGTCCATCAACAGATGCGTGGATAAAGAAGATGTGGTATATGTATACAATGGAATACTATTCAGCCATAAAAAAGAATGAAATTTTGTCATTTGCAACAACTTGGATGGACTTGGAGGGTATTATGCTTAGTGAAATAAGTCAGACAGAGAAAGACAAATACTGTATGATATCACTTACATGTGGAATCTAAAAAAATGAAACAGACTAGTGAATATAACAAAAAAGAAACAGACTCCCAGATATAGAGAACAAACTAGTGGTTACCAGTGGGGAAAGGGAAAGGGGGAGGGGCAAGATAGGGGCAGGGCATTAAGAGGTACAAACTACTATGTACAAAATAAATAAGGTGCAAGGATATATTGTACAGCACAGGGAATATAGTCAATATTTTATAATAACTATGAATGGAGTATAACCTTTAAAAATTGTGAATCACTATGAACACCTGAAACTTATATGATACTGTACATCAACTATACCTTAATAAAAAATTTAAACAAACAAGCAAGCAAAAAGCTTTGAAACAATAAAACCTATACAGATACATCATTACTATTCTTGGAATTGTATTATTCTGTTTTTATCCTTTTTGCATATGGGCAGCTAAAATAAAAATCTTAATAGTATAAAAAAATAGAGTTATCAGTTTATAGAAAAGTGTTCAGAGTAGCATAATTCATAATAGATAAAAACTGAAAACAGTTCTTTCTCTTCACTTGGTTTCCTATCTGTAATTATCTCCCTTCTCTTTAAATTTAATTTTAAAACTTTGAGCTCAGGTCAGCTGGAGGGGCGTCAGCCAAACATGATCTTCATAGGTCTTGTCAGATGGTCTTTATTCCCTGCTAAGAAGGCATTGCTCTAGTTTCTTAAAGCACTGCCCACAAATCCAATTCTTGCTCTTCAGAATCAGTTACTAGCTTTCCATCTCTTTATTTTCTTTCCAAAGAAATCAATTCCGGGTGAAGAGAGTGAGAACACCCTGTCTCTTTCTCTAATCCATCCATTTTCTTACTCAGTTTTTCTAAGTTGCTAGAGCTGAATTTCACATTTCATTTTGGGCTGCCATGTAAATAAGCAAAAATGAGTGGTTTTTTGTCCAAAGCAATGTTGTATGAATTATCATGAGGGTTTATACAAAAAGAATATGTCCTGAGCGGAAGCAATGTCAATTATGAATGTATCTGTTGCTCAGTAGGACAAATTGCTTACCACTATTTGATAGAAAAGATTTACCTGTTACACAGTGGGTGTTGTTTTCACTGGGTTTTGGTTCCAAATGAGAGATGGGTCAATCTTTATGAAGGGAAGTGTTAAGTAGATCAGACGTTTAAAAAGTGGACTTCATTATTTAGAGCAGTTTTAGGTTCACAGCAAAACTGAACAGAATGTGCAGAGGCCCCAATGTATCCCCTTTCCCCACATACACAAGCCTTTGCCCCTATTAACATCCCTCACCACAGTGGTTCATGTGTTACAAGTGATGAACCTAAATTGACACATCGTTGTCACCCAGTCTTTAGTCATACTAGGGTTCACTCTTAGTGTGGTACATTCTCTGGGTTTTGATAAACGTATAAAGACATGTAACTACCATTATCAGGTCCTACAGAATAGTTTCACTACCTTCAAAATCAGTATCTCGTTGAGCAAGCAATGAGAGAGGACAGGATGCAGACTGATCATAGGGCACGCTGTCCCGTTCCGACTACTAACAGCCTCTAGTGCAGTGACGACATTTTGAGGAGCATGTCTATGGAAAACACATATCAATATATTAGGCCCATTCTCAATCATCCCTGTCACCAATTGGCCAGTATCCCTCTTTCCAATTTCCTAGTCGTTTGCCAAACTGTTGGCCAATTGCTTATGACTCAGTATGGAACTGCACCTTAGGCCATTTCTCCTTTTCCAGGAAAAAAGGACAATGAGATGTGGTGTTTTATGTTTCCACCTGCGGGGGAAGATTTCTCCCCACCACCACCCTTTAGGGCCACCCTGAGTAGGCCGTAACACCATGAACAGTTCACTTACTGCTGGTAAGAGCCATCTGGAAATCGGGCTTGTATTTTTCCCTTCTCAGTCAACTTGCCCTAGGGCATTTTCTGTGAGAACATAGATGTGGGCTGATGAGAGATAAGTGTGTGCGGGGAGTAGGGGCAGAGGGTGGTAGGTAGTACGGCAAGAATTTGATGGTAGATTGGCTTTACTGCGCAAGTGTGGGCGAGTGGACCTAAGTTTGGTTCAGTAAGGAAGGGTGGAGGGTAAAAATTCACTCAGCAATTAATGATAAATTAGTCTTTTTTTTTTTTTTATCAAGGAAACAATAGCTTTCCTGAGACCCCCCCACCTAGTATTCTTCTGCTTTCATCTCATTGGCCAGAATTTTGCACCTGGGCCATATCAACATGCTAGAGAATCTAGGGAAGTGATTAGTTTTAAGTGGGCACATTGCCATGCTGCAAATATCAAGGTTTTATTAGAAAGGAAGAGGGAGAAATAGATGTTGGTTGACACCAAGTAGTATTATCAAAGCTACCTCCCTGAAATAGATATAAAGAAACTGCTACAACTCTGAGATGGTAAAAATCCTCCATATCTATTTCATTAAAAATTAAGCAGTAAAAAGTGGCAATAAAAAAATTGCAACCATTGTTTTGAAGTATTGTAAAAGAGTAAACTAAAGGAAGAATTTTAAACTTGGTGCTAGGCACTAATTAGGCACTTTTTTTTCTCATCCCTTCCATCTTTCCTTCTAAAATTATAAATGTTTACAGTCTCTTTTTATTGCCTAGTGCATGGTTTGTCAAACTGTGTTTGAGGCGTCCTCAGCGCTCGCCACAGGGAAGCTGGACCCACAGCTAGGGCTCTGAGAGTGACTCTGCTTCAATCACAGCAGCTCTGCTGTGTGCGCATTTCAGTCAGGGTACTTTGAACAATTGTTGTATGGATAAAAGAATTGGAAAACCACCAATTCAAGTCTAACTCTCTAATTGTACAGAAAAAGAAACCAAGCAAAAGTTAAGAAAACTGACCAAAGGCCCAAAGGAAGGGCCAAAGGCCCAAAGGCCCAAAGGAACATCAGAGGTGAAGCCTTGCTTTTATTTATTTTTCTTAATATTTCCACCAGTCATCTTCTAACTCACCTTTAGCAGGTTGTTAAAAAGTTATCATCGTGATTGTTATTTAAAGAGACAGGCCTTTTAAGGGGCTGGGAATAGAAATTCACCCCCTGAATTTTTTGTCCAATTATTTGCCATATAATTAATATTTAGTAAAAAAATATTCTCACAACAGACTCATTATTTCAGATTGCAGTTTTGCTTATGCAAAAAGGAATAATATGTGCCTACATTTGACCCATTTCTCCAAGAATCCCTGCACATTCAAATTAGGGTGTGTGATTTATGTATGTAACAATACGTATTGCAAAACTATATGAGCAGACACTGTGTTAGGTACTTGTGGCCTCTGCTCGGTGAGCTCACAAACTTCTTTTGTGCCTAAGAGGGTACAGTATCAAATACCTGGTCATCTAGTCAGAAAACATTTTTCTGCATTTTCACTAATTCTCTTCAGGATTTTGGGCTGAAGTAGTGAAGATTTTGTTATGGAGGCACTATAATAATGATGGCACTGGTAGGGATATTTTCCTCTAAGAAGAAAATAATTGCATTCACTATTTTGAAATCTACACTGGCCAAAACAATTTCTGCTTAAAACCACAATGATGAAGTTAGGTAGTATGACTTTTTCAATGTCCCTACCAAAATCAGTTTATAATCTTGTTTTGAATTTGGTATGTCTTATTAGGATGAAATTCTTGATGGTTTTAATTTATTTGGCTTATGATTTTAATTATATATTCATTTTTATAACAGCTTGTAACTGTTCAGAATTTTGTCAGGATGGAAAGCAAGAATATGTGTATCCCTTAATAACATTTGCTCTGAATTCTTTGTTTATTATTTTTAATAACTTCTTGAAAATCTTAATCAGAAAGGAGTTACAGAACAAAGAACTCCAGCCTTGACCATAACGTGAGGAACTGATTTTAGCACTCTGAAATTATGCTCAAGGATGAGACCAGCAAAAATAGGGTGGTGCTTCCACAGACTCCCTTCTCTAAAAACAACAGCTGGATGTGCCTGTTGCCACTGGTGGGGGGAGGGTAAGGATGGAAGAAACACTTTTTTTTTAGTGTTGGAAAGTTTTCAGTGAAATCATGATGTCACCAGGATATGTTTTGTCTGTGACTATAATTTGCATAAATTCCTTCCCATGGAACTATGTAAAATACAAAGGAATGTTTTATGGTACATTCTATGTCTATGGTGCCAATACTTTTAAGAGTCCATGAAGGAGATACCATGTATGAAGAATTTGTTTTGTAAATTCTCTCAAAGGAAGAACTAATGAGAAAGAATAGAAACAGGGCTTGCAATTAATACGACTTCACATTGTACTCATAGAAAGACTGGGATTGTTTTGCATGCCTGATCATTGACTAATATTTTCACTTTGTACTACATACTTTTGAGAAGAGGATCCTCATTTTCTTTCATACTTACGGTTTGAGATAGCTACTCATTTTATTATTCTGCCTCTTATAATTACCTCAGAGATTTTGTCAAGTTCCTGTCTTTGAAAGATTTTAATCATCAAGCAAAATGTATCTGGGATGCATTTTTAGAGATTTATTTTGATATCACGTTAAGGAATGTCTTGCTGTAGAGCAGAGATATTCAAGTATCAAATAAAATGTCTGGAAATCAAGAGCTATTGAGTTTTTAGCATTCCACACAGGAATTTTAATTCCCAAAACACCGTTTGAACGTTGTGTACATTGTTCAAGTTGGCTCATCAGTCCCCATGTAAATCAGAGGATACAAATAAAATAATGGGGAGAGGGGTGAAGGCAGGTGAAGTGGGTAAGTATTGATATGCCAGGTACATCCATCTCTAACTCCCTCAATACTTTTGCGAATTTAATATTGAAAATATTTTCTTTTACATATATTGGTGACCTTAATTTTTGGTAATATGACTGATAGTTATTTGAGTAAATACTCCAACTGAAAACAAGTTAAATGTTGGGTAAAATATTTTTTAAAAAATCCTTAGAAGAATCAAATAACCAAAAACATAAGAAGACTTCTCAGGACAACTTCCAACCAAAAGCAGGAACCTGGAGCAGTAAGGCAGTGACTGAAGCTACTTTTATCCTGAAGACCTTTGCTGAATGAGGTGAACTTGACCTTCAGTTTTAAGCTCTGCACTGAGATATAAAGGGCTGAATTCAAGGCTCAGGGTCTGCCTAGAGTGAGGAGTCAGGAGCAGCTAGTCCTGGAAGTGGCAGCAGCCAAAAGCTGTATCCTCAGGATAAGAGTGAAGGGGAATTAGGCCAACCCCTTTCCTCTTTACCCCCAGAAGAATGCAAAGAAATGTGCCTCAACCCTGAGCCAAGCTAGAAGGAAAAACAACTTCCTGAGAAGTTGTAACCAAATGTCAACTCTCTCATGAATCTGTAGCATTAGTTAATACTACCTGTATTATCATACACATCTTAAATTGTGAATTTAATTTTAAATGATTCTTTAAGCATTAAAGTGATTGGTAGTATTCTCCAGTACCTGGCAGGAACTATAGTGAATACTTACTGGAGGAATCTACCTTTGTCTTAGGCTTTAAAAATTGACATAAGTTTTCAAAAAAAAAAAAAAAAAAGCATGTTCCATAGTCAAAAATAAGCATATGTGGAAAAAAATTCACATGAGCAGAACAAATGGAAAGAACAGACAACACAAAGATACCCACCAAAAAACCACTCCTAGTTTTGAAGCAAATATGAAGAAAAAAAGAGTGTTCTGAGTCTTACTCTTCTTATACTCTCTGGCAGAATATAATCATAGTATGACTCCTTTCCATCACTTTGTTTACTCGTTTCTTGGTTTACAAAGATCCTCCAGTCCTGAAAGAAGAAGATTGACTAAGGGCCTCGTTATTTTCTCCTTGAGAAAAATAGTGTGACAAGAAGAGATATTGGGAGCCTTTTGAATTTATAATACAGGAATTCAACTGATTTGTGAAATAGGAACTATTAGATTGAACCATATAAAATTGCCATTTTTCCAAGGTCAACAACTATTGAATGAACATCAACAATTTCATATGGTTCAGCCTAATATATTAGTTGAGTAAGCCGTTGTTTCAAAGGGACCTTAAATACAGGGGATGAAACACTATCATTTAATTTTCTCACAAGTAAGTCCAGATGTGATCAGCCTGTGATTGTTGGAGTGACTTTCTCATTTTCAACATGTCTTTCAAGTTTGCTCTAATTTTCCCCATTTCCTAGCCATCAAGCAGAGAAAAAGATGAGGTCCAGGACAGGTACCTTTCTACAAAAAGAGAGAACACAGAAGTTGAGCACATCTCATTTGCTTGAAATCCCAATGGCCTGAAATTAGTCAAACATGGCCACTCAATTTTAAAGTTCATGTTCTCAGTAATTCTCTCATCTTCTGTTCTCCTTTCTTAAAGTTTCTATTCTGGTTAATTTTTTGTTTGGTTAGAATTCTTCATCTAGTAATTGCCTCCAATGGAGCACACCCCTTTTATATTTTTTGAATCCTTGCATATCCACACATATCTTTTTTTTTTTTTTGACACTGGTAAATGATCAATTCTCTTCTTAACTCCTGTGTAGCACATAAGAAGTTCAATGCTAAATGTCTTTGTTTTTCCTTGCAAATAACCACTTCTTCTGTTTGGAAGCTTATTAAGATGTGTCCTTGGAATTCAGGAATTTTATCAGGATAGAAGTAGTATTAACATGTGTCTTTTCTGATAAGCCCTTCCTGGAACTCAGTGAGCCCTTCTAGTCTGAAAATTCAAGTCTTTTCTCTACTGAGAGAAATTTTTAAATGTTACTGGCTTAATAATTTCCTTTCTGGCATTTGTTGCTTTTCCTCTTTTCTGGAACTCCTATTTTCCTGATTTTGGTTTCCTTGCAGGATGATGGGTCCTATAGCTAGAGCCTCCTATAAACCCCTGGGAAACTGCACAGCATTTGAGAAGGTAATTATATCAAGCTGTGTTAGGCTGTGCAGGTTGTGAACATGCCTGAGAAGCTGTTTCAAGCCAGAGTATTGAGTATGGACCTGTAGCAATCATATCATGCATTGTGTACCTCAAGATTAATGAGGTGCACTTGACCCAGGTGAGGAGGTCTCCAGCAGGTTTCCAGGCAAGGCTCCACCCTGGAGTGCTCTAGGCTTATGTGTATCAGGCCAGCCTTAGAAGAGGATAGGTATGCTCTCAGACGGTCTGATGTGAACTTGATTGACTTGGATGCTATTAACTGCAACTGTGTAGTCTTTACTAAGACCTTTGGAAGAAAGGAGATTTGAATCTTCCTCAGAGAATGTTGATCTCTCTTTTGTGTACTCTGACTCCTTTGATGTTCTACTGAATCCTTTAGACAAGCACAACTTGTTTGATTTACCCAAGCAGTTATGGCTCTGTGCCTGATCTTTCTGTCAATGATACTACTTGTGGATATTTATCACTAGAGTAGTCGTGTTCTCCTGAATCTCTCATCCAATTCTTGTATATTTTTTCATATTTTTGCCATATATTTGTATTTCTTCCTCTGTATTATTAGATCTCTCCTCCACTTGATCATTCAGTTTTACTGTAATTGTTCCCTCTTTAATTCACCACCATTTTTTTTAAATTAAAAAAACATGTTGTTGTTTCCTAAGTCCCAGAAAGGTTGTAGTGTTTGTTTGCATGTGTGTGTTCACGTGCTATCATTAAGTTTTCTTATATGTTTTGTGTTTTTGTTATTATTTTATGGACCAATTGTCTTCTCTTTCCTCCAACAGTTCAGCAGTTCTTACAATGGTATGAGCACCATTCTGGTGCATGTTCTTATTCTGGACCCTGTGCCTGTTCTTCCTCTAGCTGGCTACTGAGTCCCCTTAGGTGCATCACAATTGTTCTTTGCCTGTTCACCAGGCATAATGCTGGAACCAGAAGTGGCAGCCAGCTTGCAAATGGTGGTAAATGTGGCAGCCCTTTCTACTGGGGGCAGATGATGCATTGGACAAGGAAGAACATCGAAAGGTGTGAAGTCACTTTTCTAAAGTCATATAGTTGGTAGTAACTCATTTGGGACCAGAAATCAACTTTTTACACTCCTGATCTCACTTCAAAAAAAATAAAAACCATTCTGCTTCTTTCCTTTTTTTTCTCTTGGCTAATAGTCCAACTAATCTAAATAATACCCATACCTCACCCAGACAAGACTCTAAAAACTAGAACATTATAACAAAAATGATAGCTTTTTCTGGTCCTAATGACTGAAATCAACACATTCAGGGTTTAGACTTTAAAAACTAAATTAACCATGGGAGAAATTCAATATAGATGATAAGCTACAATGACTTATTTCTAAAAAATTTCCACAAGTGTTAGCAATCAAACTCCGGTGACAAATGACTATTACCCTTAGGAAGGGAAGGTCTTTTAAAACTCAGCAAAAGTAAAAAGTTTTATGACCACTACAGCACCATTTATTAGCAGATTGCTCACAGCAATACTAAGGTTAGTTGTGGTTGCATTCAGTTAAGGAATTGTTTCTTTAGCTCAGTGTTATTTTTATGATAAATGTCTCATGCTATTCATTCACTGAATATTTTAAACAGTATTTTACTGCCCCATAATCCTTCTCCATTCAGCTGTGTTTTAAGATACTTTAAAGGAAGTGACAACACAAATCTCATTCCTGTCTTGTAGCTGAATACCCTTTCCATTCTTTCCTTTCTGTGCATAAAATTTCTTAGGTAAATACAACTGAGAGGAAATAGGTATATCAAAGGGGCCTAATTCTGCTAGTTTGGGGCCTTTTGCAAAGGAACGTTGCTTTCTTTGAAAAAGAGTGTCTGGAAGACAAGAAGCTTTAGGCTAGGCCACTTGCTGGGTAGGACACACAGGGAACAGCCTGACAGTTTCCCATCTCCAGTGGCTACCAGAAAAAAGCATTTCCTACCCAGCTGCCCTCCCTTTGTTACAGCTCTTTAAATGGTAGTGCAACTATGGTTTCAATAATGGCTATAGCTTGAAAAACATACCCATACTTCAAAACAGAAATTTTGCACCTAAGAACCTATGTTGAAAAAATACATCTTAAAGATTTCAAAGAAAAATGATAGTCAAGGCTTTGAGATATATGAGAAATTTGGATGAAATGCTGGTTTGCCAATATCGGTTAAAGTTAACACAAATCCAAGTCCCTGACTACTACATTTTTATGCCATAGTTATCTCTATACTGAGAAGTGTCAAAAGATTTATCCAAGGTAAAGATTAATTACCAGACGGTGAATCTAAACCCCCCAAAAGGGAACCCAATTTTAATGTTTATGCTACCAATCAGTTTTCTCTTATTAATTTCAAATATATTTTAAATGTTGGTGGGAGTATTAGTTTTCTAGAGCTGCTATAGCAAAATTCCAGGTGGGTGGTTGAAGCAACAAATTTTTATCTTCTCTCAGTTCTGGAGGCTGGAAGTTCAAGATCTAGGTGTCAGCAGGTTTGGTTTCTCCTGAGGCCTCTCTCATTGGCTTGCAGATGGCTACCATCTCACTGCATCCTCACGTGGTCTTTCCTCTGTACATGCACATCCTTGGTAACTCTCTCTCTTCTTATAAGGACACCAGTCATATTGGGTTAGGGACCCACCCTCATGGGCTCATCTAACCCTAATTACCTCCTTAAAGGCTTTATCTTGAAATACAGTCACATTAGGGCTCAGGTCTTCAATATACTAATCTGGGAAGGACATAATTCAGTCTGTAAGAGTGGGCTATTTTTGCTCACTGGCCTATCAGAAGAGATAAATCTCATGTGGTGCCAAAATTTCTTCAGAGGTTATTTTTGTTAGGAGATATTTTACTGAGTTTTTCTGTCAAGGAAAACATGAAAGGATCTAGCCTACTTACTGGGAGATGCACTTATGCTTTTCCTCCCATCATTCTCTTTCATGTAATTAACACTAAAAGAGATTCAGTGACACTTGGAATTTCCATTTGTAGATTTTTGTACTTGAAATAAACCTTTCATCATTGCCTTACATCACAGATAATAATTTTCAATCTTGGAGCTTTATTTTTGTTTGTAGGTTTTGTTGGTTTAAATGTTAAATTGTATACATTACATAAAAAAATATTTTCTGGTTGTGGGGCCTGGTTTCTGAGATGGCTCCCAATGATTTCTGCCTCCTTGTTCCATGCTTGTGTGTAATCCTCCATACTAAATCAAGTTTGTTCCTACGTAACCAGTAAAAAGCAGTGAAAGTGATGGTGTGACTTCTGAAATTTGATCATAAAAGTCACGGCAGCTTTTGCCCTGGCCTCTCGGATTGCTTGCTCTTGGGGAAGCCAGCCACCCTGTCACCAGCCAGACATATTCAGACAAGTAATGGAGAGGCTCTTGTGGAGAAATGGGGTCCCTAGCCAACAACCAGTACCAATTACCAGCAGTGACAGTCAGCCACCTTGGAAATGGAGCTTCCGGCCCCAGACAAGTTTTGGGAAGACTGCTGTTCCAGCTGACATCTGACTGCAATTGATAGCCCTCCAAGCAAATCCCCTCAGCCAAGCTCTTACAAATTCCTGACCCACAGAATCTGTGAGCGTAATAGATGGTTGCTTGTTGCCATTAAGTTTGGGGTAATTTTCTGCATAACATTAGATAACTGAAACAGGTTGAATGTTGTAAACATAGTTGAACTTCATGATTTTTTAAAGTTATGATCATTACTTTATTAATTTAAAATTTATTAAAGGTTATTTCTCTGCTTTAAGGGCATTGAGTTTATTATACCCTGAGTATTTCCCCTGCATTTTAATTATCAGTATGTCTGAAAATATTCTTTTCTCTCCTTTCTTTTCCCCTTCTTTGTCACTTTCTTTCTCTCCTTCCTTTTTCTTTGTTCTCCTTCCTTCCTTTACTAATTCTTTTCTTTGTTCTACAAATATTGATTTAACATCTGTGATGATTAAGAATGAGCACAGATTTACTGCAATTCCTCCCATCAAGAGGTAGAGTCTATTTCCCCACCTCCTTAAATCTGGGCTGGCCTTAAGTCTTGCACTGACAGAATGTTGTGGAAATGACATGCCAGTTCTGAGTCTAGGCTTTGAGAGGCCTTGTAGCTTCTATTTTTGCTCTCTTGCTGCTTTGAGGTCACCATGTGAGGAAGCCTAGGCTAGCCTTTCGGAGAATAAAGTTGGGAGATGAGTCATCCCTGCTCAGACCCCTAGACCAACCAGCCCCAGACAACCCACAGCTGACTCTAGCTTTGAGTGACCTCATTAATTAGCCAAAAAAGACTTAAAAAATAACTTTCCAGCTGAGCTCACTGAATTATGAGCAAATAGAATTGTTGATTATTTTAAACGCACCATGTCTTGGGATGATTTGCTCTGCAGTAATAGAAAAATAATAGTCATGGAAGTCATCGCTGGTATTCAATCCCAACATCCATACTTTCTTCTTCCTGAGTAAAAGAATTGCAATTTTTTTCTGGGCACTGATGGCCATCTAGAATAGAAGGTCCTGCAAAAACTGCCAGAAGCCATAGCATTAGGGGAAAGAATAGGGAAGATTCAGTATGTCATGGTGGTTGCCTTGAAGCATTTAGCAAAGTGCTACAGAGAGAAAGGAACTCAAGTTAGAGTAATCACTCAACAAGCAGAAACAGAGGACATGTGATTTTGCAGAGGGGAGGCAATTATCTGACTCTGCTTGATGTCTAAATTTCCCAAGTGTCCTGTAATGTGAAATCTTGTTGGGTCAAATATTCAACTGTTTTTGTACCCCAAATTGAAGCAGTTATAAACAGCGAGTGTAAAACTATGGAGATAAATGTAAGCTGTAAACAACCTACTGGCAGAGATGAAATTAACTGTACTGCCTTTCCAGGCAAAACCATTATTTCAGAAAGCCTCGACTCAGTAGCGGTTATGTGGAGCAGCTGGGAGAATGAGAGGACAGAGTCCGTTAAGTGAAAGACAAGAGACTTTGTGTTTTAATTCCACTTCCAGAAAGACACTTGGCTGTGGTTATTCAAACATGGAACTGAGTTGAAGCCAATTTAAAAGAAGTGTACTGAATTTTAGAGAGAATTACGGTGCCAAACAAAACCAACCAAACAAAAACAACAAACAAGCCTGGAGCCTAGCTGAGAGTAGCTGGACTCCAAGTGTAGAGCTGCAGGAAGGAGGTTTAAGAGGCGAACAGCCTCCAGACCCCCAGCTTCACCCAATCCACACCTCAGTGTGGACAAGCAAGAATCTTCCTTAGGGCAGAGCCACTGGTCTCAAGAACAATTAATAAAGGAGAGAGTGTTAGTTTTCAATGGTGTATAACAAATTGCTGCAAACTTAGTGACTTAAAGCAACATACATGTATTACTCACAGTTTCTATGAATCAGGGGACCAGGTGTGACTTAGCTGATCCATGGCTCAGAGTCTTCAAAGAGGTAGGCTGGACTGTGTCATCTGGAGACTTGACTTGGGGACAACCTGCTTCTGAGCGCCCTCAGATTGTTGGCAGAATTCATTGCTCTGTGGCTGCAAGACTGATGGTTTCAGTTTATTGCTGAAGACAGTCCTCACTTCCTGGAGGCTGCTCATGATTCCTTGACATGTGGGCTTCTCCAAGTGGCCATTTATTTCATGACAGCTTGCAGTGGAAAGAGAGAGAATAGAGAGAACAAGTCAGTCTGCTAGCAAGAGGCAGTCATATATAATGTAATGTAATTACAGGAATGACATCCCATCACATTTGCCATATTCTTTTGGTTCGAATCAAGTTGCAGGTCCTACCCACACTCAAGGGATGAGGATTATACAAGGGTGTTACCACCCAGACATGGGATCATGGGGGCCACTTTGAAGCTTATTTGCCATAGAGAAACTTTCCAGAGAAAGTAACCAGGGCTTCTAGATGGGCTAACTAAGGAGTTTACTCCACCATTAGCGGTTGGAGTCTTTGCTTCCCTGCCTAGCAAAATTTGATAATTGTTATGGATCAGAAACTATTGCACCTACTACTTTATTGAATTTAGACAGTGTCTTTACTAAGATTATTTTGTTCTTTCTCCAGTGTTTTGTAGTGGGTATAATTGGAGACAGATACCTTGAATTTTAGTTTATAAATCATCAAAACACAAGAAGCACTTTAGGACTGGAGATCTCCGAATTGGAGCTGAATGCAGTCATTGGATGGACTTCAGGGTTGTTTCTTGGGCACGGAAGGGGCGTGTTCCATGGATGGGAAGAATATAAATGTCTGTTTGGGTAGCCAAAGAGGCAGGTTTTGTCAAAGAATATTAGTTCTATGCCATCAGATCCATTCCCATCACTCTTTCCTCTCAATTTTTAGGTGGGCCCATAGAATTTGTCATGAAGACAATGAGTAGTCAATACAAGATATTAATCAGGGTTGCTATATGTCCTGCAAACACAGAGCTGTACTGCAAAACAAAAAGTTGTCCCATTACACTCATGACTTTTAAACGTCTCCCCCTGCATTCGTGTATATGAAAAGCCTGTTTACAATTATCTGAGCCTAATATCTAGCCCTAGCTAAAAATAATCTTGAATATTTTTCCATGTCTTTGATATATGTGTTATCCAGAAATGCAACAACTGTGTAAATTGAGAAATGACTGCATTGTGTTGTGTTTAGAACTTTACCAAGAGTAGATTATCATTTCTGAAAATCACATCACTGACATTGGGGCCCCTTTTGCGTTAAGGTCGCCAGCACTGCTTCAGTGGGTATTTCTACCTGATGCATTCATATTATTCTAAGCATAGAAACAAGCATTTGACTATTTCATCATGTCTTCTAGTGTAGCCATAATCATACTGACATCTATAATATGGACTATTCTTCACATTACAGATTGCATTGAAATTATTTATGAAGATAGATTATAAGATTATATTATCTAGGAAGTTCACTTCAGGGTAGAAAAGGTATTATAAAGTGTTTGTTATAAAAAGGGAATATTAGGCCTGACAGAGTTGAACTATACTGCCTTAAGTAAAATGACAGCCCAAATGCTTGTGGTATTTATCTCCACGGGCATCTGGAACAAGATCATCTTTTGGAAAAAACAAAGGCAGAATCCCTGTAAAAACAAAAGTAGCAACATAGTTCTAGCACACACTTTGTGTTGGGCACTCTGCTTTACACACATTGTCTCAAGTAACCGTTACCCCAACTTGTTAGAAGGTATGTGGCACTGAGCTACTAATCAAAAGACTCAGGTGTAAGTCCTGGTTCTGCCACTTACTGTCTATCACTTAGGGAAGTAATTTCTTTTCTAAGCCTAATTTTTTGTTGTTGATAAACTGGAGGAAAATAATAAATGTAACTCGAATGGAGGAAAACAATAAATCGATTGATGTGAGCATTAAATGAGATGCCACTTTGAAGATGGCATATCTTGTGGGGTTTTTTAGATATGATATTTTAGATATTTAAGATAAATTGAAAGGTACCATATAACATACCTAGATATATCTACTATTGTCCAACAAATCCTTATTTCTCAAAGTGCTATTTGAAATCTCTGGACTTGAAAATGAATATTTAAAAATTTCACAGAGTTTCTAAAAATTTGAAATGAATAATATTTAAAAAAATTGGAAAAGATTGTAAATATCTTATTACTTTAGTATTGAGATATTATTGCTAGTAAGATATAAATCTATTGGCTTGTATCTTTGGGGGGAAATGAAATAATATATTAAGAATACACTTGGATTAAACAACTTATTTATGACTAACTTACAGGTTACAGATGATTACACAATGGAAATTTAAAAATAACTTTGAACTGAATGATCATGAAAATACCACATGCTGAAATTTATGGGAATAGCTAAAGCAGTGATTAGAGGGAAGTGTGAAGCTTTAGATTCTTCTAAAGAGCAATGTTTAAAGCAATTAGTTAAGCTTTCACTTCAAGAAGCTGGAAAAGGAAGAATAAACCAAAGATAGATGTAGATAGATGAAGTTAGATATAGATAGAAGATACTAATAAGAGTAAAAGCAGAAACCAATGATGTAGAATAAAGATATGCAATAAGAAAATCAACAAAGTCAAGTGCTTGTTTTTTGAAAAGATTTACAAAATTGATAAATCCAAAGCAAAGGTGACCAAGAAAATGAGGAAAAAAACCTCCAGAATTTACCAAAAAAATTAGTGAGATAATGACATTATTCCAAATCCTAAATACATAGGTAATATGAGGCTATTATGAGCAACTTTATGTTACTGCCTGGCAACTGACATAACATTTGAAAATTTCTTTGAGAAATATTTATGAAAACTGACCCAAGAATAAACGTAAAATCTAAGTAGATGTATATGTATTATAGAAATCAAATCCATAATTAAAAACTTTCCTACAATAAAACCTTCTAGGCACAAGTGGCTTCACAGGTTAATTCTAATATACATTTACAGAAAAAATAATAACCTCATTTAAACTTGTTGAAAGAAAAAAAGGGAGGGAATATTTCTAGTTCATTTAAGTAGGCCAATATAAACCCAATACCAAAATCAGGCAAGGATATTACAAAAAGGGAAAAACGCATACCCATACCCCTCATAGACACATATAGAAAAAAGTTAAATAAGATATTAATAAATCGGGTCCAATTATATTAAAAGAGCAGAAGTACATCGTGATGAAGTGGGTTTTATCCAGTGGTATGATGTTAAATACTTAACGACTAGCTTTCCAAATTCAAAAAAGGAATATATGGTTATATGGAGATAAATATATATATATATACACACACACACACAAGTTCATTATAAATTTACTGATATAAAGGATATTTACTACATGATCTACAAATCATAATAAAATATAAATTACTTTTTATTGTAAATTCCATATAGCTAATTAGTCTCATTGACTTTATTGACTTTTACTGAACTACATTTGTACATAACCTATGGTCACAATTGATGAGTAAATGCAGTTTCAATATGAGTGTTGGTTAATACTTTGGTTTATGTTAATGAGTAAGACAAAAGTGAAACAACAAAGAAGTGTAGTAGGACTTCACTCATTCATAAATAATGTGAGCAACTTCTTTGCTGAATCAGTTAATGGTTTTCAAATACTGGAAGTTAGTTTAATAGGTTTTTTCTTATTCACAATATAATAAAGATAGGCTACAAACAAACACACTTTTAAGTTAAATCAGCTTTATTAGCTTTTTCTCCCTCACTTTTGTTAAGTATAGACGATCAATAAAACAATAAATCAAGCTTTGATTTGTAGCATTTGCTAATTTTCATGGTATAAATACTCCCAGCATGAGAGTTTAAGCTATCATTGTGATAGATCACTGAACCAGAACGGGAAAGCAGACTATTACATAGTATTTCCATCATACAGATAAAATCGATTATGAATAACCTCAAGAGCATAGGTAATAGTAAAATGTAATAAAGTAATTAGGAAGTGATGAGTTTTGAGTATTTAGTTCCTATGCTTTTAATATATTCTCTTTATAAGTTTATATAATTTAATAGTTAACAATGTCCATATTTTAAAACTGGCTAGTAGAATTCCTGAAAAATGAACAATCGGCCCTTACTGGTTGGTACATGCTGACTCTAGCACAACACTGGTTTTATCCTAGGAATGTAAGACTAATATAACATTAAAAAATGAGCACTGTAATACACAGTATTAATAGAATAAAGAAGAAAAGGTATATAGTCTTCAATAAATTAGTAAAAACATTTGATACAATTCAATACTCATTGATAATAAAACCTCTCAGCTATCCAATATTTGAAAGTAGCTTCGTCAATTTGATAAAAGGTATCTACAAAACCCCTACATGATAACATCATAGTCAATGATGAAAATGGTGATGAGATATGGATAAGGCATGGGTAAGTTTGCAATAATACTAACTGACCAGGCCAATATGGCATAAGGGCAGAACAAAGAGTTAGTTGATGGCAGTCATACAAAAATCTAAAGTTACAGCAACACTTAGGAAGCCTCAAGCTTCATAAAATTAAAATTTATCTGAAAGGCATGGACTTAGAAGTCCTATGGGGTAGCACTAGAAACTTCCTTATAAAACAAGATGCTGCTTAAGAGCTAGAGGCTCGGATGTGAATCACCTCAGACTGTGTAGTCAACTTTCTGCTCCAACCAAGTAGCAACAGGTTGGCATTTCAGATTCTGTAACATCAGCTAGTCTGAGATAGTATTACTTTTTTTTTGAGTCTGGTAGAATTACTGCATTGTTAGGAAGGTAACTCCAGGAAATTGTAAAAAGCAAAAGTTAGCAAGAAGAATTAAAATGATGCAAAAGAAAATGAAACCCATAACATTAATAAATTTGTAATTTCTATGTAATAATACTTTTGGTTTTTTTCTTCTAATTATAGTGTTTAAAGCATTTTAATAGAAAATGGATATGCTGGATTTAAAGTTTTAATTGGAGGTTTTGAAGGAGTTTACTAAGTAGTTTTGCAGACAATGGGGAAATTTCATTTGTTAAATCCATGAATTTTTATTTGTTAATTGCATAAATATCATGGCTATTTAGAGGAATGTTACTCATTTAATGTTAAACAAATGTAATGTTTAAGTAATAAAATAAATGTATTATGCATTAAATAAGAAAGGTGGTGGTAAATGACCATATCGATGCACAGAAATTAATTCAGACATTGACAATTCCATTGAGAATATGGACAAATGTTTAAATTCAAGGATGCTCATCCAGACTTATTCATAATAGAAAATATTATCTAAAGATCTAATTGCGGACTCTGGTTAAGCGGATTATCACATAGTCATTAGATATGAATAAAATAATTTATAGAAATGATATACAAAATACTCAGCATAAAGAACTGTGTGAAAAGAACAGAGGAGAAAACAGTGTGTATAATATTTAAATTTTTATTATATACAGATGTTCAAACAAATTTTTATTTCTCAGTTTAAAGACCAGTATCCTTTGTAAGAATCTGTCAACTCAGAGAATAGACTATAAAGATCTAATAACACAAAGTTTTCTATTTGTAATTTTGAAAAGCCTGTATTCATGACAGAAGTCTGGAAATAACTGAGAAGTGTGAAATTCATTTATTAAAAATTTTTTTAACTTGAAAATATTTATGGTACAAACTCACCCAAAGTAAAATTTCTTGTAATTATATGTTATGTATGTGTGCATAAACCTATATATGTGTACACTATACATATATACTGTAGTATATACCATATACAGTATATATATAGTGCATATGCATAGTATGCAAGCACATAAATAATGAAAGGTCATATGAAAAATATTAATGGAAATTATTTTGGATTTTGGGAATAAATATGATTGAAATATTTTTGTTTATGCCTTTTAATTTTTCTTCAGTGTGAATTTATCTTTGGTAATTTAAAAAGAAAAATATAGTTTATTAAAATAAATCAAAGCAAAAAAGTTATGTTTTTTTGCAATTTTATTTAGGTATACAAATCTACTGAAGTATAGAAAAACACTGGGAAAGAATCTTAAAAACCCAATAATAAAGGATTTAATAAATTTTGATAAAACTTTGTTAAACTTTGTGCTATTATTAAAATGATAATTAAAATGCTAATGATATACTTTTAAGTGAAAATGGTGAATTCACCATTATCAATATTTCATGATTTTAATTTTATAAAAATTATGTTTTCATTACCTTTAATTGTGTGTATTATTCAGAATGTGCATGAATATAATACTTATAGTGATTTTTAGTGTTTTGAAGATCTATTTTAGAACTATGACTTTGTATTAACCTCAAGTATTTTTCTTATTTTCTCTGAAAAAGAGTCAGCTTCCTACTTACTTCAGATTCTCCAGCAGGTGTTCAAAATGTACTTGGCTTTTCACATATGTACAATTCTATTAACATAGTGTTCATTTATATCACTATGCATTGAATAGAAAGATAAGACAGAATCACCTAGATCTTGGGAAATATACTAACACTGAATTATATATTATTTGATTGTCAGGTCTGTTAGGCAAAATGATAAATATTTCACTGAGGATTCTCATGGTACATGTCTAACCCTTGGATAGGAATTTAGGGGACTTTTGAACTGAGGGAAGGACAAACTTACTTTGGGGTATGAAGGTTTAAACTCTAAGGCATGTGGGTCACCTACATCTCTAGGGTTCAGTATCCTGAACTATAAATTGAGAGGGGCTATATCAAATAATCTATAACATCTCTATCTCCTCAAACTCTCCAAGCCTTTACTACATAGATTGACAGCTAAATGGATGAAAACATAGGAAAACATCATTTGTACAATAATGATATATTTCTATTATTAGCTCTGTCTTCATCAATAAGCAGGTATAAATATGACCAAGAAGTTGAAAATAGCCTTACCATATTGAACAGGCCATTCCAATTACATCTTTCTTATATAAATTTATTTACTTTATTTTTGGCTGCGTTGGGTCTTCGTTGCTGCATGCAGGCTTTTCTCTGGTTGTGGCGAGCGGGGGCTACTCTTCGTTGCGGTGCGCAGGCTTCTCATTGTGGTGGCTTCTCTTGTTGGGAGCATGGGCTCTAGGCACGTGGGCTTCAGTAGTTGTGGCACGTGGGCTCAGTAGTTGTGGCACGTGGGCTCAGTAGTTGCGGCTCGCAGGCTCCAGAGTGCAGGCTCAGTAGTTGTGGCGCGCAGGCTTAGTTGCTCCGCGGCCTGCGGGATCTTCCCAGACCAGGGCTCGAACCCGTGTTTCCTGCCTTGGCAGGTGGATTCTTAACCACTGTGCCACCAGGGAAGCCCCATCCAATTACATTTTTTTTTAAATTTTAATTTATTATTTATTTATTATTTTTTTTGTGTGTTGGGTCTTCGTTTCTGTGCGAGGGTTTTCTCTAGTTGCGGCAAGCAGGGGCCACTCTTCACTGCGGTGCGCGGGCCTCTCACTATCGCGGCCTCTCTTGTTGCGGAGCACAGGCTCCAGATGCGCAGGCTCAGTAGTTGTGGCTCACGGGCCTAGTTGCTCCGCGGCATGTGGTATCTTCCCAGACCAGGGCTCGAACCCGTGTCCCCCTGCATTAGCAGGCAGATTCTCAACCACTGCGCCACCAGAGAAGCCCCCAATTACATTTTTAATATGATTTTTCTCTTTTCCTTTTCCTTTCTCCCTCCCTCCCTCCCGTCCTCCCTTCCTTCTTTCCTTCCTTCCTTCCTTCCTTTCGTTCTTCCCATCCTACCATCTTTACTTTGGATTACCTTTTGGTTGTCATTCATTAGTCCATTAGTTAGGTAGTACATAATAAGATGTTAAGTTTTCTGTACAAAGAATATTTGTATAGACTTCAGAAAATATTCTTAATAAAATATATGTTGCACATATTTATTTCCAGACTGACACTTCTCCTATGAATACAGAATTTTACAAGTTAAATTTATGTATGCATGATTTGAATATCTGTACTCTTGTTCATTGTACTATTGTACTGGTAGATTATCACAGCCTTTTCTCTGACATGACAAGATCCAACAGGTACCTATTTTCTTTTAGGCTTTTTTTTTTTTTTTTTTAAACCACTGAATAACAATCACTTTGAAAATCTGGTCTGTCTTGAGTGAGTCACTCACTGGCCAACAAAGGCTCTACTGCTTTAGTTCTGATTTATGTGTTAGAGAGATTCTGAGGTTTTTCATTTTATTTATTTAAACTCACCTGAAGTATTTCAGCCTTAGGAATTGGTTTTACTTTCCAAAAACTAGTTGAATTGTAAACACTTTAAGAAGGTCTAGGAGAGAAAATAAGACCATTAAAAGTGATGCTTTCCTGCCCTCTGCCCCCATAATCATGTCCTTCCAGCCACAATAAACTAACCTTTTCTAAAGTTGCTCCTAACAACTGGCTTGTAATTGCATATTATGGGTCTTTTCGCTAGTTGAATGTCAATTCCCCCATCTAGACTATAAGATTCATGACAGCAGAGACTGTTTCAGCAGCAGTGTATAGCCTGTACCTAGCACAATTGTTGTCACACAGGAGGAAATCAAATACTATTTGTTAAACCAATGAAAGAAAACATGAAAATATTTAGACAAGATTCTTTTTTGAAGAAATGGGAAAGGGTATGGTTATAACAACTGGAAAAGACTGAAAGAAGTCATTGTAGTAATTTAAAAGTAAATTAATAGTAAAAGTTATTAGATACTTGATATATTTTTGGCTAACTTTTGGGGTGTTATAATTTGTTTTATTTAATTCTCACAAAGGTTTTTCAATGTTCACTTTTACTGTTTCCACTTTAAAGAATAAGAACTAAAGCTAAGGGAGTTGGACAGCTTGCCTGAAGTCACAGAGCCAGCAGGAATTTGAATGTTTGACTACAGAAGTTTTAAGGACTACATTGCATCTCCTAAAATTCATAGGTTGAAGCCTAATCCCCAGTGAGACTGTATTTGGAGATAGAGCCTTTAGGTGGTAATTTTGGTTGAATAAGGCCACAGGGGTGAGACCCTGATCTGATAAGACTGGTGTTCTTAAAAGAAGAGGAAGAGACATCAGAGTTCTCTCTCTCCTCTCTCTCTCTCTCTCACACACACACACACACACACAAACACACACACAAGAGGCCATGTGAGGACACAGTAAGAAGGTAGTCATCTACAAGCCAAGAAGAGGTTTCACCAGAAACCAACACTGACAGCACCTTGATCTTGGACTTCTAGCCTCCAGGGCTTTGAGAAAATAAATTTCTGTTGTTTAAGCCACCAGTCTGTGGTATTTTGTTATGGCAGCCTGAGCAGGTTAATACAAGTGGAGAGACAGAAAGCGGGTTGGGGGGAAGAAGGAAGAAATAAAGGAGAGAAAGAGAAAGAAGAATAGAATTTAAGCTAACAGCAAGAAATAAGTTCTTTATATGAATTTGGAGACAGAAAATTGTGGAATCTCTTCCTTTGGACAATTTTAAGAATAGGCTAGGCTATTATTTATCTTGTATGGTTTAGATTTTCTTCTTCTTGGAGAGAGTGGCATGAATTAGATCATCCATTAAGATAAATGCTGGTCTATGTTTCCAGAGACTCAAAATTTTTTTTTAAAATGGTACTAATGAGAATCAGACGTCAATCTTGGAAGAAAGACACTTTATTTTTCTTCTTTTTTTCTCCCATTCTTGGTCCCCCATCCTCTCTGTTCCTCACCTTTCTAAAACCCTGTCTTGGTGATGAAATTCTGCCACAGCAAAACTAGCAAGAAGTTTTGCTGAATAAAAAATATTTCATGAGAATAAAAAAAGTTTGTAATGAGGGAGAAAAGAACTAAGATAATTCAAATGTGGGCAATGTAAAAGGAAATGATAATGATCAAATTCTCCAGCCCTTGGACTTTGAAGAATTGTTCTGAGTGCCTTTGGAGCTCCCAAAACTCTTAGGAATATGTGGCCACTGGAGTTTTACAATGGGTTAATTATTACCTTAGTTGAGGAGTGGGGGTGTTTAGAGGATTAAGCTTCTCCTAGCCCCGCTTGGGTATTTCCATTATTAATCAGAAAACTAACTTGAGCAGAGTGGAAAAAATGGTTTTAGCAATATGGTGAACTTGGCTCCCTGGCCATAGGCAGAAAGGAGGCACCTTAACAAAGCCGTATACATCTAGCAGTTGTCTCTCAGGTTTTCGCTAGGCTACCTTAGACCAAAGTTCATCTGATGCTTCAAGTCCCTTATAAAGGCCACAATAAGTAGCATAATCATTCATTCACTGATTATTGCACTTATGTGCTCATTTAAGAAATATATTTTTGCATACCTACTGTACCTACTATGCATTAGACATGTACTGGACAGTGGGAATACAGAGATTAATTAACAAGAAGATAGAGGCTCTGCCATCATGCAGCTTCCTTTCTTGTAGCGAAAAGAGAAAGAGAAAAGTAAACACATTCAAGTCTAAATAATTAGAGATTAGGAAGAAGAAAAGGAGCTATTACATAGAAGATAATGCCAAGAATTGTCTCAAGTTAGGTAGGATAGAGTTTTGAGAAAACATCTTAGAAAAGCCAAATACTTCAACATTCTAGCTAGTCTAGACATCAGGCTTGGTGAACACATTGTATGAATCACAACTAAATGTAAGTAGTCATTTAAACAACTACTCCACCACCACATTCTTTCAGATAACACCTGAAAAATTTTGCCTTGCAAATCAAGCATTTTGGTCATTTGATCTGTGATAAATTTTGCTCATCTGGAAAAAGGTGGGTTTGGTAAACTCTTACTCGATATGCAGAGCAAGGTACCAAAATAATCCAAGGATTGCCATTGTCTTCCATGTTTGAGATCCTCACTTCATCCTACCACGTATCAACTCAGCCATTTTCATATTTTAGGGTCTTCCATTAGCAGTAGCAGAATTCAATGACCGTTTTCAATATTTGGGCACTGTATTAGAATAGGCCAGGATTTGTTACGATACCAAAAAAAACCCCCAAATCTCAGAGACTTAACAAAGTTTCATGTCTCACTTAAGTCACCTCCAATTCAAGCCATTGGTCATTATCCTTTAAGTAGTGACTCTAGCATCCATCTTCTTCCTTATGGTGATGTCACTAGTTTAATTATGTGGTCCCAAAGTTTCCCAAAGAAGGATAAGAAAGAACATGCAAAAAGACAATGCACCCCAATGTTCATTGCAGCACTATTTACAATAGCCAGGTCACGGAAGCAACCCAAATGCCCATCAACAGATGAATGGATAAAGAAGATGTACATATATACAATGAAATATTACTCAGCCATAAAAAGGAACGAAATTGGGTCATTTATAGAGACATGGATGGACTTGGAGACAGTCATACAGAGTGAAGTAAGTCAGAAAGAGAAAAACAAATATTGTATATTAACGCATATATGTGGAACCTAGAAAAATGGTACAGATGAACCGGTTTGCAGGGTAGAAATAAAGACACAGGTGTAGAGAACAAACATATGGACACCAAGGGGGGACAGTGGCAGGTGGGGGTGGTGGTGGTGGGATGAACTGGGAGATTGGGATGGACATGTGTACACTAATATGTATAAAATAGATAACTAATAAGAACCTGCTGTATAAAAAAATAAAATTCAAAAATTCAAAAAAAAAAAAAAGAAGGAAAGAACATGAATGGAGTTTTATGACCAGGACAGAAAGAGATGTACATTTTTTCTGTTCATGTTCCATTGGCCAGAACTGTAACACAGCCCTGATATACCCGGAAAGGAGGCTCAGAAATGTAGCCTTCCCATGTTCCCTGGAGGAGAAATGGAATCAGTGTGTATTTAGTCAGCTTCTACTACAGTTCCCCCTGCAGATCATCAAATCACCATTTCACTTTCCCTCCCATACCTAGAAGGCATATTGACCCTTTTGTAAAGAGGGACAACTCAAAGTACTATCCAGTTACTAAATCCAACAGAAAGTTTCAGGTGTATTAGTCAGGATTCTCCAGAGAAACAGAGTTGCGCATATATTTCAAGAGAGAGATTTATTTTAAGGAATTGGCTCACATGATTGTGGAGGTTTGGTGAGTCTAAAATCTGATGGGGAAGTCCAGGAGGCTGGAGACTCAAGGAAGAGTTCAGTTGAGTCCAAAAGCAGTCTGCTGGCAAAATTCCTTCTTGCTTAGGGGAGGTCAATTTTTGTTCTATTAAGGCCTTCAACTGCTTGGATGAGGTTGATCCACATTATGAAGGTAATCTGTTTTCTTCCAAATCCACAGATTTAAATGTTAATCTCATTTAAAGAACACCTTCACAGAAACATTTAGAAAAATTTTTGATCAAATACCTGGGTACTGTTGCCTAGCCAAGTTGACACATGAAATTAAGTATCATATCGAGCAGTAAATTATTCTGTTATTGGGTTGAGAGATGCTGCCTTTCAATGCAGTCACCTAGAAATTAAGACAAGCTATTAAGCTCATTTCTTTGCTTTTTTTGCCTCTAAGCATCTCTCTTTCAACTTAAGGACAGCTACTTCAGCCTATCTGGAAACAAAATAGTTGGAGGAGAGCATACCCTTAATCTCATCTTTTCCTTGGTTCACTTTATTCCTTTGAGAAGTTTTTTACTGGACCATTGTTGCATATAGCCTCCGTAAAATCCACTTCCCATCCCTTTGAGTTTAGAAGCAGCTAGATTTTCCAAATGTGCAGTGTCCCAAGCCCTTTTCCCTAAGACAATCATTTGCAAACTAGACAATTCTTTTCTAAACTCATCCTTTTCCTGTAATAACTTGTTAAACACAGCCAATAATAGTCAAAACACGCTAATATGGTATTTTCCAGGCTTTCCCCCAGAGCTTTTCACTCAGCAGGCACATGGTCTGCCTCTCAAGTTATTGCACGAGACAGCTTATCCAAATATTTTGCCACTGTGCAGCACAGATTGTCAACTGTTAAGCCTCTCGTATCAGCTCCTCTGCTTAGTTCACCTGTGTGCTAAGTCAATGCCCTGTATTTTAGGTTTGTTATGTCAGCACTCTACTTCAGGTATCAATTTTTGGAATAGACATGATAGAATAGGCCGAGCTGCAATAACAAACAAATCCCCCAATCTTGGTAGCTTAATACAATAAAGGTTTACTGCTTGCTCGTTTCACAGTTTGAAGTGGCTCAGGAAGTTCTCTTTGGCAGCTCTCCTCTAAGCAGTGACTCCAGGCTTCCTCTATCTTGAAGTGTTGCCATCTTAAACATACAGCTTTCAAGGTTGCCACAGGGTGGGAAGACAGAGTGCAACAGAGGGAGAGAGAGAGAGAGAGAGAGAGAGGTAGGGACAGGAGAGAGAATAGAATTTTCTCTAATTTTTAAGTCTCTTCTGAAGTTTTAAATGGAAGGTGTGTGCTAAGTGCCCAAATACTTTAAAGAAAGTGATGGACACATCCCCACCAGACCAATGATGGGGTAATCTGGTCGCTTGGCTATCTATCTCCATCATGCACTGTCAGTCTGAATGACAAAAATGTAGAGATCCTTGACAAGATTATACGAAGAGATTTGTGGGAAGAGGGCACTGTGATGGAGCAGAGTGGGCATGCTTTTCATCCCATTCTTCAAGCCAAGGGAATATCATCACAGGAGAATTCCTTGGAAAGATCTGGGGAGACTGGCATTTCACTTCCTGACTGCCTGCTTGCTGAGCTGCAAATGCATGTGGGCTTGCTGTGGAACAGGGCCATGGAGTAGCTGGCTTTCTTCTTGTGGGATATAGAGGCAGATATTGACCTCTGCCTGGAAATGTCACAGATGGCAGGATGACTGCAGCTCACAATGGCAGAGTGAGGAGAGAGGGGAGCTGTGGGATCGGCCTGCAGGTTTCTAGTCTGGCAAGTTTAGGATGCATGAATTGTCCTGGGACCACAAGGAGGCTAGAAGACAGGGCTCATTTTGAGAAAGTGACAGTTGCCAAAGGAGTCAGGGAAAGGCATAGTACTGAGGGCCGCTTAGAAGGGAACATGAAGGAGACTCAACCAAAGCATCCCACGTGCGCGCGCGAGAGCAGACCAATGGCTAGAAGCCTGGCGTGGCAAAGGGCGTCGGAGAGTCAGAGGCACTATAGACCCCGTTGGCCAAGGTCCATTGTCCCCTTCACCTCTCACCCTTCCTTCTGCTCTCCCTGGCCTCCAGAAGGTCCAAAAGTGGCCCAGTGAGGTTGGAGGTGGTGGAGCAGGGGCTGGGAATAGCACGCGTGCTGCTCTGCTCATGCCCGTAACTGTCTTGTGGAATCACTGCTCAGGCAGCAGCTGGGACCGAGGAGACAATGGATGTTTTGATTTATATCAGGCAGGAGTATTTCATATACAAAAATGAGGCTCTGCCAATATCTGAAACTGACTGGATAAGCTGTGGGTTTTCCTTGACATGGTGTCCAGGAGTATTATTAGACGATCCAGGCAAGCATATTTGAAGGCAGAAGTGAAAAAATAAATTCATTTGTGGCCACTTCAAATTATTTTTAAAAATAATTGAAAATGCAATCATCAATAAAATGATTACATTTTCGATTATTTTATATTGAAGTAAAGATATATTTGACATATACATCAACTAAAGGTGTGAAGGAAACTGAATCCTCTGTAAAGTCTCCTTCACGAAATTATTCAAAATTTCTTCTTTGTAAATGAATTAAATGAAGAAAAAGAACTGAAATTGTAGAAGGTAAAATTTTCATGAGTGTAGTTTCACTGTTGTCTTAATTATGTCAATGACTGCAGTGATAAAGACAGGAATTTTTCAAACAGCAGGCTCTTCTCCTGAGCGTCTCTTTTACATATAAAGACAGGCATCTTTAGGAGGCAAATCCATTCTTCCAGGCTGGTAAATCTTCCTTTAAAACACTTTCCTAAAGCCCCTAATGTGATCTGAAACAGAGGAGAACTCAAAGCTTAACATTTCTCAGCAAGTTTCAGAGAGATCACTTAGGACTCCCCATCAGAAATGCCCTTGACATAATGTCTCTCAGTCGGCTGCATCCCCTCAAAATCACAGCGGGGTAGTTTTTGGAATTATATTAATTTACAGGCTAATTTGAGCAGAAATGGCACCTTTACGACATAGGTATTCTGACCCAGGAACACAATATGTGTCTCCATTTAATCGGCAAAGCCAGACCGACATGGTTTAAGAAATGTCTCTATGCTTCACCCTTAAATATCATATTCTCTGCTGGGTTTTGGTAAACACGTTTTTGCAAGTTAAGAACACTGACTTGCTAAGAGTCTTTAAATCCTAACTTGCTAAGGATCGGTTATGCAGGACAAACACTGCATTTTACTAACTGTCATTTCAGCATCCACTGATAAGGTTTTCTCCATTAATCCAGCTATTCTTACACATCATTATCAGTTGTTTCTTAGTGCATAAAGACTCATGAATGTTCTTTTTCCAGGTAGAAAAATTAATATTATGTCTTGTAATATTATTAAGGCCCAGATTTATCTATCTATATCTATCTCTCTCTATATATATCTATCTACCCATTTTTTTTTCCCTTGAGTTTGACCATGGCAGGTTCTTAGCAGGTCTCTGGTTCTGAACACATGAATCCACGCATTGACTTCCCCCCAGCTGTAGAGAGGAGATAGGGATGTATGGACAGGTGAACCTGATTTTGGATTGCACAAGCAGGAAACAAGATGACTACACAGAGACCTCTTCAAGCCCTTCCCTACTTGTTCTGGAGATAAAGAGAGTTAGTGAATTTTACTGCTCTGCTGGGTCTCTTTCCTTTTTGATTTTTATTTTCTTCTTCATCATTGGATCCATTATAGTTGTCTGCAGAATATTTTTGTTCTCCTCTCTGGCCTCACACTAAGAATCTTCACGGTGCCTCTCCCACTCTACTTTGAGCTCTTCCTCTAATTGAAGCGGATGCTGTGGCTGGATGTTTTACATACGCTGAGGTTGGTAGAGGAATCATTATACTATGGCACTGTCAGCCCCATGGCCTACATGCATTTCCAGCCTCTGCATGTTTGCATTCCAATTTTTTTTACAGGACTTGAATAGAAAGAAAATTTATGATAGTCTACTCTTTTGAAGTTCCTTTGCTCACAAGATTATTCCAGTTGTATTTTGTTTGTTTGTTTTGTTGTTAATTTGATCCCATCTGCTGTATATCTTCCAGAAATTCCACTAATGGATCACTTCATTTGCGTGTGTGTGTGTGTTATTTATACGTGTATGCTATTTTTCCCCTTCATGTGAAAGCCCACTCCCATTTTATACCTCCCTCATTGCTGGTACCCACCAGAATTTTCTTTTCTTTCTTTTTTTTTCTTTTGGGGGGGGGGAGAGGATTTTATTGTCATGATTTATTAACTTCTGTCTTGCATTTCTGACTTTTCTAGAACTGGGTCTTAGGGAAAGGGCCATGACATTTTGTTATTTTGTAAGAAACCGTAGATAGGAAAAATATTTACATCAATATAAATAGCTATATAACTTAATTATTTTGACCCTGAGCTTGCTATAGTGTTGCTTCCCTAAAGATATAGCTTATTCAAAAGTGTGTCTCCAGACATGTTTAAGAAAAATATATTTTTTTCCTTATTAGACTGATAGTCATTTACTTTATATGTTCCGAAGAAGGATCTCGAAAACAAGTTTTAATAACTTTGATCCAGCTTATGAAAGAAAAGATTCAAAGAAATGACAAGTTGATGATTATTAGGGAAACACATTGTCTGAGGCTGTCACCATTCTGGATGCATGTAGAACAAAAGCTGTTTGGAAGTCTTAATCGACTTTTGTAATTTTAGCTCTGTATTTTCAAAAACTGTGTAGACACTATTTGACACAAATTTAAACCTCACACACGGTTGGTGTTGGCATTTTGTGTTTTATGAGCTCAGAGACGATTACATGAAGGATGTTTAACTCTATTCTTGATGAGCCAAACAGGCTAACTACAGGGTCCTTCACGTGAGGTATTACATTATGAAAGGCTACAGCAGCAATTTACTAAATAGTGCCTAAGGGACCTAAATAAACGTATCTCTCGAGTGACTAATTTGCTAATCCAAATAAACCAAACTCTATCTACACTAGGCAAATACTACGTGTCTGGAGCCCTGAAGTGACTTGTTTGATTCTGCTATCTATAGAACCAAAGAGAATTATTCCATAGAATTTGTTCATTAGCTTCAGTTAGAAAAGTACACATAAAACTGAAAAGCCTGTTAACAATTCTGATTAGGTATTCTAAAATTTCTACTTGAAATAACAGCAACTGTGTATTTCTCTAGCTTATACGTGATCTTCAGGCTGACAGATTTTCTAGAAACTTTGCTTTTGTCTGGATTGGGCTTATCAATAAGTCCATTCAAATACTGCAATATGAATTCACAGTATTCATAAGTACTTAATATATGATGACCTTGGATATCAGACAGAAAAATAAATCTATCCCCAGAACTATAAGGTGATTTTCTTCTCAGCATTGGGATTACTTTTCTTATTGTTTCATGGCACTCTCACAGTAACAACAAAAAAGAACAGCCCTTGAATAGACTAATCAGCAAAATTATTGGTTTGAATCACCGCAGTCAGTTCACCTTTAAGGTTTCTTACAGAGTCTATGGAATCTATAAACCTGCTTTATATACTTTCTGCTCTTTTCCATTAGCCACCTTCCTTCTTTTAAGATAAACACTACAATATAGGCATATAGAATTTGTGATTGACACAAATTTTACGTATTTTATGATGGTATTTTAACACCATCAGAGTTAAGTAACAAACCTGAATTCAAAAAGAACATAGACTAGCTTTTCTTTTTCCCCTTCCCTTGCTTTCTTCTGTGTTCTCCCTTTTCTTTTCTTTTTTTCTATCTTCCTTCCTCCTTCCCTTCCTTTTCCTTTATCTCTTCCTCCTCTCTTTTTTCCTTTTCTCCCTCCTCTTCCCCTATTTCTTCTTTTTTTTTTAAATAAAAAAGTGCCCCCCAAGCCGTGTCAGCTGTCCTGGTGGTCCTGGCACAAGCATGTCCATCACCCTCGTCAGCATTGCTTGGGGGGGAGCGGATGTCCTTCATGATTTGTATCTGCTACAGGGTCCCCTACTGGAGGCTGCAGCTCCTGGGGCAAAGGACATGGTGGAGGTTGGAGCAAACCAGGAGTTCACTGAATGGCCTGAGCCTGGTGGTGACCTCACAGTTTCAGAGAGAAATTGGGAGGAACTGTGCTGTCAACAACAGGAAGTTGGTGAAAAATGAAAGATGCCCTTGGGGAGTGAAATGAATAGCAGATGGCTTTAATTGTTAGCCTTACTGTGACAACTGACAAGAGAAATTCTGCTCTCTTGACATTTAAAAGATACCAGAAATACCAGTGACCACATTCCATGGCTTCTTGAAGGTTTCCATGTCAGGGGATTCAAACTCCTCTGTATTTGTATTACTGAACAGTCCATAAAAACTGCAGGTGATAACATTGCTGATGGACTAACCCTCTAATAGTTTGATAAGTCACTGAAATGCACACAATATAAGGGAGTAGGAAGTCATAGGTGAAAGGAGGCACCCAGGCAGGGAAGTTCTGAGGGATTTATATGCTGCTGCAAGGAAAAACAAGCCCACAACTCAGGTGGAAAACAAGATCCATCTCTATAAGCCCAAGGGATCTTTTTATTCCTATGACTATTTGTAGAAATCCAGTTTAATTTTTTATTTGTCATATTCTGGAAGAGTCCTCCTTCCAAAAAAGCAGTAAAAGATTTCTGTGGAACCTCTGAACAAAAGAGGTAAAATAAAAATGAACGTTAGCTCAGATATTATTTGCACAGTCAATTTCTATATAAGAATGAGAATGTTGAAGTGTAGAAGATGGCGAGTGTAGCCCCAGGTAGAAGGCATCTTCAGAAACAGAAAGATAAATAAATACACTCAATCCTGAGAAGTAGAGACTGTTACATCAATATACAATTATTGGATTGAAGGTTCCTGATGCATTCTCAGTATTAATAAATCTCTTTCTTCCCTAGTGATATGAAATAAAAACATTTAACCATGACTGAAATCTTATTGTAAGGGCTATTTAAAATAAGATTTACATGTGAAAAATAAGTATTTATTTTTCAGGCAGATGCTATGGCATCTCTATGACAACTACAACAACTTGATTTTCTAATTTTTCATTGGGATTTGGTGTATAAATCTCCCAGCAACCCCAGCCCTGGGCAGAATAACACTAAAGCATCCTTTCCACACTGGCTCGCAGAGAGCCCCAGCAGAATTCAGCTCCAGTTACTCACACTGATAACTGGCTGGAAAATTAATGCTTTATTGGCCCTCCTCTCTTTCCTGTCTCAATTCCCTATTCCCCTGCTTGTATATACTGACCTCAAATCCTACTTGGACTGGAATCTTTGTGTTAGGCCTGATTCTGGAAGAATCCAAAATAAAACACCTTCCCTGATATACACACCCTCCCCATGCTTTTTCACCCATGCTTTTTCACTGTGTTCCCACATACCCTGTGAGATCATTCCCATCACGCTCTGTTTTAATCATTTGTTGATTTGTTCTCATTTTTTTATCCCACTTTTTGAAGTTAAGAATTGTAATTTAACTCTCCATATTTGGATCCAAGCAATGGCTGGTGTATAGATAATGCTTATAAATGTTGTTGAACGAGTGCAAAGTTTTTCCAACTCTGTTGTGTTTCTGATCTACTTAGTTACGAGTCTTGGCATTTCTGCTTTCATATCTCCTGCCCAAACTTTCCATGCCTTCACCATCACCCCAGCTCAGGCCCTTATCATTTTTTGCATGGACTATTGCAATTGTTTCCTACCTGATCTCCTAGACTCAGATGTCAGGTCTCTTTATTTTACAACACACTCTAAACCACAGGACAACAATCATTCTGAAAATGCCAGTTTCACTTTGTCCCTCCTTTCCATAAAACATCTAGTAGTTCCCACCGGCCTTTTATGTTGGTCCAGCATTTTGTTAAGGTTCTCGTTTACTGTGTTTTCTCTCTATCTAGATAAACATTACATGCTGGAGATGCAGCATCACAGTGGGTAAGAGCAAAGGCTCTAGAGGCAGGCTCTTCAAATCCTAGATTTGAAATCCCAGATCTAATCCTGTGTTGGAGGGAATGATGGCCCCTAAAAGATACTGGTTCCTAATCAAAGGAACCTGTGATTGTTACCTAATATCATGGACTTTTTGCAGAAGTGATTAAATTAAAAATCTTGAGATAAGGAAATTATACTGGATTATCTGGATGGGTCCTAAATGCCATGACAAGTGTCCTTTTTAGAGAGATGCAGAGGAAGATCAGATACATAGAGAGGAGAAAGTATTGTGAAGATGGAACAATGAGAGATTTGAAGATGCTGGCCTTGAAGACTGGAGTGCAGTGTCCATGAGCCAAGGAATGTTAAGAGCCACCAGAAACTGAAAGAGTCAAGGAAGAGATTCTCCTGAAGAACCTCTGGAGGGAGCACAGGTCTGAGAACACCTCAATTTCAGCCCAGTGATGCTTAATTCAGATTTCTGGAACTGTGAGAGAAGACATGATTGTTGTTTTAAGCCACCAGATTTGTGAAAATTTGTTATATCAGCTACAGGAGGATAATACACATCCCTTAAGACAGCAGTCCCCAACCATTTTAGCACCAGGGACTGGTTTTGTAGAAGACAATTTTTCCATGGACCGGGGCAGCGGGGCGGGGGATGGTATCAGGAGATTCAAGCGCATTACATTTATTGTGCACTTTATTTCTATTATTATCACATGGTAATATATAATGAAATCATTATGCAACTCACCATAATGCAGAATCAGTGGGAGCCCTGAGCTTGTTTTCCTGCAACTAGATGGTCCCATCTGGGAGTGATGGGAGACAGTGACACCGAAGTGCGTTGCTTTATGTCCAGTCTACTCCATAAGATGCAGCTTAACTGTCACTTGCCACTCACTGATAGGGTTTTGATATGAGTCTGCAAGCAACTGATTTATTATGGTCTCTGTGCAGTCAAGCCTCTCTGCTAATGATCATCTGCATTTGCAGCCGCTCCCCAGCGCTGGCATCACCGCCTCAGCTCCACCTCAGATCATCAGGCATTAGATTCTTATAAGGAGCACACAACCTAGATCCCTCGCATGCGCAGTTCACAGTAGGGTTCGCGCTCCTCTGAGAATCTAATGCCTCTGCTGATCTGACAGGAGGCGGAGCTCAGGCGGTAATATAAGCAATGCAGAGCAACTGTAAATACAGATGAAGCTTCATGCTGGCCCACTGCTCACCTCCTGCTGTGCGGCCCAGTTCCCAACAGGCCATGGACCGATACCGGTCCGTGGCCCAGGGGTTGGGGACCCTTGCCTTACGAGGTGTGATCTTGGGCAACTTCTTTAAACCCTCCAGGTCTCAGTTTTCTCATCTGTAAAATGGTTTGTTACCTCTCAAGGTTATCTGAAGACTGAATGACTTAATGCTTTCAAAGTCCTTAGCGGTGTGACTGGCACATCCCGAACACCCAATAACTGTTACTTACATTTTAAGAGTACTTTTAGTGTTTGTCTATTCATTTTATTCTCTGTTTTGAAGAAGATCAAAGACTTCTACATATACTTTAACATTGCAAAGCATTTCTTAGTATTCTATACATTACGATTAAACTTTAATTTAACAAATATTTATTGAACAGCATTTATTTTTAAGACTAGGTTCCAAAGATACAGTGTAGAGTGAAATATGGTGACTGAAATCAATGACTGTAATACCACAACCATTTTAAGTGATTTAGGGTGAAAGAAAAAAAACTTTACTACTTTTTTCCCCCAGATTTTAGAACTTAAATACTTAGCTAACATATGGGATGTGTGTATACATATATATTTTTTTTTCTCTAAATATCAATGAATTGACCAAATTTGTACATTTGAAATATTTTCATCCTTGCCAAAAGGAAAACAAACATTTTACTTAGTCTTCTTTTATTTGTGGAAATTCTACATAGAGGTATAAGGAAGATCAGGCAAATTTATCAATTATGCTGCAATTTCCTCTTTAGTTGCCTGTGTCCACCATTGGAGGTGAACTTCAGGGCAGGGCTTCACGCTGGTCTGAGCACAGGGCATGGTGTACTCTAGCATTTAATATTTACTGTATGAACAATGCTCTTCAGTACCTCTGTGTGGGTGTGCTATAACGTCTTAGACCCTGGCCAAAGAATACCAACGGTAGATGCAGTTGTCCCAAGTGGATTTTAATGAAATTCATGCTTTCCTATTTATTGCTTGGTGGGCCTTTTGATACTACACGCAAAGCTTAAAAACAATAACTTTGAGGAAAGGGAAGTTGAGGATCCTAGTTCTGATATAGAAACACTATGCCCTAGCATTCCTAAAGTTTAATGTTGGTGACTATTAGGAAAGCAAATATTTCACGCAAGGGTAAGCCCTCTAATTGCGTTTGTGTTGAATGCCTGCCAGATCCACGTGTAGAGGGTTCTATAGGTATTTTTCTGATTTCACCCTCCCATCTGAGGCCATTTCAAAAGTGCTGTGGGTGGAAGGAAAGAGAAGGAAAGTCAAAAACACAGGAAGAAAGGCGAGGGGGTCGAGGGAATGGAGGCAAGAAAGGGAACAAGTGAAACCCTCTTGGGAAGGGAAGCTGTGTTTCATTTCAGTTGCTTGGTTTGGAAGGAAGCCTGTAGAATATTGAATAACATAAGAAAACACACTGCAGCCCTCTCTTCTCAGTTTCTCTGAATTTATGTGGAATTGTATTAGTAAAACCAAAAATTAAAACTCTTGTGAAACTGTATTGTTTAATACTATATTTAATTATATGTAATTTGTGAAGAAAAATTAATTAAAAAGCCATATAACTTCATCTCTGGGAAATTAAGTACTAAATTGATTTTAATTTGTTAGCAAAGAAAGATTAATTTACGTTAGTTGTTTGCTAGTAATTTCTCTTCGTTACTTTTTGTCAGTATATTAGACAAGGATTTGTAAAAACACATTTTCATAAAAAGAAAAAAATGTAAAAATATTGTTCATGTGTCTCTTAAGTTTCCACTACTATAAGATAATAACAACAAAGAAGAAGTGGTGAGAAAATGCTTTATTCCATGGACAGTTTTAAATGAAGTCTCCAAATCTTGCTTGATCACTGGATTATATGAACTTAGACATAATTATTTGCTAAGCCTCATCTTTCTTATTGCCAAACTGAGAGTAAAAATTGTACCAATTTTATAAAGTTTTTGTGAGCATTAAGCATACATAAATTAGAGTGCAGGCACATAGTAAGTATTCAACAAATATTAGCCTCATCCATTATCTTTGAATGGCTTCAACCTAACTAGGGAAAAAAACATCAAAAGTAAAGACAAACAGCAAATATTATAGATTTAGTTATCCACATATATTATATGTATATCTGATGGACAAGCAACAGGTTTTTGAGATAAATGTTTCATTCATTAATTCAATAAATTAATTCAACATTTATTGAGCAACTATTATATGCTGAGCATTGTTCTAGGGGCTCAAGTTTTGGTGAGAGATAAAATAGAAACACCTCCACTTCCACAGAGCTAAAACTTCAGTGCTGGAACACAATGACCCAGTAAAAAAATGAATGAACAATGTAATACCAGACTGTATGATAAGTACAAAGAAGACAAAAATAGGATAAGGGACTAGTTGGGAGAGGTGTGTTATAGTGTGGGAGAGACAGATTTAGCACAGGGGAAAAAATTACAAGACTCTGAGTTAAATTTGATTTTCAAATAAATACCAAATACTTTTTAGGATATTATGTATGGCATATTGTACTAAAAATTCTTTGCTGTTTAATGTGAAATTCAAATTTAGCTGGGCATCCTCTATTTTTATCTGGCAACCCTATAGAGGAGTGAGGATCTGAAGATGAGACTGATTTTATTTTTCTTCCAGGTTTATTGAAATAAAATCGTAATATATTTAAAGTGTACAGTGTGATGATTTGATATATGTATACTTTATGACATGATTCCCACAATAAGTTAATTAATATATAATTAACTTCATCAACTCACATAGTTATCTATTTTTTTTTTTTTCTGGTAAGCCACTGAAGATCTATTCTCTGAGCAAATTTCAAGTTTACAATATAGTGTTATTAATTATAGTCACCAGTCTATACATTAGATCCTCAGAACTTATTCATCTCATGAGTGAAAATTCATAGATATTTTAACACAGATCTGCCTTTCATCCAGTTTTCTGTGTAGGGGTTGAGGTGTGCACTTCAGCTCTCACGATTTCCCGTTGTTCACATCTAAGGAAAGTGATGCTGTGCCATGGTCCTACAAATTCAGTCCTATTTTTTCCCTTAATAGTATAGCTGAAGTGTAAAGAAAAATGTCCATATTGTCAGGCAATAAACGCAGACCCTATGTCTTCCTATACTGAAAAATAGAGCATGCTACTGAAGGAAAAATCTAAAAATGTTTTTTGAAAGTTTAAAGATTTCTATGAAGATTTTCCTTTTTTTTTGCCAGGAGTAACACCATTTCCTGGAGATGGCCTATATTAGAAGCCATTGCCAGTCACAACACTGTTAAAGGTATAATTTTTGCTATATTTGAGTTTCTCTGGTTTGAGAAATAAAATAACTTTCAGTGAAATGCACATAGCATCAGCCTGGACTGAGTCTGGAACTCTTAACGCTCCCCATGTAATCTGCTCAGTTCATTATTCCAGTGAATGGTTAAGTCCACATGCACCAGATTCTGGAGAAGCCTTGGAAAGGCCTAATACACTTAGACCTGGAATAGGGCTGGATTTGTGTCATTGTGGCCTGAAATCTGTGCTTCTCAATGTGGAGAAAAAGCCAATTGAGGAGGCCTGGCAGGCAGAAGAGCTAGGATAAAATTTGCACCTAGGTAGTTTGGGATTTAGGGTTGTTTTGTTTTGTTTCTTTCTCCCTCTTTATATTTCTAACAGAAATACCATAATATGAGCATCTTTGTTTTGAGGAAATGCAGGCTGTTTTCACTTCTTCTAGGATACAAGCGGTAGGGAGAGAGAAAAAGAAGAAAGTAAGCAGGTAGGGGGAAGGGATGAAGAGGAGAAAGGGAAAGAAGAAATGGGAGAAGAGAAAGAGTGGAAAGAAGAAGGAAGGAAGACATAAAGGGGAACAGTAATAAATTACATTTGACTGCTCATTAAAATATTTAAAATGAGACCGCTAATGATGCTATTTTAAATTGGAATTTTCTCTCATAGTAAAGGACAGGAAGACAATAGAGAGCAAAATAAGTAATCAAAAGTGGTGTCTAGGGGCAGGTGAAGGGAAATTCCAGGCAAACTGGCAAACTTTATTTTTATTTTTTTTTAATTTGGTTGCACCGGGTCTGATTTGCAGCACGTGGGCTCCTTAGCTGCGGCATGTGAACTCTTAGTTGTGGCATGTGGGATCTAGTTCCCTGACCAGGGATCGAACCGGGGCCCACTGCATTGGAAGGCAAAGTCTTAACCACTGGACTGCCAGGGAGGTCCCCAAACTGGCAAACTTTAAATTCTGCTTTATTTTGCTTAATATAAATAAGTTCCTTCAGGAATTCAAGCATTTAATTTTGCAGTAGCTTTTAGAAACTACTGTACTATGCTACAATCTTTTTGTTTTACTTTAATTTTGAAAGACAGCAGATTCTGATGGATTTCCTTTAGAAAAGAATACATTTAAGTTCGTTGCCAGTGTCTCAATATCTACCCCACTTATATTCAAATATTCAGATTTAAAAAAAAAATGAATTCTTCCTTCCTGCAGCAGTCTTCTATTTATTTTCAAATCTCACCATTGTCACCGTTCATTATTGCCATCATCCTTACCATTAGCATCCAGTCTTCTTCTCAAAACTCCAGTGGATGCATGACACTGTGACAGGAGATATGCCAGGGAGCTCTTTGGCTGAGTGGATGACCCCACCACAACTTCCTCTCCCAAGATGGACTTTCATGTTTCTCAGGCTGACTATTAGGAGACTGGATTGGTCAGTTGCTGTCGATGTTAACATCCAGAAACTGTCTTTCTCAGGCTAGAACCTAGGTTGGTTTCAAAACTCTTTACAATATCACAGCTTGGTGACAGGAAAGCCTGTTTTCCAGCAGCCTCTGCCCTTTACTTATTTCTTTCACTCCCACCAATTTATCTTTGCAGTTCTAGGGAATATTGCCAAGTCCTCTCTAGATGGGGGTAATAAGCACTGTAAATCCCTAATTCCCAAACTAATCTTATAGCAGGGGACATGTTCTGGGCAGCCTTCCCATTCTGCTAACACCACACGTATTTTTTTTCTTCCTGAAGTGTGTTCTATATCCTGCATGCTTTCTTATCCAAAAGTTAATTATCAAATTTACTGCATACTTTAAAAAATTCAGAACACCTGAACCTGGGACAGCACACATTACTTTTATTATATGAACTGAGAAATCAGCTTGAATTCTTATTTAACCAGAAGAGTTTAAGTTTCCCTAAAACTGGAGACCATTTGAAAGAGTTGGTTTTAGTGTGCTCAAAGACAAATAAGTCCCTCTAGATTATTCAGAAAATGTCGTGGACATGTGCCAACCCTCAGTTATTCAGAAATAGATGATTCAGGATTTTGCTTTTTTAGAATTTTCTTTTGTGTCTAGTTGTTTTATATTTGACTACTTGCTGCTGGTTATAGTCTATCAAAAGAATGGGGAAAAAGAAGGTAATATTCAAATACTAGTGTATTACCATATGATGCATTGGCCAGTACATGTAGAAACAAAGAACAAATTTCCTCATAATTTGGACAAGAAGTATAATTTTTAAAAAACCACAATAAAAAAGTCACCCTGTACCAAAACCAGACAAAGATATCACAAAAAAAGAAAATTATTGGCCAATATCACTGATGAACATAGATGCAAAAATCCTCAACAAAATACTAGCAAACCAAATCCAACAATACATTAAAAGGATAATACACCATGATCAAGTAGGATTTATCTCAGGGATGCAAGGATTTTTCAATATCCACAAATCAATCAATGTGATACACCACATTAAAAAATCGAATTATAAAAACCATATGATCATCTCAATAGATGCATAAAAAGCTTTTGACAAAAATCAACACCCATTTATGATAAAAACTCTCCAGAAAGTGGGCATAGAGGGAACATATCTCAACATAATAAAGCCCATTTATGACAAAACTACAGCTAATATCATACTCAATGGTGAAAAGCTGAAAGCATTCCCTCTAAGATCAGGAACAAGACAAGGATGCCCACTCTCACCATTTTTATTCAACATAACTTTGGAAGTCCTGGCCACAGCAATCAGAGAATAAAAAGAAATAAAAAGAATCCAAATTTGAAAGGAAGAAGTAAAACTGTCACTGTTGCAGATGACATGATAACATACATAGAAAAACCTAAAGATGCCACCAGAAAACTACTAGACCTCATCAATGAATTTGGTAAAGTTGCAGGATATAAAATTAATATATAGAAATCTATTGCATTCTACACACTAACAATGGAATATCAGAAAGAGAAATTAAGGAAACAATTCTATTTACCATCACATCAAAAAGAATAAAATACCTAGGAATAAACCTATGTAAGGCAAAAGATCTATACTCCAAAAACTGTAAGACACTGATGAAAGAAACTGAAGACCACACAAACAGATGAAAAGATATACTGTGTTCTTGGATTGGAAGAATCAATATTGTTAAAATGACAATATGACCCAAGGCAATCTAGTCAATTCAATGCAGTTCCTATCAAATTACCCACAGCATTTTTCATAGAACTAGAACAAATAATTTTAAAATTTGTATGGAAGCACAAAAGGCCCTGGATAGCCAAAACAATTTTGAGAAAGAAGAACACAGCTAGAGAAATCAGGCTCCTAACTTCAGAATATACTACAAAGCTACAGTAATCAAAACAGTATGGTACTGGCACAAAAACAGACACATAGATTAATGGAACAGGTTAGAAAGCCCAGAAATAAACCCATACACTTATGGTCAATTAATCTATGACAAAGAAGCAAGAATATACAGTGGAGAAAAGACAGTCTCTTCAATAAGTGGTGCTGGAAAAACTGGAGAGCTACTTGTAAAAGAATGAAATTAGAACATTCTCTAACACCATATACAAAAATAAACTCAAAACGGATTAAAGACCTAAATGTAAGAACAGATACTATAAAACTCCAGAAGAAAATATATGCAGAACACTCTTTGACATAATTGCAGCAATATATTTTTGGACCCATCTCTAAGAGTAAAAATAAACAAATGGGACCTAATTAGACTTAAAAGCTTTTGCACAGCAAAGAGAACCATAAACAAAATGGCAAGACAACCTAAGGAATGGGAGAAAATATTTGCAAATGATGCGACCAACCAACAAGGGCTTAATTTCCAAAATATACAAACAGCTCATACAGCTCAACATCAAAAAACAAACAACCCAATCAAAAAATGGGCAGGAAGAAATAGAGACACAGATGTAGAGAAAAAATGCATGGACACCAAGTGGGAGAAGGGGGGTTGGGATGAATTGGGAGATTGGTATTGACATATATACACTACTATGTATAAAATAGATAACTAATGAGAACCTACTGTATAGCACAGGGACCTCTACTCAATGCTCTGTGGTGACCTAAATGGGAAGGAAATCCAAAAAAAGAGGGGATATATGTATACAATAGCTGACTCACTTTGCTGTACAGCAGAAACTGACACAACTTTCTAAAGCAACTATACTCCAATAAAAATTAATTAAAAAATGGGCAGAAGACCTAAATAGACATTTCTTCAAAGAAGACATGCAGATGGCCAAAGGGCACAGGAAAAGATGCTCAACATCACTAATTATTAGAGAAATGCAAATCAAAACTACAATGAGAAATTAATTTTGATTTGAGAAATGCAAACCAAACTCTCACTCCAGTCAGAATGGCCTTCATCAAAAAGTCTACAAATAATAAATGCTGAAGAGGGTACGGAGAAAAGTGAACCATCCTACACTGTTGGTGGAAATGTAAATTGGTGCAGCCACTACGGAGAACAGTATGAAGGTTCCATAAAAAACTGAAAGTAGAGTTACCACATGATCCAGCAATCCTACTCCTGTGCATATATCTAGAAAAGACAAAAACTATAATTTGGAAAGATACATGCACCCTGATGTTCACTGCAGCACTGTTTACAATAGCCAAGACATGGAAGCAACCTGAATGTCCACTGACAGAGGAACAGCTAAGAAAAATAAATAATGCCATTTGTAGCAACATGGATAGACCTAGAGATTATCATACTAAATGAAGTCGGACAAAGAAAGATAAATATCATATGATATCACTTATATGTGGAATCTAAAAAAATGATACAAATGAACTTATTTACAAAACAGAAATAGACTCATAGACATTGAAAACAAACTTATGGTTACTAAAGGCTGGAGGAGAGATAAGTTAGGTGTTTGGGATTAACAGATACACACTACTGTATATAAAATAGATAAAGATCTACTGTACAACACTGGGAACTAAATTCAATATCTTATAATAACCAATAATAGAAAAGAATCTGAAAAAGAATATATATACATATATATGTATATATATATAACTGAATCACTTTGCTGTACACCTGAAACTAACATGACATTGTAAGTAAAATATTTCAATAAAAATAAACAAACAAAAAGTTTTAAAAAGCTGTGAAATTTTGATGGGCACTGAAAAATTGCAGTCTTATCACTGTTTATACATATATTTAAATGTTTTTAGGCAGGAATCATTTTCTTTTTCTGTATCATATTCCTATACTATTACTAGTACTATGAAGTATTGATCAAGTTTATCTAATTATACAAATACGTTGTTAAATATTGCAATTATTGTCATTATGACTATTTTCTGGCATTTACAACAGGAATTTAAAATTTTTTTGTTACTACTAAAAATGAAGGTTTGGTTTATAATTTAGAAATTTTATTTTAAGTGATATTTGGGAGATAACATGAGGCATACCATAATAATTTGGAAATGACATGGTACTCTGAGAATTAAAATTTAAATAATAGATTAGAACAGAACAGACTTATTTAAAGTCATTAAAAAAAAAAAAAGAACAAGAAGAATGGTTTCTAGGATAGAAGGGCTAGAAAGAACCTGTGTTCTCTAAAAAGATGGGATGTCAATCAGAATGGTTTTGGTCAGCCACAGAAGACTTGAAAAAAAAGCCAGACAGCCATAGAGACAGAGATGGCTATGCCTATCTGAAAAGAATATTGGTCATGCTGTTATAAGGGAACCATCTAGCATTCATTATATAGTGATGACTCTCATTATATGATCGGATCGAGGAATCACCCCCCCCCCCCATCTTTTTCTGATATTTCTGACCACACTGTGACCAAACAACTTTGGGAAAGTGATGACAGAGCCTGGTTGCTGGATGGTGATATTTCTCATTACATAAATGAATCAGTTTTCTGCTTTTATAAATCATTCTCTGTTTGAAAATGTCCATCCAAGACTAAATATAGTGCAGTGAGAATTCTTTCAGTTGAAGCTTAGCCTGTGTCTACAAATAATGACACAAATTTGGGAACTGATAGTTTGCTCACTATTGGGGAAAAAAAGGTTGGTAACAGGTGATAAAACTTTTGAATTCTAAAGTAGGTACCTACTTACAGGTCTCTTGCTTGATTGACAATAACAATTAAAGTATCAAGCCAATTGGGAAAAATCCCTGTAGGTAATCCTTTTTCTTTTCACTCTTCTCTCAATCTTTCTCTTTCTCTTTCTTTCCTCCTTCTCTCTTCTCTCTTCTACACAGTATTCTACAACAAATTACTTTATTAATAGACACTGTTCCTTGTCCACCAAAATTAAAGAAAATGCATATTCTGTATGCAGTACAGAATAAATATTGTGCAGTCTTCCATAAAGAAGAATATGATCTAAAGTGAGAATTCCATTCATGAAAGTAAGTACTATTGTTCATATTCACACATACATATATGTATTTATTTCCACATAATAAATGAAAGTCTGGGAATACTGTATATATTATATTATTTATAACATATAAGATATAAAGAATTTAATATCAGTAATATACAAATAGCTGTAAGAAATTATTACGAACAAAAGAAAACAACTAAATAGAACAAAATATACAGGGTTTGAACAGGTAATTTCCCAAGCAGATAAATACAAACAGTCACTAACATTTAAAAAATTTTCTAATTTGACTAAAAATCAAATAAATGCAATAAAATTAAACAACAAAATATCATATTTTACTCATGAGATTAGAAAAAATTAATACCCAGTGATGGCAAAAGTATAGTGAAATTAGCATGTTTATGATTCACATATCAAAATGAATAATGCAGTTCTATTTTATAGACATGCAAAATATTGAATGAAATAAGATCAGGTTATAAAACAGTCTGTACAGTATAGATGCTTTATCATCATAAGGTCTCTATCAGGCTTTGTATCTGTCTATGTACCTATGACACAGATAAGATATAGATAAATATGCCTAGATTGGATATAGAGTGAAGTCTAGATAGATGTTTTCTCAAATTTATTTTTGTTTATTTCTTGGTGATAGTGTTTCAGGTATTTTTCCTTTTTAACTTCTCTATATTGTATAAATTTTTACATTGAACATGCATTTTTAAAACTATGATTTAAAATATAAAACAAAAGTAAATATGCACACAAATACATGGGAAGAAGGTGGGGAACGGGTGCTTATTTCAAGGAGAACCTGGGTTTGGTGTTCTTCATTTTGTGTAAGAGACTCAAACAGATTAATCTCTAGATTAACATAAAAGAATATCCTCCTTTTCTTCAAAGAATGGTTTTATACTTGCTATTTTTTATGACGTATAAGTGTTTTCTTTTGTGATGCCCTGGCTCTGGGAGGGATTTTCAAAATACCTTCTTTAGAGATGGAAACTTGTTAAGCTTGAGTCAGCAGAAATTACCTTAAAATGCTTATAAAAGTTTAACTTCTATTTTAAATAAACAAAACTTTGCATATGTTGAGATTAGATACAGTTTTATTATAAAAGAAAATTCTGAGAATATGGCATTTTTCTGAAGAATTTGTTGAAACAAAGGTAAATAAAATGTTCAGTCATGAATTATGAATTCAATTCAATTTTGGTAGAATGAGTCACTTGTCTGAAGAATGAGTCACTTGTCTGTTTGAAGAGAGAATTAAAATGACCCAAACTGACTTCACAGAATTAGTCCTACACTTGCTCCCCCAACAGGAATCAGTTTTTTATTTGTCAGGTCAACCATGCAATGAGAGTTGAACACATGTTTAATTCCTTTCCTTTCTCAGTTAGTTGAGTTTAACTATCCAAACCCTTAAGCCACTGGAAAATTTTCCTACTGGCAGATCCTCTGTTAAGTTTCTTGGTTGCATTATTTCATCCCCACATGTTCTGAGGACTTTCTCAGAGCCTCTGTTTTTCTTAGCATTCAAAACAAGCAGGTGCTAGCCTTTTGCATCCTCTATGGGGAATGGGCTAGAAGGAACTAACTAATTGAAGAGTTATACTGGGAAATTCATCCAGTCAGCAGCTGTGGAATGGCAACCCACTGTAACGTGCAGTCCTTCTGTCAGCAGGGTCTAGAAGGGTGTGGTGAGGACCCGCTTTCCCAGATGGTCTGCATTCTATGATGACACCATAACTGCATGACACCTCTGCTCTGAAGATGGGACATTTGGCCTTTGGATAAATATCATTCCCTGAACTTTGAGAAGACAAAGCTACTTTTATTGCACAGAATGTTTTTCTTATCTGTAATTAGGCAAGAACAAAAGAGGCTTGACCATACTTCTTAACGTAGCACTCACTTAAACATTAATGTCAGAATAAACTGTTTTCAAATTGTATAACATCAAATATTGCTTTTACTTGTGTAAGTACAATGGAGGAGGTGGGGAGCAAGAAGGAAGCAGGGTAGGAAACAGAAAGATAAAGAGAAAAGAATGTATATACTGAATGTCAGACATGTTCCTTTTTTTCCCAGCTCTTTAGTTTATCAATGCCGTCCTTAAAATTCGTTAAGGATTGCAACGCAGGACATTGATGGTTGAGACATGGTTTTGGGCTTCCGTAATCCTGTGCTCAAGGTTGTTGGTATTTCTCAGATTATTGACCATGATTCCCCAGCAGCAGTGGCCCAGGGATATCTCTGATATTGGTTAGAATTCTCTCATCTTTATCAGAACTGGGCTACTGCCATATAGCTGTGGAATATAAAACTCCTCATTGAGTTATATTCAAGTTACAGGTTATATAACACATTATATAGATTAGATTACCCAGTCCTCAAACTCTGTTACTCATTCTATAGATATTTTCCAAATACCTACCAAGTGTCAGTTTGCTGTGTGGGAACATAATGATGATTCTTAGTAGATTATTCCTTGTTCTCTTTTTTAACTCATTGGAAGATCCCTCTCTTTTCAAATTCCCCTGCATTCTGACTAGATTATGCATATTATATATTATTTCAGTTGATTTGTATACAATATGTAACTTGTTTGTGCCAAACCTAGTTTCTAATATCACCATAATGATTAACATCTTACTAGACACATAGGAAATATTTGACAAAAACATATTAAATTGAGAAAAGTTCTTAAGTACCTTCATTGAAAGTAGCTTTGTATGAAAAGTCTAAACAAGAAAAAGAAAAGTAAAAATTGCCATATCATATACATCTAGTCTTGATCCAAAACCTATTATCAATATTTTGGGTATTATCTTAAAATTGAGCACATATAAAAATTTATGCTAGTGAAAGTCAGACAAAAAGAAGTGGTAAAAATTGCCTGATCATCTTTTTATCATTTGCTCCTCATTAAAAGAAACTGAACAAGGGCTTTCCTTGGGGAGTTCTTTCGCCTATTATAAGACTATGTTTATGTTTTTATAGTACCAAACATTTGGATTAAAAAGTGAGAAATTGCACAGATCCCTTAACTAAACATTTGGGTAATTGGTACACTCAGATCATGGACTAGACTTTTCCTTTTTCCTTTAGAGCTAACCTAAAAATACCTTGGGACTGGTAGAAATTAGAGGAAGTTCCTATGAAAATATACTCTTAGAGTGGTCCCTTTTGAACTCTTGTGAGAAGAAGGGAAAAGAGATTTTTAGTTAGAAAAAATAATGCATGCATGTATAATCTAGTTTCTTCATATATTGCCCTTCAGGCAATAGAAGAAAACTAAATTTCACTTGACTCACTTTAATAACGCTTCTTAGCTATATATTTTGTTTCTAAACTTTCTGTTCTTTTGGAAAATATGCTTTAAAATTTCTATGCAATGGAAATTTAATCGTGACAGTACTCTTGCCAAATTTATGGAAAGTTTTATATATATATATCTTTATTGATGCCAAATTATTCTGCTGAACTAGGGAAAAATACAGTAAAATGTCTGCTTGCTTATAACAAAATTTTACTTGCAAGTAAAATGTCTGCTTGATTATAACAAAAATGGTCAAGTCTTGCAAGACCACACCTTACTTATACCAGGCAACAAATATTATGTATTGTCACTTACTTGCTATTGGCTGGTATTTTGACTTTTAAGACAATTTCAGAGCCTCAAATGAAAAATTTTTTTCTAAACTGTCTACTACCTAGGATATGACAAGATTTTTCTTGGAAATTTGTTGATTGTTAGGTGAGCTAATTTTTTCTCTAACCAAATCCTTTTTACCTAGTCCATTAACAGGATTCAAAGTGACTGATTTTTCTTTGTTCTTTTCCAGGTAGATATTTTGGTGGAAAACCACTTGGCAGTGAAATTGTCAAAAATTTAGCAGGAAGAAAAAATATGTAAGTAAAATAAAGAGAAAGCAGAGGCCTGTTTAATTTTCAAATTTAATAATAGTCTGTGGATAATTGAGAGTTGGCAGACATAATGTTTCCAGTCAAGCCTTGCCATCTAGAGAGAAGTATTTCATATCTACAACACCTACAAAGCACAAATACTGTCCAGGGATGCTGCATGGAATTCATCTCTTTCCAGGATTTCAAAAGTACATAAATCCATAGTGTTTTGAACGGCTATGCTTATATTGAATTTTCCCTTCCCTTTTCTTTCTAGAGGAGACTCAATCAACCCTATCTTCATTCTTTGTCTTCATTCTTGGCTAGAGTATGAGTCAAAACCAAAATATACACTTAGGTAATTATCTGTGATCTCAGAATATGTTTATTTTAAGAACGAAAGGAGAAAACATAAAAAAAATCAGAAAAAAAGTGGGAAATAGAAACACTTCATGGTGAATAATAAACACCTTTTTCCTCACTGGAGATGTTTTAAATCAAACACTTCTACCTAATAATTGTTAAAAATCATATTTAACTGAGTAAATATTATACTCATAACATGTATTTAACAAATAAAATTATGCATCTAGTACCATGCAGATTGAATCTGTTGTCCTCACACTGAATTTAAATAAAATAGGCACAGCAGTTGTACCTAATTTTAAGGTTGTTTAAAGGAGAAAAATCAATTTTGTAAATTGCTTTGCACAGCTGCTACCTGTAATAAAGAGCTCAATAATGTTAGTTTAAATGTTTTATACAATCAATTGTCTTGATTGTTTCATGTTTGTTCAATAAAATTATATTTTCAACTAACCCAGAGGTTGCTTATGATGATCAGACTGTATGTACTCTGTATACTATTATTTTTCTTTATAGAGTGTTATATGTTGAATTTTTAATATCACTGAATAAAACATAGAAAAATAGTTTTTAATAAAAACTATATGCTTAAAAACATGAAGTGAAACAGTGTTATACTGCAAGTGTTATATTGCAATAATTAAATTGAGAAATATGCCAAGAAACACATGAAAAGATGCTCACCATCACTAATTATTAGAGAAATGCAAATCAAAACTAAAATGGGGTATCACCTCACACCAGTCAGAAGGGCCATCATTAAAAAATCTACAAACAGTAAATGCTGGAGAGGGTGTGGAGAAAAGGGAACCCTCTTGCACTGTTGGTGGGAATGTAAATTGATAAAGCTACTATGGAGAACAATATGCAAGTTTCTTAAAAAACTAAAAATAGGACTACCATATGACCCAGCAATCCCACTCCTGGGCATATACCCTGAGAAAAATGTAATTCCAAAAGACACATGCACCCCAATGTTCATTGCAGCACTATTTACAATAGCCAGGACATGGAAGCAACTTAAATATCCATCGACAGATGAATGGATAAAGAAGATGTGCTACATACACACAATGGAATATTACTCAGCCATTAAAAGGAAGGAAATTGGGTCATTTGTAGAGACATGGATGGACCTAGAGACTGTCATACAGAGTGAAGTAAGTCAGAAAGGAAAAACAAATATAGTATATTAATGCATATTTGTGGAATCTAGAAAAATGGTATAGATAATCTTATTTGCAAAGCAGAAATAGAGACACAGATGTAGAGAACAAACGTATAGATACCAAGGGGGAAAGCAGGGATGGGATGAATTGGGAGATTGGGATTGCCATATATACACTATTGACACTATGTATAAAATAGATAACTAATGAGAACCTACTGTATAGCACAGGGAACTCTACTTAATGCTCTGGGGTGACCTAAATGGGAAGGAAATCCAAAAAAGAGGGGACACATATATATGTATAGCTGATTCACTTTGCTGTACAGTAGAAACTAACACAATATTGTAAAGCAACTATACTCCAAAAAAAAAATTAATTAAAAAAGAGAAATATGTGCATATGTGCATTCACAATATTATAGTACAAATAAGTCATCATGCATATTTAACTGTCCAACATGAATTTTGTGTGTGTGTGTTAACAGTATGTGGATTTCGTTTGCTTCAACACAACAAAAACCTGGTGATATTCTGTAAAACAAATCAACAAAATATTGATACATTGAAAATATTTCAAGATGCAGTTATTTTGTGTGTTTGTTGCTGTTATTGCTGTTGAGAAGAAAGATCCTTTTGTTCAAAATCTGATTGCCAAATCAGATCTCTTTGGATAATAACTACATATCTTAGTATCATTTTCTTAATCCGTTAAATAAGAAGTATTTATGGTAGACCTTTACCTCCTTGGTTCTAACTATACAGAACTAACAGGGCTATTGTAACTGTTCCCCACGAAGAGGAACTGAACGCGCTGTGGTCTCTTCTTGGGTGTTTCCTTAAATGATGCCAGCTTTAAAGAGGCATTGTTACTGTGCTTTACTCTGAAAACAGTTATCTGAGTTTTCCCTTCCATCTGTACTCATGTTTGGTGTTTTGAATCTAGTTTTTCATTTCTCCAGTGTAGTATTTACTTACACTTTAAATTTTTATTATGCTATTTTATAGTGGAAGGATATAATTTCTTTTTTGAAGAATAATATAGAATACATTTTTGAAGAAAAAAATTGGCACTGAGAGAAACCACCAGTGCCAGAATCTGGCAACTGAGAACCTGTATCCTACAACTCTACAGGACACTCACTCCATTTGGTGCTGAACCTTACACTGTATAGACCCCTTCTAATGGCATTGTGTTACGAGTGGCTTTTCATGTAAGTATCCTGGGTGCCAAGGTGACTTGTCATACAACAGCCTGGGGAGCAGCACGTACAATGCAACACACAGGCTTTTCAGTCATCCTGTGATTGATTATAATGCTTAGAAATCAGCATCCTAATATTTGGTACACAGTAGTTTACTCAAAATATATTAGATTAATTGTACAGCCATCAAAACCTGGAAAGCTATGCATATAAACAAGGCATGAATGTCAGCAGCATAAAACTACACTGTTTTCAGTCTTCACGAGTTTATAGCTATAGCTTTAGGCATTTAACTGCTTAATAACTTCGAAGAAAAACTTTTAATAGAATTGTCTATTATGGTAAAGTGGGTAGTGCTAAAATCTAAAGAGTGATTACATATGAATGTATATAAATGATATAATTGTTAAAACATGTAGAATTTAGATTTGATATAAAAAAAAGAGAGATACTAAACCTTCAGTGGGGAAGAAGATGTAATCAATTGTGAGCTCTCTCAGGAAAGGTTAGAACAAAATCACAACTCATTTCCCGTACTTTGTATGCTATGCAAAAGTAAATGATGTGAGTGAATATTAGCTTGTAGACCATTTTGATTCTGATAAGATCATGCTAAAATATTGTCTACAATATTGTACCCTCGTCTGTTGAAAGGAGCAGCCAGTTGGTGGGACAGCTGAGAAAAACTGTGAACAATTAAGGCAATGTGAAGGTACTGAAATATTAGACAAATTTCAAACAAACAAATTTCTTCAGGCAATCTAATATGAATTGTCAGGCCTCACAAAAACCAGATCCCATTTTCCAGCAAAGAAACTATGACTGAAAATAGCAACAACACTTGGTACATTCTGTACAATTAAGCACATATGCAAACTAAAGTGAAACTGCTGGCAAAAAGTGTCTTGTGTCTGTCTGTATCCAGCTTGTTTCTGGAAGAGTGACTGGGAGAAGAAATAATTGATAAACTAAATATCTAATATGTAAACATATTTAAAATGCTTCTGTTTCTTGATTTATCAGAGAGGGTACCAAAGAGGGGAGTGAAAGGCTAAGTTTTCACTGTTTACAGTGGATTTAATATTATACAGTAAGAGGAAACAAAGGATATTCTTGGAATAGTCTGTTAAAAAAGTTTTCAATGAGAATTCCAGAGCAGCCATGATGTTAAACAGATGTATTATTTTCCAGACTTAAAGTAAGAAGGAACAACAATCATTGTACATATATACAGAATACTTTCTTAATATTTATTGCTTTCCCAGTAAAAATACAGAAATAAAGCACTGTGGTAACACTATGTTTGAGATGATAGAGTGGTCAGCAGTTTATTAAACTTTAAATATTGAGTTCTGACTAAATTATTCTATTTAATAATTTTTTAAAATGTCATTTTCAGAAATGACAATTCCTAATAAATTTTTGACGAGTCATACTGAAAGCAAATTTGTCTTATGTCTAGTTAATCTCTCTTCAAAATCCATTTATTTCCCATGGAGATGGATATACGATAGACTCTTTTGGTTTCAACATTTACTCTGAATTAACTAATCCACATAGCAATTTACAGTGTTGTAATTTCAGAATAGAATGAATATGGGAGTGCAGATATCTCTCTGAGATCCTGATTTAAATTCTTTTGGATATATGTATATATACACAGAAATAGGATTGCTGGATCATATGGTAGCTCTATTTTTAATTTTTTGAGGAACTTCCACATTGTTTTCCACAGCACTACACTATTTTATAACAACCATGAAAATGTATACCAGCTGGATTTTCCCCAAGCTGTTTGATTTAAGGAATAGTCACATTTGCCCATTCTTTGCTCCAAGATTTGTTAAGTAGATTGAACAAGCATACAACAGTTTTAATTTAGTGACTAGGCAAATTTCTTTTGCCTTAGGTTGCCAAATTCCACACCTCCCCCTCACTGGAGGTGGAATATTTATTTTTTTAATTACAAAATTTTTTTATTGAGGCATAGTTGATGTACAATATTATATAAGTTTCAGGCATACAACACAGTGGTTCACAATTTTTAAAGGTTATACTCCATTTATAGTTATTATAAAATATTGGCTATATTCCCTGTGCTGTACAATATATCCTTGTAGCTTATTTATTTTATACATAGTAGTTTGTACCTCTTAATTCCCTACCCCTATCTTGCCCCTCCCCGCTTCCCTTTTCCCACTGGTAACCACTAGTTTGTTCTCTATATCTGAGAGTCTGTTTCTTTTTGTTATATTCACTACTTTGTTGTATTTGTATCCCACATATAAGTGATACCATTCAGTATTTGTCTGATTTATTTCACTAAGCATAATACCCTCCAAGTCCATCCATATTGCTGCAAATGGCAAAATTTCATTCTTTTTTTATGGCTGAGTAGTATTCCATTGTGTGTGTGTGTGTGTGTGTATATATATATATCTCACATCTTCTTTATCCATTCATCTGCTGATGAGCACTTAAGTTGCTTCCATATTTTGGCTATTGTAATTAATGCTGCTATGAACATTTGGGTGCATGGTTTTCTCTGGATTTATATATACCCAGGAGTGGAATTGCTAGATCATATGGTCTAGCAATAGACCATATTATTTTTTTGAGGAACCTCCCTACTGTTTTTCATAGTGGCTGCACTAATTTACATTCCCACCAACAGTGTACAAGGGTTCCCTTTTCTCCACATCCTTGCCAACATTTGTTATTTGTGTTCTTTTTGATGATAATCGTTATAGGTGTGAGGTAATATCTCATTGTGGTTTTGATTTGCATTTCTCTGATGATTAACGATGTTGATCATCTTTTCATGTTGACCATCTGTATGTCTTCTTTGGAAAAATGTCTATTCAGTTCTTCTGCCCATTTTTTAATCGAGTTGTTTGTTGTTTTGATGTTGAGTTGTATGAGCTGTTTATATATTTTGGATATTAACCCCTTATTGGTCATATCATTTGCAAATATTTTCTCCCATTCAGTAGGTTGTCTTTTTGTTTTGTCGACGGTTTACTTTGCTGTGCAAAAGCTTTAAAGTTTAATTAGGTCCCATTTGTTTATTTTTGCTTGTGTTTCCTTTGCCTTAGGAGACAGATCCAAAAAAATATTGCTACGATTTATGTCAAAGAGTGTTCTGCCTATGTTTTCTTCTAGGAATTTTATGTTTCCGGTCTTACATTTAGGTCTTTAATCCATTTTGAGTTTATTTTTGTATATGGTATTAGAAAATGTTCTAATTTTATTCTTTTACATGTAGCTATCTGGTTTTCTCAGCAGCACTTGTTGAAGAGACTGTCTTTTCTCCATTGTATGTTCTTGCCTCCTTTGTCGTAGATTAATTGACCATATGTGTGTGGGTTTATTTCTGGGCTCTCTATTCTGTTCCATTGATCTATGTGTCTGTTTTAGTGCCCCAGGTTGCCAAATTTTTGATGATTTTTATATGGTCTGTTACTTTTATATGGCTGAATAGGGGAGTGACAGTGCTGTTGGGAAGGGCAGCCTGAAGAAAGGGTCTTTCCCTTTAGGCTTTTGCAATGTATTCCTTCCTAAATGTCTTATTGTTGTCCCATGTGGTTACTCTTTTCATTTTGTTGACAACTCTGCAATTACTGCCAAACTTTGCAATTTCATCAGGGGGTGCATAAGTTTTCTCTTTCTGATTATCATTTTCTTTCTCTCCTTCCATGGTGTCTACCTTCCATGCTGAAATGCCATCAATATCATGTCCAGCATCCTATGGAAGCTCCCCCCAACCCTAAGCTTACCATCTACAATGCACGTCTATTAATTTTCTGTTCACTGTTTTATCATCAAGAAAATTTCCTAAGAGCATCTTTGGATTGTGTGTGTACATGTGTTCATTTGTTTGCTTTAACAACTTTGGACACCAAAGTGGTCTATGCTGTTGGTAACTAGTGTTTCACTTGCCAAATAAAATAGGAAAAATAAAATGATGACAGTTACTTTGAAATATTAAGCAAAGCCTTAGACTTACAGAAAATGTAGTTTGGCAAGTGAAGTGACTTAGGCCATCCTGTGCATGTCTATGCTGAGGCCACACAACCTGAACTTTCACTGTACACAGCAACATCACTGGAACAGAAGGTTCAGGAGAACAAATTATTCTTAAATACAACCTTTTTCATACTTCCAAACAAATTTGTGACAACAAATTTGTGATCGTGTTCACAGTGTAATCCATTCGTCTCCAGCAGAAACACAAAGTGGCATTCTTGACCTACTTCACTTTTGGTTAATTCTGTTACTTATGATCCATAAGCTTCTAAAGATCACTAGTTATTGTTCGGTGATTAAGCTATGACTCCAAAGTCAGAAATAAGATTTGCTAATGAAAAATTCCTGATCGTCTATTGTACATTGAGGATATATAGACACCTTGGTGTTGCTGAGATGCACGAAAATCAAAAGATATAATTGCTCTCTTTGAAAAATCTATAATTATTATGATAATAAAATTAAATAATAATATAGGAAGAATTAGTTACAAATCTATATAGCCAATGGTTAAGAAAACAAAGAAAAGAAAATTCTTTTGACATAGTTAATCTTGTTCCCACTATTGGATAAAAAAAAGGAAATTAAAGTTTTTCTGGTTGGTATTTAACTCTTCATTTTGCTTCCACATTATCTCTGAAGGCACATCCAAGGATGCCTTGGAGTGCCCGGAGTAAACCAATGTTGGATGATGTGATTCTGTTTGTGATTAGAGAATGCCCTCCACTTTTTTCATCTCCTTAGGTTCTCTGTATTAACCTAGAATGATAACCCTCCATGAGGCATACCCCAGTTGGAACAGGCTTTGTTTAGGTTCTGTTCTTTAAGTGTTGCTGCCTAATTGGTCTATCTACCTTGGGTACTAGAATAGTGATAGCAAACATCAGTTGAGTTCACTTAATTAAGATACCTTTCCTCAATCTTACAAAAGATGAACTATTAAATCAAGACTTATAAAAACAACAAAAGACCTGATTGACAATGTGTGCCCACTTTATGGAATAAGTGTGGTTTATCATATAACTAATAAGCATAAACAAATATGTGACCCAGAGTTCTCCAGCCATTATAGATCACCCACTGACACTTTTCAAATTGTGATTTGAGGTACCATTCTATATTGAGAAGTAGGTTGTTGTGGTTTTTTTCCCCCAAGCTTCTCCTCTGGAAGTGTTACATGCTCCATAAATCCAAGCTGTTCCTGACCCCAGCTGTGCCAAAGTTCTGCTGAGGTTCTTTCTTCTGCCCATGAGCAACTTCTCCAGAAAGTTTCACTTTTCCCATATCATTTCACTACGAGCATGGACACAGCTAAATCCTTCAATTCCTCAAGGCAAAAAACAAAAACAAAAACTGCTGTAAAGGTAAATTAATGTCTTTATTTCTAGAGAAAAAAAATGATATTTTCCTAGGTTCTTAGACAAAGAAGCAAAGTTCCTTTCAGACCTTTCCTTCTCATAATATACTTTTTATAATTGCAAACTGTATACAGCTACACGGTAATATTGGCATTTATTATCAATTTTTCCACCACCAGAGTACTGCTGAAATCTTTGGTTAGATATGTTTAACAGAACTGTCTTTATCTTAGTTCTGCCTAAATATTTTATTTGTTTCATTTTCCTTATTCTCTGATAGCTACCAGTTCCTTTGTCTGAGGAATCCCTTGCTAACTCATGTGGAGTATTCATGAATACCAACAAATACTGTAAGAAATTCTCTATCTCTCTATCAGCAGTTGCTCAAATTTCAGCCTTTATAATACAGAGATGACATCAACTACACTTTAATTCATGTTGCTATTTCTTCTGTACCCACTGAATGCAACCTGCAGGTTGAGTTGGTGCAGTGCCTCTCAGAATGTGTACTCTACAATGGAGCCCAATTCAGCTACCCAGGGATAAATCTTTTCTCCATGATAGAAGCCAGGGAAAGAAGGAAAAAGAAGAAAGTCATCAAATTCCTTAGCTTGTGATTTCAAAAAAGTTTCAAAAAGTAAAAATCCTATATAGAGAACCTTATTTTGTGATGACTTCTTGATCCACATCATCCAATTTCACCCTAAACTTGTGTGGTCTGAGGCTTTGCTCGCTGACATTTTATAGTCATTACACAGGACCCATGATAGTATCTGTCAACAGCAGCCTTTCATACAGGGCTAGGTAGCTAATAATTCTGTATGTTAATTAGAGCCAAAGTAACTTTTGCAAAGTAATTTAAAAATTTCAGATTTTAGTTGTCTTATTGGGAAAGAAAAAGTCCTTGAACTAAATATGTAACATTGGAAAGACTACACAGATTTTCTTCTTAATTATAATAATAATTGAATATCCAAGCTATTGCTCTAGTAGAGTTAAAATTGGTTTCCATTTATTCATTCATTAAATAAAAGTTTAGTGAGTGTGTTTTATACAATGTCCTGCTGGGTTTAGTGGACACAAAAAACAGAACCAGGTGTTTTTCTTCAGAGACCTAAGAGTCTAGTGGAAAAGAAAGACTTAAAAACCAAGAGTTACTATTTATAGATATTATACTGGAGTAGTTATTCTTACGTAGGGATGCACAACAAAAACACATAGGTATTTCTATTATCATTGTTTTCAAAACACACATGCATGGCTGTGCCCTTTAGGTATATGAGTTTGAAAAAGCATTTTGATTCTGACTTGCATGTTTATTAGGGTCACAGAAAGAAGATGCTACTAGCATTTAGCAGAGGGAATGATTAACTCAGGCTGGGAGGCAACATTTGGTCTAGAGCAACTTTTAATCTGGATCTTGAGGATTATGTGAGAGTTCAGTAGGTAGAGAAAATGGAAAGGGCAGTAGAGTCAGAGAAACAGAAGAAAAGGCATATAGGCGTCCTTATAAATAGAAGGAAGACATAACATTTAAGGGTAGCACGGCAGGGCAATGACTTCTAAAAATTTGTGGCAAAAAACCCCATAAAACCTTAGACCTATGTTGACCAATCACAAAATAAAGTGTCTTTAGAAGTAAACATGTCAACAAGAATTTGAATCAAAGTCAAAGCCTGTGTCTGTGTAAGAGCAAACTTCATTTTCTGCCAAGGAAGGAACCAGTGCATATGATTGTGGGCAAGGATGACAGCATGAGAACTGGTTCCACCCTTTGAAAAAATGTTGTTTCAAAACATTTGTTCTCTAGGCAATCTCCTCCTGAATGCATGTCATAAATGAAATTCTGCCTTTTCTTGATTAGCATTCTTTCTAGTTCTTAAGAGAACAGAAATGAGGTAGGAATAGGCATGTGAGGTCAACAAATCTATAAGATAATAGCTCTTTATATGTGCCACGCATTGTGCTAAGCATTTGTAAAACATTGCTTTGTTTAATCTTCACCACGATAGAACTTATTAACCCCATTTTACTGGTGAGAAAGCTAAGGCTTTGACAGTTGAATAACTTGTCTAAGATAACTTCGTATTCAAACTCAGACAGACTCTAAAGTCTGGCTTCTAAAGACTCTGCTGTACAGTCTTATTCTATGGTTTAGAAACACTTTTCTAATAAATCCTCAGCTCATAAGAAGGAATGTGGCAGAAAACACTTCTTAATGCCACAGAACAAAGTACAATGTACTGTATGTATGGCAGAGAAAGAACTGTCAAGCAATAAAGTGTTCACATGCAAGCATACATTACTTTCAAGTGTCACCTTGAGAATGTAAAGAACTGATAACTTCCATGACTTATTAGCCAAAGTTTGAGTGAATTTTCTTCAAATTGAACATTTAGATGAAACATACTCTATACCAGGAGGAAATCTTGAAATGGAACTTAAAGGAGAGATCAGCAAAGCTCTTAAGTGTTTATTGCTCCTTCTTCCCCAGGTCACGAAATAGGATTGATGTCCTCCTTTCTCACATTTTTACAAGGTAAGACCTTTTTTTTTTTTTTTTTTTTTCATATTTAAACCTTCCCGTACCATACAGTTCAAACGTCAGCTATATTACTCTCATCATTCTGGGATCTATGATCTGCTGACCCCTTGTCAATCCTTCCATTCACTGAAGAATTTGACATAATTTTCCTCTTCACCCCAAATTTTGTACATTGTCAAGATGGCTTCGTCATTTATTGAATTAACCAATATTCTAACTTTTCATTTCTGTGTCTCCTCTACTCCAATCTTGAAATCTGGACTCACAGGTCCAAATTCCCAACCTCACCACTTCAACTTTCCAATCTTACCATTCCATTGAAAATGGAGTGACCACCTCATCACCAAGCAAACGAACATTATTCTGTTCTTAATTCGTTTGTTTGGCAATATCCTCATCTTCGGAAATGCTCTTTTCTCTAAGCTTCTATGAAACCACACTATCCTTGCTTTTTTTTTTCTTTAATCTTTCTAACGGCTCCTTTTTAAATCCTCTGCATGAGTTCATTGTTCTCTCCATTCTTTTAATGTCAGTGTTCTATAGATTTTCATCCACAACCTCTTCTTACTGCAAACACATCTATGAGTAATCTCATCTGTAGCCATGGTTTATAAGCCCACTTTCTTCCTGGATGACTCCAGCTTAGATTCATCTCCTGGACACTTTGGAGATGCATATATCCAGTCACCCCCTAAACATTTTATTTTGGAGAAGTATTTTCAGGCAGAGAGAATCTATGCAGCAGACAGAAGCAACAGTGAATTTAGAGAATCTAAGAATGTTTCATTTTGAGTAAACTGGAGAATGACAAATGAGACTGGAGAGAAATGACAGACACTATTCATGGAGATTTTATAAAACATACTAAGAAGTGTGGATTTTATTTTAAGAGAAATATGGAGCAATTTAAATTTTCTAATCATGGGACTGACACTGTGATTAGAAAGATTACTCTGAAAATAAGATAGAAAACTGATGATTAAAGAAAAGGCAGTGGAAAGTGACAAGTTGGCAGACTTTTATAGTAACCCAGGTGAGAATTTGTGGGAGTCTGAAATAAAATAAAGTAAATGGAGAGAAATATTTAATAAATGTCTACTAAAATAAAGAATCTTTTGGTCAGTAAGTATTAGTGCTTCAGTTGATATGGAATAAACTCCTTTCATGTTAAAATAAATTTAGTAGAGTACCTGAAAATCATATTTGGGAATGTGACCAGGGAAATATTTTAAGTGGATATATGTAGCTGAAATTTATCAGTTGTAAAATTAAATATATAAAATTTATTAACTAAATGAAGACATTTGAAAAACAAATAAGCAAGTAAAAAAAAAAAAAAAAAAAGAAAAAAAACCAAAACCAGCAACAAAAACATGGATTTTCTGTCAGTGTATTGTCAGTAAAAAAGATTGTTTTCTGCTGACTAAATTAATTGAAGTTGAGTTTAAATTTGTTGGTCTTATTTTTTAAATGAGTTTATATGGTACTTTAAATCATCTCAATGCTAAACTAATTTTTCCCCAGGAAACTTCTTCACTTATTTAACAAGATATGGAAAAATTATCAATCAACTTTTGCAGTATTATTTTAATTTTGTACACACATTCTCCTATGTTCTGTTAGGTAAAATGTGTGGTTCAGAGAGCTTTTGGGGGCATTTATATTATTTTTTTATTTTCAGTTTTATATTAAAAACACTTTTTTGTTTGTTTCTTTAGGGTGACCTGGCAGAAAAAAAATTTGACATGTTATGCTATTATCATTTTCTAGATTGAGATATTCTGAAGGTAATAGTATTTTATATTTAAATAAGACTGTCTTTAAATGTTCTTATTCTTTTCTGAAACACTGGCATAAACAGGGACAACATTTTCTCAGAATACAATGGTGAGAATCAGACTTTGGATAAGTGATATATGGAGCTCTCAGGATGCTTATTCTACTGTACTAGTAGATCACAACCATGTATAGTATACCAGTTTCCTATGATTGCTGTAAAAAAGTACTACATCCTGAGCAGCTTAAATCAGCACAGATTTATTTTCTTAGAGTTCTGGAGGTCAGAGATCCTAAATGGATTTCACTGGGCTGAAATCAAAGTGTCAACAGCACCAGATTCCCTCCAGAGTTTCTGGGAGAAAATCTGTTTGCTTGCCTTTTCCAGCTTCTCCAGGACTCTGCATTTCTTGGATTATGGCCTCTTCTTTGTTCTTCAAAGCCAGCGGTGTAGATTCTTCTCTTTCTGCCTCCATTGACCTTGGCTTTCATTATATATAGGACCTTCTCATCTTCTGTCTATAGTCTAATCACCATTTACCTCCCTCTTAAAAGGATAATTCTAAGGATTCTTCTTCAGATAATTCAAGATTCCAAGATTTTTAATCATACCTGCAAGCTCGCATTAGCCATGTAAGCTAACATTCACAGTTTCCAGAAATTAAGACCTGGCTACTTTGGGGGCCATTATTAAACTTACACATATAATAATACTACAATATCAGCATTAATTAATTTTTTCCTTGGGCATTTTATTTTCACCTTTCCCAGTGCTGGAAGCAGAGTAAGAGATGAGTTTTGTTTCATGCCCAGATCCACTGCATTACTACATATTTTTGTGTTGGGGCTCTGGATAGAGGAAGCAGGTAATAAAGTTGCATTAGAACAATGGTTCTCCATCAAGGTTCCTTTCCGTGTTGTTATTCTTGCTTCTGTAACTTCCCACTAAAGATATGTACAATATGGTGTTTGTTCTCCTCAGCTGAACAGATGAGGCAGAAGGATGGCAGCCCTGGTAACTAGAATACATGTGCCCTAATGGGGAAAAAAGAGAACTCTCTTCTCCCTTTTCCCAAGAAGACAGACTTTCTTCTCCTTTCTGGCTTTAACTGAGAGACTAAAACCTGTAAGGCACGTAGGATCAATATTTATAATGGAGACACGTGGAGGGAGGATGCTCTGATCATCTTATTATATGTGCTGATATTTCTGATCTTTAAAACAATCTAAGGCACTTTGCTCAGAAAAAGCATATTTTTAACCCTGGTGGCCTAAACCACTTAGGCCAAATTCCAACTACTTAATTACATTCTGTCTAGAGTATCCTTCCAAGCGTTCCAGAACTCACAGTGGTTTTCATTTCCTATCCTAAGCTGCTCCGTTGTGCTATTGTTATTATTTAACATTCCTGAGAGTAGACAGATGCGCTGTTTGAAACAGGAATATATATTTCCTATTGAATAAGCTAATAGTCTAAAATATGGTTGCCATATTCCATCTCCAAGTTGAATAAAAGAAATGCATTAAAGGAAACATAATGAAAGGAAACAGTGAAAGAAAATACAAGACAAGGCCTCTGTCCTGGTTAAAACCCAAACCAGCTGATGTGGAGAATAGGCCACTTTGTGACTTTGGGTCTGGCTAAATGTTATCATTTTTGCAAAAACAATAAAACACTTGTGCTTATGTTGTAAATGGACAGGGTTATTATTTTCTAATAAAAAGACTTAACTATGTTTAAAGGAAGGATCACAGGAGGATGGGGCATTTTTGTACAGCAACAGCATTCCATTTAAAATAACTATTATACATTATAACTCTCCATTGTTCCCACCCTCATTTCTTTCAAATCATTTTATAAAGCATTCACATTTCTTAACATTGTAATTCACTCATTGTTAGAATCATACAACTATAACAAAAAAATCACAGACCCAGAAAATTTTGACAGCAAAAGGGAGGCAGTGTAGCAATGATTGATTATTATAAGCCCCTAGCCCTTCTCTTCTATTTCAATGGAAGGGCTCTCTCTCCTTTTAAGACAAATCCCTTTACTTGTGCTTTGAAACTATACTCTCTGCCTTGGGCAATTCAACCTACCAATTGGCTCTCCCTGGTCTGACTTCAGCCTACTCCTATCTACTTGCCTTTTATGTATAAGCATGCCAAGTCTCTTTTATGTAGAATAATAGCAATGTTTTTAAAAGAGCTGAATATTCTTTTCTCTTTTGCATTTCCTGAGTAGGATTCCCCCCTCCAGTTCTGCTAGAGTCATCTGTTTGCCTTGAGGAAGATTGAAATCGTGGAAGCTGGATTGCATTGAGTCAGAGGCAGTCACTGTTCAGCTTTTGACATCCGAAATAAAATATGTGAGTTGACTACAAGACTGAAGTTTTGAAAGCCAGGTTTGGATGAGAACAGTTTTTTTTCCTAAAACCCTCTAGCTTCCATGAACGCCCTAATGTATTAAATATTTGGCTTGTCATGCTAGATCATAGATATTTTCTACTTACCAAGGATATAGAAAAGTCAGAATATGTCATGAAGAAAGCCTGCCATAAAGGGAGGCGGGGAAGCCTTCCCACTCTTATTGCGAGGCCAGGGGTGGGTGAAGTATATGATGAAACCCATATATCTCGATTACCCCTCTTTATACCATGGTTCCAAATGTGACATGCTGTTAAGTATGAAGAAAAGCCAAGAGTGGAGTGAAGTTGACACCACTTCCTGTTGAGAACCTTTGGGAGGAGGCACATATGCAGCTTCCTTTCATATCCAAGACCTTCCCCAGGCTCCCTCCACTGGAAATCAGTATGGGGGTAAGCATGAGGCCTGAGGGACTCTTTTGCCCAGCTCCATGAGGGATATGTTTTCCGCGAGCCCAAATACCATCTTATGAAGGAAGAAGGGAATGTGAATAACAGTTCTGATGGGAAATTGGACTTTCAGCTGATTCTTCATCCACAAGACTGTTTTATATAAAAAGAAACTATTTAAACCACATAATGCTGAGGCACATTTTTCTAGTAAGTTTAGGTACGTTTTTGCCTCCACTTACCAGAGGGGAGAAATAGTGGCTATTTATCAGATATTTTTGAATGCCAAGTATCTGTGAAACACCCTTCTTGTATCTGGAGAGTTTGCCACATTTTGAGTACAGCCTTTGCTAAAGAGAAGCCAGAATTTATTCCCCCAATCTTTCTTGTTACTCATATCTTATGAGTGCAGACTCATAAGATATGCTCAAGATGACTTTGACTTGAAAATAAGCAAAGTGTCGCAAACAAGGTGGCACTAGCATCTGGCTCCTGGCATAGGCCCTACTCTTATTAGCATGAACTGTGAGTCTCCAACAACATCAGTGTAAACGGCTTTGTCATTATCAGTGCTGAGTAATAATGGCAGAGTATTTTCACTGGAGTAACCTTAATTGTAGTCGGTTATTGGTCCTTGGTGTGTGGCTTCCATTCTTGACTCTCTGACCAGAGATTCTAGGTGCTACCTATCATGCTTTATTAAATTCCTTTTCTGATTAAACTTAGTTGTTGATTGCTAGAAACCAGAGCCAGTGACAGTTAAATTTCTTGAGTGCTTACTATGTACCATACACTGGTTTAAGCACTTTGCATATTTTATTTATCTCATGTAATTCCTCTCAACAATATTAATAAAAATAGATACTATTATTATCTACATTTTACAGATGAGACAACTTAGAGGGAGATTCAATAACTTGTCCGAAGTTGTTTGTTAACCAGTGAGATTCAAGTTCAGCCAGTCTAGCCTCATAGCCCATATTTCTATCTCTACACTTTAGACCTCATAATATGTATATAGTATTTATATATATACATATCTTTATCTATTATAAATATATATATCTTTATCTCTCTGTCTATATATTATATATAGGCCTATTTATATAGTGCAAGAGTAAATCTCTAGCTATGTATTTACATTGTACATACCTTGAGAAAATTCTGTACCTCATTCTGTTTATAAACACTGCTTTATTTCCCAACCTTGTCCTTGCTGGATGTGTTGAAAGCATGGCTTTCTCTTGCTTTTCCCACTTCATCCCCTATCTTCCACTTTCAGTCCACTAAAATACAGCTTCCTCTCCTATTGTTCTCTGTAACTGCTTCTCACTGAGGTCACCGATGGTGTTATCAATAGTCTCTTTTTTGGTCTTTATTCTTACTCTATTTCTCTACAGCATTTGGTATGTGATTCCTTTCTTCTTTCTTGATTCTTTGTAACTATTTGGTTTCTGTGATATTTTTGTGACCTGGTTTTTATCCTAGAGCTCTGGCCAGTGTCTCTCAGGGCCCTTCATGGGCTCTATTTCTTCTGACATACCTTAAATACCACTTTAAATTCTCAGTCTTCTTTCACTTTCCCTGGATGAACTTATAGACATTCTAGATGTAGAAACATTGATGAATCTCTAATATGTACTTCAGCAAACATATTTATCCTAAGATCTATAATTACACATCATATTGTCTGCGGGAAATCTCCCTTAGTATGTTCCAAAGATATTTCAAGTTCAAACTTAATATTTCCCAATTAAACTCATCTTTCCTTTCCTTCTCAAATTTCTCCTTCATTCCCATTATTGGTTAATGAAAGAACCATCAACTCACTCAATCAAAAAGCCCACAGGTCATCTGTTGCTTCTTTTTCATCTTCACACTCCACCTCCGTTCGCTAAGTACACTAGCTCTGTCATAGTGCACATCACCCCATCCTCACCATCTCTACCAGCTCTGCTTTTATCTTTTTGTACTGCTTACTCCAACGGCCTTCTAAGTCCATCTATATGGGATTTCCTCTTTATATTTTCCACCTCCTGCAGAACTGGCTTTAAAAAGCATAAAAGTAATTATTTCACTTCTCATTTAACATCTTTCAGTTGCTCCCCATTACTCAGGATACAGTCTGAGCTTCTCAGTCACTACTTATTTGATCTGGCCTGTGCTTATCTAGATACTTTATTATCATACAACTCCCTGTCTACAGACCACATTCCACCCAACTGATTTATTTGCAGTTTCCTCTAATACTCACGCTCTCTCGTGCACCTGTCTGAGGTTGCTGTTAAATTCATGTGACACAGTTGGCTTACTCCCACTCATCCATCAAATCGCATTTCAGATTTTACACTTTCCGTGTCTTCCTGTGTGCTCCTCTTAGTGATAACAGTGTTAACTCTGTGATACTCTCTCACCCACTAGAGTGTGAACTTTCAAAAGAGATTTGCTATGTCTTTGGTCTCAGAATATTCAGGCCTCCCATGAAGAGTGGATTATTGTAGAAACTAAATATTATTTTGCAAATGAACTGGTATCAAAAGTATACATATTTACTTGAAAGTTGAGTGAACGAAGGCCTGGCGAGGTTAAGTGATTTGTCCATTGTCACACTGCTAGTAAAGACAAAGATGTAACTATTCATTATTCTTTAACTGACACTCTCAGAACTTAAAAAAAATGCCTGAAATACAGAAGACACTTAATATATACTTGTTCAATGAAGGAATGAAAAAGGAAAAGAAAACTATCTCATTTTCTGTAACAAAAATGTTAAAAATAGTGAATTTCAAAATAGTGCAGAAGAGGGAAGTTAACATACACCACTTCTGTTTTAAAAGTGTTATTAAATGGCAATATTTGAAGAAAATATTTTCAGTGTGATTTCATGATCTTATAGGAAGCCAAATTATATCTGTACCTTCTACTTTCTAAATGGGCATGTAGTTGGTTATATTGAATAATCTAAAATTATTAAAATTAAGGATGCCAGTAAATTTAATATGAAAAAGCAAGTTAACATTGCTCAGATTTATAATAATACTTTGACTGTCTGAAATCACTTTTAATAAGAGTGTCCTTCTACATTAATAAAATAGTAGAGTGGGAGGCCGAATGCAAAGATTGCCCCCATGACCTCCATCCTCTGTTGTTAAACCCTATGTAATCCCCTCCCTGTGAGTGCTAAGTGGGACCTGTGATTTGCTTTTAGCCAATAGAATATGGAAAAGGTGATGGGACACCACGCCCATGATTGCACTGTAAGACTTCCTTTAACAGACTAGAGTGAGGGCATCTCTCTTGCTGGCTATGGAGAAATAAGAGACCAAGTTCTGAGAGGGTCACCTGATAGGGAACCATGGTGGCCTCTAGTAGCTGAGCAGCACCCAGCCAGAGAGAAAACAGTGAACCCAGTTCTCCAACCAGAAATAAATGAATTCTGCCAACAATCAGTGTGAGCTTGGGATAGACCCTGAGTTTCGGAAACACTGTAGCCCAGCCTACACCTCGACTGAACTGCTCACCTATGGTAGCTATGAGATCATAAATATCTGTTTATGATCATAAATATCTGTGCTGTTTTAAGCTGCTCAGTTTGTGGTAACTTGTTACATTGTTTAAAACTATATACACTACGTATATAATAGGTAACTAATGAGAACATACTGTATAGCACAGGGAACTCTACTTAATGCACTGTGGTGACCTAAATGGGAAGGAAATCCAAAAAAGAGGGGATATATGTATATGTAGAGCTGATTCATTTTGCTGTACAGTAGAAACTAACACTATTGTAAAGCAGCTACACTCCAACAAAAACTAATTAAAAACAACCTAATATATCCTACGCATATTTAACATAACAAAACCTGTTACATAACCTTCAAAATTGCAGAACAAATAAATATGTTAGTAAAAAGCAAAGTTTCAAAGCATTAAAGGAAAAGAAAATCTAATGCTACCTGAATTATAATTCAGGTTTCAAAACATGACAATTAAGCTGTATGAGAAAAATACATGATAAACCAATTGAGAATGAATAGTAAAGTCTTATATCAATTTTAATAGAAAAAGAAAGGAAAACCCAACCACATGTTTTTCTTGGGTTTACATCAATATTTATCCACAACTTTCTGTTTTAGAGTATTTTGTGGCTATTATTTTGCAAACTATAGCAGGCCAATCTCTGTTTTATTTAGGAAAGTAAAACTATGTCAAAAATACTTAAACATTGTACAAAATAAGCAATATTTTTTAGTAAAAATAAAAAAATTTCAAATAGTTTAAGATTATTTATCACCAAATATCAATAATCTACTTCTCTGCAATAATTGTGTCTCATAAGCTGGTCCTTTCTCAAACTCTTTCTCTTCCTTCACATGATATAAAACATGTGACATTGTCACTATCAAAACTAATTTTAACTTTTTTTACTTTAAATGTTTTCACCTTAAGTTTTAAGAATATAGCAGATAAAGCTTAAAGAAAACAAATGTTTAAACAACCAAAATTTTGGAAGTTTTAATTCCTGATCTCCAAAACTAATGTGGGAGTAAAACACAAATGACCTATACATATTTTAGACTGTTGTATTTAATCTTAAAATTCAGAAAAGACAGAAACTTAGTCTGGAAATTTCGTAGATAACATCTGGCAGGGTTTATCACGACCTGGACAGGAGAACCAGATGTTGTTAAATACGCTTTGGACTTTGAGCATTCTATTTATTAAACAAACAAACAAAAAAGTGAAGAGTTTAAATGCTTAACATTTGCTATTTTAAAACATATGAAACTGAAGTAATGACTTTTATGGCTGCCTAGCTACCTCTCATTTGTAATTTAAAATATTAAAACTAAGAATCTGAAAAATACTTAAATGATACCCTAAAAATTTCCTTTCCAGCTGTGTGAAAAATACAATAGTTTTATGTTACTGTAACATGTACTGTTTTCTTAAATCTTAGCAAAGACTTTCTTATTTCCAAATTCTTAAGTGTTCCAAGTTTTAATGACATTATCATTTTCTATTTGCCTTAGGTAGCTCATAGAAATTGTTATTCACTTCTTGCTTCATAACATTCTGGGTACAATATGTACCAACAATTTTTTCTCTGTTTTCCTTCCTGAAGCTGATCTGATATTAAAGTGCTGGCTTTAATAAGTTTCCACTTCAGTCTAAAATAGATAATTTAAGAAATCCAGAAAGCAGAGGCTGCCAAAGCTCACTGTTTCCTAAAACCAGATTGCTATTTTACTTCTTCCATTGTGACAAAACCCAGGCCTACAGAACCTGCCCCACCTCTTCCTCAGAGTAAATAGCTCTCTCTCTGATCCAGTGATTTCACTGAGGAAGTGCTCCGTGTTAAAGGCTATCATTCAATTTCACTTCTTATTTTATTGTTTGTTTTTTTGTTTAAATTTTATTGCTTTCACATCTGGATGGCACAGCTTTCATGTGGTATTAAAAGTATGTGTCCAAAAATGTGTCCCAGATGAACATCCTGTTTGTCTTTTGATTTAAATTTCTGTTTAGTAAACCTCTGTGGTTTGGATACAGTGAGGAGGATTTTCAGCCCAACTCCCTACCCACTTCCTCAAAAGTAACAACTCCCCTGTCTTTTCCTCCCTTACTCACCTTTCCTCTGCTAAATTAATATTGTCTATCAAACACATTCTTAGGAATATTTAAGAACATTACCTCGTCTCTCAATGATAAAATCTATGTCTGAAGCATTACTGTTCTGGAAGCTCTTTCCACAAAATGTTTGTTTTACATGCTACGCCATTAGCAAATATGAATATGTTCCCATCAGGCCCTGGTAGAAAAATAACCAATTTTTGAATTATGAGATACTTGCTTTAGAGAAACAAATAAGTGCTTTTTCAAAAATAGTTTAGCAACTGTATTTTTCTGTTCAAAACCAGGAAAGAAATATGGTTAAAGTATTTTTAAAGTCTTCCCTTCAAATTGGTCATAGAAATCTTATCACTGATGAATAGATTTACTTGACATATTGCATAAAATTATTTTTTTAAAATAACTATTGTTTAAGCCACATTTTTTGAAGCAAAGAAATCTGGTTGTTCTTGGCATTTCTTAATTTGCTTACTTGGGGGTATGTTCTCCCCAAATCCACACATATAATTTCCATTGCCTTTAAAAGGGGTTATGAACACACATCTGAAGGAGAACTGACCACTCAGTTTTTGATGTTCTAAAGCCAACTAAAGCATGAACCTCTTGCTTCCTTTCTGATCCCAGCCCTTTTCAATGAGAACAATGCTTATGCAAGATTTCCTAGGGGGATTTTGTGGTTTGAGGTTTTAATAATCTAGGCTAAAATTCAAATAGGAACCACAGCTGCTTGGATAAGATTCTTAGACCTTTTTATTTGAACTGCAGTGAACTTACCAGAATTTTTAAATATTCTGAGCAGTATCTGATATGTAAGAGTGACATGTGGTAGCCTTCTTTCAGATATAAGAATATCTATATACCTGCAAATATTATGAAAATAAAAAGGACATGTACTTTCCTTAACCATTTGCAAATATGTTTAAAAACAGATTTGGCTCTTTTAAAAAGTAATAAGCATTACTGTTCTAAATCAATAAAAGAAACTTATTGAGAATACTTTATATTTTCTATCTTTTTTGTTGCAATTCTCACTTTGTTCATGTATTGTTCTTCTGACCTTGGTGTGAATATTTATGATTGTTAGTTTGAACCCTCTATCAGGTAAATCACCTATCTCCATTTCATTAAGATCTGTTTCTGGAGATTTATCTTGTTCTTTTGCTTGGAACATATTCTTCTATTTCTTCATTTTCCTTGACTCTCTTTGTTGGTTTCTGCACATTAGATGAAACAGTCTTCAGAGTGGCCTTGTTAGGAGATGAACCTTATTGATCAGCTTGGCCTATACGCCTAGTTGTCTCTCAAACTTTTATGATTGTACAAGCCTCCTTCTTTGTTCTTAGTGGCTCCCAGTAGTTGAGGCTGTGTCAATGCCTGTCAGTGTCCCAAGGGGGAGGATCACAGTCAGCACCTAGCTGCAAGCTGATTAGAAGCTGGACCCTCAGGCACACCAGGGAAAGTATGTGGTTAAGCCCCTTCCGGGAGTAACTGAGAGACTGGCATTTTTACCTGCTTCCTCTGCGCTGGCTTCAGGTGTGTAACAGCTAGAGGTTTTCCCTGTGTCCATTAAAAACTGTTTCTTTGTTTGCTACAGTCCTGTGGGACTTGTGAATGCAAGCCCGTTTGGTTACTAGAGCCCGGTAATCCAGAGACCCATCCTTTGGGTGGCTGCTGAAAAAGCTGCGGCCCCAGATGTGTGTACAAGCTCCTTCCAGGGAGCTACTGGTAACTTGGAGTGGGTTGGAAGGAGAAAGCAAAAGTAGTGTCTTCCAGCTTTCCTGGTCTCTGGGGAGGATCCCAGCTAGCCTCTAAGGTCTGCTAAATTAGCAGCTTGACCCTCAGGTAGCTTTTAAAGTATGCAGATAAACTCTTTCAGGGAAAGACAGAGATAGGCGATTTTGCCTGCTCCCTCTGCCTTGAACCCTGGGGGGGATAGCCATGGCAAGTATTCTCACTACTTAAGAATCACTTCTTTGTTTACTACAGTCTGTGGGTCTCGGGGATGAGAGCCCCATTGGCTTTCAGAGCTAGGTGTTTTGGGAACCCTTCCCTCCAGTGGGAGTCTTAAAAATTGGGGCACTAGATGTGGGATCCAAACTCTTCCATCCTCAGGGAGAAGCTGAGAGTTGAGGGTTCTCTCCCAATTGTATGGCTCTGTGTCAGGAGTGAGGTTTATGTTAAGAGTATATCTGGCCTTTCCTACCTGTTTAGATGTAGGTATGGTCTCATTCATGCAATGTGTAGGAGTTGCTTAGTTTCTAGATCTCTCTGAGAGAGGACTGATTGCTCATTTGTAGCTGTGCATCAGCACATCTGTGGGAGGAAGAGAGCTCAGGAGCTGCCTACATCACATCTTTATTCCATTAACTGTTGCATTTCTTTCCTCTGCTTCTGCTCAGCCCAAGTACTCTTGAGAATGTTTTAAAAATTAGATCTTTGGCACCATTGAAGTAGAATCTGTTTATTTTCTGGAATAATAAGCTATGTCTTCATTCTATTACCCATTTGGAGCTACTTTTTTTTTAAATTGATTTTTGTATACTTCTAGAATAGTATTGAGTTTAAAAGGTAAGATCTAGCACTATTTACAATAGCCAGGACATGGAAGCAACCTAAGTGTCCATCGACAGATGAATGGATAAAGAAGATGTGGCACATATAGGCAATGGAATATTACTCAGCCATAAAAAGAAACAAAATTGAGTTACTTGTAGTGAGGTGGATGGACCTAGAGTCTGTCACACAGAGTGAAGTCAGAAACAGAAAAACAAATACCGTATGCTAACACATATATATGGAATCTTAAAAAAAAAAAAAAGTTCTGATAGACGCAGACGTAGAGAATGGACTTGAGGCCATGGGGGGTGGGGAAGGGTAAGCTGGGATGAAGTGAGAGAGTAGCATTGACATATATATACACTACCAAATGTAAGACAGATAGCTAGTGGGAAGCAGCCGCATAGCACAGGGAGGTCAGCTCGGTGCTTTGTGACCACCTAGAGGGGTGGGATAGGGAGGGTGGGAGGGAGATGCAAGAGGGAGAGGATATGGGGATATATGTATACGTATAGCTGATTCACTTTGTTATACAGCAGAAACTAGCACACCATTGTAAAGCAATTATACTCCAATAAAGATGTAAAAAAAAAAGAATAAATGTAGAAGAAATGATGAAATTAGAAAATCAACATGACAAGCATCATAGTAATAATTATTTCAAGCAAGATTCATCAATGGATACTGCAAACAGTGAGTGAAAGTTTAGGGACTAAACTAATAGTTACATAGTCTCAAACTATTTCATCACAAATTATATATTAATTGCAAAGAACAAAGTACTAACTTTACAGTGGAGAAAACTGGCAGATATCACTTTAACCAAGTGAAAAAAGTAACTACTGCCAGCTATGACAATTAGCAGCGTATGCCTTCTGATGTGAAAAGCAATGCAAAAAACAGCCTCATGTTGTGTTTTCACAGCCAAATGTGTATAACCTGAATCTGTCCATGAGAAAATATCAGACAAGCCAAAATTAAGAGATATTCTATAAAAGAACTGTCCTTTCTGTTCACAAAAATGTCAGTTATGAAATACAAAGATGGACTCAGGAACTGTTCTAGATTAAAGCAGACTAAGGAGACACGACCATAAAAGAAGTTATTAGAATAGATGATGAAATCAGAATAGGGCCTGCAGATGTATTGATGGTAATTTCCTGATTTTGATGATTGTTCTGTGATTAATTCAGATAATTTTTGTTTTAAGGGAACACACACTGAATTATTTAGGAGTAAAGTGGCATCTTGCATTATGTCTGCAACTTAATCTTAAATGGTTCAGAGGGAAAAAATGAGAAAGATAAGGGGGCGGGGGCAAATATAGTGAAATAAGAACATTTGGAGGATTCTGGAAAAAAAAAAATGATTTCCCATTTCTCACTTTTATAATCAACACTCCGGAGAGCATGTTTCACATAATAATTTTGGGTCCATTCTGGAGTATTTGTGAATTGCTTGTTCCATGTCCTTTATCCATTTATCTCTTGAGGGTTCTAGTGTCTTTCTTACTAATTTATATAATAAAGATATAAATCTTTTAAGATAAAAAAAAAAATGTAAGACCTGCTGAAGGGTCTGTTCATAAGGTTCCTGAATCCCAAGGTATGATAAACAGCCTTTAAGGATATTTAAATGAGGTCCCAATATTCACATAAAGGGTAGAAATTTCAGAGTCTATCACAGGGTTATGTTATTTAAATGTTTATGTAACCAATTAATGACTCCATAGTAAGGGATTTGCAAGGAGAGAATATAATGGAACAGAACATCTATAAATGATCTGGCGCTAAATTTAGGTAAAGGACTTACTCCAAAGACAGGAAACTTTTTGAGCTGGAAGACTTTGGATAGCTTTGAGGCTCATTTTGGGTGCCACGAGACCCCCAGTTTCTGGGCCTGCTGGCTGACGGGCATTTTTCTGGGTAAGTATATCCTGGGAAGAATACCAGTCCTGAAGGCCTCTGCTCTTGGTGGGCTGATCCCCACAAGCCCTTGTGCACAATCACATTCAGGGTCTCGCATCTCATCCGGCAGATTTCAAAGTTCTCCACAGAATCCTGTGAATTTACAGAGTTGTATAATGGACTTCCAGAAGGAGACAGGTGCTTCCCATTGGTGGCAAGTGAGTTCTGGACATGTCCTTCAACTTCTGCCAGATCTGCTTCATGTTTCATCTGCTTTATATTAATATTCTGGTTAAGATTTAGTTTACGCCCATCTGCTAAATTTTTTTTTTAAAAAAGGAAAATTTAGTTCCATGCACTGCATAGGATATTTAAGAGCCTTGGTATATTAAACACTTCCCATGAATTCTAACTATTTGAATGTAAATGGTTAATAGATGGCTTGTGCTGTACTGGGCTAAGGCAAACTCTGTGATGCAGAGGACAAAAGCTGTTTTCCAACATTTCAGAATTGGGTATTGACACTAAACTGAGGGCAAGTATCTGCTCAAGGAAAATTCAGTTGATAACAAGTACAGGTGATAATGGCTTCTTGAAAAGAAATCAACTAAAATATTAGAATTTATTGTCCTGGCAGCTATAGATAAAATCAAAGCATATCTTCTGTGACTTTGGTTACATATAGGCCCTCTGCATGAAATTTCCTTCTCTCTGCTGGTCGGTTTACTAATGCTTACTTACATTCAAGGCTTAGATGGACCATTTACTGAGAATTCAGTAAAACACTTTTTATAAAGAAATATGAAATCAGTTGTTTCATCATCTAGGTATGGCTCCTGGAGGTAAGCAGGAGTCTCTGTTCCTTCCAAAATATGCTTCTTAGAATGACAGGCATTGATAATAGCATTCTCACCATTCTCTAGTTTGTGAAACCAGAGACAAATGAGAAACAGCATTTCCAGGAATTAGTCATCTCTGAGGGGTAATTTTGAAGACTGCGAAAACTCTTGGCAGGGACACTCCATTCAAACTCCTGCACTAAAAGACTTGACCAAGCTTTAACATGGCTTCTAGCAGCCAAAGGCCAAGCTCCTGGGAAGACTCAGCCGTCTTTTGAGTTTCTGTCTGAAAACACTTAGGACTGTCAAAGAATTCACTGTTCTAGCCAGCACCTGACCACAGGCCCCTGACCTTCCTTTCTTAGAGCACATTCACTAAAAAAGGCTTACAATTTTGAATTCTTCCTCTGTCCTTTTAAGAGGTAATGTACCTCCTACAGTTCAGGAGTGTCTTGCTCAAGTTCTTAAAAGCCATTCCTTTGAAATGCAATCATCAGGAATGATAGGGCCAGTGTCTGGTGGGGAATAGAATCCTAACTTCTATAATTGCCAGCTAGCTAATACAGCTGGCCTAATCAAATTTACACTGACCAATACCGACTAATTGTTCACTTTCCTGACTCTGTTTGAGCCCTTGCTCACTCCCTCTACCTACCCCCTTATTTTCCCTTTAAAATACCGAGTTACTTCTGTGCAAATTGGAACGGACCTCAGTTCTATCCCTTACTGTTAGTGGTTACTGAATAAAATCTGATTTCACTATTTTAACTTTGACAGTTTTAAACCAGGAAACAGTGAGCTGGCTCCTGAGGGAGGTATGGAGAACAGTCTGTGAGGAAACTGAAGCTTAGCCTGGAGAGCACTTGGTTCTCAGAAGACTGTAAGCAGTGCTGGGGAGCAAGTGGGGGAGGTTTTGGGGACATATGTGGTAAGCATCCAAAGAATGTATAACTTGATTCAAAGACTAGACACATAGAATTAGAATCTTGAACTACAAAAGAAAGGAGGCCTGCTGAGTAAATAACCAAGAATAAGTCAGCACTTCACATCTACAAGAACTGATTACTTTGAGACTTGTTAAGACAGTTTAGCCATATTTTGCTCACTTGGACAAGCGCTTAAGGCCCCAGAGGGAACCTTAATCTCTAAGTAGCTCTGAAAGCATCAACCCTGAAAATCCTCTGTGAGGTAGGCTAGGTGAATCAAGTTATAGAATCCACCATTCAGTCAACATAAAGAATGACATAATTGCATGGAAATCTCTGAAAAACAATCATAGATAAAGCTTATTAACAAAACAGCAAGAAAGAATTGGATTTTGCAATATCTAAATCAGCAATATCTGTTGAGAAAAACAAAAAGAAAACGTCTCTTTCAGATATTATGTCCCATAGGTTAGAGCTTGTCAATTCTCCTTTAATTTCAGGCAAAAAATAATTTATACTCTTGAAAAGTTTTTTCTAGAAGTTTATGCCCAATATTGTACTTCTTTTAATAAGTTGTTTCAGTGTGGATTAGAAGAAATGTAATGTGAAACACTGGGTATGTGAAACATGAACAATATTTCCTTGATGGATCAATACTGCTGTTGGCATTTTACCGGATTGGTACTGAACGTTGAATTACAGTTATTGCAATGGTTTGGAAAAGGAAGATGCAGTCATAAATTTTGCAGCAATAGCTAAACTCTTCTGAGAAGCAAACTTCTGTGGCTTAATTTCAGAACAATTTAACAAGACTATGTAAATATGTAGAGTAAAATAAGGACCAGATACCTGAAGTAAGTGAAAATACTACATTCATTTCTTTATATAATTATACAAAAATTCAATTATAGAATTTTATTCAGATTAAATATATAATACATTCAAATTTAATATCTATAAATATATATGTTTTATTATATATTTTATGTGTGCATATGTATATATATGTGTATATATATCCATATATATTTGCAAATTGTAACTGAATGTTACAATTGTAAAAAAAGTTACAATTGAATGTTACAAATGTTAAATTGTAATTTTTTTTTTTTTTTTTTTTTTTTACAGAGTTGGAATTGGTTCCTTTATGGAAAAACTGAAAGTAATTGTAATTGAATGTAATTACAAAATGGACAATAATTAGTCTTACTTTGCCAAATCTATCATGCAAAAAGAGACACTGCTAACTACAAATACACATTTTGAGACCAAATGGGAAAAACTGTTATCAGCCAGGACCCTGAAATTTATAAGGATGCTCAAGATAGAGAGTAGAGATGAACAACACTGTAACTTAGGAAAGTCCAAGCTTAAGCCATTAATGATCTCAGTCGCATCTTCTTGTAGCTTTCAGTATTTCCTCTTTCTTGAGACTCTCCTCTTCCCTGTTCACTACGTGACAGCGTTTGTTTGGTTCTTCTTTTCCTTTCCAATCACTGGGCTCCTTTGCTTTGCTGACTCCTTTTTTCCCCCCCACTTTCCTAAGTGGGCTGTTCCCTGAGGTTCTATTTTCAGTTTTCTTCTTCCACTACAGGCTTTTCTTTGACTATTTTATTTATTCATTACATTAAATGCATTAAAGTGAATGCATTCAAACTCTGCCACTGTTCCTAGCACATGGTGTGGGTCATTGGATGATAGCAAATATTATTCTCCCTCTGATATTTTTTCTACTACTACTGTAACGACCACAGCAGCTGTTGTCAAATAGCCTACTTATCTCCTAAATATCTCAGATAGACAAAAGAAGGCAGAAATGTGACATAATATCTGTGATGTACAGGTCATTCCATCAATACTACCATTTACTGTTATTGAGACATATTATCTTATTTACTTCTCAAAACAACCCTACGAAGTATTTCAATAATTTTTGTAAATAAGAAAATAAAGGCCCAGAACGATAAGTAATCTGTAGAAAATCTCATAGTTGTAAATTTTCAAAGTCAGGATTAGAGCTCATTCTTGTCTCAAAAATCCATGTAAAACCCATATTCTTTCCATTGTACTGTATGTTATGGACCAATTCTGATCTGCCCCCCCAATTTTATGTTAGGAAGACTTTAATGAGGATAGGGAAGGACATATTACAGCTATATATTACTTTTCTAAATCAGTGATAAACCTATTTTCCTAGATACTGAACCTGAGACTCAGAGGGAAACATTTTTTAGAAAGTATCTTTAAAGGGGATATTGAACTAGTACCATTACTAGAAAATTGATTTTTTTAAGAGCTGATCACTTATCAGACTAAGTGCTGGTTTCTTTACATATGCTATTTTATCTAATGTGAGATTTTCATGCCTGTTTGAAGGTCTTAATGACTAGACTGAGGGAGTGCAATAAATAAGGTGGTTGGGTCTTAAAAATTCCTTTCCACCTTCCATCTATTTAGCCTCTGACTCTCATTCCTTCAGCTCTTCCAATGATATTGTAAACATTTAATTCCCTGGATTAAGTCCCTTATTTTTTGAAATTACTATGGTATTTTCTCTTTCATACAGACTTGACTGATAAAGGAAGCATCACACTTTGTTAGTAAAAGGTAAGTCAAGTTGAAACCTAAACCCAAACTCTAAACTTTGGTGAATGTCAAGCTTAGACCTGTGCTAAATATGCCTTCATAACTTTTAATCTGTTTTCCCCAAGTCTTCTCAACCTATCCAAGAGCAAAGAAACTTCTTGAAATACAGAATGAATGTGCACTATCCTCAGAATACCAGTGGTTGAAGAAAATGAGAAAAAAATGGAAGGATTAGAAGATCAATTATGTACAAAAGCTAGTAACTCAATCAAAAGTTTCCAATCCGTCATATTTAGAAATAAATTTCATTCATGATAAACATAAATTTTGGAAGAGAAATAATCAAAATAGTTTACAACCTGTATTCTTCTATTTTCTGGCTTATATTTTGTGACAGTCAAGAAAACTATCAGAAACCTAACATGATGCTTTCTGTCTGTACAAAATTCTAGTCTCATTTTTACTTGAAACATTTTAGATATAATTGACTATTGTATTTCAGGAGATCCATGATAGTGATATAAATTGTCTATACAGGTAAACAGATTGGATGGTTGGGGTTTTATATAAACAGATTAAAAGACTAAAACTAGGAAGATGAAGAGTGAGCAAAATATGATAGAAAATCATAAATTAACATGGTTCCTGAATTCAATAAATGTAGCTACTGTTATTCTTTAAAAAGTAATAAAGAGCTAATACTAAGCTCTTCCCAAAACTGAAATACCAGTATAAGAGGGTAATGTGAAAGTCGACTTAACTGTGAAAAAAGACTTAAATGTTAAAAACTTTTGTAGGTTACTAATCTCAATCAATATAATATATATATTGTCAATGCCTCTCCACATGAACTTTATATTTTATATTTTTATACGAGTTTGTGAACAAAAAATAATATTCCACTAAAAGTAAATGTATACGTGATTTTTAAAAGAATAGATATTTATATGTTCCACGTATTGAATCGATTTTCAAACTTCAAATTTTTTACGTGTTTTTGGAGTAGAACACATCCTGAGTATTGCCCTTCTAGACCAGTTTCTTAATGCAGTTCTGCTAATGGCATTCGCACGTGTATACAGCTCACCTTCTTAGAAGCAGCCTCCTTTAAGATTGAAAAAATGACCAAGAGTGGTCAAAATATAACTCTGTGAATGATCTAGTTATTACCTAATTAAATTTCAGAGTTTCAAAGTCAAGTGCTAGAAAATGGCAGAGGAACTAAGGTGGGCAGCTGAGATGTCAAAGTTTGCTCAATTTCAAACTTTCCATTAAGTGGAAAATAAAGACTACATACATTCATTGCTTTGAAAAAAGATCAAAAATGACAATTAATGACATTCTTGAGGAAGATTTGCAACTGCATGGAATTCCTTGGAAAATAAACTTTGTTTTTTTTTGCACATAACTTTCTTTTTGCAATTCAACATGAATTCAAACTTGTAAAATCCAGATGGACAGCACTTGACAAATATGGGTAACCTCAGCCAATGAAACAAAATGTATTTGTTTCCACCCTATTTAATGTGTTACTTCCTCCAAGTAACGAGAAATCTAACAGTTTTTTAAAGAAATAAAAATAAATAAATCAATAAATCAAAAAAATTAAATGGGGGATAAATTACCTTTAAAAATTATGATTATTTTCATTAATATTATATCTAGCATCAGTGATATTTAACAGGAATTCTGGAAATAGATAGATTTAATGTCTAACTGAAATTATTGTCAAGTTTTAATTAGCTATTCTGATTCCAGAAAGAGCATGAATAATTATATCTCACAGAAAATTCTTAAGCTTTATTTAACTTTATTTTAATCACTCTGTCTCCAATATTTAAGAAGAGCTTCTAAATGTAAAGCTGATGTGGAAGCAGTGAATTCAGAAGGGGTCCAGCAGGAATACAGAGGGTAAGTAATGTATTCAGAGAATCTATTAGCTAAAGAATACATTTTAAAAATACAAGTAGGGCTTCCCTGGTGGCGCAGCGGTTGAGAATCTTCCTGCCAATGCAGGGGACACGGGTTCGAGCCCTGGTCTGGAAAGATCCCACATGCCGCGGAGCAGCTGGGCCCGTGAGCCACAACTACTGAGCCTGCGCATCTGGAGCCTGTGCTCCGCAACAAGAGAGGTCGCGATAGTGAGAGGCCCGCGCACTGCGATGAAGAGTGGCCCCCGCTTGCCACAACTAGAGAAAGCCCTCGCACAGAAACGAAGACCCAACACAGCCATAAAAAAAAAAAAAAAATTTAAATGTTTAAAAAAAAAAAAAAGTAAAAAGAAGATATGTTTTATGACCAAATCCATTTGACATTATGGTATTGCTTTACTGTTGTAAAAGAGTTCCTTCTCTCCACATCTTTTATTTTTTTTGTACATAAATGGTATTTTATTGTAGACAATAGTCTTATTTACAAATTTTTATACATTTAAGGCAAACACTGTCACCACAAACATTAAAATTTCAATATGCAAAATTCAAATTTACAACAAGAAAATAAGCACAGAAACTTATTTTTGGATGATATGGTTATTGCAGCACTACCTTTATAATTTCTTACCCAGAGCCCAAAAATGTAGGCAAGCCCTAAACTTATAGCAAAAACATTTTGGCACATTGGTATCTATAATCTACTTTGTGCAGAAATGTTTCCATGAGACTCACAGAGTACTCTTTGGAAGAAAGAGGCAAGGACTGGTCATTTGGTTGCCCTTTGGAAATGTGAGCTTTCTGGGAGTTCGGAAACAGCCACAACATAGAGTATAATGAGATACAGCTCTGGCTGGGAAAAATGTGTCTTCCATCAGAAAAGGACCTCCAGTTCCTGGGGGATATCCAACTTCCATATTCTATAATATGTCATTTCCAGCAATCACACATTTAATTTCCAAGAGTTCTTTGTTGATGTCTGAGATTTTTCTATTCATCTCATCTCTTGGTATGTCATAGATTAAATCTCTTTTCTTATATAGCTGATGATGTTAATTGTAGATTTTTTAAAGTATTTTTTCTACTTTTGCAATTTTTTTCATGTTCTCTTTTGTCTATTTGTTTATTTTGGTCTCTATTTTTGTTGCAGGCTTTTCTCAAATGATACCTTGTTCTTCATTGATATTAAACAGGGAGCTCTAGAAAGAGATTGGACACTGTGTGTCTGGGTGGGCTTGTGAATGGGGATCTTTTTTACAGGATGACCAGACAAGTAAACTGACTTTTTGGGGGGAGATTTCCATACGTCAATGTCTAGACATCATTTTTCTGGAATCCTGATGTCTCTCCAGAGAAGAATCATCTCTTCTTCTGCCTGGAGTTATTTTCCTCAGCAGTTCACACTGTGAGAGAAGGGTTGAGAGAGGTGGATGGAGGTCCCAGTGTCAATTTTAAAGACTTTATCATGATTTCCCATTTATCATTGTGGCACTTTACCAGTATTCTCTGTGCCTTCTGTCCCTAAGTTTGGAAAGTCCTGGTTCAATTTCTACAAACAACAGACTGATGATCTCCTGAGGTCATGGCTAGGGGAGAGGTGAAGGGTGTGTGTGTGTCTTGGGGTGGGGGAGTGCTGCGAGAGAACGGTCACCTAGCTCTACACATTGGGGAATGTGATGGATGTGCCTGTGTGTTTGTGTGTGGGGGGGGGGAAGTAGTGGTGGCAATTATTCCATACACAAATTTTTGAAGCAGTCCCCCCATTTTCAAGTCTGCACCTTATCTTGTGTTCTTTGGAATTTATTACCTCCAAGCACAGAGTTCTTTAGGAGAAAATCATCTCCTTTCTTTTTGATACTCCTCTCTGCAGGCACTCAGTTTGTAACTTCTCTGATAAGATAATTATCCTTCTATGAGCTTTCCATCTTTCAAAAAATAGTTAATTGAAATTGCTAGTCTATGTTTGGCCCGTCTTCTGCTTTCTTCTGCCTGCCTGTCTGTCTCTCCCTTGCTTTCTCATTTCCTCTGTCTCATTTTTTCCTCCCCCCTTCCCCCTCTTCTTTTCCCCTCCCTTCCCATCTCCTTCTCTCTCTCTCTGCTAACTTCGTAAGATTTGAGAAGAAAAAAGTGATAAATACACATGGCTGCCTTGATGTTTAACCAGACACCCAGACTGAGGATCCCAATATACTCCCTGCTCTATGCAGAATTGGCTCAGACTAAGCAGCTCTGAGGCTGTAGGTTAAAGGCCTGCATGATTACAGCTGAGCAGCATGAGTGCAGTAGGGGCTGACATTTCTACTCAATTGCTTGATTAAATACTGCACTTTTATTAAAAAAAAAGAATCATAATTTTTTTTTTTCTGTTTGAGTCATATCATTGATGTAACTGTGGGTTTTCCATTTCTTTGGCAGTACATTTTCTGGTCTCTATGATTTAGTTGATTTCAGCTTCTATTTTAAATCTATTGGTATTTATCATGTCAAAGAAACATAGAGGTAGACAGAGCTTTCCTGCAAATCCCTTCCAGACTTTTCTCTGGTTTACATTGTTGACTTACCATTCTGCTATGTCCTATTTATTGCTTCAAGTACAAATACCTCTATACTCCTGCTGTATGTTTTTCAAGGCTTTCCATTATGTAACCCCAACTAATCAACACCATTTTCTGTCATTCTTAAGACCTCTTTATCTGGCCAGGTGAATTTTCTATATGTCCACCAAAACAAAAGTTCTCCTATCCCACACCCATGGTACCCTGACCCTTCTTCTCCAGAACTCCTGTTCCCAGATACAATTGATGCGCCTGCCTGGCACCACATTTATGACTACCTTTGTCTTCCCTGCGATGTTCACTTCGCTACTGTCCATCTTCTAAAACCGTGTCTCATCCTCAAACTTCAATTCAATTTCCTACTTTCTTGCACTACTTAAGTACTTCCTGTTTTTTGTCTTGTTTAGTTAATTGTGTTTTTCCAAAGTCAGTCTTATGTCCCTGAAATGGATTTTAAACTCTGAGAACAGGGGCCATTTTTAATTTCTTTCCAAGCCTCACAACACAGATCCTCTTTCTGAGTACTCATCAATTGATTGACTAGTCATCAATTGATGACTAGTATTGTCTCTGTCACTTTTCAGTTAGTGGTTTCATAAGTCAGTTTTATTTCTTGATGATATATTATGCAAACTAGATTCTGAGACTTGGGAAGTTTAGGAGTTTTCTTTAGTTGGATCAGCTAGGTGAGGGAGGAAACTTTTGCTCTCTGCTTATGACATATTACAGTGCTACATTCTGGAGTATAACTAAAAACCAGTTGGATTTACTATTGCTTATTTCAATTTTTAAGTTTGTTTGTAAGAGGATAAATTAGGTACAGATATCATCCACCCATTTTTGAATCCTCATTTCCCTAAATTTTCTCAATTTCTCTTTTCATTTCTCTCCCAAGTGTTCTAGAGTTTTAAAAATTATTTTTTGAAATCTTTGTAGAGATTTTATTTTTTAATTTGTTTTGTTTTGTGTTGTTTTGTATTTCCATCTGGTCTATTTAATAAAAAAAAGTAAAGTAATTTTCTTAAAGTTTGTTCTTAGTTTATCCCATGTTTAGTTAGACTAAGTGCCAAGCTATGTTTGGCAAACTTGAGAAGGTAACTGCTAATTAAGCAAAGTTTATTTAATGATAAAAAGAAAGCAAGAGCAATCCTTTAAACTAGGCGTGAGAAACTGATTCGAGAATGTTGAGTACTGCCAAAGTGTTGCAGAATCCTCAGTTAATGATTTAATTAGTAGCAAACTGTCATCAGCCTAAGTAAATGTCTTAACACCTGCTTCTTTTAGTCAGTCCCTAGTGACTTAGACCTATAACTTCTAAGTCATTAATGTTTTGCTGTTATTCGAGTATGTTAACATAAGAATTCATTTGGTTGGTTTTAGAGTATCTATAAAAGTAAGCTCTTTTCCTCTCTTTTCTTCCATTAACTAACCATCACATTTTTATATGAGTTTCCTTGCCATTAGTGGGAAACTCTAGTGCTTCACTTATAAATATTACTGTAATGGGTTAGTGTTTTGGCCACCCAACACCATAATTTAATTTGCAGATCAACCTCCCCTTGTTGAAAGTCACCTTGGTGGAACGTGAAATCCGTGTGTCTATCCTCCTCTTCAAAAGGAGCCTTCAGTTCACTGGACATTCTTTTCGCATTTCCCCACACTGGCAAGGCCAGGGACTCTGAAGCTGAAGCAGTGTAAAGCAAGGCTGAAAGAATGAGGTGGACTTTGTCCATTCCCCAGGAAGATTGTCAAGCAAGACTTGCTACTGAGACTGGTTCTGGACAGTTGAGAAGCTGTTCATCTGCAGCCTTCCCTCTATCTTCTGAGCCCCCTCATGGCCTTCAAAGGGAGTCACTCTTTGTAAAGTCAACCTGGAGTCAGTTTGTGTTCTTGTTTACAAACAAAACAATCGATGTGATATACTCACCATTACTGTTACTTTCTCTTTCTGTGTATGGCAATATATAGCTACAGAACAAAAATACATTACACTTTTTATTATTAATTAGAATTTTTTATTTTTATTATTTAACATGTGTTAAGCACAAAAAGAAAAAAACCTACCCAAAACCTCTCTAATGTTATGCCAGGTGTACTGGTATCTGGAAAACCTGACTCAGATGAATATGAGAACTTCAGAATGCTGGAATATTCAGGAGCAAGAAAAAGATGAGTGACCATGAAAACAGAGTCTGTCACATTTGGAGGATGAGATAGTTATGAAATAGTGAGAAAGAGAAGGAATATAAAGGTATTTTATTTTTTAATTAAGTGCCTACTGCTTTGAAAAGAATATAGTCAGATTGTTGATTAAAAATTTGAAGTAGTGAGTAGAAATGTAAATAAAAATACCATTTAATTAATGTAATTTAAAAAAAAGACAAAAAAAACCTAAAATTTTCTCTATATATTTAGAAAAAATGGTATATACTTGATAGAGTTATAAAATGTCTTTGATGAATAAAACAAATTATAGTCTGAGACAAGTCATATAATGTAAAGGGACCTTTGAGATCATTAAATAGAGTGTCCTTAAGTCACTGGTCATGTTTGATACTACTTTAAGTCTAACAGAGTTGATTGCTAGCTCAAAAACAACAGCAACAACAAAATAACCAGTGTCACATACTATCCCAGTGGTTTGGGTTATCTGTTTCTACTACGCCTAACTGTAAATCTTGACCACTCTCTACCTCCTCAGTGACCCAATGATGACATATCATCACTTTGGACCCAAATAATGTCTACTTCCACAACTCTGTAACCTTTTCTCTTCTCTCACAGAACTCTAAAGATTTTGAGGAAAACAGATCTTCTTCTGGTATCCTCATCTAATTTGATCTTTTTTCACAGATGAAATTAAGGACTTAAAGGAAATTACATTAGCATCTTATTCTGCTTAAAAAATTAATCTATAAAAAAATGCCTTAGAAAACACATTATTTGTATACACCATAATTTCACTGCAATTCTACCATATGAGACAACTGAGTTTTAATATAGATTTCAATACATTTTCTTAGAGACAAGTATAGTGGCTTAAGGTAAGTTCAGCTGAACTTACAATTAAATTTTCTATTCATTGACTTCCTCCCACTCTTACCTTCTGTGTCTAGGGAGAACATAATACATAAGACAAGACTGATTAAATTTCCATTCCTTTTTCAACTGAACTTGAGTTTTTAGTTTCAAATGTTAGTTTGAGTTTGTTTTAATAAGCATTTTGGAAAGGAGTTTCTCTCAGAAAAGTATGTGACCCATGTCTCATAAAGTTGTTTCTATACTTGGTACTTCATTGTTTTCCCTGTTTTAGATCCAAACCCAGTGAAAGATTTGCTGATACATTTCACTTAGTTCTCAATGAAAAGAGGATATTATGAATTTCTTTGGATTTTATTTCTTGGAGATATATTTTCCATGTGCAGTCTGCCATTAGGAAAAATAAAACACCATCTAAAAGTATTATGATTAAAAAGAAAAGGATGACAGATTCATTCTTAACATAAAACAAATCAGTCCAGCTATTGCAAGAACTCTTTGTTTCAATCAATATTACTCATAGTACTATTGCATAAATGTCACTTTTTAAAAAACCTAACACACAAGAGATATAAAAGGAACATCAGCTAAGGTGAAATAAAAAGTGAGAAATTCAGCTCACTACATGTTAGATTTTCATACTGATCTTTGTGGTTATGATAATTGTAGATTTACACATAGGCATTCCACTGAGAAAAGTGTATGTGCAATGTTAAATATCCTGATATTTCAACAAGAAATTATGCATCATAGAGCTCCTTCCTTGCCAAAGATGTTACAAACACATATAGCCACACACACGAAAAGCACTAATTTAGAACATCTACATACAGAGTGGTTGGGTATAACTTGGATGAGTTGGAAGATAGCAGTTAACACAGAATGGAAGTTCTCAAACCCAAATGAATGTCTTTAGAAGGTAAAGGAAAAGAAAAGTTTAGAGGAAAGAAAAATCAAAAGAGTGAAATGAACATCAGAGAATGGAACTATCAGCTGGTGAAATAATCTTTCCTAGCAGTCAACTTTTCATTTTTTTTTCCTCCTAGTCTTTTATTTGCTTGCTGATTAGCCAGAGACAAAGTTGTAGGCCTTTTTTTTTTTTTTAACTCAATAAAGGAACAAATCCAGAACATTTCATTAATTTGCTTTATTTCAAAGTTCTGTATGAAATGGATTCTAGAGGCTTCTAATGTATAATAATATAATATAACATAATATGATATGATTTGATATATTATTATATAGGTATATTAGTTGTTGCTTTCAAATGCACTGGTTCTTTGGTGATTCTTAATTGTATATAAGTAGTTGTCCCTTTCAATCTCATTGAAAGGATGCTTTATATTTTCAGTCAAGATAGGCCTTTTTCTTGGAATATTTATGTGAAAACGGAAACACTCTGAATAGCTCAAACGTAGTGCAAAGATTCAGACCAAGAAAAAAGTTTGAATTTTATTACCGGGCAAAGAATTGACCTGCAGAAATAGGGAAGTAGGACACAGAGATATTCTGCCTCTAAGGCCGGTACTTTTTAAAAAAAATTTATTCATTGCTTTTAAAAAATGAATAGAAAAAAGTAGCTGAATAACTTCTGGTTGGCTGAATGCCGGTATTATTTTTATTGGCAAGAGCCTCTGAGTGGCTGAAAGGTGGCCATTAACACTCTGACAGAAAGTGCTGACAGGGTGATTATAAGATTAACACCCTATGTTATATTAAGAGTGTCAAAACCTCACTCTTACCTGTCAGTGGAAAATAACAGCATGAGCGGAAACATTACAGAAACAAAACTATTTCTAATGTTGAAACACCATGCTTTGGTGTGTCTAAACTTTTTAAAATGCTCATGTTAGCTACTGAATTTAGCTGATGGTTGAAGGCATTCTTCTTTTACTCAATAAGGCGATTTTAGGAGTGAAATATTTATAAGAACTATATATTATAGTAGTTCTCCTTTGGAATGAAAGTCTCATGTATGATTCAATCAGAATAAACTAATTATGAATATCATTTCTTTTATAAAACCAAATTGATTTTTTAAAAACAATTCTTTACCTCATTTATGAAGAAAATGTAACAAGCAAGCTATTTTACAAATTGCCCCTATAATGCTTTGTAGCCCGAAGTTGAAAAAATCCCTAATATTCTGGCCCCAAAATCACATAATCAGGAAGTTTCCCTTCAAGAGGATGTTTGTTTGTTTGTTCATTCTTAATCAGAGGGATTCAAAGTATTCCTCTTCTTCCTCACACACAAAAGTCTATTAAATGTATGTAAATATAAAATATCAGCATCATTAAACCATAAAAACCTCTAGCATTTCTTGTCTAGAAATGACTATTCAATGTGTTGAGTTGATTATTCTTTTGAAAGAGTTCTGCTTAGGAAAAAGGTAAAAGTCAAGAATCGCAGGACAAGGGACATTTTGGGGAGATGCTTAACCTGGAGGTGCTGAGTCAGAGATGTGAGGGTTTGAGGAGAGAAGATGATCTATCCCAGATCCCTAGGGAGCCTAACCAAGTCAGTCCCATTTGGGGTTCTAATAGATCTAGACACTGTCCAGAAGTCCTGGGCTCATCCTCAGTTTCCACCGTACCCTGCCCCGGAAGACCTATCCATAGAATGAAGATTGGTTCAGAACAGAGCCAAGGACTCCTGAAGTCTCAGGGTTGAAAGAGCAATCCTCAGAGAGCAGGGGAAGGTAGATGGGAGGACAGGGACTCAGGCATGGTTATGGGCCTAGCCTGACTTACAACCTTAAAATACCTGATATATATAAAGTTTTGCCCTGTGCTTGTGCCCCATAAAGTTAGGGTTGGGCCTGACAGGAGACTATTCATACCTAAATAGTTCTTTTTCTCATCCATGTAAATAATTCTCAAATAGCCTTATATTATAAATTTGATCATTAAGTCATATATTTTACAGGTAGGATATTTATTCATGATTCTTTTCACAAAGGCTAGCAACTTCTATTTCAATCATTGCTTAGCTAAAATAATTAATAGGCCCAAGAAAGCTCCTGAATTTGTGTTACTGGCTTGGTGATCAGAGAAGGTCTGAGCCATTTTGTATAGACATCGTAGAACTCCACTAAAGGTAATGGACTTATTCCCATGATTTATGCTAAAATCCATCACAGAATCATTCAACCTGGACAAATGGTTTCCCAAAGAAACAATAAAGAAGAGTAGTTATAAAGACAATAGTGGAAGAAGCCCTAGATACTCAGAATCAGGACACTGAAATCTAGGGCAGCAGCTTTGCCTTTAACTATAGCTCTGAATAAAATTTACTCTCTGAGCTTCAGTTTTCTCAGTTGTAAATTGAGGAAGCTGGAATATACTGGTGAAGTCCTTATGGCCCCAAGCAACCTCTCAGGACCTGTATAGGAATAGGGTGAGTAGTACTCAGGGACTCTTACACAGGTTCAATGTAACAACTTCCTTTAAATTATTTTTTTGTATAAGATGTGTCTTTAACAAATAATTTTGCTATGAAAACAGCAACAGTTTTCAAACCACAGACTAGATAAAAACAAAAGTCCATTCCAGCTAAAAAAAATGTCTATGGTTTTAATTATGTGGGAAAACAAAGGCAGGCTTTGGGTAATCAGACCTAGCTAAAACTCTTCTTCTTTGACATTAAGATAAAAAGAATGAAAAAATCTAACAAATTGCTTTGGGATACTTATTTTCCCACATGATAGAATCCCAAATTGACTGACACTTATTTTTCAATTGCAGAAGGGCTGATTTTTCTCAATGCATATTCTCTGTTGAATTTGTCAGTATTCCCACTTGAATAGACAAGTTTGGTAAGGATGAACAGATGACAGGTTTTGGTCATTGAGGAACTGAAAGGCAAAGATGAAAAAAATAAGGATGGGAAATTGCTGAGGGATTTTTAAAGAGAAGAGCAACCTGAACTGAATGAAAAGGAATGAAGATAACATGAGTAGGAGAGTATTCGACTGATTGGAGCGTAGAAATGCAGGAAGCAGGGATTGTTAGGAGGAAAGGTAAGGGTAGTCCAGCTGTGAGATGACCAGGGCCCGGATTTGGCACATGGGACCAGGCAAGAGGGAGGACCTGCATATAACTTGCCAAAGAAGACAAGTCAAGTAAGTGTCAGAATGGGAAAGGAGCCAGTATCCCTAGGCGTCCCATCTACAGTCTCCATTCACTTGAACACAATTTCTCTTTTGGGAAAGTAACCTTTGTCCTTTATCCTAAGTACTTTCTAATCATCCACATCCTACTATAAGGTTACATTTTAATGGAAGTCAACTTGGAGACTTCTCCAGTGACATGAAACTGTTTTCTTTCACTCTGTGGTTTAACAGTTTCTCCACAGTAACAGGGCAGTCTTTTTATTACCAGAAACATGGACCTTATTTGTGGTCTTTAGCCATGGCAAAACTCCCACTAAAGCCAATGGGAGTTGTGGCTAAGTAAACCTTAGTAAATAATATTCATTTTTATAAGGTTTGGAATATGAAGCAATCAGAATTGTTATTTGCTTATTATGTGTTGCCTTTAGTTCCCATGAAAGCATGACCACAAATAGGATGTAGGATTAAGGCTTCCTTTAGGTACACAATACAAATCCTGAAATCTTGAAATCTTTAACAGAAGCCATACATTCTTCAGAAAGGAAATATATGTAATTTTAACTAGCTCTTGATTATTGATTTATATATTCTCTTTTCTTTGTCCAGCTCGGTTTAACACTCGCAAGTATTTTTACAGTATATTGTTTCTAGCATTTTTTCATTCTTTTACTACTCCTAACAAATTCTCTGAGTCCTATTCCACCAGGAAAAATAAGAAGTGAGGGGAATGTAGTTTTAGGAAAAAAAGCAATATCATTTTGGGAATGCTTCAGAAAAAATATGATACAGTTCTTAAATAATTTTATGAGAGTTTACATCAGATAATTAATAGTGCTGTTTGTATTGCAAATTTTCTTTTTGCAGGTCTGTGATCTGATGTGAAACAGAATCACAAAATAGGCACCAGCCAATTGGACCTCATCATATCAGTATCTGATCACTCTATAATAGTCCCCACGGCAGCATCCTGTCATACTGAACATCTGCACACTACCCCCACTCTTAATCCTCCTAATTTTGATCTTATGTGGTCAACACTGGAGGAAGATCACTCTTGTAATCCACTCACTGAGCACAACTAAAAGTACTACTTTAAATATTTTTTCTATTTTGGATTATCCTAGAAAATATAAGTTCCACTCCACTGACAGAATCATTCACTCCCTGAGGAAGTTACTTTGGCACACTTAAAACATGGAGCACCAGTGACCACTTCTTTCTCCTGGAAATGCTATCTTTCCTTTTCCATGACCCAGATCTTTGCTGATTAATTCCCTACATATCTGACAACTCTCTTCCAGTGTTTTTGATGATTTCCTCTTTCCCAACCTTCCACAAAAAAACTTGTTTCCCTCTTTAAATTTATTTTTTCTGGGTGAACTTAGCCTGATTCACATCTTCAAGCATCACTTCAACTACAGGTCCCCGGGCTGACCACCTGTTTTGCAAATTAAGTTTTACTGGAGTACAGCCAGGCTCATTCATTGTTATGCTGCTTTCTCACTGCAATGGCAGAGCTGAGTAGTTGTGACAGAGAACGTGTGGCATGCCACACCTAAAACATTTACTACAGGGTTCTTTAACAAAAAGTTTGCCGACACTGACCTAGAACATGATTGACTCTCCGTAAAGTTGCAGCAGAAGGTTGAAAATTCAACATGTCCAAAACCAAATTTATTAATGCTATTTTGTTTCATTGAATATGTGAAAAGTGTGTTATCTGCCTTTACTTTTATAGTTCCATATCTAATTGTTCACAACAGTGATAACCTCTTTCAAGGCTGAACTCATCACCTGTTCTACTTATTGATCTTACCCATCTCTTACCTGAATATTTTCGTATCTAATCTCATTTTCAGCATCTACTCCTCTAAATATATTGCATACTCTGTCGCCAGTAATCTTAAATGCCCATCTGTTCATGTGTTTATTGTTTAAATTTCTTTGGTACCTCTCATTACCTCATGACAAAGTCCAAATCCTTGGCATGTCATTCAAGTCCATTTACTGTACATTCCCATCTTACTGCTACAAGTACTCTCCATGTTTTCAAGACACTATTTCCCAAGCATTTGACATCCCTTCTATCTCATGCATGTCTTTGTTTATTACTGTCTCTCTGCTTGAAATGCTTTTTGAACTTTTCTTCTCTAATCCTACTCAATTTTTTTTCCAGGTTCAACTCAAATGTCAAGTCCTCAGTAAAGCACCCATTCTCAGCAGGTAAAGTTAAATGTTACCTCATTCTGCTCTTATCTGGCTTAGGATGCATTCAACCTTCCTCTAATCTTTAGCAAACTCTCAAAACAAACACGGTGATTTTTTTTTTTCCCCCTGTGGGCTTGGAGTCCTTTTCAGGTGGTTACTATGAATCAACTAAAGGTGTTCTAAGAGGTAACATCTGTGTCATAGCATGTGATAAACTTTGGATTCTTTATGAGTAGGGATAGTTAACTTCTTCATGTATTTATTCCAAGAACCCAGAACAGGAATAGGTCTTAAAAATCATTTAACCTGCTACATTGATCTGAACTGATTTAAATTGAGATGGAAATGCTAATGCAGTATTCCAAGTTAGGAGGAATCACTATAATTTCAGGTATGATTTAAGATTACTTAGAGACAAATACCAAATCTTCTGATTTGAGTGATGAAGGTATATCTGTCTGTTGACAAGATGAACTCTACATCAGCATAGTAATAAAATGATAACAGTGATAATAATTACTATTCATGGATTTTCTAGTTATCAAGACATTTATATTTTGTCTCATTTAATTCTAAAACAATCTTATCATAATTATCATCATCATCATCACCATCATCATTCTCCTCTCATCATCTCATTTGATAGATAAAGAACCAAATGTAGAAACTTTAATTGATTTCCTCTAGGTTAAACAAGAAGTAAGTGGCAGACATGGGATAAAAAGTTAGTTCTGCCTAACTCTAAAGCCTGGGTTCTTAACAAATAAAATATATTGGTCCTTTACTTAGATCTATATTGTTTCCATGAGGGAATAAATGAATGAATTATTCTTCTTTTAAGCAGTACACAGAGAATGATTACAACACAGAATACTTCCAGAAGTACTTTAGAGTTGGGTAGGTTTGCAATGTCTTCTACTCATTGTTGCATGGGCATTTCAGCTGAATCTGTTTCAGTCTTTAGACACAGGATGATGTGCTAACTGGTTATCAGTTTACTAAATGATGATCTTCCATGGATGTCATTAGAAACATCCACTGAAGCTTGAGAATTAGGACAATGGTGATATTTCAAAACGATTTTTTTTTTTTGCCTTCATCTTTAAACTTGCTTAGTGTAAAAACCATTTTCTTCATGCTGTTGCTTATACTCATTGTCTTAAATCCCTGTTTGAGACTATAAGACTCTAGCTATAAGACTAGCTATAAGACTCTACTTTTCTAACCCCTGTTGTTTATGTCCTATATGTCCTATACTTATGCATATGTTATATTATTTTTTTAACATTTTATTGGAGTATAATTGCTTTACATTGTTGTGTTAGTTTCTGCTGTATAATATATTATTATACATTATGTCTTATACTTGTCATTGAAGACTATACTACTTTCCTTTCAACTCAAACCTTTGCCATCATCCTAGGGAATTTCAATATTCGAATAAGTAACATATCCAACTCTAGATTCATTTACTTCTCAGCCATGAGCTCCCAAAACCATAGTCAAGAAATTGTCAACACCTGAAATTGTTTTTCTCACAAAATCCATAAATCAGATTCCCACTGTCAGAAGACAAGTCTCCATGGTTGTCTCACATTTCTGCACATCTTGAAAGTGAGGTACTGATTGCCCTTTGTTCCGAACTATCTTTAAAAGAATGGGTATATAGAAAATGCTCCAAAGATAGAAATAGTCTCCCTCCAGAACAAGGAGCATGTTTGATTACCATCTTGAAAGATAGTGTCTCCCTCCAGAGTAAAGGACAGTTGTATGTACCATCCAGTGTAATAAATACAGTATCTTCTTCCAGAACAAAGGGCAGGCATGCTCACTGACCATTATAAAGCATTTGGATTCCTTAAATTCAACTTTCCTCTCCTGTAATCAACCCACTGCATTTGTAGGTATCATCTGGCCCTTTGTGTTGCCTTGTGGAAACTGGGGCCTGGAGAACGGGTACAAAATTGAATATATGTATTCTGGCTAATTTTATTCCTGCGAGTAATCAATCATCATTCATCTCCAAACTAAGAGTCTGTGTCTTCCATGTACATTCATAAAAGCATGGCACACAGGGTTAGATCTCGAACATTTCACAGTTTTTGATATCCACTCTCTGCATACAATATCTTGGCTATACTTCCATTTTGCTGCTTATCTTGCCTGCCTGCCATCTTATTCTCTTTTTTGGGCACTCTACTTGCCTCAAGTGCAGAAGCCCTCTCTTGTCTTTATTAATCTCTAGTCAATACCTTGAACCATATTGCCATTATATTCTTTCATTAACTGCACCTGAAAAAAACCTAGTTTTTATGATTCCAAGTATCTGCTTTCTCTCTTCCTAATTGCAGCCTGCTGAGCACCTTGGGGATGGAGGGGGAGGAATAAAACAGACAGAAGACTGGTATCAATACAACTTAATGGACAATGTCAAGTAGTTCCTCACTGTCTTTCTAGTTATGTCTCTCTTAATTTGGGGGAGTATCTTTTAAACTCATCCCAGCCCCTTCAACTTCAGCATTATGCCTCAGCTTTCTTAGTTCTTAGCAAATTATCTTTCTTCCTACTTCATAAGGAAGACAGTAGCAATAAAATGGGATCCACCTAAACTTTCCATCACCAAATGTATAAAGCCATGCTCTTTTTACACAAAATATCATTTATGAATATTTCTCCTTCATAAGAACATAAAAGTCCCATATTTGATTTAAAATACATTGAAATTAATAAATGAATCCTAAACATATCTAGCTTAATGGTTTTATTTCTGCTATTTATTAAATTTTGTCTCCTTAAGCAAGATAAACTTGTTGATCTGATAATGACTATTTTCCCTGCTTCCTTAAGTTGGAAATGAGTCACTGAGAAGTGAGCTTCCACTTCTATTACAACACTTGGGAGAGACGGAGCTAGTGGAAAGCTTAACTTACTCTAAAATGCAGGAGCTGGAAGGATAAAAGGAGGATAAAAATTTTACAAAAGAACCATAGTCGGATGAGACTGCTGTAGTTGGCGCTTTCTTCTTGTTTGAACAATGCCCTCCAATCCAACCTGACCCTCATGAATTTCTCTGAACAGAAGCTTGGCAAACAAAAACAAAAACAGTTAGATAAAGTCAAGACAACCGGGGAAAGAATCCTGGCCTGCTAACACACCCAGGGAACCAGGGTGGAAAATAGGAGGCATGTGTAGTGATGCTGCATCTTTTTTGACTCAAAAAATAGGTTAGTTCCCCCTTTGTTAAAAAATATATACTTGATGTTAAGAATGCGCTTGATTATATCTAAGTCACCTAAGTAGATTAGAGAGGGTTAAGGAAAGCTGTTTTTAATCCCTCTAGAAGCAATGCTGCCAAAAGTCCATCTAAGGCCAATCTTGCCATGTGTGCTTTGGACCACATCCTGTTGTGCCATTAAGCAATCTTGCGTGTGGGGCTATCCTTTCTGAATCTCCACACTCCCTTCTGAAAACTTAGCATCTCAATTTAAATACACTCAGGACTATTGTACACTTTAGATCCAGTGGCCTCCTTTCAGTCTGTCTTTCTTGATCTCATTACACTTTTAAGATAGTGGATCACTCATCTTTCTTAAATAAATTTTTCTTGGCTTTTATAAGCTGCGTTTTCATATTTTTTTCTTCTACCTTTCTTTCTCCTTATTCCTTGTCTTTTTCTCTGGTACTTCCTCCTTGAATAACAGTTAAACATTGGAGTACCTCAGAACTCACTTCTACGTACTTTTCTTTTTCCTTAATAGACTGCCTCTAATTAGGTGATTTCATCTACTTTGAGACTCCAGAATGGAGCCAACAGCTCCAAAATCTTAATTTCTAGCATAGGACTTCTCTTCTAATTTTCAGGACATCATATCCCAGAGCCTACTGATTTTATCTGTATCATAAGTAAAAATATACAAATAGATCTCACAATTCCCCACTTTAGTCTCTGCAACTCAAACACTTGCACATTTTTAGGTTTTCATCTAAAAGTTTTCATCATAAATTAAATATCTGAAAAGGATATAATTTTTAGAGTACTATAAAGAGTGACACGTAAAAATATTACTGTGAATTTCTGCTTGCAGCCATAAGGAAGTAACAGGTATCAGTTTACCTTTGAGCAAATAACTATAAATCTGGACAAATTATATGAAGCAACTAATTTTAAGAACTGGACTCCAGATAGCTCAGGGTTGTGATCCTTGAAAGAAAGGAAACATATGAAGTGCCTCCAAGTTCACCTTAGCTTTCTGCCTGGGGCACTTTCCAAGCCCCAGACAAGGTAATTGGAGCACAAAGAGTGGTGGTCCCTCTGGGCAAAGAAAAGAGTGAATGGCTTTGGGTTTACTGAAGTGATTGGAGTTATCATTAGACTTATTATTATAAATATTATAACATAAAATCAAACAAAAAATAATATATTACAGTATCTGATATATCATAGTAAACATAATTATTAAAATGCATCTCTAAATGAGATGAAATACTTTTTCTTTCAATTATTTATTTACCTACTGATGAATATTACCTATTGGTAGAATCATTCCAATTCCTAGATTTAAATTTTATAAGCAATAAGTGATTTTAGAAACCTAATTTAAACAAATAAGTGTATTGAACTGGAAGTCTTTTTTAAAAAATTTCATTGCCGCTCATTTTAACCTATATTCTAGAAGTCACATAGTGATCAGTCACAAAAGTTTAATGATCTCTCAGCTGATAACTAGTATATGCAGATATAATCGATTTTTATATATCAATCTTATATCCATCTGTCTTTCTAAATTTTCCTGTTTTCTCTAACGATTTATATATAGTTTCTTTGGGTTTTCTATGTAAAAAATTATACCATCTGCCATTTATGACTTTATTTTCTCCATTTCATTCCTTAGATAGTAATGCTCTTCTATCATCTTTTGCATTTTGAGCTCAAATGCACATTGAATAAAAGTGATGTTTGTCCTAATTTTAAACTAAATGCTTCTAAAATTTCCCCATTTTGGATCATAATTGATGTAGGTTTTTCATAAATTATTTTTATCAACTTGAAGAAGTTGCCTCCTATTCCCAGTTTACAAAGATTTATTTTAAATTTTAGGCATGTTTTTACATTATTGTCAAATGTTTTTCTGTATTTATTGATATGACATAATCGGTTAATGTATATATGGAGCTATCTTTACATACCTGGGGCAAACTGAACTTACCCATAATGTATTTTTTTACTACACTGCTATATTGGAACTGCTAAAATATTTTGTTTAAGAATTTTGCACCTATAGTTATTAGGTAAATAGGTATGTAATGCTCTTTTCTTGTATTATAATTTCTGACTGTTTTAAAAATTATACTGACCTCTTAGAGTAAGCTGAGGAGTATTTCTTCTTTCACAATCCATGAAAGAGTTTACATAAGTGTCAAAACATCAGACCATCATTCAATATCTCTTGGTGAAAAGCTTAATTTATGCCTTATTTAACAAACAGAGCTATAGTGGTCAGCTACAGTCACACTGGACAAACAAATGGCTGATGACCTATGGCTTTTTGGGGAAGATTTGCTTTGGGTTATGATGGATATGGGGACAGGAGTGGGTTGATGTCAATGTTACAGAGCATGGTTAGTGTTGGTTACAGAGGTGGGAGTGGGACATAGCTTGGAGTGAATCCACTGAAAACTGGTTAACTCTCATAATGTGAGGCTGTCATTGATGGGCTGGCTTTCAAAGGTGCGTTTGCAGAGGCTGTCATTGATTAACTAAACAGGTTTAAGATCACATCTTATACTAATTCTTTGCCCTCAACTGGGTGCCCTACAATTTGGTTCAATTCTGGCACTAACTACCTGGAGTTAGCACAGATCACACAGGTTAGTGAGCTCAGTCCCACAAAACTGCCCCCCCCCTTCAGACACAGTTGAAAGTCCTATGTCCTTTGGCACTCCTGTATGACTTGCTACAAATTTAGGAGTTCTCACAACACTTGCCCCTTCGAGAAAAACTCACAAAACTCAGGGAAGTGCTATACTTAAGATTACAGTTTCAGTATAAAGGATAAAACTCAGGATTAGCTCAGTGGGAGAGAAACATAGGACAAGGTTGTACAGGGAAAGGGGAGGTGAAGGACTTTCACGTTCTCTCTCCTCCTGGAAGCCAGGCACACACCCCTCCCAAACCATCAATGTGCTCATCAACCTGGAAGCTCTCTTAATCACCGTGCTCAAGAGTTTTCACTGAGGCCTCATTAAATAACTATATATTGATTAAATTATTAACCACATGATTAAATTCAGTCTCCAGCTCCCCTTTATTCCTCACAGTTTGGGAGATGGGACTGAAAGTTCCAACCCTCTTATGTGTTTGGCAGGCCCTTCTGTTGAAACTTTCTGTGGGCCCACCATGAGTCACCTTGCTAGCACGACCTCATTGTCAAAACAGGCTTATTATGAGTAACAAAAAACACTTCTATCACTCAGGAAATTCCAAAGGTTTTTGAAGCTATATGCATTCCACAAGGCAAATACTAACATATATTTTGTGTCATACTATCCATGGTAATGGAATATCAACAGTTTCTTAGCAGTGTGGGAGCTTAAAAATTCCCATTTCATTCTCCACCAACCAAAGCTGCTTATGAGACCTTTAGGGACCGTCCAGCTTTCTACCATTTTTGTTGTTTCCCCTTGAAAATGTGGTTTTGTTTGCAGAATTCTGATTTTTCATTGAGCTTCAGTCAGCATGATTTTACCCTATTTTTTGGCTTTGAGTCATTTGTTATATCATCTACTGGGACAAGGATTATGGAGAATCATTTAATACTCTGGACAATAATTATTAGTTAACATTAGATGACTATGAGAAAACAGGGACAATTAAAATACTATAAAAGGAACTGGAAGGCTCCCTGGAAGATTTTCCAGGCCTGATGAAGGAAATAAAATTACATATGAGGCATTAATTGGTCATATTCTTTGCTATCCTAGAAAAGATTTCTTCTTAGTGTTTGTTTACTAAGAAGGTCAATGTGTCCCAAATATGACAGGTCACCTCACGGAAGAGTCTGTCAGGTGCCAATTTGAAACTGTCTAGTATTATCTTAACCCCATGCATTTTACTACTTGATTGTCCTCACTGTCTCTTCTCCGAATGTGGGGCCAACCCCGAATGCCTTCAAGGACTTGTTTTTCTACTGTATGAGAAGTCCTTGCTTAAAGGCTTTAGTCATTACAGCCTGTGAAGATTGTTGATCTGCTAGTGTTCTTTTCCTAGCTTCCCCATGAAGCATTCTCTTGTATGTTTAACACAAAACAATCCAGGGCAAAACAAAAACACATGAGATCAGACTTTGTGCAAATAGTCAGACAAAAGGGAAAGAAAATAATAAGCAGATTAACTGAAAAAATATTTATCAAATATTACAAAAAAATGGAATGACTTTATACAAAGGCCTCTCGCTAGTTTTCTTTACCATATGATGCTCCTCCAAACTAAAAGGCCTAATTGTCATATACCATGATTTTTAGGCCTGATTGCCTTATGTTATATAAAGAACTACTGGTTATAAACCGTAGTGTAAAAAAAAAAGTTAGCAACAAAAATGCTACAAATTGAGGGCTCATTTTTAATTAGGCTCACCTGGCAGCAAATTTGAAGAACAAATGGAATTTGGGCACAAGGTTTCTGGTTAACACATGCTTATTTGTTTGAGCATCCACAGAACTATGGGAGTCATACCATTTCAACTATTTCAAAACCAGAGAAGTAAACTGCTGCTCTGAAATACAGAATTTTGGCAAAGAGTTTGTTTTGTGTTGTATTGGGCACGGGGCAGAAGTGGGTTGTAGTCATTCTTAGAGCATGGTTTATATTGGTTATAGAAGTAGGTTACTATCAATCTTTGCAGTGTGTTTTCTATTAGTTACCTAAGAGTTTTTTGTTGTTGATCACACAGGTAGGGATAGGTCAATGTCAGTTTTAGATGCATGATTTGTAGTGAGTCTGTTGCCAATTGACTAACATTTAAAAGTGTAAGACTGTCACTTAGTGTTGGCTTTCAGACACAGGTTGACTGAAGTGAGTTGTCACTGACCAACTCAATACGGTTAAAGCCACCTCTGGTATTTACTTATTAACATGGTTATAGAACAGTCACTTTTATCCTAACACTTCCAATTTTCCTAACAGGAATTACCCACTCTTTGAAAGTTTAATAAAATGGATAATGAGACTATCTGTGCTTAAAGTTTTATTTTGGGAATATTTTTGTGTGATTATTACTTCAATTCTTTAGTAGTTCCAGGACTATTAATTGTTTCTTAATTCTGATTTGATAAGTTACAGTTCTCAAAGTATTTGTCCATTTTAAATAAATTTTCAAAACTGATATTCTATATTTGTTGAGGAATTGGTTCATGTATTGTTGAATTTGTTTCTCTGAGGGAGGGAGGAGGGTCTGGAGCTTCTTATTCTGCTATCTTGCTTACTTCACCCCTACTTTATTATCAATACATTTTTGATACTCATTGTATCTTTGCTTTTTTTATGTTATAATTTATGCTGTTGTTTTATTTTTTCTTTATACTACATTTAGGTATATTTTGTTACTCATTTTCTAAATTCATAAGTTGGACACTTAGCTCATTAATTTACAGACTTTCTGACTTTCTAATATATATACAAAACAATAATGTTCCCTTAAGGCATGGCTTATACAGCCCTACACATTTTGAGGTGTGTTTTATTATCACACACTTCTAATCCTTTTAAATTTAGTTTTGATTTCTTTCTAACATGAGTTATTTGGCAATTTTTAAAAATTTCCAAGTACAAGTTAATTTTATTTATATTTTTATTATTAACTTCTAAATTTATTGCTTTGTAGTCAGAGCACATGTTCTCTATCATATCTGGGAAATAGAATAGAAAGAGTAGGAGACTTCAGTTCCAGTTTCTACCAAAATGCTGAACCAAAAATGACTACAGGATCCAGTTCCCTTCCCCCTAATGCATTTCCAGATAGATTATCCAATAACCCCAAGGGAATACGACCTCACAGGCACACAGAGAGGGAGAGAGACAGAGAGAGACAAAGAGCACAACTATTTCAAAACTACAAATAAACTGGAATTCATATTTCAGTGGAAGCAGAGAAAGTAGAATAAATAACCAAATAATATAATTTAGCATAATAACTAGAAAAGATAAGTTGTTTAAAATATGCAAGAAGGATAAGAAACCGTAAGAAGAACCAAGCAGAAACGTGTAGTAAATTAAATAAAGAATGTAATAGGTTATGTAGATAAATAATCCATGAAGTCCCAAATTGGAAGTTTAGTTTAAGAAACATTCCAGAAGAAGTCAGAAAAGGATAAATACATAGAAAACTTAAAGAAGAATTTAGTGATATGTTAGAGAGAAACATAAATGAAACATCCTAAATAATATTCTTGGAAAGTAAGACAAATAAAAAATTGAGAGGAGGAAAAAATCAAGTAACATTTCTCAGCAATATCGCTAATTATTACAGAAATGCAAATCAAAACTACAAGAGGTATCACCTCACACCAGTCAGAATGGCCATCATTAAAAAGTCTACAAATAATAAATGCTGGAGAGGGTGTGGAGAAAAAGGAACCCTCCTACATTGTTTGTGGGAAGGTAAATTGGTACAACTACAATGGAGAACAGTATGGAAGTTCCTTAAAAAACTAAAAATAGAATTTCCGTATGATCCTGCAATCTCGCTTCTGGACATATATCCAGAGAAAACCATAATCCGAAAATATACATGCACCTTAATATTCATAGCAGCACTACTTACAATAGCCAAGACATGGAAGTGACCTAAATGTCCATCAACAGATGAATGGATAAAGAAGATGTGGGGTATATGTATATATATATATGAATAAAAGTCTCAGATTGAAAGGGTTCATAGCATGGCAAAGAGGGAAGGAAAAAAAAAAAGCAAACTATGCCTGGACACATTACAGTGAAATTTAAGAATATCAAAGAAAAAAAGAAAATTCCAAAAGCTTAAAAGAGAGACCTTAGCACATTCAAACGAGCTACAGTATAGTTCAGACTAAACCCATTAACTTCAGAGCTCACAGAAACCTTATATCTGAGTCTTCAGAGTTTAGCATTTCATTAGGGTAGAAGTAAGATGAGGGACTAAATTTTTTAGGAAACTTGGAAAAGAAAAGTTTCTGTTCCTATCTGAAACTAAGCAGCTTAGATAAAGTGTAAGCCCTTGAGATTGTTTTCACTTTAATAAATTCCAATAACTAGTAAGACTTGTTAGTGAGTTGGCCAAACCCTTCCAATTTGCCAGAGATTTCCACAACTCCCTAATTTAGACTTAGCCAGTCCAATCCACATGCCTATTCTTGCCTGCTTGACCTCTCATTTACATTTAAATCTCTGTAAATGATTAAGAACTCAGATTCTGAAGTTAGAAGCCTGGGTTCTAACCCAAGCTCTGTCATTCACTGATTGTGTAATTCTGGGTAAATTACTTAACTCCCTCTATTCTTCAGTTTCAATATCTTTAAAATGGGACAATTATAGTAGTGTCGTCCCTTGGTATCCATGGGGGATTGGCTCCAAGACACCCCTCAGATACCAAAATCAAGTCCTTTACATAAAATGGCATAGTATTTGCATATAACCTACACCCATCCTCCCAGATACTTTAAATCATCTCTGGATTACTTATAATATATAATACAATATAACACTATGTAAATAGTAGTATGTGCAATGTAAATAGTTGCTGGTGGGCAGCAAATTAAGTTTTGCTTTTTGAAAATTTCTGGAAAATTTTTAAAGAATATTTTAAGCTTGAGGTTGGTTGAATCAGAGGATGTGGAACCCATGGATAGGAAGGGCCGACTGTACCTACTTCCTAGAGTTGTTGGGAGAAGGGGGTGTTCAATGAAAGTGAAGCACTTTAAACAGAGCCTGGCATACAGTAAGCAATAGATATTGTCTACTATTATTATTGATATTAAACAATTAGATGAAGAAAATTGCTGAAAGCTACTACTTAAAAGAAACAATGGCAAAAACCAAAGACTCAAAGAATTTTGTCCTGAGACCAAACAGTGACATCAGGTCTTTAGTGATGATCAAAACCAGCTCAAAACCAGCAGCAGTGATATCCTGAGATAATCTGGTGTTGTCACAGCCTCAGAAAGTCGTGCCACACTCCTTCACGTGGATGTGCACCCAGTCCCTCTTTCTGGGCTTCCATCAGAGAGTGGCTCTCTCTCATCTCATCTTGTCCCAGAGTAAAGAGCTTCTGCACATGTACTGCCTCAAGTCCTTTCTCTGATGCGCTCTCCCGTGAGGTGAGTTTTACTCATCTCAGCCTCTCAGTACTGCTGAAAACCAAGCAGAGCAGGCATCTGCACAACCTCTTTAAACATATAATAAATTCACTGTCGAGTGGTAGAGGATTTAGCATGTTAAGAACAATATGGCACAAATTGAATTTTGAAATGTTTGAAATTTTGGCTTCTGACCATCTTCTCTTGTTTTTCATTATAGGCCTATCAAGAGTGCCTGAGGGAAAAAAAAATTCTGCTGAAATCTTAAATCTGGATTATTACTTCAAAAGTTTTTCTATTGATAGATAAACCTGGTAGTGAATGTGGGTGGTGTCCTTAAGGACATCCAGAAATGGATTAAGTGTGCGTGTGAGAGAAAGAAAAATCATGGATGACTACTAGATTTTTAACTTAGCAACTAGATGAAATGAATGGTAATGCTATTTAATAAGATGGCATAAACTTGGGGAGGAACCAATCTGGGCCTGAATAATGATTATCTTAAACTAATAAACAAATTTAAGTTTATTAATTTATTGAATAACATGATAATGTAACACACATTGTCTCTACTAGTATTAGTAAAATTCTCAAACATATTGAAAATAGAACTGGGCCTGAATCTAGCTCTCTACTATTAAATGGGACAATAGCAAATTAATTTATGTAAAATATGTCACTTATCACATTAAATTAATGATGTCCAATTATATAATGGTGGCTTTATAGTTTCACAGCACTAAAATTCTTCTCATTTTTATAATTTCATGAAGGTAAGATACATGAACAGAAGTTTCTAAGTTTCACTTGTAATATGTCTATAAATTTTTCCTTTATTGTTAGCACTTTTTGTGTCCTAGTAAACACATTGTTGCCTACTGCAGGGTCTTTCTGAGATGATTAAAATGTTCTAACCTGCTCTGTCCCAATGGAGTAGCTCTACACACATGTACTGACTGAGTACTTAAATGTGATTAGTGTGACTAAAGAACCGACTTTTTGTTTTTCAACAACTGATGACTAGTGGCTATTATATTGGACCCTGGAATTGATTTTTGTGTGTGACATTAGGTAAATGCCAAGGTACTTTTTCTCTATATAAATATCCAATTGCTAAAGCACATTTTTTATAAGACCATGCTTTCCCTCTTCATTGCAGTTACTCTTGTCATAAAGCAGAGGACCTTAATATGTGGGTTTTTATAGATTCTCTATTCCTTTTCTACTAGCACTTGCAGCACTTTGTATAATTGGTAGCATTTTACAAAGATAAATCCCATGGTAGTTTCTATTCTAAACAGCTAGTTCTCATCAGAGCACATTCCATTTTGTCATATGTCTGATTGGTTCAAAGACTTTATTAGATCACATATTCAATGTTTCCTTGATCAGTAAGGATAGAAGTAATAGAAAGTCTGAGATAACAGGCAATGTCATTAATAAAATGACATCGTTAAAGTCATTAATTAAAATGTCATTAATAAAATGGCATCCTTTGCTCAAGATCATAGAATTATTTTGGTATGTGGAAAGAAGCTGTAAGACTGGGTAGAGAAAGTCATTAGTAAAGAGTAGAGACTGGTAGTTTTGAGAAGCTTTGATAATCTTGGAAATCCTCTTAAATCTGATAGGGGGATTATAGGTATCATTTGCTATGAAACAGAGACAATTATTTCCTTAAATATTAAATTGTATGCTTTGAAATTATTTACTTATAATAGCATCTGTTAGGAAAAGTAAAGACCTTTAAATTTTTAAATTGAAACCTCTGTGCAAGGAGAGGTTTGAAACAATACTCTCTCCTAAGCTGAACTACACAGAAAAGGCAAGTAAATCCTAAGTTATTGGCCAAGGTACAAATTATTGATGTTCTGGACTCTGGCAAATCTTATGCCATTTTAGTTGTTTGTTTTTTTTCTTTGGAGAGATATGTGAGAAATTAGATTGTTTCTTTAAATAAATGGCACTTTGGAAAGAGAGCTCTTATTTTCACCTGATTTCCCTTTGGGGACAGACAGTATACTTTCACGAAGAAGTTTATAAACAAAATCCTATATTTGGTGAGTAGTGAACGCAAATGGTGACAATGTACAGGCTATGAATCAAGTTCTATTATATAATTATTGATATAATCATCAATATTTTCCATTTGTAATTAACATCAATATCTTTTTAATAGGTACCTTTAAGTAAACATGAATAAGAAAATGACTATATTTTCTTTATAAATTAATTTCTGCTTTAACATATCTTGTTCACAACCAGTGTGGAGGTTTTGCAATGTTGCTCCTTAGCAAACAAACAAACACGCATAGCACTAAGTTATTTTTCCATTTGTTTAGGTCATGATTATCACTTTGGGGAATGCTTGATTTAAAAATATAAGTAAAATTTTCAAATATTTTTGCTTAATGAATTCTCATCATGGTTTCTGATTTAATTAAAAAGAGGTAAAATGCTTCCACCATAGACTAAAAATAACACAAACTGTATCCATTTCTACAAAATACCATACAGGATGTATATGCCTTTTTTCTTAGGTGTTTAAACATGCCACAGCAGGAAAATCACTGGAAGGAGGCAGGAGATCTTGATTTCTCTTTGTGGAGCCAGTATAAAGCTGATACCAAAACACTTCAGTAAAGAAATGCCATCTTCATTTACTTCTTTAAACCAAAATAAAAGTTCTCTAACCTTTTGTACCCATCTGACTGTCAGGTGATCTGACCTTCATCATTATCAGGGCCTACGCAGTGCCAAAAACCTGAGACATGCTTGGTAAGGTCTAGAAAACTAACTTCTCTTTTATTTTTTTCTCTTGTAAAAATGAGTATAAGGGGATATCAGAATATGACCCTTCCCTCTTCAGTTTCCACCGAGGTCCCAATAAGTTATCATATATCAATGTGTGAGATAAATGTGCATATGAAACTTTTCATAGGAAAGAGCCAAGAACCTGACTACTGCTCTTTTTACCTACTAGAAAATACAACAAAGTCCAGAAGGTGGAAAAAGGAGGACTTGTTAGTGAGATAGAAAGAACTCTGAACAGAATCCATCTCTTGTCCAGGAAATCTTGAGAGCAATTAAAAGGCTGGCAAACTGTTTGTGTGGGGAAGCCTAGATTCAGGGGAGAGCTGCATGCCCAGAGTTTATTCAGTTTTACTGGGCAAAGGATTCACAAGTATTTCCTATATCCAGTAGTGGGCCATGCAAGATGGAGGGATCACTGGGGGTCCTGTTCAATAGGGCTGTGGGGAAGAGAGCAGAAAGAGACTGGATGGGTACAAAAAGATACCCAGGGATGAGACAAGAGTCCCAATAACCAGGCGAGGAACAGGACACGCATCTACTAGGGAGAGCAGGATTCTGCCTGCTGGGTTCACATTAAGATCCCCATAACGCTCCACCAAAGAGAATTCATTTTAGTATTTGCCAACCCCAGAGGATAGAAAGCCCTCAGTGTGGAGTGAGAAGTGTCCCCCTACCCGTCCCCCCAACACACATACCTACCTCTCCTCTTCCCAGCCATTTTAGATCCTGATTGGTGTAAAGAGAAGAGGAGCAAGGAACAATTGGAAGCAGAGGACTCATGGTCTCTTCTTTGTTGGCTTCTCGCTGAAGGCTGGTTTCAGCTGCAAAAGATGAGATTAAATGCTAGGTTAGGTTTGGATTGGCACTATTTACTGAACTGAGGCTGTACTTGCAACTTCTGACCAAAAGGCATTCTATTAACTAAACATCAGCAGAAAAACCCTGCAACTAACTGAAGTTTTCACTGTGGGATAGGGGAGCATTATTCTCCACTGAATAAAGTTTAAGGGAGACAAAATTTAAGGGAATTAAGCATATGGAGTACACCAGTTACATGGATAATAATAACTCCCTGCCTATTTTATGACTATTTTTATTAAATAAGTTATCATTTGTTAAAGCTTTAAAAAATATGTCAAGATCACTGTACAGTTGCTATCATTCAGGCTCATTGAAAAGATTACTTTATTGAGTACCTATAATATGTGAGGGATTGATCAGTCTTGGATGTACAGAGCATAGACTACATGAGAGAGGGTAAAGGAAAATAAGACTGTAATAGCAAGTTTGGACAAGAACGAAAGGAACCTTCAGTATCTCATCTAATGTGCAGAACTCAGAAATAACACGATCAGAACTGCTTTGGGAAGGTTATTCTGACGACAATTTGTAGATTTAATTGGCACAAGGGAATGCTCAGAAAATTATATTTCAAGTTCACATTTAAATGTTACTTTTCTTTGAAAATTTTCCTCTTCCCTGCAAGATAAAATTATTGATATTTTTCTTTCATTGTCTTATATTAGTGGTTTAATATGTTTTTGCATTATATTGCAATTGGGTGCTAACCAGTCTTCAATTGCAAGTTTTACAGAACTCCCTCTCTGTAAGAGTTTTGTCTTCAAAGAGGTTTGAAATAACATGTACTAGATACACGTGTTGAAGAATCCTCATGCATAATAAATGTTCTCAGAAGTGCAGTTAAGAAACCTATTTAACTAGTTTTGATTCAAAGTTATCCAAATTTATATAATCACTGAACATTTTTATAGACTTATCTATTTCTTCCCAGATTCTGAGATCTGTGAGGACTGAGGCTATACTTTATTTAATCTATATATGAGTTAAAAATGAAAAAAATTATAACTGCAACTTAACTCAGGGTTGTATTCTAGAGAAAGTAAATAGTATTAAAGGATAAGATAACATTATTCATCAGAGAATCCTGGAAGGTTAGGATAGACAAAAATGAATGTCGAGCTGAGTCTGGAACAAGATCTTGGAGAGAGATGAAATGCTCTAATACAGAGATAGGTAATCGTGACTCCTAGTGACAATCCACAAAGGGTAGTTGGAAGGATGAGTAAAAAACATGTAGGGAAGTCACAGCCTGAGTGGGCAGAAATAAAACAGGAAACTTTCAAGAAAAGGAATGTGTAATATATTCTTTAAACATAATTATATGCTGTGATGTAAACCCCTCTACCTTTCTAAATCACCAGAAACATCTACAAAGTTCCACGTTAACGCTGGGATTGCTTTGTGAGTGAAAAAGGGAATGGGAAAAATCCATTCATTGCTTCTAAAAGGTCTGTTGAGAAGTAACAAAAATGGTTTAGCATACGAACATCTGAGTTAGAGATTAGCATGGGAAGTCAGCCCTATAAATTTGCAGAGTATGTCTTGAGGAGAGTTGACTTTTCTACAGGACCCAGAATAAGACTTCAAGCTACTCTTATCTAACATTTTATTTATTGAGAGGCAGGTTGACTTTAGCTGACATCTGCTAACAGGAATGCCTAATATTTTACCATATATATAGATATATATACACTTATATAGCAAATATATATATACAGTTTATACAATACATATATATAAATGTAATTGAAGATTTAAAATATTAAAATTTTGGGGAAAATCACATATCCATTTAATAGTTTTTACTTACACAATATATGAATACATTCTCATTGCAAAAATATTTTTTAAATACTTTAAAAATTAAAAAAAATTAAATATTTTTAAATTAAAAGTCCCCTCATGTCACTTCTCTAATCTTAGGTCATGGAAAAAACTAGTTTACTTTCTCATTATTTCTATATATGTATTGAACCATATGAAATTTGTAGATTGTAGATTGAAAATAGCTGAATATTAGCAATTTCATATGACTCAAACCAACATTTTAATTTTGAATATTAAAAAATACTATTCTACTCTACATATATAACAGAATTTCATTTTCATCATTTAAATGTCTTTAAAAGAACTTTCCATTATAGGTCGTAAAGAATAATTCTTTTAAACTAATGAATGATATTCTGTGGTGTAGAATTAGCTAGTGTCTCAATAATTAACTTTTAGATTATTGTCCTTTTCTCACCGTAATTTATTGTACATACTTCCTTGAACAAATAAGTGCTTCCCTAAGGTAAAGCCTAGAATTGAATTATTAGGTCCATAAGAATTCATGTTCTTTTTTACTAGATATCACCAAATGTCAGCACTTATTTACCATCCCAGAAAAATGTGATGTACTTTTCCACAATATTAATACTTGATACTTTCCCATTAAATTTTTTGGGTCATTTTTAAAGTAAAACAGATCTTCAATTGCTTTATGTTCTCCTTATTATTAGTGAGAATAAGCATCCACACCGGCTATTTGAAGTATCTCCTGTAAGTTCTGCAGAAAAATACGTTCTTTCCCTTACCTAAAAAATCCAAGACTTTTAAATATGAACATTTCCTAACTATTCAAAACACTTATGTGTAGAAAGGAAATGGCTTTTATATGTAATGCCTTTACTTTTACAGATGATTTAAGCTGTTAAATTCTTGGCAAGTGTTATTTTCAACTTTCCCTCTCCTCTCCAAATACGATCAGTTATAATTTATTAACTCAATAAGCATTTGGGGTCTTAAATGTGTTTCCTAAAAATGAATTATTTCTCTTTTAAATAAAACATATTCATTCTGGGCCAGAATATAACCATAGAATTTCACATCTGCTGGTGTTCACTTTACAACAAACTTTATGAATTTTGATAAAGTTCCTAGAAATACATTAACGTGAGGATGTTAACACAAATCTTCCGTTCAAACTTCTGACTTACACAGGTAGGTTTTGTTTCTTCCTGAACTGAATGGGTGTGCTAACTAGTACTCCCTGGCCCCCAATATTCCATCCCAAGTGCATCCTTTGCTAGTGCAAAGATAGAGGTTTCACAGATTTTAATACCTGGGCTCAGGTTTCAAAACTGGGCTGAAAATGGAGTAAGAGTGACCTTTAGTGGCCACTCTGAGTAATCACAAAGGGATGTAATCTGTCTCAGGGGGATAGATGGACAAGTCTATGTTTGCTGGACTACTTAAAGCAGAAACATAGTAAGTTAGAACTGCTAACCATCACACTTTTTATGTTATTCTTTCCTAGCAGAAGATCAAAACCTTGTGAGTTCAGACAGCTGAACAGGTGCATTTTTAATTGGTAAATGGAAATCTAGTCACACCTATTAACGAGGGTTAGGAACTTCAATACCTACATTCCCCACACAAATAGATTGGAAAAGTACCATTTAATTGAAGCAAAAATCCTTTGCTTTCCACAGATTGGTAAAAGCCACCTGGTAATCTTCTGAACTTCAGAACTAAGCCCCAGTAAGAAGAGTTACTTGTTAGCACCAATTTTGATCTTGGAAAAGGGAGTCCTCTCCCACTTAAAATTAAAGTCATTTATTGAAGAGAATTAAATGCTCAAAATGTACGTTTTTTCCCCTTTTGTTAAGAGACATCAGTATCTATTTCTTTTCTTTTTTAACATCTCTATTGGAGTACAATTGCTTTACAATGTTGTGTTAGTTTCCACTGTATAACAAAGTGAATCAGCTATACGTATACATGTATCCCCATATCCCCTCCCTCTTGCATATCCCTCCCTCCCACCCTCCCTATCCCACCCCTCTAGGTCGTCACAAAGAACTGAGTTGATCTCCCTGTGCTGTGCAGCTGCTTCCCACTAGCTATCTATTTTACATTTGGTGGTGTATATATGTCAATGCTACTCTCTCACTTCATCCCAGCTTACCCTTCCCCCTCACTGTATCCTCAAGTGCATGCATGCCCTTAGGTTCATCAGACCATTTTTTTTTTAGATTTCATATATATGTGTTAGCATATGGTATTTGTTTTTCTCTTTCTGACTTACTTCACTCTGTATGACAGACTTTAGGTCCATATACCTCACTACAAATAACTCAATTTCATTTCTTTTTATGGCTGAGTAATATTCCATCATATATATGTGCCACATCTTCTTTATCCATTCATCTGTTGATGGACACTTAGGTTGCTTCCATGTCCTGGCTATTGTAAATAGTGCTGCAATGAACACTGTGGTACATGATTCTTTTTGAATTATGGTTTTCTCAGGGTATATGCCCAGTAGTGGGATTGCTGGGTCATATGGTAGTTCTATTTTTAGTTTTTTAAGGAACCTCCATACTGTTCTCCATAATGGTTGTATCAATTTACATTCCAACCAACAATGCAAGAGGGTTCCCTTTTCTCCTCACTCTCTCCAGCATTTATTGTTTGTAGACTTTTTGATGATGGCCATTCTGATTGGGATGAGGTGATACCTCATTGTTGTTTTGATTTGCATTTCTCTAATGATTAATGATGCTGAGCATCCTTTCATGTCTTTCTTGGCAATCTGTATATCTTCTTTGGAGAAATGTCTATTTAGGTCTTCTGACCACTTGTGGATTGGGTTGTTTGTTTCTTGATATTGAACTGCATGAGCTGCTTATATATTTTGGAGATTAATCCTTTGTCAGTTGCTTCAATTGAAAATATTTTCTCCCGTTCTGAGAATTGTCGTTTCATCTTGTTTATGGTTTCCTTTGCTGTGCAAAAGCTTTTAAGTTTCATTAGGTCCCATTGGTTTATTTTGGTTTTTATTTCCATTTCTCTAGGAGGTGGGTCAAAAAAGGATCTTGCTGTGATTTATGTCATAGAGTGTTCTGCCTATGTTTTCCTCTAAGAGTTTTATAGAGCCTGGCCTTACCTTTAGGTTTTTAATCCATTTTGAGTTTATTTTTGTGTATGGTGTTAGAAAGTGTTCTAATTTCATTCTTTTACATGTAGCTGTCCAGTTTTCCCAGCACCACTTATTGAAGAGGCTGTCTTTTCTCCATTGTATATTCTTGTCTCCTTTGTCAAAGGTAAGGTGACCAGATGTGCGTGGGTTTATCTCTGGGCTTTTTATCCTGTTCCATTGATCTATATTTCTGTTTTTGTGCCAGTACCATACTGTCTTGATTACTGTAGCTTTGTAGTATAGTCTGAAGTCAGGGAGCCTGATTCCTCCAGCTCTGCTTTTCTTTCTCAAGATAGCTTTGGCTATTCGGGGTCTGTTGTGTTTCCACACAAATTGTGAAATTTTTTGTTCTAGTTCTGTGAAAAATGCCATTGGTAGTTTGATAGGGATTGCATTGAATCTGTAGATTGCTATGGGTAGTGTAGTCATTTTCACAATGTTGATTCTTCCAATACAAGAACATGGTATATCTCTCTATCTGTTTATATCATCTTTAATTTCTTTCATCAGTGTCTTATAGTTTCCTGCATACAGGTCTTTTGTCTCCTTAGGTAGGTTTATTCCTAGGTATTTTACTCTTTTTGTTGCAATGGTAAATGGGAGTGTTTTCTTCATTGCACTTTCAGATTTTTCATCATTAGTGTATAGGAATGCAAGAGATTTCCATGCAGTAATTTCGTATCCTGCTACTCTAACAAATTCAGTGATTAGCTCTAGTAGTTTTCTGGTAGCATATTTAGGATTCTCTATGTATAGTATCATGTCATCTGCAAACAGTGACAGTTTTACTTCTTCTTTTCCGATCTGGATTCCTTTTATTTCCTTTCCTTCTCTGATTGCTGTGGCTAAATCTTCCAAAACTATGCTGAATAAGAGTGGTGAGAGTGGGCAACCTTGCTGTGTTCTTGATTTTAGAGGAAATGGTCTCAGTTTCTCACCATTGAGAATGATGTTAGCTGTGGGTTTGTCATACACGGCCTTTATTATGTTGAGGTAGGTTCCCTCTATGCCTACTTTCTGGAGAATTTTTATCATAAATCAGTGTTAAATCTTGTCAAAAGTTTTCTCTGCATCTATTGAGATGATCATATGGTTTTTCTCCTTCAATTTGTTAATATGGTGTATCACATTGATTGATATGCATATACTGAAGAATCCTTGCATTCCTGGGATAAACCTCACTTGTTCATGGTGTATGATCCTTTTAGTGTGCTGTTGGATTCTGTTTGCTAGTATTTTGTTGAAGATTTTTGCGTCTATGTTCATCAGTGATATTGGCCTGTAGTTTTCTTATTTTGTGACATCTTTGTCTGGTTTTGGTATCAGGATCACGGTAGAATGCGGTTGGGAGTGTTTTTCACTCTGCTGTATTTTGGAAGAGTTTGAGAAAGACAGGTGTTAGCACTTCTCTAAATGTTTTATAGAACTCGCCTGTGAAGCCGTCTGGTCCTGGGCTTCTGTTTGTTAGAAGATTTTAATCACAGTTTCAATGTCAGTGCTTGTGATCGGTCTGTTTATATTTCCTATTTCTCCCTGGTTCAGTCTCGGAAGGTTGTGCTTTTCTAAGAATTTGTCCATTTCTTCCAGGTTGTCCATTTTATTGGCATATAGTTGCTTGTAGTAATCTCTCATGATGCTTTATATTTCTGCAGTGTCAGTTGTTACTTCTCCTTTTTTATTTCTAATTCTGTTGATTTGAGTCTTCTCCCTTTTTTCCTGATTCATCTAGCTAATGGTTTATCAATTTTGTTTATCTTCTCAAAGAGCCAGCTTTTAGTTTTATTGATCTTTGCTATTGTTTCTTTCATTTCTTTTTCATTTTTTTTTTGATCTGATCTATTTCTTTCCTACTGCTAACTTTGGGTTCTTATTGTTCATCTTTCTCTAATTGCTTTAGGTGTAAGGTTAGGTTGTTTATTTGAGAGTTTTCTGTTTCTTGAGGTAGAACTGTATTGCTATACTTCCCTAGTAGAACTGCTTTTGCTGCAGCCCATAGATTTTGGGTCGTCGTGTTTTCATTGTCATTTGTTTCTAGGTATTTTTTTGATTTCTTCAGTGATCTCTTGGATATTTAGTAGCGTATTGCTTAGCCTCCATGTGTTTGTATTTTTTACAGTTTTTTTCCTGTAATTGATATCTAGTCTCATAGTGTTGTGGTCAGAAAAGATATTTGATATGATTTCAATTTTCTTTAATTTACCAAGGCTTGATCTGTGACCCAAGATATGATATATCCTAGAGAATGTTCCATGAGTTCTTGAGAAGAAAGTGTATTCTGTTGTTTTTGCATGGAATGTCCTATAAATATCAATTAAGACCATCTTGTTTAATGTGTCATTTAAAACTTGTGTTTCCTTATTTATTTTCATTTTGGATGATCTGTCCATTGTTGAAAGTGGGGTGTTAAAGTCCCCTACTCTGATTGTGTTACTTTCGATTTCTCCTTTTATGGCTGTTAGCATTTGCCTTATGTATTGAGGTGCTCCTATGTTGGGTGCATAAATATTTACAATTGTTATATCTTCTTGGATTGATCCCTTTATCATTATGTAGTGTCTTTCTTTGTCTCTTGTAATAGTCTTTATTTTAAAGTCTATTTTGTCTGATATGAGAATTGCTACTCCAGCTTTCGATTTCCATTTGCATGGAATATCTTTTTCCATCCCCTCACTTTCAGTCTCTATGTGTCCCTAGGTCTGAAGTGGGTCTCTTGTAGACAGCATATATTTGGGTCTTGTTTTTCTATCCATTCAGCCAGTCTATGTCTTTTGGTTGGAGCATTTAATCCATTTACATTTAAGGTAATTATCGATATGTATGTTCCTATTACCATTTTCTTAATTGTTTTGTGTTTGTTATTGTAGGTCTCTTCCTTCTCTTGTGTTTCCTGCCTAGAGAAGTTCCTTTAGCATTTGTTGTAAAGCTGGATGGGTGGTGCTGAATTCTCTTACCTTTTGCTGGTCTGTAAAGGTTTTAATTTCTCCATTGAACCTGAATGAGATCCTTGCTGGGTCCAGTAATCTTGGTTGTAGGTTTTTCCCTTTCATTACTTTAAATATGTCCTTCCACTCCCTTCTGGCTTGTAGAGTTTCTGCTGAAAGATCAGCTGTTAACCTTATGGGTATTCTCCTGTATGTTATTTGTTGCTTTTCCCTTGCTACTTTTAATATTTTTTCTTTGTATTTAACTTTTGATAGTTTGATTAATATGTGTCTCCGCGTGTTTCTCCTTGGGTTTATCCTGTATGGGACTCTCTGTGCTTCCTGGACTTGATTGACTATTTCCTTTCCCATGTTAGGGAAGTTTTCAACTATAATCTCTTCAAATATTTTCTCAGACCCTTTATTTTTCTCTTCTTCTTCTGGGATCCCTATAATTTGAACGTTGGTGCATTTAATTTTCTCTCAGAGGTGTCTGAGGCTGTCCTCAATTCTTTTCATTCTTTTTCCGTTTTTCTGCTCTGTGGTAGTTATTTCCACTATTTTATATTTCAGGTCACTTATCCGTTCTTCTGCCTCAGTTATTCTGCTATTGATTCCTTCTAGAGAATTTTAAATTTCATTTATTGTGTTGTTCATCATTGTCTGTTTGCTCTTTAGTTTTCCTAGGTCCCTGTTAAACGTTTCTTGTATTTTCTCCATTCTATTTCCAAGATTTTGAATCACCTTTACTACCATTACTCTGAATTCTTGTTCAGGTAGACTGCCTATTTCCTCTTCATTTGTTTGGTCTGGTGGGTTTTTACCTTGCTCCTTCATCTGCTGCATATTTCTCTATCTTCTCATTTTGTTTAACTTACTGTGTTTGGGGTCTCCTTTTCACAGGCTGCAGGTTCGTAGTTCCCGTTGTTTTTGGTTTCTGTTCCCAGTGGGTGAGGTTGGTTCAGTGGCTTGTGTAGGCTTCCTGGTGGAGGGGTCTGGTGCCTGTGTTCTGGTGGGTGGGGCTGGATCTTGTCTTTCTGGTGGGCAGGGCCATGTATGGTGGTGTGTTTTGTGGTGTGTGAACTTAGTATGATTTTAGGCAGCCTCTGTGTTAATGGGTGGGGTTGTGTCCTTGCCTTGCTAGTTTTTTGGCATGGGGCATCCAGCACTGGTGTTTGCTGGCCGTTGGGTGGAGCTGGGTCTTAGCATTGAGACAGAGATCTCTGGGAGAGCTCTCACTGATTGATATTACATGGGGTCAGGAGGTCTCTGGTGGTCCAATGTCCTGATCTTGGTGCTCCCACCTCAGAGGCTCAGGCCTGACACCAGGCCAGAGCACCAAGACCCAGTCAGGAACAGGGCTCAGAAGAAAAGGGAGAAAAAAAGAAAGAAGAAATAAAAATTACTAAAATAAAAAAATAATAATAAAAAAAGAAGAGAGCAACCAAACCAATAAACAAATCCACCAATGATAACAAGCGCTAAACACTAAACTAAGATAAACATAAAAATCAGAAACAAATCAGTTGCAGACAGCAAACTCCAAGTCTACAGTTGCTCCCAAAGTCCACCGCCACAGTTTTGGGAGGATTCGTTGTCCATTCAGGTATTCCACAGATGCAGGGTACATCAAGTTGATTATGGGGATTTAATCCGCTGCTCCTGAGGTTGCATGGAGAAATTTCCCTTTCTCTTCTTTGTTCGCACAGCTCCTGGGATTCAGCTTTGGTTTTGGCCCCATCTCTGCGTGTAGGTCACCCTCAGCCATCTGTTCCCCGCCCAGACAGGAGGGGGTTAAAGCAGCGGCTGATTAGGTGGCTCTTGGTCATTCAGGCTGGGGGGAGGGAGGGGTACGGTAGTTATAATTGGAATGAGGGGTGAGCCTGTGGCAGAAGAGGCCGGCGTGACATTGCAACAGCCTGGGGTGTGCTGTGTGTTCTTCTGGGTAAGTTGCTCCTCGATCACGGGGCCCTGGCAGTGGCGGGCTGCACAGGTTCCCCGGGTGGGTGGTGTGGATAGTGACCTGTGCTTGCACACAGGATTCTTGGTGACTGCAGCAGCAGTGTTAGCATTTCATGCCCGTCTCTGGGGTCCGAGCTGCTAGCTGCGGCTCATGCCCATCTCTGAAGCTCGTTTAGGCGGTGCTCTGAATCCCCTCTCCTCGCACAACCCAAAACAATGGTCTCTTGCCCCTTAATCAGGTCCAGACTTTTTCCCAGACTCCCTCCTGGCTAGCTGTGGTGCACTAGCCCGCTTCAAGCTGTGTTCACGCAGCCAACCCCAGTTCCCTCTCTGGGATTTGACCTCTGGAAGCCCGAGCTGCAGCTCCCAGCCCCGACTCATCCCGGCGGGTGAGCAGACAAGCGTCTCAGGCTGGTGAGTGCTGGTCGGCACTGATCCTCTGTGCGGGAATCTCTCCGCTTTGCCCTCTGCACCCCTGTTGCTGCACTCTCCTCCGTGTCTCCGAAGCTTCCCCGACGCCCACCCCCGGTCTCTGCCAGTGAAGGGGCTTCCTAGTGTGTGGAAACTTTTCCTCCTTCATAGCTCCCTCCCAGAGGTGCAGGTCCCGTCCCTATTCTTTTTTCTCTGTTTTTTCTTTTTCTTTTCCCTACCCAGGTTCATGGGTATTTTCTTGCCTTTTGGGATGTCTGAGGTCTTCTGCCAGCGTTCAGTAGGTGTTCTGTAGGAGTTGTTCCACATACAGATGTATTTTTGATGTATTTGTGGGGAGGAGGGTGATCTCCATGTCTTACTCCTCTGCTATCTTGAAGGTCCCCCCAGTATCTATTTCTATTATTCCACCTTAAAATAGAGAATATCTCCATAATTAAGTCATTTGACTCATCTATACTCAGGTACTGCTTTTTTAATAACTTAGTTTATCTTCAGTGGAAGTACTTTCCAGTCGAAGATATGTCAAAATACAGACAAATTCCTGCAATATTCTTATTAAAATCATGTGGTAGCCTTTTTTTTTCAAACAAGGACTTTCAGTGTTATAAGTAATCTGTACATTCATATAAATGTTTTCAAAAAAACACTGTACTTTGTTTTAATAAATTGTAATATTATTCATGTTATTAAAATTTACAAAAACCTTCTTCTGACAAAATTCATTGTTGTGTTTAATGATAGATTTTTATATGAAAGGAAAACCAGGAATGGGTAACACTTTAAGACAGAGTCGAGTTTTCTGAATCACTGTCTTTTAGACTGACCCATTCCAAAAATGCATGACATTTATAAAACACAAAAGATGATAAAAAGCATTGTGGTTTCATGGAAAGGCCATCAGATTGAGAATTACGAAATTATACTTTTGCTCTTATTTGGCATATCAGTTTGCTTCCAGGTATTTAACAAATGAGGATACTAACTGAATTAAATGACAGTATGATTTCCTTGAAAATAATGCAATATACATGAATATTATAAATTTGAGATAAGTATAACTAAGAAATTGAATGGATAATTAAAATCCATTTTTTATATTTCCTTCAAGATACATACACACATTTATATATACACATATGTATTTATACACATACATATACACAAATATATGTATATATGTAAATACAAATTCTGACTCAATGATTGTTCCACTATCTATTACTATGAAACAAATCTCCCCCAAATCGAATAACATAAAATAACTCTTTAAGTATGTTTACAATTTTGCGGGTGAAGAATTGAGGCAGAGAACATCAGGGATGACTATTCTCTACTTCAGGATGTCTGGGGCCTCAAATTGGGTAGCTCTAAATGTTGGAGATGACTAAGATGGCTTTACTAGTGCCATCTTGATTTTGTCTGTCAGCTGTTTCCTCAATTCTTCTCCATATGGCCTCTCCATGTGACTAGCTTGGGATGCCTTATAGCACAGGAGTATCAGATTGCTTGTGTGGTGGTTCAGGATTCCAAGAAAAAATGTTTCAGGAGACACATCTGTCATCAAAGCATACTAAATTTACAGTGAGGGACATACACCCCGTATCTTGATGGGAGGAGTGTCACAGAATTTTTGACCATCTTAAATCTACCACAAACATGAAAAATTTATGCCTTTGATAAATTTTAGCTACTCCACATAGCTGGAGGAATTCCAGGGGTCTATTTCTATTCTTATGCCAGAATTCATAAACTGGATAATAAACCAATTGGGTACTTCCATTATTAGTAGAAACATTAAGGCAACGTGATGATAGAATGCAATAAGATAAATCCATAGATAAATTTTAAAACTGTGATTGGTCTTAAGGAATCTTTTTTTTTTCAATTTTCCATTTTCTCATTATCTTTTCCCCGGATTCCAGATGTTCTAGGACGAAGCATCATTACATCATTCCCTGCTTTTTAGGAGCTTCAGAAACCAAAGGCCAAATACCAACAATCCACTTTTACTGTCATTTTTGTGGCTATTATTAAATATTTGCAGCCAGTTAATTGAGCTAGCACTGGGAATATAGCAATCACATATATGTTTCTTTATTTTCATTACAGGAATATTTGGGATTTGGGGAGCCAAATGAATAATAATAATAATAATAATACTCTTTTTTTTCCTCACCGAGCTTGGAATGACTTACAACATAAATGTGAGAGTTAGACTGATGAGATTAAAATGTCAACTTTATTACTAATAAACCTAATTTTAAAATGTGACTAAGTTAAGCTAAATCAGCTTGCTCTCCTACATCCTCCTGAGTTGAACTAGTCCCTGGAACTTCAGATCTTCTTGGCAAGCTTGTTGCATGCCAGAAGCAATTGCTGCATGGGCAAAGGATAGACCCCAAAAACAGAGAGGGAGGCTGAGCCACACATACCCATTCTTTTCTCCCATATTCACCAAGTGGGAAATTTTGAGGAGTAAGGTTTCCTTCTGTGTTATTATTGGCAACCAAAATCTAAAACAACAAACAAGATTTCCAAGTATCCATTTTCAAAGCTCTCTCTTAATAGCACACATTTGTTTTTAAAAAGCATTATTTTATTCACTGAAATGGAAAAGGTTTCACAGCAGAGATCAGAAAATTTGGATCACAGGTCTTTTTTAAGGGGAAATGTATAATTAATCTTCAGGTACTAATATCTCACAAGATAGAATTCAAGACAAGAAACGATAAAAAGAGACAAAGATGATCTTTACATACTGGTAAAAGGAACAATAAAGAGGGAAGATATAATGGTTCATCATGATGACGTATTCCATAATATAGCTTCAAAATATATAAAGTTATAACTAACAGAAATGCAAGAAGAAATAGAAATAACCATTGAGGCTAGAGATTTTTAATATAATCTTTCAAAAACTAAGAAAATCAAGCAGAACAAAAAAGAAAAAAGGCAAACGTAGCAGGTATAAATAATATAAACTATTAGATATTTACAAACCTCTAAACTTAATAAAGAAAGAATACACTTTTCAATCATACATAGATAATTTATAAAAATTGACCTCTACTACCATTCAAAACAATATTGAACAAATTCGAAAACATAAATAGCATATAGATTATGTTCTTTGGCCATAATAGGATAAAATTAAAATTTAATAACAAAAAGATATCTAACAAAATTTCTCTTTTATGAAAACAAAAATCACATATTCTTGAGATCAAAAGAGAACTAATGTGGAAAACTGTGAAATATTTAGACCTCAAAGATAAAATGTATATGACAGCTAGATGGTACTTAGAAGAAAACTTTGACCTTTATAAGCATAAGTATTTTTGAGGAAGTTAGAATTAACTCAAAGAAATACCAAAAAAGGGGAATAATAAAGATTATTATGAACAAAAACTTGTTAGTAAATTTGAATACTTAATTAAGGGGGATAAACTATGGAGAAAAATATAAAATACCCAAAAGGTACAAGAAGGAATAAAAAACTTAAACACAACAGTGAGAATTAATGAAATTGAAGTTGTAACCATAGTCTTAGCCTCCCACAAACTTCTCAAAATCCAGATTGTTTTACATTAATTCCTCAAATTTTTCTCAAAATAGCTTGATGTTCCTCAAATATTTTAAAAATAGTTATTTTTATATTAGATATGTGTTTCTGGAAAATAAAAAGCTGCAAAAGCTGCCCAGCTTATTCTATAGGGTAAGTATGATCTTGATTCTACAACTAGCAAGAACAACAATAAAAAAAAAAAGTAAGTACATGTTAAATAATTTATCTTAGGAACAGAGAGGCAGATATTCTAAACAAAATATTTACTAGGTAAGTCTAACAATATATCACAAAATATACCATAATCAAGTGGCATTTTTACCCCTGGGAATGAAAAGATGATGGATAGCAGGAATTCCTTCAGTGTGAATACCTTCATTGATAAACTGAGGGAGAAAAATCATATGTGTATCTTAAAAGACAGAAAAATTAATTTGATAATAAGGACCTACTGTATAGCACTGGGAACTCTACTCAATACTGTGTAACGGCCTATATGGGAAAAGAATCTAAAAAAGAGTGGATATATGTATATGTAAAACTGATTCCCTTTGCTGTACACCTGAAACTAACACAACATTGTAAATCAACTATACTGCAATAAAAATTTCAAAAAATTAGAAAAATTAATTTGATAAAATTTAACATATATTGACAATAAATAATTAGAAAATCTAGGATTAAAAATAAATTTTCCTCATTTTTGAAAAAGTTTCATATAACAAAGCACCAGTTAATATTGTACTTGTTGGGGAAATTTCAGATGTATTTCCTTTAATGTTAGGCCTACACATAAAACAAATATGTCCTCTATCATTGTCACTGTTTAACTTAGGATTAGGTTTTGGTCAACACCCAAATTTTCAAAAAAAGGAAATAAAATAAGAGGTGTAAGTCTTGGAGGGAAAGATAATTGTAACATGTTCTTACATATGATTACCTATAAAGAAAAGCCAAAAAAATCATTAGAAAAAAATTAGAACAAGAAAATTCAGTACAGTTTCTGGGCACAAGATTGACTTAGGATAAAACCCAATTGCATTTGTCTATTACAGAAATAGGCGACTGGGAAATATAAAGTTTCCAGGAATTTACCTAATAAAGGTCATATAAAACTTCTATGGAGAAAATTTTTAAGTTTAAATAGAATAAAAGGCAAAGGATTTAAGTACCAATTTACAGATGAAGATTACAAAAGGTTAAAAAGCATATGAGGCATACACTCAAACTCATTAGTAAATGACAAAACTCAAATTAAAAGAATTCTAGATATAAAACTATAGCTATAGATTATATCTATCAATATTTACTTATACAATCAGTTTAGCAAAATCTTAAAAACTGCAAATGCAAAATACCAGTAACTATAAGGGTTATAGGTACCCTTCATGCATTGCTGGTAGGGGTATAGACTCCCACCTCCCAGGCAGCCATTCTGAAGAATAATTGGCAAAAAGAAATACATATTCCATGACCCTCAAACTTGCTTCCAGATTTATATTCTAGAGAATATAAAGGTAATATGTACACATGGTGATATGTACAAAACTTTGTCAGAAGTAATTTGTGTGTTCTTTACTGATAGAACTGTTAGGTAAAATATGGTGAGTACACACTTTAGAATACTGTTGCATCACTTAGAGGTCTCAGACTACATATACAAATAGAAACAAACATGCATAAATCTTAAAAGCACAGTGATGAGTAAAATAAGAAAAATAATAAGTATATGTATATTGTTATTTACTTACATATTATATTTACATAGTAATATTTATTAAATATAGGTACATTAAGTTAAAATACATGAACACAAAATAGTGATACATATTTTACAAGAAAAAAAATCTACTACATTAAAGGCATTAGAATAGTTGCTTATGGTAGATGGTAAGGCATGGAGATAAAAGGGTTAATAAATAATACAGAAGAGGGGACATCTATGGACCTATTACAATTGTGTCACAAACAGAGGAGTGTGACTAACCCAAAGCTATGCACTTGACATCTAAGGGGAAAAAAGATGTTAGATAAGCAGTGAACCGCTATATGGTTAAAAAATAAGAGATATTTACTGCAACTTTTCACTTGGTACAAAGTATTGTGGAGCTTTATTATTTTAAATAATTGAATAAAAATCCATTTAACAGGAGCCTCGTAAACTACAATGCTCTGAAAGTGAAGAATGGAGAAAAGGACCACTATCTACCTCTATAGGATAGGGATCCCCAACTCTTCTCCCAAATGTGATATGTAACTAACTATCTGGCATACTTACAGAGTGAGGGCACCAGCACTGATCATATATTAAAAGTTATGACATGTTAGTACTTTCTTATAATTCTGACACTCCAATGGATCATTTTGTGCATCCCCTCACAAAATGCAGTAGTCTGAAGACTACTATTCTAAAGAAGCATCAGCTAATCTGATGAACTAATTTGATAAATGATTTTACATGTGTATGTGAATGTGTATATACAATCAGCTGCTGAAAATTATATTTTTTAGAAAAATACAAAGAATAATTCATTCTACTTTATTTTGTAAATGCTCTCAAAGAATATACAGTTGAATAAAATTCAACATCCATTCATTATAAAAACTCTCACCAAAGTGGATATAAAGAAAACATATCTCAACATAATAAAAGCCATTTATGATAAACCCACAGGTGACATAATACTCAATGGTGAAAAGCTGGAAGCATTCTTGATAAATTCTGGAACAAGACAAGGATGCTCACTCTCATCACTTCCATTCAACATACTATTGGAAGTCTTAGCCACAGCAATCAGACAAGAAAAAGAAATAAAAGGTCTCCAAATTGGAAGGGAAGAGGTAAAGCTGTCTTTATATACAGGTGACGTTGATACTCTATATCAAAAACCCTAAAGACTCCATACGAAAGTTATTAGAACTAATTAAGGAATTCAGCAAGGTAGCAGGATATAAGATTAATATACAGAGCTCTGTTGCATTTCTTTACACTAACAATGAAAGATCAGAAAAAGAAAGTAAAAAAAAAAATCACCTTCAAAATCGTTTAAAAAAAAAATACCTAGGAATAAACCTAAGGAGGTAAAAGAGCTATACACTGAGAATTGTAAAACATTGATAAAGGAAACTGAAGATTATTCAAAGAAAGGAAAAGATATCCCATGCTCTTGGATGGCTATGCTGTCCAAAGCAATCTACAGATTTACTGCAATCCCTATCAAATTACCCATGATGTTTTTCACAGAACTAGAATAGTACTAAAATTTATATGAAACCATAAAAGAACCAGAATTGCCAAAGCAATCCTGAGGGAAAAAAACAAATCTGGGAGCATAACCCTCCCAGACTTCAGACAATACTATAAAGCTACAGTAATCTAAACAGCATGGCATTGGCACAAAAACACACATATAGATCAAGGGAACAGAATAGACAGCCCAGCTATAAACCCACACACCTACAGTCAATAATTTTCAACAAAGGAGGCAAGAAAATACAATAGAGAAAACATAGTCTCTTCAGCAAGTGGTGTTGGGAAAGCTGGACAGGCTTATGTAAATCAATGAAATTCGAGCACTCCCTCATACCATACCATACCATTCTGACCATATAGAAATAAAGTCAGAATGGTTTAAAGATCTAAATATAAGACATGACACCGTAAAACTCCCAGAAGAAAACATAGGTAAAACATTCTCTGACATAAATTTCAGCAATATTTTCTTAGATCAGTCTCCCAAGGCAAAAAATAAAAAAATAAAAAATAAACAAATGGGACCTAATCAAACTAAAAACTTTTGAACAGCAAAGGAAACCATCAACAAAATGAAAAGACCACCTACAGACTGGGAGCAAATATTTGCAAACAATGCAACTGACAAGGGGTTAATTTCCAAAATATACAAACAGCTCATACAACTCAGTATCAAAAAAAAAAAAAAATCAAACAACACAATCCAAAAATGTGCAGAAGACCTAATAGACTTTTTTCCAAAGAAAACATACAGATGGCCAATAAGAACATGAAATGGTGCTTAACATCTCTAGTTATTAGAGAAATGCAAATCAAAATTACAATGAGGTTATCACCTCACACCAGTCAGAATGGCTACCATCAAAAATTCTACAAATAATAAATGCTGGAGAGGGTGTGGAGTAAAGGGAACCCTCCTACACTTTTGGTGGGAATGTAAATTGGTGCAGCCACTAAGGAGAACAGTATGGAGGTTCCTTAAAAAACTAAAAATAGAGCTACTATATGGTCCAGCAATCCCATTCCAGGGTATATATCTGGAAAAGATGAAAACTCTAACTCGGAAAGATACATGCACCCCAGTGTTCATAGTAGTGCTATTTACAATAGCCAAGACACGGAAACAACTTAAGTATCCATCAATAGGTGAATTAATAAAGATGTGATATATATACACAATAGAATATTATAGCCATAAAAAGAATGAAATTCTGCCATTTGCAGCAACATAGCTGGACCTATAGAATATCATACTACGTGAAGTAAATCAGACAAAGACAAATATATGATATCACTTATATGAGGAATCTAAAAAATAATACAAATGAATTTATTTACAAAATGGAAACAGACTCACAGACATAGAAAACAAGCTTATGGTTACTAAAGGGGAAGGCAGGAGGGACAAATTAGGAGTATGGAATAACAGATACACACTACTATACATAAAATAAACAAGGATTTACTGTACAGCATAGGGAACTATATTCAATATCTTGTAATAACCTATAATGGAAAATAATCTGAAAAAATATATATGTATATAACTGAGTCACTTTGCTGTACACCTGAAACCAACACAATATTGTAAATCAACTATTCTTCAATTAAAAGAACATGCAGTTACTGAGAAGTGATTCAGAGATTCATAAGGCATAAGAGTGAAAGTGTGTGTGAGACAAAGAGCTTGAATCAGAGACTATACGCCATAGGATCTGTAGGAACTGCGTGTCAAGTACGCCTGGAAGTGGATCCTGAGAGTGCTGAATCAAGGGGAGAAAAACATAAAGCTAGAAAATGGCAATTTGGTCGATATAAGGGGCAGTTCCTCAAAGCTGGCAAAGACTCCCAATGATAACTCATGTTGCCATAAATGTCCTAATATATACTAAGATGGCTCTAGGAAGCTTGGAAAAAGTGATGACTCACATTCAATGAAGTAAAAATGCCAGGACTGCCATACCAAACTGTGGAAGAAAGAATTAAAAAGCTCAAAGAAGTGGCCATACTAGAACGTGTCTACCATAATAGACCAGAATATCTGTTAGTTGACCTTGTTCCTTGGATGCCATGGGGGAATCCTGTTTATCAAGTTAATAATTGAGTGCATTGAAGAGGAGGTCATCCATTCAATATTGGTTTTCCAGGACTGATAGTATAGGAGGCTGTTATAAAACCATGCTCCCTAACAGTAATGGGATAATGGGATCACAGAACAGAAGAAGCCACGTGGCAGCACATAGTTATCAGAAGCAACCTCAAAGGACAGAAAAGTTGCAAAGGCACACAGGGAAGGCAAAACTACAGAGGTATATAATTAATAGGACGGAGGTCATCCACCCCTATGAAAAGCCTTTGTCTAGTTTTAAGACCTGGGCTAGTTCCTAGATACAGAACCGATCAACTGAAAGAGAAGCCAGATATCCACAAGGCAGGACCTGCAACCCCATGGAAAGTCTATACTGTAGTGACCTCAGTCCTTTTACAAAGGGACCTATGACCATTAACTCGAGTAAATGTGCTCCATACAAAGGGGAATACCTAGACTTTTTGAGGACTAATGGATACTGAGTCTGAGTTGCTGATAATACCCTGTGTGGCTCCAATGCACTCTCATGGCAGCCCTATTAGAGAAGGGATATATAAGGGTCAGGTAATGAAATCTTTACTCAGGTCCATCTCACACTGGAACTGTTAGGTTGACAGATGAACCAATAGTTCATTCCAGCAGAAGATGCCAGAGACTAGTCTACCACCTTAAAAACTTAAAGGACTCAAAAGTCTCAGGACTTCAAGGATCTTGATTAGGGTGGCCATTACCAAGTGTAATACATTTGTCATATCTCATTGACTTAAAATGTGTGCATTTTATTGTATGTCAAAGTTATGTTAATAAAGTTGTTTTTAAACAAAACAAAACAAAAACTAGCTCCATCACATTTGGTCAGCCTGTGTGAAAACTTCTCCCTTTCCAACACATCACTCGAACTGCTCTGTCCTGTTACAATGTGCTTGGTCAAGGTGCTTCGAAAACTGCTAAACTTTGCAGAATTAAGTTATCTGGGGAAGCTGGCAGTATAGATGGAGAAGCTGGGGAGACATTCCCCAGGCTTAAAAAGATCAAATGATATAGAAATTTACCTCTTGGATCAGGTTTTTAGTTTTAGTAATACTGGTCTCAATGAAATGCCCACGAGTATCCACATCTAAAAGGAAAAAGCACAAACCCAGGGTTTAAGGATGCAAGAATCAATTGTGGACTTTGATTCTGATTGCAAATGTCTGTGGAAATTTATCTGTGCTAGTATTATTACTGAGATTTTTGTTGTTGTTTAATGATCACATTACAAAGTTACAAAGATTTAAGTTGTTTGCCTCTAACTCTATTACATACATAAACCCTGGTAATTTTAGTGTAGGATTTTGTACAATGCAAATGTTTTTTTAGGAAGGTATATAGGGTTTGTAGCAGAAAGATCTAAAATCTTTCAACTTTTTTTTTCTTTTTTAGCACTTACATGTGGCTTTTCACTAGTGCTTTATTTTTACTTGTATATTAGTAAGTTATTAATAAGTAGGTTACTTATAAAATCACAGGCATAGCTTTACATGCTCTAATAAATATTTCAGTTGCATAAATGAGCTGATAAAATATGTCTTTATTGGGATCTGGATATCAGATGTCCTTTAATACAGGTTGTCAAAGAAAAATACCCTGAACTGATCACATGAGATTTTAGATTTCTTTACTCATTGTCAGCACAGAATATAGCCACTTTATAATGCATTGAAATTACTCGTGTATTTCTGCATTTTGTCTTTTATTAGGCCACTGCCTTCACAGTAATAGCATGGTTTTAGAACCTGACATTTTTTAAAGTATAGAAAACTGTAAATATCTTTTAATACAATGAGTAAATAACATGGTATATTTGCATCCTCATCTTATTAATGGTGTCTTTCAAGCAAACAGGAATGGACTTAAAGAGCCACAGTTAGGTTTTCTCTAAAATGCTTTCATATATAAATTATTTTATTTATTTCATAGACATATTTTCCTAGTTATAGATTGCATTATTCATTTGGGAATGAAGGATAGTTTTCTGTTAGTAAATTTTCTTTCTCATATCCTTTACTATGATGGCTTGACACTGAATAACAATAGAGCCAGGTGTTTTCCCCCTGTAGTTTCTTTCCCACAGTGTAACATATTTTAACACAGGTCACAATTTGGACCTGCTGTGTTTCACAGTATTTCCTGATGATGATGTTCATCATCAATAAAATGGTTGTTCTTCCTTATTTCAATAATTTTTTTTCTCCATGAACTCTTGAACTTTTGTCTAAAGAGGTGGGGCATGCAAATTACCACTATCACAGTGGTAGGATCTGGTCAAGAAAGGTCTCCAAAGAGAAGAATATTGATGAAACCCAGGCTCCATGCCAAAACTCAGAGCTGGTCCAAGACCTTTTCACAGACACACCCACGTTTACCACTTCTTATCTGATATTTAAATGAGTAATCTGAGACACATTTTTGATGAAATATCCGTTTATTTGAGAAAAGTAAAGACTTAAAATCACTCTGGTAGCTCCATCATTCCTGTCATTATTTTTGCTAATCAGAATTAATACCCATTTTGAGCTCAACAAATGCTAGTTTTACAAAGTTGTTTAATGAAGAGAACAAGCTTAAACTTTATTTCCTCCTTTAATGCAACCAGAGGTTATGTTTGTTTAGAGAGCTAACATCTATCCAGATTATACACTCTCACCAGTGCCTGGCCAAAAAACACAGGCCCCAAACCACTCATTCCATAACTCCCTCATTTTCTGACCTATGGCTGTTATTGTAGAAACTGGATCTATTAAGAAATTGCCTCTGGTGTAGTCAGGGAATATCGTGGCACCTTGTGCAATAATTTGCAAACAGTGGCTTGAGAGAAATGGTATGCAAAGAAATACATCCCAGACCTTGACCCTTCTACACTGTCACAGTGAATGTTTAGATGGGCTTGCTTCCAAAAAAATAGAAGTGTATCTGAGAGCTAGGTGAGGTTAGGAAAACATGCTTAACAGCTAATGATGGCATCATGGGAGACAGCGAGGAGTTTTACCTTTGGTCTTAAGCATCAGGAACACCTGACATCAAATCCCACCTCATCTATTTAACATGTGACCTTGTGCAAAATATTATACTCTTTAAAACTCAGTGTCTCCATCCACAAAATGAGAAAAATAATTGTAACTGCTTCACTAGGTTGTGCTGGCCCAGAAAAGATCCTCAGTAAGTATTTGTTGAATTAAGTATTTGTTGAAAAAGTGTTTTAATAATTAAAGTGTTTATTTAATCATATAACACACATAGATGAACTAGGAAAGTGCCTGACACATGTTTAATATCCTTTTATCCTTGCTATCATCGATTTTATTTTTGCTGTTTTTCATGGAGTTTGAGTTGATCTCAGGACAAAGTGACCAAGATGAAATGTGGATCTTGTTTCAGGGACAGTCAATGCTCTGAAGTAGAAGTAGCTACTGCTTTAATGAAAGGAATCAAGGTGCACGAAAATACCTTCTTAGTTCATTCGTAAGATGCCCTTCAAGTTCCAAAGTGGTTAGGTTTTGTTCCTCCTCCTTGGACAGTCAAATTGGAGGATAATGACTGGTCCACATGAGTTTATTTTAACCTAAGGTCATCTAAAAGACATTTCACAGAGAGGAACAGAAACTTCCATAGGGTATCTACCTTCAGTTGCTCAGAGAAGAGTTTAGTATGAATAAGCATTTGCATGGTAGGTTTTCTGCAGGCCCCACTGTAGATATGTGGTAACCTGTAGCTGTTAAACAAAATAGTTAACATGTTCAACAATTTCACCTATATTCAATATTTTCAAACAATTTATTTTCAGAAAGGGCATCCAAAAGTTTAAGTCAAAAATTTAGAAATTCTAAGTCAATATCTTAGAAAACAGATTAACTTGGCAAATTCCAAAGACATGGCCCTTTGAGATTATAGGAGATATATACTGAGTTGAGTCTTTAAATGACAAAATGACACTGGGACAAAATTAAAATAATAATGAAACTAATAGTAATACAATGGATTTAATTTTTATAATAAGACATCTAATCAACCCAAGATTCAAAAATTCAAATTCTTCTTTAAAATGTTTAATAAGACATACAAAATGAAGCATTTTAAAACAAATATCCTAGTAAGATTGAGAGGATAAGTTTTTAACCTCTTTGGCAAAATATCTTCTTGATGTGTTTCTGTTACAGCTGAAAGATATATTATATTTATGTAAAGATTTTTTCTTGATTTAGTCCTTTGCTCAGGGTAGAAGCAGCAAAAGCCGAAGCAGTGCCACTTGCTGAATTCACCTTCAAGTTCATTGACAAGTCAGATGGAAATTCAGCCTGAGGACTCTGACTCCTGTTCTTCTGTGTAACCACTAGATCATTCTTTTCTTTTAAAAATGTTTTTAAAATACATACTCAAACCTCGTTTACCTCATATAAACAAACCTCAGTTGCCTAAATATTGTTTTATTACTTCATTTCTCTTCCCACACTCTTCTCTCTCTTAACAATCATTCATGATATTTGGGAAATGACTCAAAGAGAACACTTCAAAGTATTGTTTTATGGCTCAACAAAATAATGCCTCCCTGTCTTTTCTTCCTTGTCTATTTTATAAAAAAGAGCCTGACACATATTCACATACACGTTTACCTTTATTTTACATTTCGAAGCCCTTATATTAATACATTCTTCTTTTTCATGAAAACATTTAAATTTATCTAAACATGACATGGAAGAATATTTTTTTTTCTGTCTTTAGGTTTCATCTTTATCAAAAAGAAAAGAACACCAAGGGTTTGAAATAATGTGATGGTAAAAAAAGAGATAAAATTTATTTTCATAAAAGCTTGACTTCAGCCAAGCTTTTAAGACTTAAGACAGAGGAGTGCATCAGCATTATTATGAGATATTTTGAAGGTATACACCCACACACCCACATTCACAGACACACAACACATACACTATATGTATACACAGGTACTTTTCAGGCTTCTACCTTTGAATTATAGTTTGTATGAAACAAAGTTGGAAGATGCCTAATGGAAGTTAAGTATATGACATATCAATAGGCTATTACAACAGCACAGGAAGGAAGAAAGAATGCTAGAATCATTTGAGAGTACTACGGGATTTGAGTAGTCAGAATGGATTTATAGAGGTAAAAAGTTTGTCAGGATTGAAGGTAAAAGATCTTTGGCTTGGTAAAACTTTTCATTTAATGACAGCATAGACAGAATTGCATATGGGAGGTAAGGACAGAAGGAAAGATACAAGGGCTTACTAATTTCAAGAGAAGAGTAACAGCTACTAGATCCTTTTTGCCAGAAATAACCTAGACAATTTGGGGGGGGGCACTTTTCAACAAAGTTCTGCTCTTATGTTTATATCAAATTCATGTGGATAATCTCAAAACACAGGTTCCTAAAATGATCTTTGACTTTACTCCCATTCCTTATAAAAATCTGCATTCCCCATATCATCCATAAACCATTATTTTCTCTTGTGTATTGACTTTCTGAGGGAAGAGATTATATTTATAAATTTGCATCCTCATCTTTTCTGCAATGCTTCAGAAGAATTCAATCTAATTAACATATTAAATTTTGAAAAAATAAGAGAAACAACTGCAATGGGAATATGGATTACAGAATGCACCTTGGGAGAGGAAAAGAGTCAGATCAGGTAAATACAGTTTCTTTTTATATTTAATGCATGTATTTGGGGAAAGTAAAGGGCCTACAAGTATAATAATATAATTTCTTACATATTTTATTTATTTACGGTATAGGGTCAACCAAATTGGAATTGGAGAAATGGTCTTATTTGAGAAGTATACTTCATCTACTCATTCATTCATTTCTTCAACAAACATTTTTTGTACCCCTCCTATGTTTCTGGTAACATTCTAAATCCTTGGAGTGAAAGAGAAATTGATTCTGTCTCTTAGAAATTATACACTAGTGGAAGAGACAGATAATAAGTAAACACATACTTATATTGATACTATAATATTATGTAATGACCAATGCTATTAGGAACAGCGAAGTAGTCTCAGGGATGGAGAGTGATGCTGAAAGAGGGTGTTTTAGATGGAATGGTCACACAAGGCCTCTCTGAGGAAGGAATATTTCAGTAGAGGCATGCATTAAGCAAGGAAGGGAGCAATGGGAACATTTAAAAGAGGAGTGACTAACTGCAGGAAAGAGAATTTCAAAATCAGTAACATGAGGAAAAGCTGGCACACTTTAGAAACAGGAAGCTTAATGTGGTTGATGTTGAGTGAGAAAAGGAGTAGAAGGAGACAAGATTGAAAGACTAGCCCTGGTGAAAGGTTGAGTAAGACCTTGTAAGCCATGGGAAGGCAACTCTTTTATAGGAGTGAGAGAGAAGCCCCAGAATGTTTTGAGAAAAGTTAAGTAACAAAATCTAATATGAATTTAAAATGACTTCACTGTCTACCATATGGAAGATTTACTGTAGGGTGGAGGGTAGGATAAAGGAGACCTGTAGCCTAGTAAGAAATGATGGATGGTTTTGACTAAAGCATATGGTTATGAAGATATATCATTGATAACTCTTACACTTTATTTGGTGGTGTGCACTAAGATAGGGAAGTCTAGGGACAGGAGCTTGTCTGAGAGGAGATTCAAGAATTTGAATTAAAACAAGTTTTGTACTGGTACATGTATTATAACTAAAACAGATTTTGTCCCATTATATGTATTACAGAGAATATAGAGATAAGAAATAGGATGTATGGAAACTTCATCCATTATAGAGGCTCATTTAAATTATTTGGGAAAATATGCATAACTTAAATGATTTCAGAAGAGCTCACTAATTAAAATTAAAGTGTTATCTCTAACACATTTATTATGACAAAATAATTATAGATCAAGCACACAAACAGGTAAAACCATAAAATTTCTTGAGAAAACATAGGTGATTTTTTTTTTTAACCCATGTCAGATTGTCTGCAAAGGTAGCTGCTAATGATTTGTCCCATGCCTATATTTTTGCTCACCTCTTCTGCCACCCAGAGTTGGAATCTCCTTCCCCTCCCTTTGAATCTGGGCTGGACAGATGATTTTCTTTGGTTAATAGAATGAAGCTATGCCAGTTCTGGATTTAGCCTCATAAGAGCCTGGCAGCTTGTTCTTTCTACCTTCTTGGTATTCTGGGCATCATGTAAGAATTTCAGTCACCTTGCAGGAGAGAATGGTCCTGCCAGCCCTCAGACATTCTAGCCACCCCAGCTGAGGCAGAAGACATTTGAATGAGACCATCTTGGATGTTCCAGACCCAGCTGAACTCCTAGTGTAATGTAATCAAACAGTTCCATGGAGGCAATGTGGAGGAGTCAGTATGAACGCTGCACATACAGTGGGTTTGCATTACAGTTTATGAATCCTAGCCTAAGAACACAAATCTTTTATAATTAGCTGCAAGAAAATCTGCCCTTTTCTATGGAGGGAGACGCTATCTTTATTATCCTGGACAGTAAATGAAACTTCCTTCTGCTTGGAAGAGATACAAATCTCTATTTCCAAATCTGTTTACTATACAAACATTCTTGAAAAGATAGTCTGAGACAAAAGCAGCCAGTGCCTTGTTCATAACATGTGTAGCAATACAAGAGGTCCATGAAGAATTGCCTCCCGACAAACTCAGGATCTGGAACTAAACTATCCCACCTCTCCTACCTCTGCTACTTTCTATCCCTCTGATCTCTTGTGAGTTAATGAATCTCTCTGCCCCTCAGTCTCCTCATATGTAAAATGAATTTAATAACAGTAATACTAAGAATTGAACTGGGCAAAGCATTAGAACAGTGCCAGGATCAAACTAAGTGTTTAAAAATATTAGCTATACTATAATTGTGATAATTCATACAATTGAATCCTGTTCATTCATTAGAAATGAATGAAGCATTACTGTGGAATAATAACCAAGGTGTATTTTAAGTGAAAAAAAAAAAAGCAAAGCGCAAAGCACTATAGAGCATGCTATCATTTGTGTAAAATAATAATAAATAAATAAATTTATATACCTACAGACCCACATACATAGATGCTTGTTGTATATTCCTAGCCTGTCTCCAGGACACTAAAGTACTGGTAATTGGGTTGTCTCCAATGAGAAGAGTTCATGGCTAGGGAAGAGGGTAGAAGGAAAACATACTTTTCTCTCTATATTCTTTAGTAACTTTTGAATATCATGTGACTGTATTAACTATTTCAAAAAATGAATAAACTATATCTGAAGTGAAAATGTGGTTGTTTATGAGGAAAACAATTATAAGTTGAGATTTATGTTATTAAAAGAGATATAGGATATTAAAATACTATATTAATAATGCAGAGTTTTGAATTGGTTATATAAAATTTTGAATAAAGAAGATCTTCCATATCAGGGGAATACAAATCAAAACCACAACGAGGTATTACCTCACACCTATTAGAAAAGTTATTTTCAAAAAGATAAGACATAGCATAACAAGTGCTGGCAAGGGTGTGGGGAAAAGGGAACCCTTGTGCACTGTTGGTGGGAGTGTAAATCGGCACAGCCACGATGGAGAACAGCATGGAGGTTCCTCAAAAAGCACAGATGGAACTACCATATGATCCAGCAATCCCACTTCCAGCTATATATTTGAAGAAAATGAAATCATTATCTTAAAGAAATGCCGACACCCCCCATCTCTATATATAATGGAATATTACTCAGGCATGAAAAAGGAAGAATATCCTGTCATTTGTGACAACATGGATAAAACTTGAGGGAATTATGCTAAGTGAAACAAGTCAGACAGGGGAAGACAAATACTGTACAATATTACTTGCATGTATAATCTAAAAAAGCTAAACTCACAGAAACAGAGTAGAATGGTGATGTCTAGGGGCTGGGGGATCGGGGAAATGAGATGTTGGTCAGAGGGCACAAACTCTCAGCTATAGGATGAATAAGTTCTGAGGATCTAATATCTAATGGGGAGTATGGTGCCTACAGTTAACAATACTGTGTTGTACACTTGAAAGTTGCTAAGAAAGTAAATATTAAATGTTCTCATGACAACAGCAACAGAAAAACATAATTATGTGAGGCGATGGCTGTGTTAACTAACATTATTATGATAATCATTTTTCAGTATACACGTGTATCAAATCATCATGCTGTACATCTTAAACTTACACAATGTTATATGTCAGTTATGTCTCAATAAAGCTAGAAAAAAAGTTGATCTTCAATAGAAGTACAGGTAAAGAGAAGGATCGCAACCAGGATTGTGTGTTGGGTAGTTTCAAGTTGGATAAACTTGGTTGAATTGATTCAGTGATTTTGGGTTCTTGTGGGTTTAACTCATCCTTTGAAATTTCAGTTTTGTTCTATTCCAGACTGCAAAATCCTAATGCCAAACAAAACCAGAACCTTTTTTTTAGGCTCTATTGAATTCTGCGAACTTATGAAGGGCTGTGGTTTTCATCATTAAACCACAAAAAAAAGCAGGATTAAGACATGTGGGCCTTACAGTGATGGTGAAAACTTCACATTAACTATGGATGAAAGGCTCAGTGGAGCTGAGCAAGTTCAGATTAAGTTTGGCAAATTTATTGTTATTTTTCAGAAAACTAGCCAAGTATTACAGGGGGGAATACCCATCCTCTCCTCCTCCACCACCACATGTTTCCCTTTGCACCAATTGTGACATTAAGATTTTGGCAACTTTCCTCTGGATTTATGAGAACTGGAAAGAAGGCTAATAGGCAGCAAACTCTTCGGCTTTCTTTGTGGATATCCATTCCCAATGAAGTTCACATTTTGAAATATGCTATTGCTGATATCTGCCTTTTGTATGAATCTCACCCTTAAAATGTCCCAGACCTTTTTGTGATATGGCTAGTTCTCAGAAAAATATTGCTGTTGCCAGATTGCCGAGAACCCTTCATACTGATGTAATACTTCCCTAAATGTCATTGCTTGTTTTAAAATATTGCAAAAATATATTTTGTTATATGTAAATTTTCAATAGGTCAAGAATCATCCATAGGTCAGTCTTCATCTACCACCCCACATGGTGACATTTATAGATACTGGCATTTGAAAACTTGAGTTCAAATCTAGATTTTAACTCCATTTCCTGCTGTGCAAACTTAAAAAATGACTTCACCTGTGTGAGCATCACTTTCTCTAGAAGAAACAGGGCTTATAATATGATATATACTCACATCAGTCAGAGACCTACCTTGAAGGAAAGAGATGGCACATTCAAGAGGGTTGATGAAAGAGAGTTTAATGAAGGGCCTTGTGGATGGGGTTACAGGAAAGCCAGCAAGGTAGTGAAAAAGCCCAGGTTAGCAACAGCAGCAATCCATGACTATCTTTACACCTCAAGGGGTGAGAAAGGGAGTGGTTACTTGAAGCCTCAAGAACTACAGCTATAGATAAAGGCTGCCCAGTAGGAGCTTAAGAGGGACATACTACATGTAAAGTGTTTAAGAAAAAACTAGTATGAGCACATCTATTAATAATATTTAGCTTAAAAGTAAATAACTAAAATATTCATAGATGGAAAAAATGAATTTTGTAAAGATATCAACAGTTGGAAACTGGTGATAATAGTCCAGTTTCTCCTTAGAAAGACAACATAACAAAAGGGACATTCCCTGGGATTTATTAAAATATGAAATTACTTATAAATATTTTACATAAAATATAAAATTAAAATTTACAAAAAGTATGATAGGACATAATTGGAAAAAAAGCAGATAATTCTGAAACAAAGATAAATGCATAAAATGAGTTGCAATATGATAAAAACTACTGGGGGGAAGATGGATTACTCAGTAAATTTTGATTAGGAAATTGGTCAATAGTTTGGGGGGAAAATTGGATGCTTATCACATAACATACATTAGAATAAATAAACATCAAAAGAAATGTTACAAAGGGTTGAAACAATGAACTCTGTAAAACTAGAAGAAGACATATATATTATATAGTTGATCTGATCTATATTGCCTATGTTTTCATTATTGAAAATTTCTAAGTATTTTCTAGTTCCCATTATAATCTATGTCAACCTTTGAGCTATTTATCTTTTCCTTATTATTTTAATATGATTTCTAAAAATTATACATTTTTGTTTCTGGCCTATTTATTATGTAGGCAGAGAACATGTTTGTATACTAAGCATTTTAAAAAACTAAATGAAACTTGCTTTATAGGTTAGTCATAGTTAATTTTTATAAATGCTGCCTGTGTGCTTGAAAGACTATATTCTCCATCTGTAAGACAAATGTTCATTACGTGTATTGTTTCAGCTGTCTTTAAACTGAGATGCAAAAGTTTTCAAAAGATAATTAGGCAAGAATTAATTTTTGGAATATTCATTTGTTTTAGGCCTATGTTTTTGGGGTCTCTTTTACTCAGGCCAAATTAGTTTCCTAACTGGAACATTATCTTAACCTTTTTTAGGAGTTTTTTCTTTTGGGGGGGGCGGGGCATTCCTTGTAAACACTGACAGACTTGTGTTCAAACTTCTCAGTAAAGTGGGAGATCAGTTAATTTCTTCTCAAAGGTCTGTGGAAATAAATTTTAGAATAGTTAGATCTTCCTGATGAATTGAATCTTTTTTCATTATGTAATGAACTTTATTGCTAGTAATGTTTTTTTTTTTCTTAAGGTTTCTGTCTTAAATTTTATTTCATTAAAATAAGTATATAGACTTTTTGTTGTTAATATTTGCCTATGTTTTCTCCTTATTTTACTTTCCATGTTCAGGTACAAAAATTTTGCCTTCTTTCAAACTTTAAGTTTTAATAAAAAGGATATATAGCTGAATTTTTTTAAAAAAGGGTTATTCTGAAAAATGTTTTTGTCTTTTAACTGAAAAGTTTAGTTTGCTTACACTTATTGTAATTATTTATATATTTGAATGTATTATCTCATTTTACAGATTCCATATATCTCACTGTGCCGACTTTTTTCCCTTTGTAGCCTCTTAAGTAGATTAATATATGTAGTTTTTACCATTTTAATTTCCTTTCCTTATATGTTTAGAATTATTCATTTTCTTTCTGTTTTAGTTATTACCCTTATGGCAAATTGTATTATTTTAAAATGATTCTTGTCACTCTTTCTTTACCTGTTCTTATAGACCCATGTCTTCTGGTGGATTATATTCCCTCCCTTGACATCAGGTTTCAGTATATGACTTGCTGATTAGCAACTTTAATAGCCAAGGTGTGTATCTGCCAATTCCTTTTTCCCTCTGGCCTATCCTAAGTAAGGGGTTGCTCCTTCAGCCTTGATTTGGAAAGAAGAGGATGTAGAGCAGAGCCATACTCAACCCATGAAAGATATAAATTAGACAGAGAACTAATCCTTTGTTGTTGTAATTTATTTTTGCTGTTTCTTTGTAACCTGCATGATCCAGCCTATGAATTTTAACAAATATTCTAAACAAAATCTAAAGCTGATCAACATCTTTACCATCCTCCCAAATAACATAAGATAGTGAGAATGGTTTATATGCTACCTTTGACTTTTACTTTAGTTCTACCCTTTTATGTAATCCTCAAAGGAGAAATGATTATTTTACATCAACAATATTTATTTAGATTTACCCACATATTTAACATTTTATCTCCTCACTATTCTGTTTTTTTGCCCATCTTAGTCTTCTGGGCTTGTTCTCCTGCTTCCTAAGTACATTATCTCAATTCTAGAGTCTGGAAGTTACTTTGGAGAAGATTTGTGGTAATAAACTTGCACAGTTTTTGTTTCTTTAAATATGTCTTTATATCACTTTCATTTTAATCAATAGCTCCACATTACACATAATTCCAGTTTCACAGTTATTCTCTCTTGTACATTTAAAATATTTCACAGTGCGTTTTATTGTTGTTTGTTGAGGAGTCACCCAGTTAGTACAAATGTTGTTCCCTAGCAGTTGATCTCCATTTTTTCGCCCTGGCTGCCTTTAATTTCTATTCTTTTTCTTCTGATACTTTATTATAATATGTTTGGGTGCATTTTATGTATTATGTTTGGAGTCATTGTGTTTCTTGACTTTGAGGATAGAAGCCTTTCATAATTTCTGGAAAATTTTCAACCATTAATTCTAGACACTTTGTTTACCTAATCTTTTTAGTATCTCCTTCTGGTACTCCAATAAGACATATAATGAACTTCTCACTCTCCATTCCATGTCATTTAACAGATATTTTTTAATATTTCTTATTATAGAGGGAAAACAGTAGTAACTTTTTCTACCCATTTCCTGCTTCTAATTACATGGAATGACAGTCATAGGTGATAAACCTGTTAGATGACAGCTATCTGGGTTAGGAGCTAGAAATATCTGTTTATATTTGGAATTGATTTATAAAATTCCTTTTCTTAAATTATTTGTAAAAATTTTAGATCTGATTAACCTATTCAAGAGAGAGTAATCTCACTGCAAAACCCCCCAAGAATACCAAAGGAAACCATCAATAAAAAGAAAAGCAGCCTACTGAATGGGAGAAAATATTAGCAAAAATCATGCTCTGATAAGGAGTTAATATCCAAAAGGTACAAAGAGCTTATATAGCTCAATATCAAAAAAAAAAATCTGATTAAAAATGTGAAGAGGTTCTGGGTAGGGGATTAAGAGATACAAACCACTATGTATAAAATAAATAAGCAACAAGGAAATGTTGTACAGTACAAGGAAATATAGCCATTACTCCATAATAACTTTAAATGGAGTATAATTTATAAAAGTATTGAAGTACTATGTTGTACACCTGAAAGCAATATAATATTATAAATCAACTATACCTCAATTTTAAAAAGTAATTCATAATCTTTTGATTTTAAGAATGTCTAGTTGGTCCCTATAAAGATGCTGATATTACTTATTCTGAAACTTGTGATCCTTCTGGAGTAACACAAATTTTTGTGCCATGTGTTAATGATTCAAATGAGGTCCACTAGTTATACCCATCAAATCTTTATATGGATTCTAGTGTTCTTATGCTCACAGTTTGGACAATTAACTATTTGAAAATACCATTTAATAGCACTTACCTCCCACCCCAATCTAGAAATGATGCACAGTCATTTCAATAAAGGATCCTCTACCAAAAAAAAAATGGGCAGAGGATGATCTGAATAGACATTTTTCCATGGAAGACACGCAGATGGCCAACAGGTACATGAAAAGATGTTCAGCATCACTAACCATCAGGGAAATGTAGATCAAAATCACAATGAAATATCACTTCACACTTGTTAGAATGGCTGTTATCCAAAATACAAAAATTAGCAAGTATTAGTGAAGATGTGGAGAAAAGGGAACCCTTGTGCAATGGTGGGAAGGTAATTAGTGTAGCCACTATGGAAAACAGTATGTCAGTTCCTCAAAAATTACAAATAAAACTACCATATGATCCAGCAACTCCACTTTTGGGTATCTGTCCAAAGAAAATGAAAACACTAACTCGAAAAGATATATGCATTCCTGTGTTCACTGCAGCATTATTTACAATAGCCAAGATATGAAAACAACCTAAGTCCAACAAAGAAGGAATGGATAAGGAAGACATACATACAATGGAATATTATTCAGCTATAAAAAAGAATAAAATCTTGCCATTTGTGTCAACACAGATGGACCTTGAAGGCGTTATGTTAAATAAAATAAATCAAACCGAGAAAGACAAATACTGTATGATCTTGCTTACACGTGGAATCTTAAGAACAAAACAAAACAGCTCATAGATACAGAGAACAGACTGGGGTTGGCAGCGGCTGCGGGTGAGGGGTGGCTGAAATGGGTCAAGGGAATGAAAATGATTCTAACTTCCAGTTACAAAATAAATAAGTCATGGGGATTTAATGTACCCCATGGCAACTACAGTTACTAATACTGCATTGCTTACTTGAAAGTTGCTAAGAGAGTAGATCTTAAAAGTTTTTATCACAAGAAAAAACATTCTGTAACTATGGTGATGGATGATAACTAGACTTATTGTGGCGAGAGATCATTTCCAATATATACAAATATCAAATCATTATGTTGTACACCTGAAACTAATATAATGTCTGTCAATTATACCTCAATTAAAAAAAAAAACCTCACAGGAATTATCTTTGCCTTTAAACATTTTGATAAACCTAAACATTTAACATAATTTATTTACTATCTGTGAATTATGTCTTTTACAATTGCTGTTCTGTATTTTGATCCTTGTACTTACTATTTTTTTGATTCAAGATAATTTAAGTTTATTAGAAAGAAGTTAATGATTGAAGACCCTTAGTGTAAGTATATTTGAAGTTTTGCTTTCTTAATTTTAGTATTATCAGTTTTTGATTAGAAAACACACACACACACACACACACACACAAAGACACAGAATGGGGAGAGTACTGAGAACAGCATGTAGTTCTTTCCAAAGATAAAATAAACCTGGCTTCTAAAAGTGATGGAATAATATTTTTAATGTATCAATTTATTTCTTTTAACAGGATAAATGTAATTTCTAGATAATTTTTTTCTAACATAAGCAAAGTTTGGGAATAGACTAAAATTCAAACCTCAGAAGATAATTATGGGATAAATATCTGGAGACCTTCCTGACCATAATTTCAGTAATGGAGAATAATTTCAGGGCTGACTGTTGTATCAGTGATGGGAATTTACTTAGGGAAGTAGTGATACAGGGCTTTAAATAATTTAAAGAAAGTTGATATTTAAGTGTGTTAGTTCACAGGAGAATGAAAGAGTAATTTTGAAAAGAATCACAGTAATACATAAGAATCAAAAGACTAATATATTTCTTTCAAAATAATATTTTCAGGAAGGTGGGAGGAAAATTTTTCAAATGTATGAATTACTTCCTCTTTGAAGTTAAGGGCTTGACAAAGTTGATTTGGGATTTGACTTCTCAAAAGTAATGTAAAACCAATATGTGAGATGAGAGACATAAAAAAAAAGTGACTTACTTTATTCAAGGTACATTGTATAGTCAAAGAGAGGTTGCAAATGTTTATAGAATAATTTGGGAAATGGGAAATAGTAAAGGAATTATGTAAACTAAAACACTGTAGTATTAAAGAATCCAATCTTTAAAATAACATTTCCTGGATTCAAATCTCTGGCTCCACCACAGCTAATGCTGTTTGACTTTGGGCAACTTATCCTCTCTTTGCTTCAATCTCCTGTGAATTGGAGATAATGGAATCTACCTCATAAGATTTTTTTTAGAATAAATGAATTATTCTGAAATTCTTAGTAAGTGACTGACATGTAATAAGTGCTCAATATATGTGAGATATTGCCATTTATTATTGCTACGATTATAATGGTAAAACACACTTTCATTACATTAACTTATTATCTTGCCCTTTTCTGAGGTTGATAATATATGTGTATGTGTGTGTGTCCATGTGTGTCCGTGTGCTAATTTTTACTAAAGTGTGCTTCAGAAAAGTCAATAAACAGATTTATATTTTGAGGTCCAATTATAAACCAATATTAAGAAGTCAGTGTCTTCTAGCGGTTAAGAAGACAGCTAATTCTTAAAAGTAGACTACCACTTACTAGCTCTGTGACCTACGGCAAGTTATTTAATCTCTATGTGTCTCAGTTTTGTCTCATCTGTAAAACGGTAATAATAGAAGTACTGTCCTCCTGAGATTGTTGTGAGCATTAAGTGAGTTAATATGTGTAAAATACTTAAAAGTGTTGACACATAGTAATTATTTAGATATCTTTATTACTAGCTACTATTTAATGATTATATGTTTATTTTACTTACATTTCTGTTCTTATCTTTTTGTACAAACAAAATGATAATGTAGTCAAGTGTACTCACAGGTATATTTACATGTCAAGGAACCAAACTCAGCTTTATGTATTAAGACTTAATATGTAGTCAGGACTAACTTAAGCTACAGATGGTTAGCTTTTAAAATAGATGTAGAAACCACATGGACTGATTTTCTATGTCCTTACCTACCATTACAAATACCACCCAGCTATATATCAATAATATTTAGTCATTTCTTTTTTTCCTTTGCTTCTTCTGCCTTCTTCCAAATCCAAGTGAATTACATATGCTGTACTTTTTAAAACAATCATTTAACCCTAAGTAAATCATGTACTTGATGTAGTTTTGAAACGTTACTCATTAAATCTTTTCTCATCTACATTTCTACATCAACTTTTAACTTTGGAAAATATATATGTAAATAAAATAGATCAAAATTTAATTATTTCTTTAAAAATGTTTCCTTAAAGTGTGTTTAAGTTTTATAAACAGCAACTTGTCTATTTGTGTTTTGCTTAAGAAAACAAAATAATTTCAGCTAAAGGAGTTTTGAGGTGGCCTGTGGGTAAAAAACATACCATTAAAATATAATTTGTTCATCGCAAACTATTGATTAGCAGCAAACTCTTGAAACTTTATATGCAATGACTAAAATTAGCTATCCTCTTAGATAAAAAACTCATAACAAAATGATTGAGTTCTGGTAAACAAATTAAGGAATAATTTTGTGTGTGGATTGCTACAAGTGAAGTAGCTATTTGTGTCATAAACTGACCAAAAATCAAAGGGAATTTTAACTTGATATTCATAGTTTATAATATTTTATAATGTCTTAAGGTAAAATTAATTTTTTCCCCAAAAAGACTATTTGCTCAGGTAGTAAGTGTAACAGAAAATTTGACTATTTAAAACATGTTTTTACACATATTATTTGTTCTGATTGCAAACAATCCTGTTATATTATTATTTTCATTGACAGATGGCAGATGAAGGACATGAGACTAAGATCAAGCATTTGAACATACAGTTTCTGACTTTAAGGCCTGGGTCTTTTGATTTTTGACTTCACTACTTGGAATATTGAGAAGAGTTCAATACTTTGAAATTTAGAAATTATAAACCATTTTTTAAAATTAACTAAATACATTCTTTTTTTTTGGCTGCAGTGCATGAATAAACTTTCAGAATTTTTATATTCTACAGTGTATAGCAATTGCAAACATCTGATGGGTGCTTTAAGAGATGATGACTGAAAACCAACTATATTTCTTCCTTAAGTATTTGTAGTCACTTACGGCAATTTTTGCCATGTTGAAAGGGAAGGAGGGGAGATTGTCCTTTATTTTGAAAATAATATAAACAATGGCTAGCTGCCTATTTTACATGTAATATATAAGGGGATGAGAGGAAAATAAAGAATTTTAAGTTGTGATGAATTACTCAGAGATGATCAGTGTAAAGCATTGGGGAATTACTCCTACGCAGGCACATTTGAGAGAGCAGCCCCTGTGAAGACTGTCTCTCCAACCAAAGAATAGGGAGGCTCGAAAGGCAAATAACACCAAGTTTCACAAGCAAAAGTGATTAATCGTTTAAGCAAGTCCTGGCTTTGGTTCAGAAGTGGTTGGTTACAAGAGAGTTTGGTTTGGCCCACTTCTGAGCCTTGAGTCGATTGTTGTGTTGAGAGCATAGAGTCTCAGATTTACCATTAAGATGTTTTTTGTTGATTCTTATTAGTTTTCCAGGAAGCAGTAGCTCTGGTTCTTTCTTAGAGGGCCCCAACTACTTGACCTCTATACCCTCTGGGCTAAATGCTATTTCAAGATGTAAGCTTAAACACACATGCTCAAGGCTCAGTGGAAATGTTCTTTATCAACGAGAGAAAATTCCCTGATTCTGTTTTATCCATGCTCTGTCAAAAAAAGCATGTGACACTGGACCACATGCCTTAATGATTCATAAGGTGAATCACAAATGTATAGACAAAGGGACTTTGCCATTTTCAATACAGTGAGAGTTGATAATTCCAGAGAGAAACAGGTCAAGCAAACTGTGTAGAACTTAAACGTATTTATGTTTGTTTGCGGAAAGAAGATGGGGAAATGCCAAATCCATATTGTTACGTTATTGAGAATACCCTAAAAGTATGAACAAAAGAATGTAATTCTGAGCACATTCAGGAGATGTGTAATTATGTTTTGTCTGTTACTGTAAGTACTTGGTATGGTTTAGTAAATCAAAGTTGCATAAGCAAATTCTACTCATTGCTGGCTTTGGTAAAAGAAAGCAAAAATAAAAAATTTTAAAATATACAGTTTTTAGGGTATTGTCCCCCCTGCCCCATCTTGCTGAATGATTTGAGAGATGATAACATTTAAAGAAACATTCTAGTTTTTGCCTTTGGGGAAGGTCAGAGGTATGGAAATTTTTCTAAGAAAGAATGGGAAGGGTCTGTTTGCCTCTGGTCATTAGAGTACATTTGATTAGAGAGAAAGGAAACCAACAATAAAATCAGTCTTCAGATAGCTTTCCTGGAGTGTTGACTCTCCATGCTGATCGTCAATACCTCGCTGCACACCATGGTCAGGAGAGCGGAAAACACCCCTCTCCTTCATTTTTCTTCCTTCAAAAGGCCAAACATGCTGTCTTTGGATAGATTTCAATCCTACTTTAATTCATTAAAAAGTGAAACAAAATCACCATTTACATCCTTGACAGCTGGCAGGTTTTATGTGTTCTTACTACTGCTGCCAACTAGCAAAAGATTTCATTCAACTCAGTCACGGTTCCTTGGAGAGCTGCAAGTGTGGAGCCCATCAAAACACAGGGGTAACAACAGCACAGGAGCTGCAGGCATGGGGGTATTAGGCCAATCCATTGGTGTGTAGGAAAGAAGTCATCCCTTTTTAAAACTTCAAAAAGGAACTACAACAAAAGGTTTGAGAGGGCTCATATCACACGGAGTTTCTGTGCCACTTGGGATAGAAACGTACCAAAATGTTATTATCTTTAATATACATTCTAGATAGCTAAAGTAAGAAATGTATTTTTAAGAGAACATACACAGTAAAAGGAACCTGGGTATTTAATTACCTTCCATTTAAAAAATAGAGAACAGTAGAACTTGTAATGGGTGACTGAAAATAAAACAGAACTGGAAATTTAGCAGAATTCTTGGGATTTAAAATACATTTTTCTTTGATTAAAAAAAATAGCTCTAATTTTTGATGAGGATGGGGGTGCGTTATGGGTAGGATGGGTATAAAATCATGAATTATGTGCTTCTTTATGTTATTTGCTTGAGGAAACAAAAAACTGAATTAAAACATATGCCCGTAAGAGATGACTAGTTGTAAATTAATTAATTATGGTAAAGTTTAGATTCCTCTTTCTAACTGTAATTTTCTGTTGGCTTGAACAGGATCTTGGTTAATTATAATCATCACTAGCCTTGCAGTGAGAGATAATATGGGAATAAGGTAACTAAGTGTTAACTGCATTTCTTAGTCAAGATTAGTTTATACAAATACCAAATAACACCACACAGGAGGCCAGGTAGCCAAGTGTTTAGAGATCTATTCTTGAATTCTCATTTCCTGACTTCCTATCCCATTTTTGTTTGAGTAGATTCACTTTAAGCAAATTACTGAATCTCCTAAGCTTCAATATCTTTATTTACAAACTAGAATAAAATAACAGTATCTACTTCATAGTTAGCATGAAGATCAAATAAGATAATGATATAAAGTGTTTAACCAAGTTACACACTATAAGCATTAAAAAATGTTATAGTTATTACTATAATCTATGGTATATATTTAATTTACCAGCCTCCAGAAGTACCAGCTTAAATAATATATTCAAGTGCCATACTTATGAATTAGTACTTTGTCACCAACCTTGGCCATGAAGGTCAAATGAATGCCACTGCTCAGCTTTGTTCTTAGTGCTTTAAAGTAGAATCAGAATTTTAATTTAGATGTCTATTTTTGGTTTATAGTTAAAATTTTTGACTAAATGAAGGGGGTAGAAATAAACCTAGAATCAAATGGAGAGCATATGCTTTGCTTATCTTTTGATTTTTGCATCTATATTTTAACATCTAAAATGAATGTTTTGCTTAATCAATTAGCATGCATTATACATATGTGTATATGTGTGTATGTGTATGTACATATTCAGCTTTTGAGGAAAACATCACCACCGTTACCAAGGGCATCTAGAAGGCATCTGTAGCCACTTTCATAATTGAGTCTCAATCCAGCCCAGGAGTATTGCCAAATTAACATGGCTGGCTTTATTAAATTAAACAATGGCTAGGCATAAGAAACTATTTACTAATCTTCACTATATTACAAAAAATAGCTGTTTTGTCAATCATAGACTGGTTCTATTACTTGACTGGGTCACTTTCACATTGTTTCAGTTAGTAATTTTTATATGCCTGTTATTTTTCGATCTCTACTCCTTATCTCAGGTAGGAACCTGAGATATCTCAGGCTCAGAACTGCAACAATAGCCCAGAAAGAGGACTACTTTTGGCTCTAAAACAAAAAAGCCAGAGGCACTGACTTTTCCGGCAAAATGTAATCATTATGGCATGTGTTCAGCCTTAGGTTGTTTCATTAATTAAGCCAACAAATCCTTAAAACAACTTGCTTTTAGAAAACCATCTTGTTGCTTTTTGCCTGTGCCTATTTGTTGCAGGTATTTTTAAATGTAATCTTAGGACTAGTGTTTACCAATAAAATTAATTTGCAGAAAAACAATGAAGTGACTTCTGGTCATTATTATTTTTGTGTTCTTATTTATTCCAGTGTGGGAAGATGAGAGACATATTTTGTTCCCAATTAGACCTTACAGTGAGAAGTTTAGTGGATAATGAGCTTTGGAATACATTTTTAGATAGTAGACAAGACCAAGAAATCTTTATCGAGAGGTCTATGAGGCTTCTACTTTGTAAGTACTAAAATTTCTGGACTGATACAGAATTACAAGCTTCAACATATGTGGACTGTATTGGGGAGGCAAAGTTACAAAAGATGTCAAAGTAATTCTATATTTCTGAATTGTTAAATTTCTTTAAAAATTGAGCTATAATTTTTTTTTTAATTTATTTTATTTTTATTTTTTATTTATTTATTTATTTATTTATTTTTTATAGCTACTTTATTTATTTATTTATTTATTTTTGGCTGTGTTGGGTCTTCGGTTCGTGCGAGGGCTTTCTCCGGCTACGGCAAGTGGGGGCCACTCTTCATCGCGGTGCGGGGACCGCTCTTCATCGCGGTGCAGGGACCGCTCTTCATCGCGGTGCAGGGACCGCTCTTCATCGCGGTGCGCGGGCCTTTCACTATCGCGGCCCCTCCCGTTGTGGGGCACAGGCTCCAGACGCGCAGGCTCAGTAGTTGTGGCTCACGGGCCCAGCTGCTCCGTGGCATGTGGGATCTTCCCAGACCAGGGCTCGAACCCATGTCCCCTGCATTAGCAGGCAGATTCTCAACCACTGCGCCACCAGGGAAGCCCCTGAGCTATAATTTTAAAGTCTATTGTTTTGTAGACCTGCCTGCTTCAAGCAAAAGAGAACTGCCATGATGAAGACTTTTGGTGCAAAAAAAAGATATTTCCAACATCTCAAAGGCAAAATATTTAAAGATGAAATCTTACCCTATAAAATACCCACTCTTTGTAACAGCACCATTTTTTATAAGTTGTTAAAGTACAATTTTCCAAAATTTAAAACATGACACTCATACAAATATAAAATGAACACATCAACAACTGTATTCAACTCATTAATTAATGAGGGAACCAGTCACATGTTCAGATTAGTTCAAAAAGCTTTTGAGAAGCTGAATATCTAAAAGAATTTAATAAAGGCCATTTTGAATAAGATTGCAAGGTTAGGTACAATGCTGGTTAACCTCTTAAGGGGCAAAAAAATCCATAATCTTTGGCGTTATCTTTTATTTTGGACAGAAATTGTTTGCATATCTACCAGACAAAATCTACAAGTTAACATGTAACCTCAGTTAAGTGCGAGACTTTAATCAGTTATAAACAGAGAATTGAAAAAAAGAATATATTCTCATAGGTACTTAAGTAAGTCTTGAGTGGGCCCGTGCTACCCTCATCTGCCATTGAAAAGATACACCACTTCCTTTTTTTGCCTTATTTTTAACTTTTAATTTTTCTTAACAAAATAAAACCATGATTCTCCATGGCTAGCAGTATTGTATTCTCCTACTCTTACTCAGGTTGTACTGAATCCTGTCAATACTTCTTTCACAGTCTCTCCAGCATAATATTTCTAAAGCACATTGCATAAGACAAGTGGGATCCATGGGCAAACGCATTTAGAAACATTGACATGTTGTTTTTTCCATTACCAATGAAGTTAAAATTGAATCTTGGATACAATTAGTTAGTAGGGGAGAGTGGAAAGCTATCTGTTCCATGTGCAGTCTTAGAAGGAACTATGATACAGACAAAGGACAAAAAAGAGGACACCATGTTGGAATGGAACTTTAGTTACAGACAGCTAAGAGATTAAAGTTCTTTTTCTTTGTAATAGGTACTCCATTTATTTATTTACTTATTTTTAATGTCTTTCTTTCTTTGACATTAGAGTGATAAAATGGATAGACTTTATCACACTTGGAAATAAGAGACACTCTCCAACTCTAACTCCTTTATAAGGTGGAGCTGAAATCAGGAGAAAGTCTGAGGACAAAGAGATGTGTAAAAATGTCTCTGCTAATATTAATTAATGGATCAAAGTATGAATCTACATCCTCTAAATCTACCCAAAAGGGCTTTTCATGTAACATTAAGAGAAGGAGTTCTGGAGACAAAAACCAAACTAATAGAATAAGTTCAGCATTTCCTTCAATATGTGGGAGTAATTATTTGCTGTATTTTGGACCCAAATAAGTTATTAATGAACTTCAGAGTAGTGTTGTTATTAAATACAAATAATACTATTAATAGTGAGTGCCTGGTAGGTCTGAGGATTTCGACCCACTCATTGGTTTTAACTATTTTCTTGAGGTAGCTCATAAACCTGTCATATGTAGCTATCTGATTCTTTTCAAAGAAAGAAGTTCTAGCTGACTCTGCTGTATGATATACAGGGAAGTTAAGAGAGTAAATCCTAAGAGTTTTCATTACAAGGAACACTTTTTCCTTTTTTGCTTTCTCCTTTTTTTTCCTTTTTATTCTACCTATATGAGAAGATAGATGTTAGCTGAAACTATTGTGGTAATCATTTCATAATATATGTAAATTAAACCACCATGCTGTATGCCTTAAACTTATACAGTGACGTATGTCAATTATTTCTCAATAAAACTGGAAAAATGGATTTATTTTCCCACGGATTGCATATAAGGGTTAATGATTTTGCAATTGTTTGAGTTGGCTATTAATAATGCTTTTGGAAATCAGTTATGTCTTAAGAGTTCTATCCTTGAGAAAATAAACCAATAAAAGCTGAAAGTACATGAAGAAAGTATAACACTGAAACACTAAGAGGATTTATTTCTAAATTTTGAAATGTATTTCAAGCAGAAGTGCTAACAAACTCATTTTTATTAACACTTTGTGTGATATATGTTTAATCCCCAAGGTAACATGTACCTGTCCTGTTGGATGATCTGGTTTTGTTAAAACTGCACATCTACTATGCCTTCAGAATCTCGTGATATATACCTTATATTGCTTTGCTAGAGATGTCATAGCAAAGTACCACAGACTGGGTGAATTAAACAACAATAATTTATTTTCTCACAATTCTGGAGGCTAGGAATCTGCAATCAAGATGCCAGCAGGATGTTTCTTCTGCAGCCTCTCTCCTGTCTTGTAGAGGGTCATCTTTTCTTTGTGTCTTCACATGGTCTTCCTTCTGTATGTGTCTGTGTCCTACTTTCCTCTTCTTATAGGGACACCAGACATATCAAATTAGGACCCACCCTAATAACCCAATTTTTACTTAGTTACCTTTTTAAAGCCATTTGAGATAATAGAAAATATATATATTGGTCTCTGTCCCCAGGTCCTGGTATAGGACTCTTGAAACCCTTGTAATTTGCTGGGTTAAAGGAGTGTCTTTTGCTCTAAGGAGGTGATTCTAGGTGAGCTCCTGGATGGCTCTTGGATGAGGGCCGGACACTGGAAAAACCAAGCCATGATAAGAAGTGTGGGATTTTCAGCCCCACCCCCCCATTCTCTTGAGAAGGGAGAAGGCTTGGAAATGCAATTAATGATCAATCATGCCTTTGTGATGAAGACTTCATAAAAATCCCAAAAGTATGGGGTTCAGAGGGCTTCCAGGTGAGTGAACAGACTGGGAAGGTAACACACCCCAACTTCCTGGAGACAGAAACTCCTGGGCTCGGGACCCTCCCAGACCTCACCCTATGTATCTCTTCATCTGGTTGTTCATCTATATCCTTTATCATATCCTTTAATAAACTGGTAAATGTAAGTAACTGTTCCTCTGAGTTTTGTGAGCCACTGTAGCAAAATAATCAAACACAAAGAGGGGGTAACCTCTGATTTGTAGCCAAGTTGGAAAGAAGTTGTGGTTAACCTGGAAAGCTACTACTTGCAATTGGCACCCGAAGTATTTGGGGGGGGGGAAGGATCTCGTGAGATTTAGCCCTTAACCTGTGGGATCTGACACTATCTCCAAGTAGATAGTGTCAGAATTGAGTCAACCTGTAAGACACCCAGCTGCTCTCAGAGATTTTTTGGTGAAGGAAAACCCCCATACATCTGGTGTCTGAAGTGTTGGAGCTTGGTAGTCATGTGAGAGTACAGGAGAAAAACAGGAGGAAGGACTGGGTTTTCCCCTGCTCAGAAGGAAAAGGCTGGTTTTTTTTCCCCTACGTAAGACACTATCTCTAAATATAATCCCATTCTGAGGTACTGGGAGTTAGGACTTCAACATACGAATTTGAGTGGGAACACAGTTCAACTCAGATCTCCGATCTGCCTAATAACAAATTTCAACCTTAGTTGCAATTGAGCCAGATTTGGCAAAAAAAAAAAAAAAAAAAAGCCAATTCATATTTTCCAGGCATCTAAAAGTTTAAATATGTATTGCATATGTGTTACACATCACCTGTTCTCTTTCCCTGGTATGTGTGTTTTAGTTGTGACTCCTTTGATTTCCAAAATTGCTCTGCCCAGTTTCACCATTAGCTCTAATGAAGAAATTAAAAATTACCCTTGTTAATGACTTGTGTTCAGAATTTAATCACTGAACTTGTACTAAGATTATTTTGAACATCGTTGATACAAATATACTGAAACACATAGAAATCAGTGAGTGAGTTTTGACTAAAATGTCAATTTTTATGTTTACTTTCTGATTTTCATGGTGAGAAAAAACAGAGGATAATGAATTTCCAGGAGAAAAATAGAGTTCTCACTCTGATAAATAAAGGGTAGGGAATTTGATCCTTTAGGAAGGTGTATGAAACCTTGAGTGGTGTAACTGTATGCTGAGGAGACTCAACTTGGTGAAGTATAAGGAACATGAGATTATTTTATGTTTTAACCATTATCACCTTCAAAGTTGTAGAATGAAATCTCTCTTCTCTACATAACATTTTGGGAAGATGTGATAACTTTCTAGGCAATTTCAATAATCAAAATTTTTGTCTACTCCAATTTATAGGTTCAGTATTGCATTTGCTAAAATGATTTTGTCTCTCCCATTGCCAGAAACAAAAGTTCTAAGTATTCCATAATTGGAAGATAGTACTGATGAATTGATGACAACATTCTTTCCCCTCCCAGATGGCTGGCCAGTTCTAGAGTGGTAAGGAAGCCTAGTCTGCTCTTTTACTTCTCCTCCCTGCCCGCTCTCCCCATCTTAAAGCACAGGCCTATGTGTGCAGAGCACAACTTAGTTACTGGCTACTTGGCTCTCTCTACCTCCTGCTAAATTTCTGTTTCCTTTCATCTATAGGGTCAGGGAAAAAGGAGTTCAGAAAAAGGGAATGTCGTTCATGTCTTATCTGTTGCTGTGTCAAAATGCTGAATCTCTCATGGGGAGGATGAGTGAGTTCAAAAACCCAGGAAGAAACCACTTCTTACACACTTACACACACACACACACACACACACACACCCTACAATTCCCAGACAAGGGAGGTCAGACCTCAGCGAAATCCCTTTCAACTCCTCGCAGCACCTGCCCCTGTGGTAGATCCATTTGTTCTTTCTTCTTAATTTCTTTTGCCCTAGCTAGCATTCTTATTGCGATTCAGGTTAAGATGGTGAAAATCCAGCTGTCTTCTATAGTATTCACCTAATCCACAGAAAGCTCATGTATTCTTGCCATGACCAATGGTGGGAATGCATAGTATTCTGTTTCTCTTTCCTCCACCCTCAGATCATTCTAATCATTTTATTCCTCTTCTCAGAGAGGTGTAGGGAAGATTATAAGTGATTCTTTTGGAGTACCCCCTCAGTTTGGTTTTGTGATCTTTCCCACAGGCTGTCATTTTTCCAAGGCTTCTTATAGGTGACGGTTATATAAATGAAGAAAGGGGGAATGAAGGTTGATATGTTTACTGGTGGCCCTGGAAGAGGGAAGTTATTTGTGGCTTTCCTTAGATTGTAGAATACTTAGAAAATTTTGCCTCCAGTTTATGGCCATAGTTTCCAAATCAGGGCACTCAACATGTTATTATCTTAGTAAAACATTCACTCACCTAGGATGCAACTGAAGTGGAAATGGCCAGCCTCTAAGACACTGAATGCCATGGGATTTCCTTGGAAATCTAATTTTTTAAAAAATTTAAAGCAAAACTGGAAAGTGACCATTAAAAGTATATATTTTTTCAATTCTTAGAAGTTCTAAACATAAGCTTATTCGTATGGCAGATCTACATTGATTTTCATGATACACGGTACTCTTAATTTATATGCCTGCTTCTTAAATGTAATTTATGTACTATTAAAAGTCTCTTTATCTCTGTAGTTTTAATTTCCCCATATTTATAATGAGAAGAATTATGGTCTATCTATATCACAGTATTTTTAGGATCAAAAATGATGAAATGGGTATATACTTATTTTATAAACTGCAAAATGCTAAGAAATGTCAAACAGCATTGTGTTTTTTGATTTTTGTTTTTTGGCCCTACTTATTTCAAAGCTCATTTATGTATAAAATTGACTCCACAAAGGAGAAGATAGGTTTTAGAAGGAAAAAATATCACCCAACCCCAGTTTTTTTTTTTCTCTTAGAAGAACTAGAAACAGGAACAATGATGACCACTTCGAACCTGAACAGGAGGGGGACTGACTCCTCTGTTGTGCCCCTATCTGATATAAATGGGGGGAGCAGCCACTGGCTTCCAAGCTGGAACTGAGATTTGATCAGTAGGTTTTCTGTAGGAGGTAGTGGTTCAGAATAAGAAACTTGTATTTGGACAGTACTTGGTTCCTTTTATACCAACACATAGTGTGATCTTGGTCAAGCTGCTTACATGTAAATGAGCATAACGATATTACTGCATTGGGTGGATGAAAACTTCTAACATGTTGGTGCATAATACTGTCCACACTATTACCCATTATTAGCTCTTGCTGTATATTAGCATTATTTGAAGTGCTATACATGCATGATGTTATTTATGTAGCTCTAAGTGCTTTACATACTAATGTGTATTACATGCTTGCATGTACTATATACTTTTTAGCTAAATAGTAGTTAGCTGTCAGAAAGTTTAGCAAAAGCAAAATTTGTCCAGTTCTACATAATACTTTCATCCAGGCAGTTGGAAAGCCTGGCAACATCAGGGCAGTAAGCAGAGAGCCGGAAGGGCTGCAGACCACAGATTCAGGGTTTTCCCTCTGGCCACATAATTACTGGCATCTGCAGGCACAGTCTTTTGTGTGGGTTTCCTTGGATATATGCTGTATTACTATTTAACTGATCCCTTTTCAATATTATTCTACTGGACATGAGTTTGCTCATTTCATTCTCAGTATCTAGTTTCAAGACTGAAGAACCGCAATCTTATGGCCAGAATGGAAGATATACTTGCTGTCTCGGAACAGATTATAAAAGAATGACTCTTGATAAACTTCTTTTTAATCTTATATTTATAAGAGAGCTCTGTAGGACCTAAATACACGTTATGAGGGAAAAAAGGTTCTGTGGTCAAAATAATTTGTAAAATATTGGTATATATAAATTAAACAACTTTCTTAACTAACAGGCTTTTAGGAGTCAGTTCTACTCTAATGTGCTTTCTAAATCTGCAATAAGGGAACAGTACTGGGTTCCCTTCTCACTCACATATAACATTATCTTGGTCAAGTTGCTTACAGGTAAATTAACATAGTGATACTACCATATTGGGTGAACGAAAAAACTTGTATTCATTTGGAGCACAACATTATCCATATTATATATCCATATTACAGAAAAGGTAGTGTGCCTTTTTGCCCAAGAACACTTTTTCATGGAGATTCTCCGTGAAATATATACTATTCTATGGAACATACTTTGGGAAATAAATTATCTAAGTGTAGCATCCTCATTTTTCAGATGAGGAAACTGAGGTCCAGAAAGATGGCCCTGAAAGCAACTGGAGTCCTAATTTGAGTCTGCATGAAAATTGCCCTGTATCATTTCCCCTTCTCTCACCACATCAAAGTAAACCTTGGAGTGTCCTATTTGAAACAGAACTGGCAGCTCCAATTGAGTAGGTGGGCCAGTTCATATGATGTCCTTTCAGAGTAAGCCACAATCTCTCATGCCCTCAATTTTTCCTTATCCTTTCACAGTGGTGAGAAAATCAGATTTCAATGTTTTTGGCTGATGTTTTATTTCTAAATTTTATATAGATACTATCTGTTCTGTAGATAGAGAACTTGTATTCATTCCTAAATTCATCCATTTGGCACCCAGCCGCAAAATTCATTTGTAAAAGCCTTCTAAGAATCTAAGAAACAGAATCTCTTTTGAATGTCATTTGGTTTAGTTTAGCCAAATCAAAGCTTACTGGTTGGGAGTGGGAGGGAGGTAAAATATTTCTAATAATTATATCTCAACCAAGGGGTACAGTTCTGCTGAAAGGGAGTATTTGGTCCGAATTAACAGTGTCTGTTACACACAGCTCACCACAGCCGGCTGTCAGTTTTAAATTCTGATAGCCCAGTCTGCTTGGATCTCTGGGTATAACTCCTCTTGGGTACTGTCTCCCTTTGTGTGTGTGAGTCTGTCACATTTTTGACTTTGAGGGAGTAGTAAGACTAACAGACCAGGAAACAAATCTTACATACAATTTATTTATCTCGCCTCTAACATTTTCTCAAAACGCCATCCAAATTATACTGATACTGAAATGATAACAAAGATTCTTCATATATGGAGAGTTCTCTTGAAAGGACAAAGATACTTAAACTTCAGAGACTCCCTGGAAGTTTGCATCTTAAGTCATGTGAATAAGCCCCATATTCTGTTGCAGGAACTCCTTTTGGTGACTTTTTTGAATTATTTCATTCATCACAATATCTTGAGAGAAACATGTATCTGTGACTTGGACAATATTTCTAAGTTGTGTTAAATGTGCTATTTCAGCTTTACATTTCCAGGAAGAAGCTTCCCACATTGCCCTCTGACTACCATCAAATCTGTTGATTTAATAGTTCTATCATTCTTTCCTCACTCAGCCTTTTATTCCATTTTATTTCTAATTACTGTCTTCACTTCCTCCTCCTTTCTTATTATCTTCAGACCTTAAATCCCGCTTCCTAGAATTCCTTTCCCAGATCTCTAGACTTGATAGCCTTTGGAGACTTTGTGAGCCCACACAATCTGAGTTTAAGGACTAGAGACTACTTGTATAGTTTTATTTGTTCAGAACAAGAAGCTCCTTTACTTAAGTGCATGATCCACATAAGACATTTTACTTGTGATACTAAATTGTTCTTAGTGCAATATAAATTAATTTCATTAAGTTATAAAGTCTCACAAAATTTGCAGAAGATATAAATTGGACAAGTGTACACATTCTATATAGATGTTTGACAAAATTTTTATTATATAATTTCTTGATTTAGATCAGTGGTTCCCAACTGGGGTGAATTTACCCCAAGGGGATATTTGACAAGTTCCAGAGACATTTTGGGTTGTCCAACTAGAGAGATGCTATTGGCATCTAGTACAGAGAGGCCAGGGATGCTGGTAAATATCCTACAGTGAACAGAAACAGTGCCCTACAACAAAGAATCATCCATCCCAAAATGTCAATAGTGCCTCTGTTGAGAAACTCTCTTTTAGATAATGAAATCACATTATACATTCTCTAGCTATTGTTGAACATCTGTTAACATATTACCTCTGTAAAAAAAATATATCCAAAGCCTGGATGGAAAGCCATGGAAGAGTAGCTTGCATTGCAAAACACTTGAATTTTACTATCAAATAAAGTATAACTGAAGTGTCCAAGGTTATATTACAGAATAGCAAAGGTTACTAGGATTAAAATAATCTTTCCTTTATTTCACTTTTTATTCATATTTTCTTATGCAATATTTGCTCTTTGATATGTCCTACTTTCTTCAGAATGAGATGGTTTGGACTTCTGTCTATGACTCATTTGTTCTTAGACACCATTTTTTATTTAAATGCAGTTTCAAACCTTCCAACCTCAAACCAATTGTATTGGCAGCTCTTTCCAATGCTTTTAGACAATCCATGGTACAGACAGCATATTTTCTTTTAAAGCCTCAAACACCAGGTTGTAAAGTCCCTATAAATAAATGTTTTCCTTGTGGTGGGAAAATGTCTTATTTAAAAATTGTTTAATAGCCTGCCACTGTCAAAGGATAACATTTAGACACTCAGCAAGATATTGGTGTTGATGCTAATTTCCTTCTGCTTTTTATAGCTCATGCATGACTCTCACACACTCAATATTTTAGTTGTGTGCTACAGACCTTCAAGTGAAGCAATTCTTGGAAACGACATGATAGCATGAGTCTGCTACAGCTATTAAGTCATGGCAGCTAGAGTGGAAATGAATACAACAAAAACAGTTTATATAGGAACATGTTTCTCAGTGGATCAGTTTCAATATTGCTCCCTGTGGTTGAATCAAGTTTATCCTAAAGGCCAATGTTTCAGCCATCATCCACATGGACATAAATAACATGGTGATGACAGAAATTTTATTTCCTTCAGATTTAGGTTTGTTATAAGTGCATATCTGAAACTTACTTGACAATAAATAACGCTATAGGAGAAGTTGGGAAGGCTAATATTATGTACCATTATCTCTTAGGAGGTCATTCTCATTCCCTGTTCTTTTCTTCTGGTGATCTCTATCCTTGAGGAACCTCTTGTCATTCTAGAATACAAGTGTTAGCATAAAACCTGAAGCTTGATTCTATGGTGACTGATGCAGCCATGCTGTTCTGTTCTCCAGATGACTTTGCAATGCCCTCACATCCTGTCTTTTTCAAAGGCTTTAGGAATTCACAGAGAACTACTAAAGCTATTGGTGTCTCATGCATTCTACTCCCTGTCCAAATAGTTGCCCAGTTATCTACTAAACCCTCACCTTTCTTTCTACTGAACACTTAGACATTTTTTTTTTTAACCTGGGTGGAATTCAACTTAACTCTGTTATAGAAGTATAATTTTACAACCTATATCTGCATTGATTACAGTGTGGTTTGAAGTCAGCAGGGTAAAAAGGGGTTGGGGAGTGATGATAGCAAAGAACTTGTAACTTTTCAACAAGAGCTGACTGAGGCAGCATCCAAGGATGGAAAGGCAGAGCGTGTTTCTACTGTGATATTTTTTTCTCACACGAAGGAAAGAGAAAAAGACAACAAAAAGGACAAGTAGAAAAAGCATTAAACTTACTAAAAAAAAGCACATTCTGAAGTCATATAACATCTGTCCAACAAAATATCATGCTGACAATGTGCCTGTTATACATTATGTTTACTATTAGCAGTAATATATCATAGAAACTGCTTTATCTGATGGGATTGGGTTTGATAATTGGCTGATTCATAGAAAAATTCAGCCAACTATAGTAATCCTTGAAAAAGACATATCTGTCTTAAAATTTTAATTTTCACTGTAAGCATAAAATATGTTATCATTTATCAATCTTTTGATGTAGAAGAGTTTTCTTTTTTCCTAAGTAGGGACCTCTTCTGTGTCATTCTTCTTGAATCCTCCTCTTCCTCCTCCTCCAAACTATATTCTAGTTGCCACAGGTCCCAAAACGTGGGGGTAATTGTTAAATCCTGCCCCTCAGCAAAACTCCAAAATATATCAGAATTCAACTGCTTCTCAACCCTTCATTTCTAACATTTTAGTGCAAAAAGGATGAGCCTACTAACTAGCTAGACTCCTGGCTTTCACCTTTGCCCCTCTTTCTCTACCCAGCAGCCAACATGATTCTTTGAAAAGAAGTCAGATTTGTCTACTCTGCTCAAACCTTCCAATGACTTTCACCTCATGCAGAAAAAACTTGATTCCTTACCATGTTCTGTCAAACTGTATATGATCTGGACTTCCCTCGGGCTCTCTGCCCTCACCTGCTCCTCCCCTCCCATCTTCCCCTGCTCCCTAATCACATGGCCTCCCTAAACTGGCCCAACAAGCCCTCAGCTCATGCCCTTCGCACCTGATGTCTCTCTAAGTGGGAAGCTCTGCCCTTGCAGAGCCACATTGCTGTTTCCCTCATCCTTTAGGTGTTTGCTCACATGCCATTTTAGCAGGTCTTCACTGGACATTGTAAACAGCACTCCCTCTCATATCTATCACCACACCCTGATTCATACATCATCTCCAGATATAAATTGAGGGATTCATTTTCTATCTTCCCCACTTAAGCTTTATGAGGGCAAGAATTTGGACCCCAATCAAAATGTTCAATAAATGTTTGTAGAAAGAACAAAATTCTGAATGAATGAACCAACTCATCATCATATTGTACATTTCTAATGTTAGTTTTCTTAAAATAAGAACTTGAAAGCAGTAGGAAAGCAATCTGAAAGACAATTTTTCTAGACTTTTGTCACCACCCCCCAGCCTCCCCAGTTTCTTATGTTATCTTGGCCACACCTGTTTGGTCAGCAATTTTATTTTACAGCTCCCAGTAACATTTTTGGGAACAAAAATCAACTGACTCTTGGTAAGTATGTATCTCGCCAGGTAGAAGTACTAACATGGAAGTATAACAAAGAGAGACCAAAAGCAAGTATTCAGTACATCTTGATAATTACATACATACTACATTTTTTCATATTTAAATCTGTGTACACACCTCAGATAAAGGACTAAGATCATGTATACAAACATTTAAATATTAATTATCTTAAGTGATCATATTATGGGCAAGTTTTCATTTGTTTTTCCTTTGTGCTGTCAACATTTTTCCCATAGTACATACAATTAGAAAAAATAAATAAAAATAACACTTTTTAAAAAAATAAAAAATAAAAAAAATAACACTTTTTTGAAGCCTATGAGTTTTTCAAGACATTTACCTTCAAACACCCTAACAGAGAAACTTTTTTATCATGACCATTTTATCAACTTTTGCTTTGTTTTCTTTTGAAAAAAATTTATACTGGTAGAATATGAGAAGTTAGAGGAAGACGCTTACAGTATTATATTCATGTTCAATCTTTAAACTTTCATTTAAAAATTTAGAATCATGTTTGAAAGCCTATTGATTTTTCACTACATTTTATTCAGAATTAGCTGCTTTTATGTGACAGCTTATTCATCTCTATTTATCACCTTCTCACTTATTATTTATATTTGAAAATTAGTGGGTCTAGATACCATCTGTCTATGTGTATGTATTTAATAGGAATCATGAAAGAAAAATTATAATCTTTATATTCACAAATATGGAAGAGTCAAAGTAGGAAAAATATAAGGGTATAATAATTAAAATAAACTAAATGTGTGCATATGAAAATCAAAGTTGCTGCTAAATAAACATAAAAGCCTGATTTCTGAAGACTCCAAAAGAGAATCCAGCATAAAAGAAGGGCTCTGGTTTATGACAGCAATTGGGCCTAACCATTGTTGGTGCACAGGGTTTCAAGCTAGAATTGTAGCTATTGCTGGAATTCCTTCTGGCTAAGCCCCCTGGTGATGTGTGAGTATTGGCAGAAAGAGACCATATGGTTTGACATCATTTCTATATCAATTCTATACCGTAAAGTGAAAATGGAAGTTTTCTCTTAGCTGTTGCTGAGACAGAGAGGCTCCTGCAAGAATGGTGACCGTCATCTGGTGTTAATGGACCAAGCTGAGTTTCACTAAAGACTGTGCAGACTCTGCCTGCCGCTGGTTCTCAAAGAAGACAGTCGAGCTCACTAAACGGCAGAGCTGACTGTGGCTGTGTTAGTGAATGTTGCTCTATAAACTAGGATAGACAGATTTGCAATTAGAAACAATACCATACATTATGGGGGCACAGTAAGCTGCAGAAACATTGCTTACCTTAGGAACAAAACTCCGTTTTCAATTAATCACTCTCCCTATATGGAACACTTAATTCTTTTACAAAGATTTAATATAGTAGTACTACTACCACTAGTATTAACATTTTAAAAATACTCAGTATGGACCAGGTACTATTATATTATTTTATATATATATAATCCATTTAGCAATCCAGTGAGTTAGTTACCATTATTATTCCCATTTTGCAGACCAAGAAACTGAAGCTCAGAGCTTTTAAAGACTAGTGCCAGGACTCAGAGCAAGCAAATAGTGGAGCAGTGGAGATTCAAACTCAGGTAGTCTTGGTTCAGAGCTCATGCCCTCAGGCTACATGGCCCTGCAGTATTATATTGACAGAGTAGGCTCTGGAATTAAGCTGCTGGGTTTCAAGTGTTGCCTAAAACTTTTATTGTGTAACCTGGATAAGCTACTTAACCCCTCTGCACTTTGTTTCCTCAAACATAAGATCAGATTAAAATTACTACTTCATAGAGTTTTGTAGTGATTGAATAAAATAATAAATTTAAAGTGCTTACAAGAGTCCTTGACATAAAATTAGTATTCACTAAACATTAGCTGTTACACTCTCTCTCTCTCTCTCTCTCTCTCTCACACACACACACACACTCACACTGTCTTTTTGCCCTTTAGCCTTTAAGCATGACATTCAGTGGGTGGCTCAATTAGTTCACCTTCGTTTATAATCCCTTCTAATCCTGAGATGATATTACAACATGCCGTCATATCTGTGTGTTTAGATGTTATTCCCTTTTCTTATTAATGACATCAATCATCAATTTCATTTTTTTTCCAGCTCTCTTGTGATACTTTTTATCCAAAGCCATGGAATGTACTCCTTTTTTTGTTTTTCATTGTGCTTTATTTTACATTTTGAAGTCTGTTTTTACAAACATTCATAAAATTATTATTTTTTGCCATAAAATACTTTCATATAAGTAATCTTATTTTCTCACATAAATTTTAAGATCCTTGAGTTGGGACCACGTGCCAGGCTGCCTCTCATTTCACTGAGCACTATTCTGGTTTTGGGTGCACAGTTGTCACTAAAAATATATTCATTAAAATTGGTGGTTTTGATAAAGAAATGACTGTTGATTTTCTTCTAGAACAGAGATTCTCACATTTTATGGCTCTTAGAAATAAAGAAAAATATATACTTAGAGAAAAACCATAACCATAACATTAAATAATCTTGTTATTCATAAAAAGAATATTGTATTTTTTCTTTAAATTCAAAAAGTAATTAAAAATGTTAAATATGGTTAAGTCATTGGCTTTTGTTTGAATGGCTCCATTGAAGACCATGGTGTAAAGGCTATTAATCCACGTGCATTAAAATCATTTCCTATGAGTTTTCTCTGTAAACGTTAATATAAAACACACAGCAATTCCTGTCACACCTAATGTGTTAATTTGAAATAATTGCATTTACATTTACATTTTATGCCTTTTTGAGGTAATTAGATAGTAAATCATTTCCTAATCAGTGATTCTCAGAGAATAATGGCTATCTGATTAAATTAAAACTTCATTTGGCATACTAATTTCAATTTAAATTAAGATGACTGAGGGGAACTACCCATGGGAAACTTTTTTTGACCTTCTTTATGATTGTCTTCCTACATGTTGATGTTAGTCTGCTGCAAACTGAAGCACTTGCCTCCTCTTCTTTAAAGTACTTCATTTAGGTAGGGAGTTGAAACATACACTTGCAGTTTGAAATAGACTTTTCAGCACCACACCAGTTTAGTAGTAAAGAGCTATGTAGGAAAAAAATGACTGACTTTATCAAGCTTTAATATAGGATTTTAAAAATTATGTTTACTCATCTCTAGACCATTCAAATAAAAAGCAATATGAAGAGGCATTTTTCATATACATTATTTTCCTTTTTTACCTTTTAAGATATAAAAGGACCTTATTACTCTTTTTCAGTTGTAAGATTACTCAGAAGTTTCTGAGTGATTTATTAGTTTCACATTTTTGTATCTATCTTGTTAATTATTTTTTTCTAACAGCTCTTTTCTATAATTATAATTATAGGATTGTGAATTTTGCTTAGTAAGCCAATAAATCATCTAAGAATCATCCTAAATAATTCTCTTATTTACCTTTTTCTCATTTTCACTTTTGGAGCATTGTTTCATACTGAAGATTTAAACTTTCTTTTAATTTACTCAGTTTAAAGATAATAAATTTTATCTTTTTTTCTATCACATTTATTTTTAAAGACAAAAAAACCAAAACACATTTAAAAGTGTAAATGTCAAACTTAAAAGTAAACCCTCATTTGAGAATGTATGTTTTATTATATAGGAATAATTCAATTTCCCTTCAATATATAAAAACATTAGATAGAATATATTTAAATTTATTTTTTGAACTAGCACCAGAGCTTTAATGGAATATAAAAAGTTTCAGTGTGTGCAAAAACTTGTTAAATCATTTCCTTTCTGCCAAATGTATAAATGGCTTAGGGAAGCCAATTTCATTAGATAGTATGCTCATAAGTTTTAAGGTTTTATTGATCCACTGCATGCTACCTATTCTACTCAAATTTAATAAGAAAATCTGAGGACTTAGCAATGAAAGAAGTGATGCATGTGAAGCAATGAAGACAAGGGGTTAATATCCAAAATATATAAAGAACTGATACAACTCAACAGCAAAAAAACCAAACAATTTGATTAAAAAATAGGCAGAGGATATGAATAGACATTTTTCCAAAGAAGACATCCAAATGGCCAACAGGTATATGAAAAGATGCTTAACATCACTAATTATCAAGGAAATGCAAATCAAAACCACAATGAGCTATCACCTCATACCTCATTCATGTTAGAATGGCTATTATCAAAAAAAAAAAAAAGAAAGAAAGAAAGAAAGGAATGATACAGCAATTTTGCTTCTGGGTGTTTATCTGAAGAAACTGAAAACACTAATTCAAAAAGATATATGCACCCCATTTTCATTGCCTCATTATTTACAATAGCGAAGATACAGAAACAACCTAAGTGTCCACCTAAGGATAAATGAATAAAGAAGATGTGGTATCTATATAAATAACGGAATATTATTCAGCCAAAGAAAAGAATGAAATCTTGCCATTTATAACAACATGAATAAATCTTCAGGGCATTATGCTAAGTGAAACAAGTCAGACAGAGAAAGACAAATACTGTATGATTTCACTAATATGTGGAATCTAAGAAAACAAACAAAAAAGCCAACAAACGAAAAAAACAAAACAAAACCCTGCACTCATAGATACAGAGAACAGATTGCTGAAGGGCAAAATGGGTAAAGGCAGTCAAAAGGAACAAACTTTCAGTTATGAAATAAATAAGTTATGGGGATGTAATGTACAGCAGGATGACTAGAGTTAATAATACTGTATTGCATATTTGAAAGTTTCTGAGAGAGTAGATCTTAAAAGTTCTTATCACAAGAAAAAAAATTCTGTAACTATGCATGGTGATGGATGTTAACTAGACTTAATGTGGTGATAACTTTTGCAATATACACAAACAGCAAATCATTATGTTGTACACCTGAAATTAATATAATGTTTATGTCAAGTATACCTCAGTAAAAAAAAAAAAAAAAAAGGACTGCAAAAAGTATTCTGAGAAATTTCAAGAACAAGTCACGCTTTAATGTTAAAGAACAACCTTTATCTTTCAAATCTAAAAGAAAACATTGCCTCCTGTTTTGGTGCATACATGTCTTTGCCAGCACACTAAAAATGTTGTTCCCTTTCTCTCCCCCATTCCCACTTCCAGCATTCCCCCTTTTGCTACCAATTTTCTATGCAATTTAGTAGCAGACTGATGCCTGAGGAAGAAACAATGCCTTTTGACTTTCTTTTAGAAATATACTCCTTACCCCATGCACAACAAGAACTAGAAAGTATAATCTAAACAGAGATGGCCTCTTCATATGAGATTTCTCCATTTCCCTTTTCAGACCAAGCCCTATTTAAAAGACACTTTGAAATGATGAGAAAAGAATTGGCAAATAGAAGTATAATTCTTACGCCATGAATGTCCAGTCAACAACCACTTCACTCTAGTTCAGTGTCTCTGAAAAAAGGAAAATGGCTATTTTTTGCACCTCCTACAAGGAAAGAATCCTGAGAAAACAGCAGCAACGTTTGACTACCCACTCTTTAGCACTTGGGCAGCACTCAATCATGGTGTTTCAGAGTACAGACAATCTTCCAAAATGCAACAATGCAAACCTTGAACAATTTCTTTGGGAGGTCAGGACCACAGGAAGGCAGAGGCAGAGCTCTCACAGAGTCTTACTTTGGAAAGGAATGGCGGCTTTATTTTTACTCACGCACCTTTTTCCTTGTATGTGAAACCTGCTGAAGGGGAATGCGATTTTACTTCCAGCCAAGTCTCTTATTCAACTTCTTGGTCCCATACCCATAGTCAAGCAATCCTCTCTCTGTCAACTTGCTCTATATCCTTTCCCAAAGTTGTTACAGGTCAAGCTTGAATTCCCCTTTTGAACTCTGTAATTCTTAAACAGTCATCTGGATGGTTTCCTAGCTGTAGCTAGGATTTGTTTGATCTATCTCCCTAGACTCTTATTTCTCTGATTGCTAAATTGTCTATTCTTTCACTATAGCCCTGTGCATTGAGGATCATCAACCTGTTTGATCAGTTCATGTTCTCCCGAATAACATCAATAATAGTTTAGGCCGAAAAAAAAGCAAAAAATAGCTTGCTACTTTTAGACTCAACTCCTTTGATTCCGTGTATAAATAAGTCTACACTTTTATTTTGAGGAATCATGGTGTTAGGAGATTGAGTTCAACTCCTATTCATTTTGTTCAGTCTTTCTATTGTTTCCCTGTGCCACAGACATTTGGAAGTGAAAAAAAGAATGATTTGAAATAGTTTCACTTGAACCTAGGAAGTGTAAATCACTCAAAATCCTACCCTTTGCTACAGAGTAACAGCAAACTCCCTGAAGGATTATGAGAGAAGGGTGGAAATTTCTGGACACTAGGGGAGGCATTTGCAACTTAAGAGGAAGAAAAATCATGTTCTATTCCCACCCACCCTATGAGAGGCCCTCTGTAGCCCCAAGATGGCTCAGGGATACTGTAGCTTGCCCAGCAATTTTCCTACCATTGCTGTTACTCCACAAGCACGGGTCAGGGCAGGGATTTCCATTTTCAATTCCAACCCCACACAGACAGAATAAACATGTCATGCTAACAGCACACATAGTTGTTTCTTTGGCTGAAGGATTCATGGATTACTGTGGTTTTTGAGTTTACCAACCTGAGTTTTTATGTAACAAAAACATAAAAACTAATTTGATATTGTTTTTGTTTAATTTTCATATTCAAATAAAGCTACGGTTAAAATAATATTTGGTAGAGAGTAGAAGTAAGGTAAATTACACTTTCACTTGATTTCCTCCTAAATGGAAGGCCCTAGGGTGTCTGTGTGTGTTTTCATGATATAAGAAAGAGAAGTAATATAATGCAGTGGTTGCTCTAAGAGGCTGATTTTATGTTTGTGTGAAAGTAAACTGAAGGAAATTATGAAATTCCTTTCCCAGGAGATCTTTAATAGTATCATGGGTTGCATCTGCTGAGATCTTTATGACAAATTCTGCCTACAGGCAGGGTAAGGGATTTTGAAGCTCTTTCATGGAATTTTATACCCCCATGAGTATGTGAAATTGAGTTCAGAAGTTGAAAGAAACAAGGATTCAAAAAGTCTATATCCCTTCAAATAAGTTAAGTTTCTGACCTTGGATTTCAGTTTCTTCATCTGTAAAGTTATTATTGCTAAAACAGATCAGTGATTCTTAACATTTTTTGTTGTATAATACAACCCTGTGTGGGAGGGGCATGGACTTTTCTGAAGCCCCCCCGTTAACTCTCTAGGGTTCACGGACTTCATGTTAAATTCTAGAATTACTGATTTCTAGGGTAGCACAGAGTAGTTTGATTCCTATATTTTCAACATTTTGAGAGTACTAAAAAATAAATAGGAAATATCTGTTCTTAGGAAGTGACAATCTCACGTGGAAGACACAGTGAACATATACAGAAAAGACCTAGGAATGCTTCCACATGGTAGGCGTATCATGGGATGGAATACACGCTACACATAAGAGGACACGGAGATCAGAGACAGGGAGTCAGAAGGAGGAAAGCAATACAAGCAGATTCAAGTCAAGGAAGAACTGGTTCGGGTAGACGTAAGGAAGAACAGGCAAGGGAACAGTGAAAACTCAGAAGTACTGTAAGAAATGTCAGGCACATTTTCTTTCTTTTTTAACTTAAGGGAAACTTTGTTTAGCCTTCCTTTGAAAGCAATCTAGTTTAAAAAAGAGTTGAGGTTAAGACAGAAGAGAGGACACGAGATCCTCTAACAGAGTCCAACAGGCTCAGACAGACAGACAGGAGGGAGGACGGGCATTGGTCAGGACTTACATGTCAGGTCGTCTTCATCTTGGAAATGAGGTTGGCACGGGTTCTGGTCAGCTCGTCATTTTCTTAGTCTTCTGCTCAATGGTCTCCTCCAGCCGGAGGCACGTCGGCTCCTTCCCCAGGCTCGCCTGGAAGGCCAAGGCCTACACTCGGGCCTTGCACTGGGCCCGGGCCATCTCCTCATTTGCCGTCTTAAGTTTCTCTTCTTGGGCCTTCAGCGCTTGGTACCTTTTCAATCCATACCGTGGAATCCTCAGCACACGACTTCAGCAGCCTTATTGGTGCGCTAGCCTTCCATCGCCTTGTTTCTCAAACCCCGCCCGAGGAGGTCAGGGGAAGATCTTCCCGTGGAGTTCCGGTCTGCAGGAAGTCGGCCTTTCTCTTTCAGGACCGCCTGCGTCTCAGCTTTGCCGAGTTCCTCATCGCCTCGTGCCCTCGAGCCCCGCCGCCATCTTCCCCTCCTCCCGGTCCTCCACGCGGGGCGCCTCACACCTGCTCCTCAGCAACAGCTTCTCCTTTTGTGGCGCTTCCACGGCCGGCCTGAGGACACGCGGAGAAGGAGCCGTGCGGGGTCGGCCCCGCCTCCTGGGAGGTCAAGCTCCAGCCCCTGGGCGTCAGGAGGAAGGCGTGTTCTCGTCTCGCCCGAGGCTGCTCTCAGGGCCCGCAGGGCGGTCTCTGACGGCTGCTTTTCAGGGGCAGGTCGAACGGAGGGCTAAGGAATGTTTCCTCAGGGTCCGCTTCTTGAACGAGGGAGTCACCAAGTGCTCCGGAGGGTCCACGTCGGCCGGAGCCGGCACCTCAGCCGGGCTCTGTCACCGACGGGACCGCGGGTGGGAGCAGACGGCACCCGACGCATTCGGCTTCCCGGCTCGCCCGCCGCCCCCGCGGTCGCCCCACCGAGTGATGCCCGCCGAGGTCGAAAGCAGCCGCCGCCTCGCAGGTGAGTCCTCTGCGGCCGCAGGCCCAACGCTTTGTTCCTCGACCGCGGCCCGGCCGGCCCTCTCTGGGGGCCCGGCCACTCGGCCACCTCGAAACGGGTTAGTTTGGTCCTAGTACAGGTTGTCGGAGCCCGGGGAGGGGGCCCGCGACTCTCAGCCGCCTCCCGGGGCCTTTTCGGGCGGCCTCGCCTCCTCTGTCTCCGGGGGAGGTCTGAGGCCCGGTTTCTGCCACAGCTGCCTCGGTGGCGGTGGCCTCGTCAGGGAAGTCCGATTCTGGGCTGTGGGCCCGCTCCTCAGAGCGTCGGCCGGTTGGCCATTGGCCTCTTCCTGCTGAGGACTTGGGGACATGGCGCCTTCAGGCTTCAGAGGGCGGGCAGGGACAGTGGTCTCAGGGCCTGACGTCACCTGGGCCAGCCGGCCTGCGCCAGGCGGGTCTGCGAGGGGCCCTTCTCCACCAGGCCCATTTTCTTGATCAAAGCAGGAAGCTTTTTCTTCTTTGAAAAAAGAAAGAGAACAAGGTCTTGAATTTCCTTGAAGATCCGACCGAGGATCTTATTTAATTGCCTAGCAATGAGGTACAACTATTAACTGCAAGATAAATTGCAAGGATGCGATGGTAGGAAATACTTTCAAAGAAAATCCTGCACGTACAGGAAAAGAGTGAGGACAACATATATACAATGTAGAACGCTCCTTCAGTAGTCAAGGGAAAAGTGCAATCATGGCATACTGACTAGTGATTCTGCCTGCAGAATTAGAAAAAAAAACTGCTGATCGAAAAATACTATTGCAAATAACAGGAGAAATATGGCTGATGCATAAGAGAAAATGAAAAGGTAAAACCTAACGGAAGCCTAGTGTACCCATAATTCACAATTGTGGCAAAGGCCTTGAGGGTGATAAGGACTTTAGATCCCAGTGACCCACATGTGGCATGAGAGTCTAGCCTCAGCTTTTGAAGTGGTGAGGTCTGGAGTATTGATGTGTTAGGAGGGCATTCCAGTAGTGACCTCTCAAAGCAACTGGAGCAGAAGTGAGAAGTCTTGATGATTCAAGACAGATTCAAGAAACATATGTCAATCAGAAAACTGATTGTTTTTACTCTACTTGCTTACCGTTCTGACATATTCACTTACAATTTATTTTAGGGTTTAAATTTTTGCTCTGTACAACAGATACTGTTTTCCTAGAATTGAAGGCTGATCAGTCAGCTATTAATTCCTTCCAAAGTCCTGGACAAAGAGACATACTCATTGCAAGGGGAATCCCTTCAATTTATAATGTTTTGTAAAATAAAAATAAATTAAGCTTTTTGTTTTTTAGTAAAAGCATTAAAGTACATAAAAAGTTATTAGGAGAAACTTTACCAGTCCTTAAAGCCAGAGAGTAAATTTTCCATATTGATTTTTTTCCCACATCAATTGTAAACTGGGATGAATTCCGCCATATGATAGTTATATCTAGTTTCTACACTGAATATAGTTTTGGAACCAAGAACACTCTTCAGGCAATGGTAATTCTGTTTATCTATGTTAAAAATAGCCACATAGTATGAATATATAAAATAAAATAGCAATATGTCTCTTAAAAACCTATTTCACAATGTCTTGAGGACAGTCTTCAGAGCATTCTTGAGGGGAAAGGTTAGGGGTTGGTAGGAGATTACATGTGATAAATACACTCCAGTGGGTAGAATTCCCGACGTGTTTAGATTTTTTTCCTCACGCTATTCCAAGGAATTTTTGATATCTCCATTTTTTTGTAGTGCAAATCAATATCGAGTTCAGGTTTTATTAAAAACAGCCAAGCAAAGAAATTAGAACCACTCCCAACTTCTTGAGCTTGCATATTGAATTCAGACTCTCTGGTAAATGCATGTAGGTATTGATAAACTCAGCTCAATTTAAAATTATGTTCTTCCCTATTTGGTTTAGTTCCCTGAGAATCTATTCCCATATGCATCCTCCAGATTTTATAAATATATATATAATATATATATATATATATATATATATATATATATTTATATATTTATATATATATATATAAAATTACAAATCTGTCAGTTATTTTTGGATGTATAAACTCTCTCTCCTCTTCTCAAGTTTGACTTTGTAATTGGCCCTCAAGGCATTCTGGAAACTGACTGAAGTTAAAGACCTGGATGGGCATGGGTATTTTATGCTGGCCAGAGATACTGGTGGGAGTTTATGTATTAAATTGGGTACCAGATTTCAGTGGGGAGACCAGAATCCCAGAGTGTCAGAGACTGAGTAATGGGGCAGAGACCTTAGTTACCTAAGTAAGGAGGGAAACCTTATCTTGATAGGCTGCATGACTGGATGATAATCCAAATCTCTGACCTTGAGAGACATTTGGCGATGACACCACATCACCACATCTCTTAAGTCTACTCAGTGAGTAGCCCTCTAAGATCCAAACTAACCTGTGTAAACATAAATCTAAGCCTCTCTTTCCTTTTTCATATCTTTTCTCAAATGTAACCTTTTCTTTGAGACCATCCAGCCATCCTATTTCATGTGTACCTACCCCTACCCAGATGTGTATATTCTTTAAAGTACATGTTATATCCATCTCCCTTAATATAATGGAAGCTCTTGGAAACAGGGAAGTTGACTATTCTTGAGGATGGACCTAAAGCAGCACTAGTGAGGTGCTCTTCAAGGGCACACAATTTAAGGAGACACTAAAAAATCTCAGTAATCAAGATATAAAATATTTTAATGCAGTAATCGAAAAAAATATCATGAATGCAAAATAATCCATGATGAATAAAGTAGCAATATTTTAAATAAAGGCAGGATTCATAATAATACCATACTGAGCCATATTAGAAACCTAGGCAAAAGGAAAAAACCAGTAATACTGATCCAGTGGTGTGGGATTTTCACAGTGAAGTGTGAGTTGCTGTACCTTATTCCCATACCATTTTGTAAGAAGCACAATGTTTGGATAACATCTTTAGATTTTGGTGAAGACATATAGCTCTTTTAGGTGGATTTCTCTGACCCATTAACTGGATTGCTGCCAAAGCTACGAACTTTCAGTCAAGTTCAGAGCAAGAGAAGTTTTCCCACCTGGTTCTGGCTGTTCACGTTTCTTGTGTCTTGGGGAATTGACGTTACTAATGGGTCTGTGGCATAAAAGGATCTCCATGGAGTTTGCAACAAACCCTGATAGGAGAATAGCAGCAGAGGCTGTGGGGTTTTGGAGCAAAGCCACTAATTTTTTGTTGAATAATTTTTCTCTCTTTCTATCTCTGAATTTTGGCAATGTGCATCTCCCAACTTAGAGATGTATAAATGCAATACACAGGCTTTTCCAGCCTTCTGTGCAGCTAGGGTGTGTGCACGTGAATTAGGATCTGTCAATCAGATATTCTCACCCCAGACCTTGATTTAGGATCTAATGACTGAAAGAAGTAGATGCCACACACACTTTGTTTTGCTGTGGGAAGAGGGAACTCTTCAATTTCCAGGGTCAATAGTAACTGGAGTTCTAATGACAGTACAAGAGTGTGCCCACTGATGTCAGCAGAGGCGACTTCACTGAACAATTCTGCATTGTGGTGTCAATTCTGACTGCACACATAGCTTCCAAACCTAGTTATTTGTCCTTCCTGGAAGTTGTGTGAGTTATCCAATGCACTTTAATTTCTTTTCAGATTAAATTGTTAAAAGATTGTTTCTGTTACAATTATGAGTTTTGACTTATATGACTAATGTATGGATCCTGCCAAATGAAGAAAAGATTCCAGGTTTAATCTTAAGTAGTTTGGCCTATTAAGAGGAAATGTTTTCTTCTTTAAATAATGCCTGGAAACTTACTTATGCATTTCTTAACTTATCTTCCTTCTTGCTGTACATAGTGACTTGCCCATGTAGTATGAGTTACATAAATATTGTTGGCTGAAATGAACAAGAATATGACTCACACCATTAAGTAAATCACCTATCTTAATATATCCTAGATTCTTAACTTACCATCCATTCTATATAAACAAAGAGTAGTGAGTAGTTGAGGAAAATTAGAGTGGTAGTCATCTTTATAGCACTGAGAAAGTAACCTGAGACAGGTGGGCATGTATAAAATAAGGGAAATATATTTCCCTTGGAGAAACAGACTGTGTTTTCAAGGGTAGTCTAGAATCTGGGATACCTTTTGAAGCAATAGCTGAAGGTTTGCAGCGTCAAGTTTGCAGCGTCGAGCCTCTGAGACATTCACAATTGCCCCATGGTTCACTACAGTTAACTAGGTGTGAGGAAGATTTGAAAGCACCTGGGATGAAATTGAGGCTAAACATCCCTGCTTAGTCACAGACGCCCTTTTCTTCTGCCGCCCCAAGGAGATCCCTGTGGGCTTTCTTGATGAGTAAATCTGCCTGGTCTGGCTTTCTGACGATGGTGTGATTTAAAGGGATAGATGCCAAGAGGAAAAAAAGGAGGCTGGCAGGGATTTTGGCGGCAAAGGCAAGGTCTTCAGTGGTGAAGGAATCCGTGTGTCTGCTGCCTCAGTGGCATATGCATTTTGTGATGTTTGGAGAGTATCCTACAGACTTTAGTGAAGGCAGACTGTATTGATTTCTGTTTGCTCCTTCACGTTTAGCTACGAGTTTCAGTAGCAACAAAACTTCAGAGGCTGTGAAAACTGGTTAGTTAGGCTGATCAGGTGCACCAAGAGAAACAAAAGCACACAGACTAGTCAATAGAGAGCTTCATGCAGCTTATAAATGTGTCTCTCCTTTAGCTTCCTGTTCCTTTCCAGGAGATGAAACACCATAGTGCCATGTAACTAGTAACAGAGTTAAGTGTCCTTCTTCTTTCCCCCCCGGGGCAAAAAGAAACTAAAGTTCTGATAATGCAACAAATAATTCAACAGACTTTGAGTTTTAGATGAGTAGGATCTATCCCCTAACAGGAAAGGTTTTTAGCCAGCAGTTTTAAGAGCAAAGTGATAACTGTGAGGATAAAACAAGTGGCACATTCACAGGTGTGACAAGCATGATAAATGCATCTTTCTAGAAACTTGACCCAAAAAGTAATAGGCCTGGGGGTGGCTCTCTCCTGCCTCCGACAGGAAGGGCTTTTCACTTCCACTTGTAAATGACCAACTTCAATCAGCAGTAGTTACTTTCGGTGATGTTTCTGCAGTCACCAACCCAAGCCACCCCCATCTCCTTACAGGTCAACAGCATACAGGATACTCATTGGAATTCATAGCTGGCGTCAGAGCTGGGTGATCTCCTTCTGTATCCTCTTACCCTTGCCCCAGCAATCAAATTAGTTCTGTTAACAGCTGGCCAAATCAGCCAGCCTAGTAAACTCTCTGTCTTAGAAAGGAAATCTAGACATTCATATCGGTTTATATTGTTTTTCTCCCCTCAGTGTGATCTTGGGAACCTTGCCAGGGGGTCTGATGGCTGTCGGCTGATGATGCCACGTGAAGTCTTTAATAAGCTGACATTTCCTGTTGATGAGCTGCCATGTCTAAAGGCCAAACCAAACAGTGTTGAGGCTCTTTGGATCCCAGACTCTGTTTTGGTCTCTTTCTCTTCCTTCTCCTGGAGTTGTCAGCTCTGCCCACCCTGTGTTTCTCCATCTCACCTTTGTAAATATGCAATACAAAGGTCAGATGGCAGGCACTGCCTTCCAGCAAGACTGAACCTACTGAAAAACCCTTGGGCTGTGTTGCTGGCTTTGTTATGAGACACAGAGGGGAGCATTGGCTGGAAGTGTTTCCTGTGAGAGGGAGAGGCTGTTTTCTGAGAAGGCAAATGGAAGCTTGTCAGATGGGTTAAAGGAGGAGGCAAAACGTTTTTCTCTTTCAAAGTTCTTGTGACTGTTAATTGAAACATATGAGTCAAGAATAAAAATGCTGGAGTTAAGGAAGTAAAACCTGGGAGTAGGAAATTAAGAAAGAGTATTGCCAGCTCGACTGGCCTAAACTCTCATATTTGTAGTGTCTCTTACTATATCACAATCAGTGGTAGATTATATCCTCAGACCTAAAAATGAGAGCCCTGTAGAAGAATTTTAGAGTTTGATTTTGTTTCTTAAGAGTGTGGGTTAATGCACACTGGCAAGGCTGCTGAGTGGCAGGTCAGCAACTGTTCACCGTTAGGGTGGCAAAGGACACGTCCAGAGTTGGGCATGACCTACACAGAGCTCTGTGGCAGCCTGGTACACATGCCTCTAGGGTCAAGCTGCTGGGATCTTATGTGATGTTGAAATCACAGGATAATGTTTTGCTCCTTGTGTGTTGGTGGGTAGAATGAGGTGATATGTGAAACGTAGGGAGAATCCAGGGTATGATTTCCTTCCAAGATTTTGATGGTAACATACCTACCATATAACATCTTAGTCAAGGTTTTATAACCCTAAAAGGGAAACAACTATTAATCATTTTCCCTCAACACTGTTCATCAAAATACCCTTATACATTTTGGTGAGATCTTCCAAATTTCTCTCTCTCTTTTTTTTTTTCTTCTCTTTTTTAGTGCTTTTCCAAGTGTCAGGAAATATATTTACTTTTATTGCAATGAGAAGTTAGTATTTCTCTTGATGATGACCATTTTCCCAAGAACTAATTGAAAGTGACTTTTTCCTCTGTGTGGCTTCATCAGGAAATCTGTTTTTGCTCGATATAGCAGCATCAGCTGAGTAACTGAACGACTCACATGCAAATAATGCTGGGCAGTTTTCTCTAAATTTATAGTCTACTCTGCAATAGTTCTTTTTTTTTTACTTTTTGGTATTGGTTTTGATGGAGAAGTAAACCAAAATGCCTAAAGGGTCCAAGCAAATAACATAAACTAGTGAAGTAAATTACACATTGAACACTAAGCATTGGTGTTTGTTACCAGTAGGCAGGGGAAAATAGCAAGGGATCCATATATAAATAAGTATTCAATTCTGACTTCAGGTCTGTACATAAGAGAAAGAACCCTGATCCCCAGAGGAGAGAACTGATAAGAACAAGGCTCAAAATGAGCCTTGGGAACAGATTCCTGGAAAGACCACAGACCTAGAAGGAACTGGGAACATTGGCCAAGCAACAGAGCAAACCAGAAACAGGAGAATGAGGCCAAAGTCAGACCAGTAGTTGAAAGTAACCAGGATGTACTGATTATTGAGCTTTAAACACTGCGTGGAAACAGGACTTACTTCTGCATCATGGATCCTGAATCTGATCATCCACAAAGAAGACTTGAGTAATGTGGAGCACATGGGCACCAGGAGTGATACCTAAGCAGCAGGATTTTCGGTCAGTGAGCTATCACTCATCTTCATATTCTACTACATGGGTGGGTAGAGGAGGGAGGCAGATGTATTTTTACTGCTTTTTCGGTCTTATTACCAATTCAATATATGTTAATTATTTTTTAAATAAAAATGAAGAGGAACAGAAAGAAGAAAATTACCCAGATTTGTATTTCATATATATCTCACAGGCATTTCAAACTCCATATGGCCTACATTAAAGTGACTATCCTCAAATCTACTCTTCAAAATATAGCCCTTGGACTTACGTGATCCTGCTATTTAATCACCCAAGCCAGATACCTGTGATTCATTTATGATTTCTCTTTTTCTCTTTCCTTAGTCACCACCAAATTGTATTAATTTATCTGGTTTTCCTGGAATTGATTATCTTCTCTCCATCTTCCTGCTACTGTTTTAGTTTGTAGGCATATTATCTCTCACACAGGTGGTTGCAATAGTCTCTAATTGATCTACCTGTAATAAGTCTCTCTCTTCTAAATCCATTCCAGTCAATATCACTGGTTTTTCTAAAGAAAATATTTGCAAATGATGTGACTGACAAGGGCTTAATTTCCAAAATATGCAAAAAGCTTATTCAGCTCAGTGAAAGAAAAAAAAAAACAACACCCAATCAAAAAATGGGCAGAAAACCTAAATAGACATTTCTCCAAAGAAGATATACAGATGGCCAACAGGCACATGAAATGATGCTCAACATTGCTAATTATTAGAGAATTGCAAATCAAAACTACAATGAGGTACCACCTCACTCTGGTCAGAATGGCCATCATCAAAAAGTCTACAAATGATAAACACTGGAGAGAGTGTGGAGAAAAAGGAACCCACCTATACTGTTTGTGAGAAGGTAAATTGGTGCAGCCACTATGGAGATCACTATGGAGGTTCCTTAAAAAACTAAAAGTAGAGTTACCATATGATCCAGCAATCCCACTGGGTATATATCTGGAAAAGATGAAAACTCTTAATTCAGAAAGATACACGTGCCCCTTTGTTCATAGCAGCACTATTTACAATATCTAAGACATGGAAGCAACCTAAGTGTCCATTGACAGATGAATGGATAAAGAAGATGTGGTATATATATACACTAGAATCCTACTCAGCCATAAAAAAGAATGAAATAATGCCATTTGCAGCAAATGGATGGACCTAGAGATTTTGATACTAAGCAAATTAAGTCAGACAGAGAAAGACAAATATCATATGATATTGCTTATATGTGGAATCTAAAAAAATGATGCAAATGAACTTATATACAAAATAGAAATAGACTCACAGACATAGAAAACAAATTTATGGTCACCAAAGGGGAAGGCGGGGAGGGGTAAATTAGGAGTATGGGGATAACAGATACATACTACTATACATAAAATAGATAAACAGCAAGGACTTACTGTATAGCACGGGGAACTATATTCAATATTTTTTAATAACCTATAGTGGAAAAGAATCTGAAAAACAATATATATTTGTCTATGTGTAACTGAATCACTTTGCTGTATACCTGAAACATTGTAAATCAACTGTATTTCAATTTAAAAAAATACAATGTTGATTGTATTTCTAAGTGCACTTCTATCTTTTTATTAATTACCTAGAAGTTACAAACTAGCTGTCCACATGCTTAATACATCAGGGCATTATATGTTTGGCCTAAGCCAAACAAATAAGTAGGATATATCAAGCTTTTGCTATAAAGAAAATATTGCTTAATAGGAGTACATTAAAATTAAATAATTTCAGTCATCAGAAAACAACATTCAAAGAGTGAAACAGCGAGCCACATAGAAAAAGGAGATGTTGATAATTCATATTTCTGGCAAAGAACTCATTCAGAATATGTAGTTTTCTTAAAATTCAATTTTAAGAGGCAGCCAACACAATAAAGAAAACAAGCAACAGTCATTTGCACAACAGAGGACATTCCAACAGCCAATAAACATATGAAAAGCGGCTCAAATTAAAAACACAAAAAGCTACTACTAGCCATTGATCAGAATGGCTAAGATGAAAATTGCAGACCAGATAAGGGAGAACAGGAAGCAATAGGAATGTTCATACACTGTTGGTGGGAATGTAAATTGGTAAACAACATTTTACCAATCCATTGTATGGCAAATATTTCCTAAGCTTAATATATGCATATCTTGTGACACAGCAATTCTACTCTAGATACATACCCAATAGAAATTCATAAACATATTTATCAAAGACAACCCAAATGTCCATCAGCAATAGAATGGGTAAAGAAATCATGGAATATTATATGGCAATGAGAGTAAGAAAATTACTGTTACATTTCAAACATGAATGAATCTTGAAAACATAACAGTGAGTGAAAGAAATCAGATGCAAGAAGAGTCCATGTTGTATGATTTCACATAGGTACAGTTCAAAACCAGAGAAAACGAATCTGCTGTGTTAGAAATCTGCTGTAGTTAGTCTTCGAAAATGGGGTGGATAGTGATTAAAAGAAGGTTCAACGGGACTTTTTAAGGTTCTGGTAATGTTCTATTTGTATCTCACTGCTTGGCATGGGAGTGTTCACTCTGTGAAAATTCATTGAGTTTCATACTTTCGATTGTTCATTTTTCTATTTATTTCTTTCAATAAAAAGCTGGAGAAAGTATCATTAAAAACATAAATAACTTAACATAGGCACACACTTTAATGAGACAGGGAACTCCTTCAAGAAACCTAATCAAAACCAGTTTTGTTCTTGCTTTTATGCTATATATTCTTTGTACTTAATTCAATTTATGTTATACAATTTTATCCTTACTGATTCATTTTCTTACATATATGTTATATTACGGACCTTTCAAGGGCCTTTTTATGATCTTCTGTCCTTTTCACCATGTATTTTACAATGGGTGAAGCACCCATTGAATGACTGACAAATTACTTAAGCATGCTCTCTTCTTCTCTATACTATATTAGCTAGAAAAGGGGGATTTTATAGTGCATTAATTTTTAGGTACCCACCTAATATAATTATGAAATCTGTATTCACAGGGATTTGTCACTAATTTATTCTCACTGATATTAAAAGGTGAATTATTATAAAAAATAAAGAAATGTTTGTTCTTGAGTCATATATAACACAATGTCACTGAATAAAATCAGAATATATATCATGGCACTTTTGTCACTATTTCTCTTTCCTTTGTATTAAAATAAGAAATGACATGTAAATAATCTGTGTGGTATTTATCAAGAAATAAAGAATGTGGAAAATTCAAATAATTGTATATAGAACACTCATAAGAAATAACTGCAGTGAACTGGAGCTGATCACCTTGAGATTAATAAATGTGAAATTCTAAGTGTAAAAACTGAAAAAAAAATGTGCTTTTATCTAAGATTCTTTAAGAGGAAGAAATCATTATACCATTATACCCTTCTTAGGAAAAAGTGAATTTCTGGGAATGGGCAATGACTCACCTTATCACAGAAGATATTTATTGGATAACAATATATTCATCCCTGTTCTTAATAATAAACGTTAAAAATATAAAGAAGAATTCAGCCTGAAAGTTACTATATAAAGCATAAAAAAGTCAGATATAAGTACTGAGAAATTTTGAAGAAGAGTTAGCAACAGGTAAGGATCAAATATTACTTGTTGCGTAAATCACATTTTATTTGTAGAACTTTGTGAAACATTCATAATAAAATGTGAGACTCACCTAGTTTCAGTTTCAAATAAACCTGAAACTCAGGGAGGTTCAACAAAAGTTTTGCCAAGGTTCATGAACTTTCATCGAATGTGGGCTGATTTTTTTTTTTGGAAGTTGGACCAGTCAATAATTTTCACCATGTTTAGACTACATTTCTTTAAAAATGAAAACTTGCGGATGGAAAACAAAGGAAGCTAAAATGCAAACAATCTTTGCTTAATTTTTATCAATATAATCTGGTGCAATTTTTTCCTACATTTTAAAAACTTAAATTCAATTTTGACAGGGCAAAAAAATACCTTGGTTTGCTCTTCTATCTTTTCTGCAGAGAAAACAGTATTAATATTACTTGTGATGCTGCTTTTCATGAAAAAACAATAGGAGTGAACATAAGTGCATTTGTATGATAATAATAATACTGACGTTTATTGTTCAGTTACTGTTTTAAATACTATACAAGTATTATATCATTTAATTCTTTCTACAGTTCTCTGTGGTAGGTCCTTTTACAGAGAAGATTAAGGTTCAGTGAGAGGTAAACTAATTTGTCCAATGTTTTTGCTTTTGAAGTTAAAGTTGATTTTATGGGCAGCTGAGGCAATATAAGGCTGTTTACCTACTTTAGTCCTCTGAAATGAATAAGTATATTTCTGGGTCGGATGTTCCGTTATCAGCCAACTTTTCTTCTGCTTCAGATTGTTTAGAAAGAGAATCATTCATTAGTGATACTCTGTGAGAATGACTAAACTACAACTTGGAGAAAAGCAGAGTACCAACATCACTGGATTCTCCCTGAATATCTTTGAGGAAGTATGACAGTTGATGGGAATTAGTAAGAAGAGGAAGAAAGTTGAGGTACTGACACACATAATGCATTAATTGAAGGCATAAATTATTTCTTGAAGTGGTCTAGTGTTCATAATAAAGATGTCCCAGGCTTGAGTACTATCTACATTGTACATTTGTCTTAATTTGTCATAATTACAAAAATATTTAATGAGCATTTAATAATTTTGTTCAAATTCAGTTTTCTAATTAAGGTACAAGCAAACAGCTGAAATACATACAAGAATATCTTCATACACATTTTTGTACTTGAAAAAAATTACTAGTTAAAAGAATAAATATTGCTTTGATTTGGACTCACTCCCCTTTTGGGGGCAGCATTCATAAATGGGAAGTATACAAGGACATATGTGCCATTTTTAAATCTTGTCCTGTTTTCATTTACCTTTCAATTCTACCTAATGAATGGGCGTCTTTAAGAATATTATATGTAGACTTGAAAGACCTTAAAATTTATTATTCAAAAAAATTCTTGGATTCTTAAAGATGACCTGTATAATTCAAAATTAATCAACTAAGGACAAACTTTTGCAATTTTAGAACAGTACACTCTTCTGACTACCTACAGATTTGAATTTGAAAACTTGAACACTAGGTTAATAGATGTGTAGTTGAAACTTTCTACTGCCATGAAGGTTTAGGATAGGAGGTATATTAAATGGTTAATAAACCATTCCTCAGTGGAGCAACTATAGAAGTTCACAGCTGCCTGAACATGAGTTCAGTAAAGTTTATAATAAGAAAATTATAGTTATTTACTCAGAAAATGAAACTATCCAAGTGGCAGGATAGCTCTCTAAAACAGATGCATCACTTCAGTCTGCTATTTATTGCATGCGTATTCTCATTTATCATGGTTTCCTGGCCCCTTTATAGTTCAACTCTGACAACTGTAAATCAACAGAAAAGATGAGACACAGTGGTAAATCAAAGTAAAGAACAATTACTTGAATAAGTGGAAAACACGCTTGGTATTATGGTTAAAAACAATTTGTATAGCATTTAACAGGAAAGTAGTACAGCCTCTGATTGTGCCAAGAGTGTAACCAATAGTATTTTCAAAATCGTCAGCCCATTTAGTTATTTGGCATAAATACATAAAAGAGTAATTAATGTATGGAAACCATCAGTTGCATTGTGCCTATTACTAAGAAGGCTTTTTAAATGAAATTCTGTAATCTTTAAAGCTATTTCTCATTCATTCACTTAATCAATTGCTGATTCTGGTAGAAACTTCACCTTTTGCTGGTCTGTTGTATCACAGTAATCTTGGATTCCATTTGGAACCCTACACTTGGCTAGAACATTCATCAAAGCTAAAAACATTCTGTTCTTGATACTGATCCAATTGCTTAGCCTCTACCCTAGAGGATTTGTATTAAATATAACACTGTTGTGCACTGTGGAATTTCTCCTGGTTTAAACAACACTTGAAACATATCCCGTCTGTAATACACCAAAGGTGAATGGTGATCAGTCATACGTTTTTGAAGACTGCAGTTCTGTCAGTCTTCAATTTAATTACAATCAGTATCTGTACGTCCTTTATTTTTACACGAGAGAAGCATTCTGAGCATACTGTTGGCCCAGTAAAACTACAGGATGTACTATGTGGCTTATTTCTTAATTAAATATGTTGAATCATTAATATCAATCAAAACTAGAAAAAAAACTGGTTTAAAATCCTATTATAAAATGTCTTCCTTTTAAGTCCTGAGTTTTATAGCACCTAAGATGAGACAGAGTCAAACTGTTGTTTTGACCTATCATACACATGTCGTCCTTCCAGGATTTTCCATGTTATTTGACAGGCTTCTTTACACTTTGTTTGAAAAAATATAACGTAAGCTTTGCAATAACACATGTGAAATGAAATCAGTGCAAATACTGTCTGTATAAACTTGACAAGTTCAATTCATGGAAAAAGCTGAAATGTCAACAAGGTCTTGGTCAGAAGGTTACAAAATTTGCCTGCTATAATTATTATTATTATTTTATCTCTCTTAGCAACAGATTTTGGTTTGTTTAAGCTAAATAGTTCTTTAGGAGGCTGACATTGAGATGATTTAGTACATAACAGGGCTTGGCTTGTTAAACTACAAAGAATTAATCCCACTAGATTTCACAAATAGCACCTGCTCAAGCCTGCTAGAGTTGTCTGTCTACATGGAATGCGTCAGAGCAAAATTTGGCAGGACCAACAGACAGACTGAATTATCAAAAATCCAGGACGTTTGCTCTAAAAGAAACCTGCTCTCTTTTTACCGCTGAGTGTTTATTTGGAAATTAACCCTGAATTAGCCAATTTCAAATGACTAAGTAATCAAAAAACAATTTTAAGCATTGTGAGATATATAGTAGGTAGTATTAATTGCTCTAAGAGTCTCTTTAAAAACCTTTTAAGAGGGACTTGGACTCTTCTAGAGTAACTGTGGATACAACAAGTGCATCATTGGGTGTAAACTTGGATACAAGGAATTTTGCAGGTTCAGTAAGTAGCTTTTCCCAGTTCATGTGGTAGATTGGCCTTTCCTTGGTACAAACTCTCTTGTGTCTTTTTTTTTTTTTGGCCGCCCTGCACAGCATGTGGGATCTTAGTTCCCCGACCAGGGATCGAACCCATGCCTCCTGCACTGGAAGTGTGGAGTCTTAACCACTGGACCGCCAGGGAAGTCCCTCTCGTGTCTTTTCTTATAAGGGCACTGATGCCATCATGATGGCTCCACCCTCATGACTTCATCTAACTCTAATTACTTCTCAAAGGCCCCATCTCTAATACCATCACATTGGGGATTAGAGCTCAACATATGAATTCGGTGGGACACAAACAATCAGTTCATAATAGTGCATATGTTTATATTTGATAGGAATATAAAGATTAGAAATAACTAATTTAGCAATGAGCTAAGGCTTTCAAAATATACTAATTTTCAGGATGTTTAATAAAAAATCATGTTAGAGCATATTTCCTATATCTTTCGTATTTCTTATTATGTGCCATAATTTTTCTCTCTAGTAAATATTGTTCTCCTCCCTGAATTTCTGTCACTAACAAATACTCATAGTAGTTTTGTAGGGCAAATGATCCAGTTGCTGTTAGTACTGGAATCAAAGGTTTTACTCTAAAAATTATATTTTCTATAGTTTATTCTTTGTTTCCTTTCTAGACTCAGAAAAAAAATCCATGTTCTTATTCAAGTATAGCAAATAATGTCTTCATTTTCATTTTATTAACTCCTTCTTATGAAAGAGAGGTTAGAAAAGGTGTTGAAATCTTTGCTAGAAATTATGTGAAAAGTCTGAATTCTCTGGCACACAGTGAAATGAGTATGTGAAAAAATATTGGGACTGAACACTTGTTATATGTCAAGCTGATTTAATGAACCATATAGTAAATAGTTTAATTTTTATGCAATAAGGAAAGTTTTCAATATTTTTAATGTTAAACATAAAGATGATTTTCTAATATGTGGTTTAAAAAATCATACGTCAAAATGTATTATGGCAAGTCCATTATCAAGTAAAAGATTGCAAAAGTATAAAAATACCAGTGTTATTGTCATAGCAACAGCTTCTTGTTTTATATAAACATTGTTGATTAGTTACTAGAGCCAGGTTTGTTTTAAAATTTATAATTTATCTAATTCCATATATTTGAACTGTGGCATACTTTAGGATATTATCAACTTATGCATAAGAAATTTTGTGGGTTGCTGAAGTAGCCCTACCATGAAAACACATCCTTGGAATATATTCCTTATAAATAAGTATCAATATCAATCAGGGGATACTTGGGATATATAAATTCCACTTACTTATAGAGCACAAGTAAGCTCTATAATATATCCAGGAGAAGAAATGATTTAGATAAGACACTACTACTTTAAAAGAAAAAAAAAGTTAATTGAGATATAATTCACATACCACAAAATTCACTATTTTAAAGTGTACAATTCAGAGGGTTTTAGTATATTCACAAACTTGTGCAACCATTGCTGTTATTTACTTCCAGAACATTTTTATCACCCATAAATGAAACTCCACACCCATTATCAGTCACTCTCCATATCTTCTTCCCCCCAGCCCCTGGCAACCACGAATCTACTTTGTGTCTCAATGGATTTGCCTATTCTGGACATTACATACAAATGGAATTATACAATATGTATCCTTTTGTATCTGACTTCTTTCATTTAGCATAATGTTTTCAGAGTTCACTTATGTTTTAGCATATATCAGTACTTCATTCCTTTTATGGTTGAATGGCATTCACTGTGTAGATACACCACATTTTGTTTATCCATTTCATTAGTTGTTGGACATTTGGGTTGTTTCCATTTGAGGAGGGTGCTATTTTGAATAAGGGTATTATGAAAATTTGTGTACAAGTTTGTATGCTTTCAGTTCTCTCAGGTACCTAAATTGGAATTGCTGGATCATAGAGTAACATGGTAAGCTTTTTGAGGAAGGTCGAACTGTTTTCAAAAGTGGCAGCACTAATGTGGTGACATCACTGATTAGCCAGATTAGACAATTCCAGAACTTTATACCTCCACAAAAGCAACTGATAAGCTAGCAAAAATCATCAGAATCAACTTGTTCAGAACTCTGGAATCCTCTCAAAAACTTATCATAACCAGAGGAAAGCTTAATGAAGAAAGACGTTGCTGCATTGCACTAAGAGAGTGCTCTGACATTTTAAGTTGCTGCTCATTTTCCCCACTCCCAGATTAGCAGTAGCTATGATGATGACAGCTTAAAATCCTGATGCAGGTTACTAGTGCCAGAGGGAGCAATATAGACCTTATTCTCAAAAACTGGCTGTGAATTTCATCCTGTTTGGTAGATTCTTGAAGGACCAGTGCAGGGGCTTGCCATTGTTTTACCTGATTTGGAGTATTGCCAGGACAAGGGTGGCTTCTTGGGTGGGTGTTTGCAGACCAAAAAGGTTAGTAAGCATGAGGTTGAGGTATGTGGGGCAATAAGCACTTTTAAAAGCTCCTGCTTGCATCAGATAATTAAGCAACGCACATGCCCGGGATCAGACATATGCTCAGCAAAGGTCTAAGAGAATCTTAATCTTTTACCTCTGGCTCCCCTTTACGCTCCACACAAACACAGGTGAAGGCTAAGGCAGAGTTGTAAAAAGTCTGGCTAAGTGTTAAAGGTGTGTCCCAGAACAGAGCCCAAGTATAAACTGGTAATTTCAGTGGTCACACATGACAAAGAGTATAGGCTTTACAAAAATAGTTCAGAAAAGTCACTGAAACAAAACATAAAATAACAACCCACAATAAGCAGTTACAATCCTGGGGAATGAGAATAATCTGATTTCTAGAGCTGTCGCATTATAATATTCAAAGTGTCCAGTTTTCAACAAAATAATTACAAGGCATGCAAAGAAAGAAGAAAATGTGGCCTATTCACAGGAAAAAAGACATTCATAGAAACTTTACCTGAAGTATCCTGTGCACTGGACTTACTAGACAGAGATTTTAGATCAAATATTTTAAATATGCTCAAAGTGCTAAATGAAACTATTGACAAAGAAAATGGCTTTAAAAAAAGAGCCAAATAGACATTTGGAGCCTAAACATAACAATAACTGAAATGAAAAGTTCACTAGAGGATTGCAACAGCAGGTTTCAGCAGAAGAAAGAATCAATGAAATTAAGATAGATCAATTTAGATTATTCAGTCTGAGGCACCAAAAGAAAAAAGGATGAAGATGAATGAAGAAAACAATAATGGAGTCTGAGATCTATGGGACACCATCAAGTGGGCCAACATGTGCATAGTTGGAGTCCCAGTGGTAGAGGTGAAAAAGGAGCAGAAAGAATGTTTGAAAAAATATTGGCCAAAAACATCTCTTATTTGATGAAATATGTAAATCTGCCCATACAAGAAGCTCTAAGAACTCCAGGCAGGATAAATTCAGAGAGATCCACACTAAGACACATTATAGTCAAATTATCAAAAGCCAAAGTGACTGCATCATTTTGTTTCCCCACCAGCAGTATATGAGTGTTCTGATTTCACTGTATCCCCACCAACTCTTGTTAATGTCTTTTTTATTTTAGTCATCTTAGTGTAGAGTGGTATCTCATTTTTTAAAATTGCATTTCCATAATGACTGATGATGCTGAGCATTTTTTTCATGTACTTATTAAGCAAACTTCTTAAACTGGCAATTGGAACAAAACAGATCAGCCTTTGATCCAGCTAATGTGAAGACAGTTCGAGTAATATCCGACAGATCCATTTGGCCACCAACTGCAGTCAAGGATAATTCTCACACCTGTCCTGCTTGCAAAACTGGACCTAAGGAACTCTGTCCTCATGTGAGGCAAGTTGATAAAAACACTTACCCAGAACTCATAAAGAAATCCTACAGAAGAAAGGAAAAAAATAACATCATCCAAAGATTCAAAGGGGAAGCATATCTTTGGGAAAAAAACCCAAAATAACATTTCAGAAGCTGTTCTGCATTTTTAGCATGATATGAGAGGGTTTGGACTCTAGAAAGTAAGAATGGAAAACCGTAAGAACCAGTTGAAATGAAAATGTGAAGAAAATGAAAAGAATTGATACAGGTAAACGTTTCAAGAGTAACAGAATTAACATCTCCATTTGAGGAAATAAAAAAGCCTAAGTAACAGTACAGGGAATTAGCAAGGTGGAGAACAAACATAAGAAGCTCTCCTTGAATTAATTGGAGAGTGACAAAGATGTGAAATGATGAGTTTATGGAGATTGAGAAAAGAGACAGGAACCAAGAAAAATTATAGGCATAGCTATGAAAGAAACCTAAACAACCATTTAAAAGACATAGTTCAGGTGGTATTAACAGATCTCTAGGGCACCACTCCCCCACTCTGAGAATTTTAGTTCCTGGCTTGCTATCCATTCTCTTTAGTACTACTCCTCTCATGATTCTTGATTGTTGGAAATTGCAATTAGTACATAGATGATACTTCTCACACACTGCCTTCATAGTTCCCTATCAACCAACTGGTCCAATATTCATAAATGATGATGTAAAATTACCTAAGCTAGACCACTTCTGTGACCTCAGGTTTGGGAATCTCACTCTGACTTCTTCCTGCCTTGCTCTAGCTTACTCCCTCTCATACACATAGACACAGTTCTTCTGTTTTCCTGGCAGAAAAACTTTTTACACTCACAGCATAGACCTTATCACATTTTCATTTCCCTCCTTCAGATACTCAACGTTCCTTCTTCCTCAGCTTATATTCTAGTAGTAATCCTAATCACTCCTTCTATACACCATCAACTCCTGACTCCCCTAAACTGTCACATTTTCATGGAAAAAAACAGTCTCTTGTTAATCCTAACTCTGCCTGCTCCATTTCTATACCAATGCAACAGAGTAGAATAGTATAAAATGCAAAGTCATGCTGACTGGCTTCATTTTAAATTCATGGTAGAACTGGACTGCCCACAGAGCTACCTTGCTGTCCTGGTCTTTTCATTCTCCCTGTTGGCCTGAGGCCCATTTTACACCTTTCGTCTCCAGCCTCCAATAGATCATCACCATCCTCACTCTGAGCTACCTTTGATTCACATTTGACTGAAAAATAAAAATTGAAGTAATCGGGAGGGATTCTCCACTTCTTCACAGCAAACTGAATATGCATATGCTCTGCCTCCCTCCTCTTACAATATAGAAGCTATTATTGACTTCCATTAAGTCAGTAGGCTGTAGCTTCCTCTTCCAAATGGAAGCTATAGACTTCCATTTAAGTCTAACCTCTCTCATCTATTTTAGGTCCCTTTCCCAACAATTTTCCCCTTTCTTATGCTAATTTTCTGCTTCCTAATTTTCACTCCTCCACTGAATTATTCCCATCTGAATACAGATATGCCATATTTTCCATCTTCAAAAGAAATTCTTTTGTTTCAGTAGCTACTTGTAGCCACCACCCCATTTATTTGCTTACCTTTACAGCAGTATTCTTTGGAAGAGTTTTCTGTACTCATTTTTCCAATCTTTTCCATGCTTCCTTAAGCCCACCCCAATCAAAGTTTCAGTTTATCAGTCCAGCAAAACAACTAATGCTAAGGTCGCCAACCACCAGATTGCTAAATCCAAGGGTCAATTCCTAGACCTTCTCATGCTCTACCTATTAGCAGCCATAGCTGATACCTTCTCTTCTTGAAACACTTTCCTCATTGGCTGTCACTCTGTTGGCGCTCTTTCTCCCTCTTAAGCGGCCCCTTCATCAGTAATTTCTCAACTACTTTACTTGTAAACAGTGGAGTGCTTTGGGACTAAATCTTTGAACTTCTTCGAAGTGATTTCAATCCAATAGTATGCCTTAAACACTATAAACATGTGGCCTATCCTTAAACTCCAAGCTCAATATCTCTATATGGAAATCTAATGAGTAATCCCAAATTTCAGAACCGATCAACTGGTTTATTTTCACTTAAAATCCACCTCTCCTGCAGTCTTCCTCATATCCCGTTAATTGCTCAGACAATTTTTAATTGCTTTAAAAAGATTACTGTGTTTACATCATGGATTAAAGGAGAGGAAGAGCAGATTTGAGGATATCCGTTACAAAGCTAAAGAAAGCATATAAAACCAATGAGAAAGAATATATTGTTCAAGAGAAAATGGTTTGAAATGGTTCTTTGAAAAAGATCATGTTAGATCCTCACTTCACTATACAGAAAAATACATCTCAAATATATTTAATAATAAAATGGAAAAATAAAATCATCAAAACTTTTATTAAAAGTATGCTGCAGCCAAGCAATGTAATTTTATATTCATTTAAAATTTTTATTGACTAAGAATATTTAACATAGAAAAGAAAATAATACATTAACTAAAAAATGAAAGATACAAAATTGTCGCACATTTTGTATTAGTCCAAAATTTTCATTTTTCTCTAAAAACTACATCAAAATATACAAATTAAAAATTTGTCTCTAGGTAGAGTACTTTGGTTTAAAAATTTTTTTTCTGGGGCTTCCCTGGTGGCACAGTGGTTGAGGATCTGCCTGCCAATGCAGGGGACACAGGTTCGAGCCCTGGTCTGGGAAGATCCCACATGCCACGGAGCGACTAAGCCCGTGAGCCACAATTGCTGAGCCTGTGCGTCTGGAGCCTGTGCTCCGCAACAAGAGAGGCCGCGATAGTGAGAGGCCCGCGCACCGCGATGAAGAGTGGCCCCCACTTGCCGCAACTAGAGAAAGCCCTTGCACAGAAACGAAGACCCAACACAGCCATAAATAAATAAATAAATAAAATTTAAAAAAAAAATTTTTTTTCTTCTATTCTTTGCCAAATTTTCTATTTTGATTTTGTATTAATTTTAAAATAGAAAGTTTGCAGTATTCCTTATAAGGAAAGTGATTTTTTTAGAGAAGGAATTTTTAAAGGCAGATTAATAGAAATATTTATAAAAGTAAATTCCCAGCACTACTCTACTTAGGCCAATGTTATGAGCAGGCTCTTCTTGTTTTAAATGGGACCAAGAAGAATCGAGGCAGACTCCTGTAATGGGATGCTCAAAGAAGGTTTATAATCAGTGAATTAAGGTGATTGGAAAACTCTGTATAGGGTATCTGTTAACTTCAAATTTTGTGGAAGATAATGGATTCCCTAAAGGATTCTGTGAACGAGAGATAAGAACATCATAAGGAAAACAGAGAAGTTTTTCTTGCCTTCAGGAGGGCTGAATAAAACCAAAAGCAGAAATTTAAATTCATATTCCACTTGGAACAAAGGTCAATATTCATTATATTTTGGATTCATAAAAATTAAAGAGAGCTTATTTTTCAGAATAAGATGGTAAGGAAAAGTCAAGAGATTAAGAGACTGAGCATAGCTCTCCATGGGGCAGGGTGGGGAGAAATTCAGTGGATTTACTTTAGGTTATTCATTTCTGAAATAATATTTCTTCTATACAGTGCAACCTTTAAGGCACACTGCCTTTCACATGTCCTGGGATGTAATGAAGAAAGATATAATTTAGCAGTCAATTATGTTTAGCAAATAAAAGCAGACCGATTTTATTTTTTTCTTTATGGGAGACTAACCAATAGTCTGTGATCATTCCTTATTCAAACAGAACTTTTGATCCAATCCATCATAGCATTTCATTGATGTATTGATACTACTAACATAGAAACACAGAGCTCTTTAAAATAGGGAATATGCATTATTGCTCTCTAATTCATATTGTCTGATACAGATTTTATAAAATACCCTAGATTATAGTCAACACTCTGTGAAAATAGCTCATTTCCCCTAAAATTAGATTTAAATCTACTGTGTTGTAATCTATTTAAATTTACTTATCATTCTGTGCATTCCACTTTATCCAATTTTGCCAAAAGTGAGCTGTTGAAAAACAAAGCAATAGGCCATTTACCTCAACAGCAGTAATCTTTACTGAGTGCACTTAGGAGAATTCCTGGTCCATATGTGCTCAGACTACACTCTTTTCCACTGCCCAGGCCCAAGCCCTTTGAAGGAAACAAGACCAGATTGCTTAGGGAAAATATGTCATCATGATGCAGCCAGGGCCTACGGAAAGTGCTTACTCTTAGTCATACTTCCTCGATCCTTACTAAACTTTCCTTCCTTTCCTTTCCTACAGCAAAGAGTGTAAAGAATTTAGCACATTATGTACTGATTTTAAGTTAATGTGTCAGTTTACAGATCTCATCATGGTGATAGGTGTCTTGGAAATTAAAAGAGACGTTGACAGACACAATAATGTTTATCCCCTCCTTCCATCTCCCCCCACCCCAAAGTCACCTGTAGTGCCAACAGCATATTTTATCATTTGTCTCTAACCATAATACATGTCCTGACAATTGCCATGAATGCTCACTGTACATTTTCTGTGATCAGTTGGATGAGTTAAAAAACTTCCCAATCCCAGGAATTCTGATTTTCAAAGTAAGACTTTAATAAAATGATCTCCAGAAATATAATTTAAGTAACTTAAAACTGCTGACTGTATTTCATTCCATGAAATATACTGTGGCCACAATTACTTAAATGTGCCCTAGTTGAAAATATTTTTTTTTTTATCTTGAACTTCAGATTAGGATAACTTTAGATCAGAACCTTTGATCAGGAAAAGACTAGGCAATATTACCCATCCATGCATAATATAATTCTCTAAAATTTAAAAGCAACTGCAATAACACCAACAAAAAAGCCCTGTGATTTTTTTTTAAATGCAAGCCCAAATTCTAGGAGCATGAAGAACTTTAGGCCAAAACATAAAATCAGTACTTTAAAAAATGAAAGCAGACAAACAAAAGGGAAAAGAAAAATCCGCCAAACTTCCACAATTTGAAAAAGTATTGACTTGGCTTTCCTTAAGTGCTGTCTTGTACATCCTGTGACTCATATTCCAATTACTGTTACAGTCTTTCTGGTCCAAATTGCTGAGAGGAAGGGAAGTATTGCTGTAGACACTTAAAGTGATTAAATAACCTGTGTACAAAACCTTATAAAAGCTGCACCCCGAGAAAGATGCAGTGTTGCTCATTTCTTTGTTCCTGTTTCACTTTTATGATCCCTTCTTGGAAGGAAGGTACATTCTGTCTCTATTTGAAGAAAGGTCTAGGTAACAATAACATTGCCAAAGTTGAAAAATGTGTTATAGTTGTTTTCCATATACTCACCGTGAGGCTGGCTCACTCACCATGAGGTTGGTTTATTTTTTAATGCAATTGTACTGGGTCCTTATTCAAAATACTCTTCATTAACATCTCTTTGCAACCCTTATTTGCAGGAGATTCAACATTAGTGGATTCAGCAATCACTTTCTAAGACCCTTTGATTAGTCCTGCCATTAGGAAGAAAGCAGTTTGGGGGCTATCAGGTGGAATTTGAAGCTGCCCATAGGTAGCAAGAACGCATCAACTTTAAAATGCCTTTTGTGAAATAAGATGAAACATTCTACGAGGTAAAGTTCAAAGATATTTTTTCCAGCCATTTTCAATTTTATATAGCCCTTATTATAATCATTTAATTGATAGGTTACATGGATTTTCCACCCATTTTTCTTATTTTTATATCATAAGGTGTGCCTTGTTTTAAAAAATTCTGACAGAAAATTATCCCAGAAAATGACAAAACAATAAAAAGGAAAGATCTTTATTTTAGTACAAGAGCTCTGTATAGTTCTTTAAATAGATATCACACATTTAAATATTCAAACTTCAAAAGTTCAATTTATACGCAACTGTTTAGCAAGACAGTTTTTGCATGGCTCATTGGAAATCTTAGTCCTTTAACTGGATCTCTTCCATAGAGGTAACTTGTATTTAAATATTTTAAAGGAACATTTTCAAAAAAATGTATTTCATCTCTTTTTCCAAGCAACTCTTCTATTACTAGGAAACAGTAATTATTCTCTTTTAAACATTATCTTGAATATTTTCCACACATCTGCTAGGCTATTTCTAACTGATTTTATTAAGTCACCAAGTGGCTGTCTGGAATAGATTATTTTATCAAGCATCAATATGTGGGTTACCACTAATAATAGGATGTTGGGAGTAGAGAAAAATACTTAGCCAGGAGTACAGGGTTACTTTTTTTGTTGTTGTTGGTGGTGGTTTACTTTAAATTGGAAGTTTGTAGAAACTGAAGAATCAGCAAAGTAAAAAATATAAATATATGTGGTTTTTTTAGCAGTTTTTGTGTCAACTCCCACAGCTTTCTTCAGCATGGAAGCAGATTCTATAACTGCTGTTCTCTTTTCACCCAAGCAGTTGCAGTTCAAGGAGAGAAGCAGAGCAAGGATTAGTTGCTGCTACGCTCGTGAATGTTTACAGGCTTTCCTAGACATAGGGATATACGCAATTTCCGTTTTGTCTGAATCTAAACCAGTTTGGTCGTAACCTTTGTTGGCTGTGTAACAATAAAGAGGGCCTGATAACCTTATTTATTTTTTAACAAGTATAAATGCAACAAAATATAAACCACTTTGAGTTTATTATTTTTAAAAATTCTAAGACATATTTACATGATTGTACTAGTAGAATTCCCTTGCCAATATCTCTGGGATTCTCCTATCCACTGGTAAGGCTTTTAATAAACAATTTTTAAGGGGAAACCACACACAATTTTGTAGGATTTGTGCTGCCCCACAGAAACTATTCTTTAGATTCTGAGCCAGGCCACCCCCAGAATGTCCATTCCAGCATGAGAGGGCTGTCAGCAAGCATGCTGAGTAAATAAAGGCTGGTTCCTTTGCTGTAATAGTAGGAAATTTCCTATCATCCTGCCCTTAACGAGGATGAAATCTCAATGTATTCAGTGTGCATAGACCTGGAAATACTGTCTTCTCTTAGGAATGAGTTGGAGGTCGGCCAGTATGTTGGGAGCTGGGGAGGCTGTAAATAAGAATTTAGTGAGTTTAGAAAGAACAAGAGAGAGGGACTATAAACAGAGCAATTGCTTTCACACACACCAATGTAGGAAGTGATGATTCGTTAACCTCCAAAGCTGTGCGTGAAAATAACTCCATTTGTCAGAAGATGAGGGGGATTTTCTTACAGCTCACCAGTATGTAATCAAAATGATCTTCTCCAAACATATTTGATGTTTATTATGGAAGACTCATGTAAGTTATGATAAAAAGTTATGATAAAAAGTTATGATATTAGTAGACATCAGACTCTCTACCTTCCTTGGGACTTAGAGTTAACTGTTTAAACAAGACTCAGCAACTTCAAGTGTAGCTTTTAAGATTTAAGTAGGCCATTGGCCAGGTTGTGAAACTCAGCAGAGTTGCATGTGCTCTTTCCTTTCACTTCTTATTTTGTTTTTCTTTTCCTTGTCACTACTTTATATCATCCCATGTCACAGCTTGTTAAGGGCTTCAGGCTAGTTGGTAGGTACTATGTAAATTCTAAAGATTGATGTCTACCCACAGGAGCTTGTCCAACAGCCCTCCAAAAAGGTGATACTATTCATTAGCTTTCAGTTGGTATATATATATTTTTTTACTCTGTCGGCTGTAGGCCTAAAAGCATTTATTTTTAATTGATTATTTCTTTCTAAAAACTATGTTCATCTTGGAGGAAGCATTTTGTACTTTAAAATGATATATTATGAACTTTGTTAATTGCTTATAGGGACTCTGCTCTCTTTCCTTTGATCATAACTTATTTTCTGGTATTGGCAGTAATAATAATAACGAATATTTATTGATTAACTCAATGTGCCAGGCTCTTTTCTCAGTGCTTTATTTTTATTAATTATTTTAATCTTCGGTCATCAGTAGTACAAATACTATCCCCTGTTTGCTGCTGAGGAAATGGAAATACAGAGAGGTTAAGTAACCTGTCCAAGTTCATTCAGCTAGTAAGTGGTAAAGTCCTGAATGAAACTCATAAATAGTGCTCAATCACATTAAGAACTTCTTAACATTGTAAACTAGCTAGAGGTATTCCATAGTTATTCCAACTTAGATTTTACTAAAATATTGGATTATGTGCTAATACCAGGGATAGACTATTATTTGGGAAAAATAACAACTAGTAATGATATACTTTCTGCCAGGTAACTTCTAAGTGTTTTATACATATTAACCAATTCAATCTTCACAACACTCTAATGAGGTAGCTTCCATTAACATCTCCATTTTACAATGAAGAAACAAGGTACAGAGAAGTTAAATAACTTGCCCAGAGTCACACAGCTAATAAGTGGCAGAACTGGAACTTAAACAGGCAATTTTTCTTGAGTCTATTGCTTTAATCACTATGTAATGTATTTCTCAAAAGTCATAGGGGCTCTTTCCTTAGGTCAGATTAAGGCCTTTTATCCAAGGTTCTGTATTTACTTTTATTAGCATTTTTTATAATGTTAGTGGCTATGTCTCTATTTTTATATTTCTAATTCTAACAAAGCCCTTGTCATCCATTAAGCAATTAAACCTATCTAAGTAAACAATATACATGACATATATGATATAAATTGTCAAAATAGTATTTAGGTATTGAGAAAAATAGAACTTAAACTGTTACCACAGTGAATTATATAAAATTCCTATCAAGGGAAGTTACTGAATGGCTATATTGGATATTTTTTATGACCCACTTTCCAGTCAGTGGTTCTCCTCTTGCTTGCTGTATCTGGATTTTGTACTCCTTTGGGCAGGAAGTGTCCAGGAAGTCCACTGCCATTGTGAAATTTGGCTCAACCACAGGTTCAGAAAATTAGCAGCGTCCACCGCAGGATGCTGAGACCAAATGGCAAGTTCAAAAGGAATCCCTTCTCCAGCAGGTTGCTTTTGCTTTCCTAATAAACACGTCTTCACTTCCTCTTAAGGGATAACTTTAAAAGCAGAAATTGGAAAATTTCACAAGATTCACAGGATAAACTCTCTTCTAAATACATCACTTTAGACTATAAGCAGTTAGAAAGCTTTAGTAAGGCCAGTTTTAAAGACTCAAGACTTCAAGATAGTTTAGATAAGGTTTGAATAAGTGGCCAAATGTTCTGAACCAGAATTCCAAGCCTGTTAGTAATGATAATATTATTTAGCACTTAGATAATTCTTTGCAGGCGGTAACCATTAATCATTGGTATCCCATTGTGTACTACGCAAGTTTTAAGATTATCAGTTTATAGAGGCAGATATTGAAGTGGAGAGGTGAAGAGTGTGTTCAAGGTCATCACCTGGATTTACTGCGTGAGCCAGACTCTGACATGTGGTTTTTCTGACTCTTTATCCCTATCATATTCTGTGAGACACTTCCTTAATTTTGTGCCAAGATTTTTTTAATGTAACTACCTGAATACACAAAGTCAGTCAAACTCTGCTTGCAATACACAGGTTGTTTATAGGAGACAGTGGAAAGGAGGTATATGACCTAGAATGGATTCCTTATTCAAACATGTACTGCCTGTGGAATCTTGAGCAAATTTCCAATTTTTCTTGAGCCTCAATTTTCTTATCTGCAAAATGAGACTAATATATTTCACCTCATGGGAATTTCTGAATTACATATAACAGTGTATATGGATAATTATCGATAACTGTCATTTTTGGAGTTTCTACTGTATGTAAGTCACTTTTGTTCAAATTCTCAACAGCCAATTTATTTTTAATCTGATTTTATGGATTTATTTATTAGTTCAACAGATATTTTTTTGGATGCTTACTATGTACATTGTCTCATAGAATAATAGGCAAGACCAATTTCCTGGTCTCCTGGAACGCACAATCTTCGAGAAGGGGCTAGTTTACAATAAACAAATAAATAAATAAATATGTGAGGTATAAATTCCATATGGGATAAATTGTGTGGTAAATTCCATGAAGAAAAACAAAGCCAGTAAGAGTAAAGGGGATTGATTTGGATAGGTAATTATTTTATAGAGGGTGGTCAAAAAAGTTTACAGATAAACATATTTGGGGAACGATATGAGAGAACTGTGGGAGATGGTATTGTGATATTGGGGTTAGGGTGCTTCCTAGGTAGAGAGAATAGCAAATGCAAGATCCCTGGGCTTGCTTAGCTTTTTCATGACCAGCAAGGAAGAGAATAGAAAGGGTAGAGGTAGAGCAGATTGCAGATCATGTAGGACTTTGTAGGCTGTGAGAAGAATTTTGGATTTTACTCTTAAGAAGACTAAAAGACTTCAGAGGGCTTTGAGCAAAAGAGTGACATGATTTGGTTTATATTTTAGAAGGCTTGGGTGAAAGCAAAGAGACAGTGTAGAAAGCTATTGCAGTTGAAAGATGGTGGCCTAAAATAGTGTCAGCAATAGAGATCGGATTCAAGATCTCTTTTGGCGTGGTTGCCATATTATACAAATTCAATAGATAAGGTTAGAGATGAAGGTATAGACTTAAATGTTGTCAGCATGTAGATGTATTTAAAGTCATGGGATTAGATGTGATCACCTAGGGAGGAAGCATAGAGACAGAAGTCCATGGAAGAAGCCCTGGAGTACTGCAGCTTACCAGGAGGGAGGAAGAACCAGCCAAGAAGACCGAGAAGGAGGACAGTGAAGGTCTGAGCAGGACAGGTGAAGCAATATTTTAAGAAGAAAGAAATGATCAATCATGTCAAATGCTACTGAACAACTGGATAAAATTAGTGACATTTGATCATGTGATTAGTCATTGTTGTGGTCACCAATGACCTTAAAAAGAGTAGTGCTGATGGAGATGTAGAGACTAAAGCCTGGTGGTCTCTCATCTGAATACACTGCGTTAGCCTTCACATCCATTCTCCCTTTTGTAGTCAGAATTACTTTTTCAAAGCATAACATGTAATGTTTCTGCTGCTTAAAAATCCCCCATGGCTTTCTGTCTCTTTCAGGATAATTACACAAAGCCTTAACCTGTTCTCTAAAGCTCTGCTCTCTGGGATTTGATCACACTGTGTTTATTTTAGTTCCATATACTTCTCCCTGCCTCGGGGCCTTTGAATAGGAGGGTCCTAATTTCCCTTACCTCTTTTTCTAGTTACTTCAGATATCAGTCCAGTGTTATTCTTTCAATTAATTCTTTTCTGGACACATAGCACTGCCTCAGAGTATTTTACAGAGTGGCAGTTTTACATTTTTTGTGTGATCATGTAATTAATAGTATCTTCCCTGAATGATCAAAAGCTCCATGGGCAAGAACTCACATGACTACTTTGCTTATTAACATGTATCTCCAGCACTAGTGTCACAGTGCAATGTAGTACTCCATAAATATCTGTTGAGTGAGTGAATGGACTCAACCCAAGTTTCATGATTCTTTTCTATCTGGGAATTATATAACTTCTTTTAGGATCCTAAGCATATCTCTTTGATGGGACTATTAAACATGTTCTGTTATTAGCTACTAAAGCTCCATAGTCTAATTACACTGGCACAATAAAAAAATATATTATAGATAATAACAGAAACATCCAGCCTTTTCTTCTTTCTAATTGTAAAGTAAAACATTAGAAAGTGATGTAGGAAAAGTGAGTCCCCATGAATGCTACCTTTAGGTACAATCAATCATTGGTAATGCTCCCAACATGACTTCCACACAGCAGGGCTGGTTGTTATGTGCACGAAGTTAAGGTAAGAAAATGTCTCTCTTTCCTTACAGCTTTCTCACGATCCTGCCATTTCTAATCTGTCCCCAAGGCCAGCCTCTCACTAGGGTTCTCCTCTATTAGACTTTCTTTCACTACTTAAACTTTCTGTTCAGCAGAAAGGACATGTGAAGCATTTAAAGAGGAATACTCGTTAAATATATTGTATTAGATTAATATAGCCCTTTTCTCTTGAAGCCCTTTAAATGCTCTTCAATTTATGTAAGTGTTCATAATATCATAATCTCCATTCTGCAGAACAACTGTCTTATTAGAAAGGTAACAACAAAACCTAATTATAAAAAGAAGACGCAAACGCCTATCTAGTACTGTGTATTCAGCTGGACCAGTTTCCTCCAGAAAATAATTATCTACGATGTCTACCCCTCTCAGCCCCATCTACTGAAGGTTCTCTGTGCAGAATTGGCTGGGAAGTCATAGAGTATTAAACTGTACTGCAGAATATGGAAGAAGCACAATCAAAGTATTAGGCAGTTTGGCCAGTGTTAAAAATACACATAAAAAGACAAAGTTTGTTTAGTCTTTTCAGTAAATCTCTGAGGATATCTAATTCATTTTTTTAACTCATAAATATCATATCCCATATGGGGTTGGGGAGAAGGGAGAAGAAATTCAAATACTTGAGGACAAACTTCTTAGAGAATGTTCCAAGCTAAACCACATACCTCAAGCTACTCAGAAACAGAAGTATTTTGCAGTGAATACGCTACAAAAGAATTTGGTAAAGTAATCACCTTTATAATTCAGTGATTTCCATAGCAACCACACAGTGACTCATATACAAAATCAGGCTTTAATGAAATGAACAGCCAATTTACTGTGCCAGATTATTTTATATCCCTATCTTCTTTCCATGTAGGATTAAAGCCAGATACTGTATATAACTATGTTCTATGGACTGTTTAACAGGCATTTCATATGCTATTTCATTTAGTCTTCCCATCAGCTACTATTATCTCCATCATGTGGATTAGGAAAGATTAAGAGAGTTTAAGTAATTTGACCAATATGACAACACAAGTAAATGTTAAAGTTTGGATTTCAGATCTGCAGAACTCCCCAGTTTTTAATTTTTTCCAGTATTTCATACTGATGAATGCCCTTCTGAGAAGAGGTTGTTTCTTATTATTTTAGTTTAAATATCACATTTTTCAAGTCACAGTGGAACTGTTTTTACAAAACAAGATCTAAGTAACACGGGAAGTAAAGGTCTTTGGTGGGCATTTCCTCATTGTCTTATCATCACACTGACTGGTAACCCAGGTAACACAGGTGGAATCCGTAGTCACTGCATGTGGTTGTTTCTCCTGTGTCCTGCAGAGGCACCTAGCCAGGTGGGCATGATGAATTAAAACCCAGGGAGCATTTTGCTTGCCATGCTCTGTGTCCTGCCTGGGAACCTGCCTCAGGCCAGAAGAAAGGGAAGGGTACTTTTTCTAATTGATCTTCTCAGAGGGAGCACCTTGCAATGTTTCCCATTTGTGCCGCAGGAAAGAGCCCCTATCTAGTTTGCACAATGAGTTGCCATTTTTAGCAGCAACTTCAGTATAACTTGATACTTTTTGCATCCTTAAGAGCACAGAATGTTCACTGGCATGAATCCCCTTATTTGTAAAGACTTCATGAGATTGGAAAAAGCTCACTGAAAGGTGATAATGTCCAGCAAAAGGATATAGAAGAATTCTTAATATCTGAAGTCATTATGAGTAGATTTCATCATGTAATAGGAAAACAAAACTACAGCTCCCGTTATTGCAGTTAGTGAGTTTTAGATGTTTTACACTGAAAAGCACTCAAAATTATTTTAGAATTTGTTTTCTGTACCTAAATTGCTTTCAAGGGACCATTTAAAATAATAACTGAGTTTTGATGGAAACATATTTTATATCAAATCACATTGATTAGAGAAAAGCTTAATATGGAAAATAAGAGTATGCTCTTCAGATAAAGATGGTCCATAGCTTAATACATTGGCTATCTTTCCTATTATTTAATATTTATTAATTTGCTGAAAAAAAATAAAGCAATGCAAAATATAAAATTTGATTTATACTTTATTCTAGACTTTTATATCTTCAGAAATTATCAGAAATGCTTATTGTTTAAATTAAAGCCTTTTGGGTCTTTTTGAAAATTTTTATTGTTATTATTGGCTTTAGTTTGTTACAAAGCAGGAGAAATGAAGGGCTTAAGGAGATAAAATTCTGTAAATAAAAGCATGTATAGCATGACTTATTTGCTTCTTCAAAATACATATTTTTTTTCTCATCAGATTACCAAATTCTGATTTTCTTGAATTGGGCATTTAACGCTGTTTTGAGGAGGAAATTATTCCTTTGTTCTACTCAAGTCTTTGATGTTCTTACCAGTCTTGGCCTACTATATTGGAAAAAATTAGGACCACAACCTTAGTGAAGTTTGCTACAAATAACTGACCTTTTCCCTAATGGTGTTCTGTGACCTGTGCTGATTTTTTTGTTTTTTAAGCTAAAAGAATATGCCACTGAAGGTTTCAAATAATTTCTGCTGACTCAAGTTCATGATAATATAAATCATATGTCATAAAGCAAACATAGAAGTGGAATTCATAGAGAAAATCAAAGTGATTTCAGATGCTTATGATAGGCATACTTCCACCAGTCTCCAAAGCTCTCACTATTTGACAGACATCACGAACATTTGCAGCTATACTTTTCCAGATCAACTGCCTTTGAATGATTTTCAGAACTCTGAGCCATGACTAAATGCCAAGTAAAGAAATTAAGCAAAGAAAAATTGGACTGGCTCTCAGGAAAAGTTTCCTAATTGTGAAACTTATTAAAATGTGAAATAAATATCCTCTTGGGGAGAGGATGGATGCCCATCTCTGAGGCTTTAAAAATAAGCCTAGACCAACTCTTATAAAAGAGAATTGAGGGCAGGATTTATTACTGGCAAGAAGTGAGCTGGATGACATAATGGGTCTTTTCCCTTGCTCATACTAATGCTTCTTTGATGTTTTCATTTAAGTGGTAACTTAGTTTCAAAAGCAGATACTTGAATGGAGGGAGTGGACTCAGGTTTCAATGAAAACTTCACCAGAGAAAGAGATGAAGGCCACCATTGATTATGTATTGGGCTTACTTTTATATTTGACCCTGGAAGACCATGGGATGGCCACCTAATGCATTTCCTGGCACACTCCTATTGTGCTTAGTCTTCTCTATCTGTATGTTCATCTAGCTCAATGTGGGCTTCTGCTTGTCAGAAAAAGAAATGTTTTTCTGTGCCTGTTAAAGCTAACCATGGTGTATGCAACCATACCCTTTGCATTTGTACAAGACTGACAGCCTCCTGTTTTTTTTCCTGCCTGCTCTGTGTGCATACCTATAAATCTAGTGTCGCTGGGTTGAAGGAACATATGAGCAGATCTTTAGCATTAAGAATATGATGGGAGAAATTGAGGTAGATTTGAACTGTCACCATCAATCAAAGCCAATGAAAAGGCAGCTCTCTAGGTGGTACAATGGCCTCTACTTGCTGGTACTGTGTTTCTCCTTTCATCAGGTATCTATAAGAGAAAGTGTGAAGGATTTGCACACGAAACATTCCCACAATGAATCTCAAGTGAGTGAATAAAAATATTGTAAGTGGGCTTTTACTGAATGTAAATCCTCTTGTCTGGTTTTTAAAAGCTTTAATTAATTAATTAATTTAAATCACAATACTCTTGAACCTTGTAGATCACCTTGTTTGATTTTTTGTCTTAGGCCAGCTGTACAGGGGTTCCCCAGAATTTATTCATTTGTCCCTTATCCTTTCTGAGTAGATACAGGAATTAAATACTGTAAAGACATGAACCTCAGTATACTTTGTCTTAATTATTCAATATTTAGAATTAGGATTTTAGCAAAAGCGCTTTGGATATTTCTGGCTAGTTAATGTAAAATTAACAAAAAGGCTTTTATGATGAAATCATTTATAAAGCTATATTATTGTTTGCTTATTTTTTATATCTGGGAGAATCACAACATGTATGTTTGTTTCTACCTTCACTTGCAGCTCAACAGAACCCTGTAACATACATGAAATTTTTTTGGAACTTATAAGATGAGCAACAGCTTATCTCATATTTACTTTCTTAGAGTTCCAAGAACAGAAGAACATCTATCACAGAGAAATACAAATAACTGGTAGCACATAATATACATTTATACAAAGGAATGAACAACTATTTTATATGGCAGCAGTCTAAATACAGCATGGCTTTCTAGTTTGGAGTAAGGTGAAATATATAAAATCTATTATAAATTCTCAGCTCTCCCACATCTTTCCATCGTACCATTAAGAATTTCATAACCCAAAGACCAAGACGGAAAATATGTTTTTTCCATGGACTAGGGTTACCCAAGAGTATAACTTTAAATCCAGATTGTTTCAGACCCCTGTAGATCTGATCTGTCCTTGGGACAATAACCAGCCAAAATACTTTTTCTTGACAACAGAGTTGAAGTTCATGATAAAAATGTAAATCTGTTCAGACACACCAAGGAACAAATAAATCACATGGAAGAGCTGGAGAATGGAGCTGTCAGAGGGACAAAATGAAAAGACAGATGCTGAGGAAAGGCGCAAAAAAGGAAAGAATATAGACTAGTTGGAGCAGTGCAGACATGTCAGACATGGGGGAGCTCTCAAGTTATAAATCGTTTAGAGAAATTATTGCAGTATTGGTACTCAGGAAGACCTGAGTTCAAGCCCTGGCTCCGTTTCTCACTGATTGTGGGATGTTGGATAAGTTGCTTCTCTGCTCCAGCCCTCCAATTCTGCATCTATGAATTTTAAAATTTCTGAATTGGACATGCAACTGCAGTTTAGCTTTCAGTTTAAATCTGCAGCGCCCGCCTAGAGGGTTGTAATTAAGAAAGTCAGTAGTTAGTGATACAATAAGACCATTTGTGTTAGAGTGTACCCATTGGTATGGGTCTTATTCTTAGTAATTTTATGAGAACATAGAATGTGAATGGCATGATTGTGGGCTGTGAGGACGAGACTCAGGATAGGAAGCAAGATCCTGGTTTTTAAATAGGAACCTGAATGTTGCTTATTTGATTAAACTCCTGCTATACAGAAAGCATTAACTTAAGCATTATGAGCTCTAGCATATAGGAGAAGAACTGAATTAGAAAGAAATAGACTTTGGACTGAGGGAAATACAGAAATGGTGGGCTAATAATGCTTTCCAGGACAATTTAATTTGAACTAATCCAATGAGAATATTGACAGTTATGAGAATCTTCTGAGTTAAAAACAGCTAAATTTTCTCCTTATATATTTTTTTTTATGTCATTTTGTTTCAGTTGATCTTCCAAACCAGGAGATATTTCTAATATAATTAATTACAAAAAAAAGGTGGAAATAGGGTTGGTTATCCTCACTCATTTTCCAAGCAAGATATTTCTTAACTATATATACCTACCTGTGTACTTACATGTACCTAAATTCGCAAATGAAAAGTTTTATGAGTCTGTATGTCCTAGATTTCTGTCAGTAATTTTCAAATGTACTGGTTACCTCAGTTGCTTAGAACCTGGTATATCAGGGCCCAGTTTTGGTTCCAGTGAATTCTCACTAATTTCCCAACTGAAACTCTGCTCACACTACTGGTCTACCAGAGGGAGGACAAAATGTTATGAATGATTGTTCCCCCACAGAGGGGACAATGGTGTGTTTTCTAAATTAGCTATTATGAGAGGTTCAGTCCAATGGACATAAGCTTTAAGAGACCTGTTTTGATTATATCTTAGCTGTGGTTCTATAGCGTTTTCTTTTAGAATTTGGCTCTGATGCAAAGTTTCGATATAAGTTAAGATGAACATAGGGCTTTTGTGAGATAAAACTTGACATTTGTTGTAGTGACATTGAGGTAGGATTTGTTACATTCCCTTTACAACTCATAGTCTCAACAATTCTTTTGAAAATTCTCTGGCCTCCTTTCTTTAGTTAGAAACATTTTCCAGCTGGAAGATATATACAGTGACTTTTGCATGTCATCCTGCTGGTTTCTAAACATAGTGGTCAGGCTGATGTCTACGATATAGTTTATTTAGTCTTTTTCTTTGAATCCGTATCTTGTTTTGTGCCTCTCTTGTCTCCTAGCTCAGTGCAACAGAAAAAGTCCTGGCCAGCTGCCATCTTGTGAAACAGCTGCTTCTGGCTCTGGGAACCTGTAAAGTGGGACTAGGCAGTAAAAATGGAGCTTACTACTCCTAAGACTTGAACACTCCTTTTTTATTGATAGGTTAAATGAACTTTAATAGAGGAAAACCAAGTTGAATGCCTTTTATTTTTGCATTCCTTATCTTCACTAACATTGCTGACCCATTTGATAACTGTTGACCCAGCTCTCCTTAAAACTATTTTTCTTTGGCTTTTATAACCTTACCCTTGCCTGACTTACCAATGCTTCCTTTTGTGGGTTCTCCTAACCAGTTCTCCTTAAAATGTGCTATTCTCTGCATTTTATTCTTCTTTAGTATCTTATTTAGCTTCATACTCTGTGTTTTAAGCCATTGGTTCTCAGACTTTAAGCTAGTGGCTTTCAAATTTGGCTGTGTATCAGAATCATTTATGCAGCTTTCTAAATACAGATGCATGGGCTACTGCTCTCAGAATTCTGAGTCAGTGTTTTTGGTGTAGAGACAGGCATCTATATTTTAAAGAATACTTCACAGATGATTCTTATGAGCTTTCAGTTTGAAAAATCACTATCTGCATGAATGATCTATACTCCCAGCCAAACAGGCCACTGGTTTCTTTTTATGATCCTTGGCTTCTTCCCTGAGCTTCAGACCCATACTTCACATCTCCTAAGAAACACCTTCACATAGATTATCCACAGTTATTTCAAGTTCAGTATACTCAATCAAACTTGTTATTCAACCCTGTCTCTTCCATTCACACTCTATCTCTTCTTTTACTCTTACTTTTGATAATGCCACCCCCTGGACCAAGGGGAAAACCTTATCCACCCTCAGCTTCTTGCTTTTCACATTCTTTTTCTTTCCATCAATCTTCATAACATACCTGTGGTGATTAATTTTATGTGTCAACTTAGCTGAGCCACTGTGCCCAGGTATGTGGTCAAACATTATTTTGGATGTTTCTGTGACAGTGTTTTTGGAAGAGAGTGACATTTAAATTTGTGCACCTTGAGAAGAAGAACTACAGTCCTGCAGCCTGTGGAATGAAAATCACATTCACAGAAAGACAGACAAAATGAAAAGGCAGAGAGCTATGTACCAGATGAAGGAACAAGATAAAACCCCAGAAAAACAACTAAATGAAGTGCAGCTAGGCAACCTTCCAGAAAAAGAATTCAGAATAATGATAGTGAAGATGATCCAGGACCTCGGAAAAAGAATGAAGGCAAAGATCGAGAAGATGCAAGAAATGTTTGACAAAGACCTAGAAGAATTAAAGAACAAACAAACAGAGATGAACAATACAACAACTGAAATGAAAAATACACTAGAAGGAATCAGTAGCAGAATAACTGAGACAGAAGAACGGATAAGTGACCTGGAAGACAGAATGGTGGAATTCACTGCTGTGGAACAGAATAAAGAAAAAAGAATGAAAAGAAATGAAGACAGCCTAAGCGACCTCTGGTACAATATTAAACGTAACAACATTCACATTATAGGGGTCCCAGAAGGAGGAGAGAGAGAGAAAGGACCCAAGAAAATATTTGAAGAGATTACAGTCGAAAACTTCCTTAACATGGGAAAGGAAATAGCCACCCAAGTCCAGGAAGCGCAGAGAGTCCCATACAGGATAAACCCAAGGAGAAACACACAGAGACACATAGTAATCAAATTGGCAAAAATTAAGGACAAAGAAAAATTACTGAAAGCAGCAAGGGAAAAACGACAAATGACATACAAGGGAACTCCCATAAGGTTAACAGCTGATTTCTCAGCAGAAACTCTACAAGCCAGAAGGGAGTGGCATGACATATTTAAAGTGATGAAAGGGAAGAACCTACAACCAAGATTACTCTACCCGGCAAGGATCTCATTCAGATTTGATGGAGAAATCAAAAGCTTTACAGACAAGCAAAAGCTAAGAGAATTCAGCACCACCAAACCAGCTCTACAACAAATGCTAAAGGAACTTCTCTAAGTGGGAAACACAAGAGAAGAAAAGGACCTACAAAAACAAACCCCAATTAAGAAAATGATAATAGGAACATACATATCAATAATTACCTTAAATGTGAATGGATTAAATGCTCCAACCAAAAGACACAGGCTTGCTGAATGGATACAAAAACAAGACCCATATATATGCTGTCTTCAAGAGGACCACTTCAGACCTAGGGACACATACAGACTGAAAGTGAGGGGATGGAAAAAGATATTCCATGCAAATAGAAATCAAAAGAAAACTGGAGTAGCAATACTCATATCAGATAAAATAGACTTTAAAATAAAGAATGTTACAAGAGACAAGGAAGGACACTACATAATGATCAAGGAATCAATCCAAGAAGAAGATATAACAATTATAAATATATATGCAGCCAACATAGGAGCACCTCAACACATAAGGCAACTGCTAATAGCTCTAAAAGAGGAAATCAACAGTAACACAGTAATAGTGGGGGACTTTAACACCTCACTTACACCAATGAACAGATCATCCAAACAGAAAGTTAATAAGGAAACACAAGCTTTAAATGACACAATAGACCAGATAGATTTAATTGGTATTTATAGGACATTCCATCCAAAAACAGCAGATCACACGTTCTTCTCAAGTGCGCATGGAACATTCTCCAGGATAGATCACATCTTGGGTCACAAATCAAGCCTCAGTAAATTAAAGAAAATTGAAATCATATCAAGCATCTTTTCTGACCACAACGCTATGAGATTAGAAATCAATTACAGGGGAAAAAAAGTAAAAAAACACCAACACATGGAGGCTAAACAATATGTTACTAAATAACCAAGAGGTCACTGAAGAAATCAAAGAGGAAATCAAAACATACCTAGAGACAAATGACAATGAAAACACAATGATCCAAAACCTATGGGATGCAGCGAAAGCAGTTCTAAGAGGGAAGTTTATAGCAATACAGGCCTACCTCAAGAAACAAGAAAAATCTCAAATAAACAATCTAACCTTACACCTAAAGGAGCGAGAGAAAGAAGAACAAACAAAACCCAAAGTTAGTAGAAGGAAAGAAATCATAAAGATCAGAGCAGAAGTAAATGAAATAGAAACAAAGAAAACAATAGCAAAGATCAATAAAACTAAAAAAAAAAAAAAGGTCAGAAGACCTAAATAGACATTTCTCCAAAGAAGGCATACAGATGGCCAAGAAGCACATGAAAAGCTGCTCAACATCACTACTTATTAGAGAAATGCAAATCAAAACTACAATGAGGTATCACCTCACACTGGTTAGAATGACCATCATCAAAAAATCTACAAACAATAAAGGCTGGAGAGGGTGTGGAGAAAAGGGAACCCTCTTGCACTGTTGGTGGGAATGTAAATTGATACAGCCACTATGGAGAACTGTATGGAGGTTCCTTAAAAAACTAAAAATAGAATTACCATATGACCCAGTAATCCCACTACTGGGCATATACCCAGAGAAAACCATAATTCAAAAAGACACTTGCACCCCAGTGTTCATTGCAGCACTATTTACAGTAGCCAGGTCATGGAAGCAACCTAAATGCCCATCAACAGATGAATGGATAAAGAAGTGGTGGTACATATATACAATGGAATATTAGTCAGCCATAAAAAGGAACGAAATTGGGTCATTTGTAGAGACATGTGTGGACCTAGAGACTGTCGTACAGAGTGAAGTAAGTCAGAAAGAGAAAAACAAATGCTGTATGTTAACACATATACATGGAATCGAAAAAAAAAATAAAAAGGTTCTCATGAACCTAGGGGCAGGACAGGAATAAAGACGCAGATGTAGAGAATGGACTTGAGGACACGGGGAGGGAGAAGGGGAAGCTGGGACGAAGTGAGAGAGTAGCATTGGCATATATACACTACCAAGTGTAAAATAGATAGCTAGTGGGAAGCAGCTGCACAACACAGGGAGATCAGCTCAGTGCTTTGTGACCACCTAGAGGGGTGGGATAGGGAGTGTTGGAGGGAGACACAAAAGGGAGGGGATATGGGGATATATGTATACATATAGCTGATTCACTTTGTTATACAGCAAGAAGTGACACAACATTGTAAAGCAATTATAGTCCAATAAAGATGTTAAAAAAAACCCAATGTGGTACATATATACCATGGAATATTACTCAACCATAAAAATGAACAAAATTGGGTCATTTGTAGAGATGTGGATGGACCTAGAGACTGTCATACAGTGTGAAGTAAGTCAGAATGAGAAAAACAAATATCGTATATTAATGCATATATGTGGAATCTAGAAAAATGATACAGATGAACCGGTATGTAGGGCAGAAATAGAGACACAGATATAGAGAACAAATGTATGGACACCAAGGGGGGGAAAGCGGGAGGTGGTCATGGTGGTGGGATGAATTGGGAGATTGGGATTGACATATATACACTAATATGCATAATAGATAAGTAATAAGAACCTGCTGTATGAAAAAATAAATAGGTAAAATAAAATGAAGAAAAAATTTGTGCACTTTGAGTAAAACAGGTTATCCTCCATGATGTGAGTGAGCCTCATCTAATCAGTTGAAGGCTCAAATAGAACAAAAAGAATGGCCTCCCATAAGTAAGGGACAATTTTATCATCATATAGCCTTTGGACTTGAACTACAGCATCAGCTCTTCCCTGGGTTTCTAGCATGCTGGCCTACCCTGCAGTATTTACACCTGCCAACCTCTACAGTTGCACAATCTAGTTTCTTAAAATAAACACACACATACAACATTTAAATACACACACACACACACATATATATATATACACACATACACACATATATACATATATGTGTATAGCTGTATAGTTATAGCAGAACTAACTATTGGTTCTGTTTCTCTGGAGAACCCTGACTAATACACAAACTTCAGATCCCGTTCTTAAATCTATCTCTTCCATTTCCACTGTTTCTCCTTAGCTTTGGCCTCTATCAGCTTTTGCCTGGGATGACCCTAACTGGTGCCTCACTGTTACCAGTCTCACTTCCATCCATCAGTTTTTCACACTGCCTTGAACATAATTTTTTTAAATCAGTAAGTCTTTTAATTGTTATTCTAATACTTAGAAACCTTGAGTGTTTCACTGTTGTTTCCTGAAGGGTTAAACTTTAAATCCTTTGCATGCAAGGCATTTTACATCTATGCTTAAGCATCAGCCCTACTCAGTTTTCTCCAGCCAGGGAACAACTTGCATCCCCTTAATTTGCCATGCTTCTTCTTAACTCAGTGACTGTGCACATTTTTTCTTCTACTTGGAATGAAGGTGCCCTACATCCAGTCTGTACAATGAACTCTCTCTTATCTTTCAAACATAGCACAAATATCACATTTCCTTGGACCTCCACTTCTGGGAGTTACCCAGACAGCAATTGGCTTTCTTACTTCTGTGCTCTTATAGCACATCTAAGAGCATGATTGGACTCCATGGTTGCTATTTATTGGATATTTACTAAGAGTGTGGCAATGCATTATCTCATTTAATCCTCACTATCATCCGCCTTTGAGGAAACAGCTTTGGAGTAGTATAGCCACTTGATCAAGTTCACAGAGCTGGAAGATGGCAGACCCAGGGATTGAATGACTCCAAAGTCTGTGTTCTTAATCACTATACTATCACTGCTTGTTATATCCACTGTATGCTGCTTATAGTTATTGCAGCATATTTCTTACTAAAATCTACTTCAGAGTTACCTTCTGGGATTTTTTTGTTATATATCGCTTTATGAATGTGAAGGAAACTACTTTGGTCATATCATACAAAAATTTAGAAGTGGCTTATTTAAAATAAATTTTAGATAGCTAAGATCAAGCTTGTTATTCAGTTTAAGATGTGGTATATAGTCCCTTTAAAGTGCAAGACTCTCCTAATTTCAGAATATTTACCATATGGCTAACTGATAAGAAAACAATTCCCACTTCCACTCAAGAGGTCAACCACCTGCTATTAAAAACCTTCCCATTACCACAGATTGAGGGAAAGCCAAGTCTCCTGTCAGGCTTCCAGGCTATAATGCTCCAACCAAAGTAACTCCAATTCCTTCTTTAAGCTTTAAACGTTAGTCTACCTTCCAATGAAAATCCACAATTTTTTTTCTTCCAAAAATACCAGTCACAAGTATCAAATCATGCTGTTCATTTCCAGTGTTGGAATTCTGTTAGTTTCCTATAGCATTGGCATTTACTCTGCAGAAGATAGAAGGAGGAGATGGTGATTGCTGCAATCTATATATGAACTGGGAAGTGCTCCCTCGTTTGGGTTTCTTCGTTAAGCAATCTGTAGGCTTCAGGTATTTGTAAGAGATGAATAGACCTGCCAAATCGGAGGCCCAAGAAACACATTCTATCACTTTTTTTTTCCATTTAAAAACTACAAGGCATACATGAAGGATTTCTCTGGGCTCAACACAAAACCCAAGGGAAAATGTTGATACTGGAAATCCTAGGTTTTGTTTTTTTCACCACACCATACATTATTTGACACAATCTTTTCATTTTCCATCTTGCAACACATCAAAAAACATTACATTTCCCTTTATTTCCAAGCCAACCATTTTGTACTTATGGGACACCAAACATGTGAAGGTTTAGCTGTATTTTATTTATGTATTCATTTATTTGGTTAAAATAAAAACTGAGAAGGAACCTCTTGAGTCCTTTCACAGCTGTGATTAGAGAAAAATGAAAATCCGAAGCAATGAAATTTATAGAGCTATTAATCACATTCCATTTTCAGAGTCTGAAAAATTGTAGAGATTAAGAAACTCGGTGAAGAGATGTTCATTACTCTTTCACATGGACGTTTGTTTAGTTGGTTTACTAATGTTATCACAAAACTTTTGGGGGTACCCTAATGGGTCACTCAGATGACTTTATGCTCGCACATCACTTTGAGGAAACAAAGGGTAACAACAACAGGTGTTACTGGTGTGAGATACTGTGCAGGTTGAAAATGCAGTCCTATTTCTTTGGAAATCTTTGACTCCAAAAAAATATGTGAAAAACAGCCCCCAAATGGTTCTGTGCTCCAATTCGATTTTATTTTAGAATTGCTTATGTTACTAGGATTTATGAGTGTTACTTCCCTGAAAGAATGGCGTATCTTTCAGCTCTCAGTTTGTACTTTAATGGAAATAGTGTGCTTTTATGGAATAAAAGTTCTCTGAAGCCCTGCCTGAGACTGTTTCAAACCAGAACCTCCACACTATGTCTGGAAAATCACTAACAGAGAAACGGACAGAAAAAGAGCAACTCTGTTTTTTAAATCTTCATTCCGAAACTTCCTGTGTGACTGTCTTGCTAGGATTTTTATTCCATGGTAGCTGTAGGATATCAGTGATTTGCATTTTGGAAAGTTGTCCTGTGTGTTATTTATATCCCATGTATCTGTTTCAGTTATGTGTTCAACTGCTGCATTCCACATGACCATTAAAGGAGCTGTCAAAAAGGCAAAACATTTACAGATAAAGACCTATAAAACTGAAGTCAAACCTTAATTACCCAGTGAAAGTCATGCTGTCTTGAAACAATGGATATTTCTAAATATTTCACATTCATAAGCCTACTGTGATTTCATACAGAAGATATACCTTTCAAATTAAGTTTAAACTAGGTAATTAAATGTAGTTGTTATTCCCTGGATACAACAGTGGAGAGGCAGGGTAGAAGCCTTGGGTTGTACTGGATGGCATAACCTACAACATGCCACAGCTGCAGGTAATAGACATGTGAGTGTTCCTCAGAGATTTTCTTCATTATCCTTTGGTTTAAAAATATTCACTTCAAATGTACATTATTTTTAGACCAAGGCAAGTTCTGCTTATTTTTATACATTTGCATCTATTTACTGAGAATAATAGAATCTTACATTTGATAATAAATCTCCCTTATAGTTACCCCAATAAGTTATCAGCTACCTCTGTTCTTTCCAGGCATGAGAATTTCACCAACCCATACACCTGATCATTCCTGTGAAGAGTAAGTTAACCTCAGAACCTGCTGTCACAGCAGGTTAAATTTATGATATACATACAAGTCTAAAGAATATTTATTCTCAACCTTGCTTAAAAATAAATAATAATTAGTTGAATTAGGTATAGCTCTTATTTTTTACATTATAGTGTTCTGCATTTCTCATACTTTATATAGTATCATAAAATTTGTAATATTGAATAAAACCAATAACGTAATTTGTACAAAATTATAGAATTATAATTTAGAAATACAATTAACTTTTTTTTTCTTTTGCCCCCATATAACATGACTGTTATACTAATGTATAATAATACTTACTACAGGAGGGGCAATTGTGAGTAAAATATAACATGTCAATATTCTATTTTATAAATTATTTGTCTCCAGTTTTCTTATAAAATGAGATGTCTTGGGGCTTCCCTGGTGGCACAGTGGTTGAGAGTCTGCCTGCTAATGCAGGGGACACGGGTTCGAGCCCTGGCCTGGGAAGATCCCACATGCCGCGGAGCGGCTGGGCCCGTGAGCCACAACTGCTGAGCCTGCGCGTTTGGAGCCTGTGCTCCGCAACGAGAGAGGCCCGCGCATCGCGATGAAGAGTGGCCCCCACTTGCCACAACTGGAGAAAGCCCTCGCACAGAAACGAAGACGCAACACAGCCAAAATCAATCAATCAATCAATCAATCAAAACATACGCATCTGATTCAAGATCCTCATTAAAAAAAAAAAAAAAAAAAAATGAGATGTCTTTAGAGTCTTATTATTTTCGGAATTCCATCTCACCCTCACCAAATATTTTGCAAAGAAAACTTGGAATTTTTGCTTCATGTAACTCCTTCCTCTTATGTTTTTCCCTATGCCTGATACCAGATAACCTTAATTTATTTTGCTTTACTGAGTAGATTCAAGATTTCTCTTTCTCAGCTAATAATAATAATCATTAATTGAATGCGTCCTGTGTATTAGTGTCCGTCATATATTGGGAATCTAAGATACCTAAGTTTAACAAGCCAGGAACTTCCCCAAATTAATGCCCAGTAAATCAGAGAATACACTTGACTGAGACAAAAGAAATAAACACAGATTGCATTCTACTTCAAACTGTGGAACAGTGGTATTTCCTTTGTAACTTCCTTTTAGTTTGAAATTATTTAAGAAAATTGAAAGGAAGTTATATAATTAAATGGTAAAATATTTTAATGTTTAAATGAACTTTGCCATGATTTTTCTTTCTTTGTGAAATACTGTTGACATACACTATTGTGTTAGTTTTAGATGTACTGCATAATGATTTGACATTTGCATGCATTATGCAATGATCACCACAATAAGTCTAGTAACTATCTGTCCCCATACAAAGTTGTTAGAATATTATTTACTATATTCTTTAAGCTGTATATTACATCTCATGGCTATTTATTTTATAACTGGAGTATTTTACCTCTTAATCCCCTTCACCTATTCCACCCCCCAACCCTCCTCTCCTCTGGCAACCGTCCATTTGTTCTCCATATATGTGAGTCTATTTTTGTTTTGTTTTGCTTTTTTTTTTAGATTTCACATATAAGTGAGGTCATATAGTATTTGTCTTTCTCGGTCTGACTTATTTCACTTGGCATAATACCCTCTAGATCAGGGGTCCGCAACGCCCCGACCACGGATTGGTACTGGTCCGTGGCCTGTTACGAACTGGGCCACACGGCAGGAGGTGAGTGGTAGGAGAGTGAATGAAGCTTCATCTGCTGCTCCCCATTGCTCCCCATTGCTAACATTACCACCTGAACCATCACTTGCATTACCGCCTGAACCATCCCCCACCCCGGTCTGTGGAAAAATTGTCTTCCACAAAACCAGTCCCTGGTGCCAAAAAGGTTGGGGACCGCTGCTCTTGATTCATCCTTTTTGTTATAATGTCAAGATTTCAATTTTTTAATGGCTGAGTAATATTCTATTGTATGCAGACATATCTGGGGAATATAATGGATTTAGTTCCAGACCACCACAATAAAGAAAATATCTCAGTAAAACAAGTCACACGATTTTTTTGGTTTCCCAGTGCATATAAAAGTTACGTGTACACTATACTGTAGTCTATTAAGTGTGCGATGGTGTTATGTCTAAAAAAAAGTACATAACCTAATTAAAAATATTTTATTGGGGCTTCCCTGGTGGCGCAGTGGTTGAGAATCTGCCTGCTAATGCAGGGGACACGGGTTCGAGCCCTGGTCTGGGAAGATCCCACATGCCACGGAGCAGCTGGGCCCGTGAGCCACAATTGCTGAGCCTGCGCGTCTGGAGCCTGTGCCCCGCGACGGGAGGGGCCGCGATAGAGAGAGGCCCGCGCACCGCGATGAAGGGCGGTCCCCGCACCGCGATGAAGAGTGGCCCCCGCTTGCCGCAACTGGAGAAAGCCCTCGCACGAACCGAAGACCCAACACAGCCAAAAATAAATAAATAAATAAGAAAATCCTTTAAAAAATATATATATATATTTTATTGCTAAAAAATTGCTAACCATCATCTGAGTCTTCAATGAGTCATAATCTTTTTGCAATAGTAATATGAAAGATCACTGATCACAGATCACCATAACAAACATAATAATAATAATGAAAAAGTTTCAACTATTGTGAGAATTACCAAAATGTGAAACAGAGACAGAACTGAGCAAATGTTGTTGGAAAAATGGTGGCTATAGATTTGCTTAATGCAGGGTTGACACAAACCTTCAATATGTAAAAAACAACAACAACGAAAAAACCCCCCAAAAAAAGCATTATCTGCAAAGTGAAATAAAGGGAAGAGCAATAAAACAAGATGTGCCTGCATGTATCCCACATCTTCTTTAACCATTCATCTATTGATGGACACTTAGGTTGCTTCCGTATCTCGGCTATTGTAAATAATACTGAAATAAGCATTTGGTGTGTGTCTATCTTTTCCAATTAGTGTTTTTGTTTTCTTCTGGTATATACCCAGATGTGAAATTACTGGGTCATATGGCAGTCCTATTTTTAATTTTTTGAGGAACTTTCATACTATTTTACATAATGGCTGTGCCAATTTATAATGCCAGCAACAGTGCACAAGGGTTCCCTTTTCTCCACATCCTTGCCAATACTTGTTATTTGTTGTCTTTTTGATGATAGCCATTCTGACAAGAGTGAGGTGGTATATCATTGTGATTTTGATGTGCATTTCCCTGATGATTAGTGATGTTGAGCATCTTTTCATGTGTTTGTTGGCCATCTGTATGTCTCCTTTGGAATAATGTCTATCAGGTCATCTGCCCATTTTTAAATTGGATTGTTTGGTTTTTTAATATTGAGTTGTATGAGTTCTTTGTATATTTTGGATATTAACTCCTTAAGGGATATATCATTTACAAATATCTTCTATTCAGTAGGTTGCCTTTTTGTTTTGTTGATAGTTTCCTTTACTGTGCAAAAACTTTTTAGTTTGATGTAGTCCCATTTGTTTATTTTTGCTTTTGTTTCCCTTGCCTGAGGAAACAGTTACAAAAAAATATTTCTAAGACAAATGTCAAAGAGTATACTGCCTGTTTTTTCTAGGAGTTTTATGGTTTCAGGTCTTTCATTTAAGCCTTTAATCCATTTGAGTTTATTTTTGTATATGGTGTAAGAATGTAGTCCAGTTTGATTCTCTTTGCATGTAGCTGTCCAGTTTTCCCAACACCATTTATTGAAAACGCCATCTTTTCCCCATTATATATTCTTGCCTCCTTTCTTGTAGGTTAATTGACCATATTAGCGTGGGTTTATCCTGGGCTCTCTGCTCTGTTCCATTGATTGCTGTAGCTTTGTGGTACAGTTTGAAATCAGTTACTGTGCTACCTCCAGCTTTGTTCTTCTTTCTCAAGATTGCTTTGGCTATTTGGGGTCTTCTGTGTTTCCATACAAATTTTAAAATTATTTGTTCTAGCTCTGTGAAAAATGCTATTGGTACTTTGATAAGGTTTGCATTGAATCTGTAGATTGCCTTGGGTTGCATAATCATTTTAGCAATATTCTTTCAATTCATAAGCATGATATCTTTCCATTTGTTTGCATCATCTTCAAATTTTCATCAACATCTTACAGTTTTCATTGTACAGGTCTTTTACCTCTTTGATTATATTTATTCCTAGTATTTTATTCTTTTTGATGCAATAGTAATCAGGATTTTTTTCTTAATTTTTCTTTCTGACAGTTTATTAATGTATATAACACAAGAGATATATGCATATTAATTTTGTATTCTGCCACTTTACTGAGTTGATTTATTAGTTCTAATGGTTTTTGGAAGCATTTTTAGGATTTTTCTCTATATAATACCATGTCATCTGCAAACAGTGACAGTTTTACTTCTTCCTTTCCAACTTGGATTCCTTTTATTTCTTTTTCTTGTCTAATTGCTGTGGCTAGGACTTCCAATACTATGTTGAATAAAAGTGGCAAGAGTGGGTACCCTTGTCTTGTGCCTGATCTCCATTGAGTATGAGGTTGGCTGTGCATTTGTCATATATGGTCATTATTATGTGGAGTTATGTACCCTCTTTACTGGCTTTGCTGAGAACTTTATCATAAATGGATGTTGAATTTTGTATAAGATTTTTATGCATCTAATGAGATGATCTGTATGATTTTCTTCTTCAGTTTGTTAAAGTGGTGCATCACATTGATTGATATGCAGATATTGAACCATCCTTGCATCCCTTAGCTAAATCCCCTTGATCATAGTATATGATCCTTTTAATGCATTGTTGTATTCCGTTAGATGATATTTTGTTGAGGATTTTTGTGTCTATGTTCATCAGTGATATTGTCCTGTAATTTTCTTTCTTTGTGGTGTCTTTGTCTCGTTTTGGTATCAGGGTGATACTGGCCTTATAAAGTGAATTTGGAAGTGTTTCTTCCTCTTTATTTACTTATTTATTTTTGAATAGTTTGGGAAGGCTAGGTGTTAACTCTTCTTTTATAGAACTCTTGTTTTGTACAATTCACATGTGAAGCTGTCTGGTCCTGGACTTTCGTTTGTTGAGAGTTTTGAAAATTACTGATTCAGTTTTATTACTGGTAACCAGTCTCTTCATATTTTCTGTTTTTTCCTGATTCAGTCTTGGGGTCATAACTTCATTTATTAACATATATAACATACCTTAAGGGACGCAGCTGTATATTTTGTTTACTTCCTGCAAGTCAAGAGAAAATATACACGTTCTGGTGAAAGTTTTGCCTGAAGTGTAAGTGAACTGTTAATGTGATTGTTTTTTCTTATGTAGTAGGTTTTCATATTTAGTGGTTCCCCAAAAGATTTGTCCATGTCTTAATCCCTGGAATGTTCCAGGAAAAAATGTCATCGCAGGTGTAATTAAGTCATGGATCTTGAGCTGAGGAGATTATCCTGGTGAGCCCTAATCTAATGACAAGTAACCTTATAAGAGAAAAGTAGAGGGAGATTTGTGACAGGCAGAAAATAAAATGACACAGACAAGGGAAAGCAATGTGAAGGCAAAGCCAGAACAGTGAGTGATGTGGAAACAGTTGTGGAACCAGCTGCCACCAGAAGATGGAAAAGGCGAAGAACAGATTCTCCCCTAGAGCCTCCAAATGGAGTGCAGTCCTGATGACACCTTGATTTTGGACTTCTGGCCTCCAGGACTGTAAGAGAATAAATTTTTGTTGTCTTTAAGCCATCAATTTATGGTAACTTGTTATAGCAGTCACAGGAAAGTAAGATATCATGTAAGCTCAATAATATAAGTATGTGTTCATCAAACCCAGTAACTACAAATTATATAAGGGAAGGAACCACTAAGATTTTGTTGATTGCTATATCTTGCACAGCTTGCCTGGTGAAGCAGAGTACTTACAAGGCAGGGTATCTAGATACATGGCTGATTAAAAAAAAAAAAAAAAAGATTATGTTTCTCAATATCCCTTGCAGCTGGATGTGGCCTAGGGACTATTTTGTGTCAAAGGGGTAAAAAGACATGTGAAGTGGTTACTACAAGTATGTGCCCTTGATAGGAGGGAGCATCATAATGGATGAGCAGGAGCCGCCAACTCATAAGAAATATACTTGTTTTGGCACAAGATGAGGTGAGATTGAGAACAGAAGCAATGCCTGGAAGAACAAGAATGTAAAAGAGTTATGTAATTCCTGAATGCCTACATAGACTTTTCTATGAAAGAAATGTTAAAAAGTACTACTGCTTTTTTTTAATGTTGGGGACAGGGAGGAGTTCTGTCACAATCAAACTTACACACAAGATAACTGGCTCATAATATTTGTTGAATGAGTTGAATGAGTTTATCTAATTATTCAACATAAATATTTTATATCGGCTGATAATTTCTTGGAGAAAATGAGAAAAGTTATTTACTTGAAATATTCATTGATTGAAATATTCTTGTACTCTGTCTCCCATTTATCTACATATCAAGGAATAAGAAATTATCTATTTACAAGAATTTAATGGAAATATATACATCGTATTTCTGTTTCTCCACCACCTACGTGTAAGCCATGAAATATTTTTATTGATTGCTTTTAAAATGTTAATTATAAATACTTAAGAACCAAGTATCAACCCTAAGTCTTCATCTGTCATATCACTAAAGAGTAAATTTTTTACCAAAAAGAACTGTAATTACATCGATGTTTATCATTTCAACTCTGTAGAATTCAACTTTTCCTACGTTAATTATCCATAAACCCATCTTGTCCTAGCACATTTGAAAAAGGAAGAAAATTTGAAAAAGGTTTTTAAGTGATGTCTTATTGATGCATCTAGATTAACTCCTGCCTCCATAAAGATATTGACTCTCTGGAATTTAATTTTTGTTTCCATACTTACATCTATATGCTGCTCAATGAATGCCTGCTGCATTGATTTGTATGTCTCAACGAACCCCTACAGAGATGTTTCTCTCAGCAATATTGGGTGATTGTACATATTCTGGAATTTAAACAAATTCCATATCCTGCAGTTCAGCTTGTTGCCTTTATGAAATGCCGACCTAATGTGTTCCTGATAGATGATGTTTTACTCTGCATTTTTGAGGATCTTTGAAAAATCTTCCTTTACAATTGTCTCTAAAGGCAAGTTTGTTCATATGGATGCCAGGAGTTAGACAACTAATTGACACCTACTGGTGACGTTTTTGTGGGAAGGGCCAGGGTATAAATCATCAAGCAACTTTTTCCCTCTTTCTTGCCTTTTTTTCTCCTTATGTAAGACTCACAAACATCTTCTCAAAGATTCAGATCAGTTTTTCTCTCAATGAAGGATTTCCCAATCTGTGCAAGTAGAATTAACCTCACTGAATTTAGCGGAGGCACATTTTTATGAAGTTTACTTTTGTGTGGGGTATTGAAAAAGAACATTCATGGGAGTTCTGATATATGGTAGTTTCTAGAATCTACTCATATTCCTGAAAAACCCCGTTTAACAGAGTCCCTAGTGCCTGTTGAGGCAAACAGAGCCACAACATGGTTTCTAAATGCTGAAGGAATGAGGGAAATGGGAGCCGAGGTGCTTCAAGAGTGAAGATGATGTGCCCGAGGCTGCCCTGGCGGGTGAAGTAGATTGGCGTGGTATCTAGTGATCATGTTGGGATGGCCAAACTCTGAGCAGACTTGTTGGGGGTTAACTTTGTACAAATACTCAGCCACACACACACACAAACTGATGACTCTAAATAATTGAATCTTCATAGAAAAATTGCCCTGGATGTATTCACTTGTTTTGGATAAGTTCAGGAAAGAAGGAATCTCAACTTCTCCATCCAGGGCTTTTCAAAGAGGATAAAAGTCATAAAGAAGATTGAACACATACAGAACTTTAGAGCCCTTTAGGTCAGACTAGAGAGCGTTACAGTGAAGTATGCACTTTTTTTGCTTTCTATATTGGCTGAAGTTACTAGGTAGATATTAATTCTGGCATTGCTTAAAGTGTGGCCTTGAATCCCATGATTTATTCATTTTTAGATCTTTTTTCAGGAGTTTTCCTGTGTGCAGTCAGTGTACTTGCCACTTTTTGAAATTTATTAAGACAGTGTCCTTGTCTGATTTCAGCAATCTGTCTCACACAATTAGTTGTAATTTTTATTTCCCATTATAGAGCCATGGATTACTTTTCCGCATCAGTCTCTAACTGAACTAGACATTAAAAACTGATTCTTGTTGAGCCACACAAAGCAATGTTGAGAGTTATTTTGCAGCAAAGCACTGGTGATGTTGACTTTATTTATTGCTCAACCACCTTAATGTAAAATTCAGTATGGTCAGTTTCATAAAAATCAGGGCAAGAGCTGCAGACAGACTGCATGATTCACTTCTGACCACAAGAAATGGACATGCGTTTTCAATTCCAACTAAGCATTTAACATCTGCATGTTATGGCGTTTCCAAAAACCTGACAGAAATGTCATCAATGAAACTGAGAAGAAAATATTTCTGACAGACTTTTTCTTTGGCTTTCCTAGTATTCCATTTGCCAAATTTATAAAGAAAAAAATCTTGCTCTCCTGTACTTTCTAGATATTTACTTTTTAAAAAAAAAAAGGAAATCTGAGATCAGTGGCAGAAGATGGGAATGCAAAATGAGCTGTTGTAATAATCAGAACTAAGAAATAACTTATATTCTTGGCTACCACCATCGCCTAGGGTACTGACTTGGCTCTGAAATAATAAGGGAAGTGAAGTGAAGGGTTTTTAACAGTATCTAAAATTCCCTGAACTACTTGACAACTTAACATGTCAAGTCTATATCTTTCAGGACAAAAGTTTAAGTAAAAAATATATATATGTATTTTTAATTCAGGATACAGTATTGAAAAATCGTTCTTCATCTTAATGAGATGGACCTGGTCCTTTTTAAAAAGGAAACTCTGATTTCCTGTTATATACTGTGTCTAGGCTCTTAAGGTAAAAGTTATTTATTAGCCTAACCACATAACCACATAGCTGCATTACCCTATAGTCCCTGCCATCAGGCAGCTGCAACACGGCTATTAAGTTTCAGAGCTAGAATGTAAAACCAAGTCTTATTTAACTCCAGAGTCCTTCTGCATGATGATTGCACTATTCTGATCCATAGGAAAAAGTGAAATGCATGTGCTAAGATGTAATGTGAGCAGGGGATGATGTGTGTTGATCAATAAATAGCCTATCAACTAAGTCTCCCACATGTCCTCTGACACCCTTCCCATTCACCTAGGCTCCTTTCAATGCTTTCCTTACACTGGAGCAAAGAATAGGCTTATAAATAGGTGCTTCAAATTATTTCACCTTTCTGTTTATTTGTAATTGTTTATTCTGAAAATTTCAACCATATCAAAAAAGAAGAACAATTATGTAATGAACTCCCAGGTACAATTTCCATAACTACCAACTCATGGTCAGTCTTCCCTCCCTATCATTTTGAAATGAATCTCCAAACATTATTTCATCCATAAACATTTTGAGTTGTATCTCTAAATTAAAGAACTTAAAAAAAATAACTAATAACAGTATTAATATTACACCCAAATAAATGAACATTATTTCCTTAATCTCATCAAGTATGATGAGATTAATCAGTGTTCAAATTCCCCTGATTGTCTCATACTTTATTTTCAAAAGTTGATTAGTTTGAGACAGGATCCAAATAAGTTTTACCTTACTATCGTTCTATTGGTTTATATGTTTTAAGTCTCTTTTAATCTGTAGGTTGCTCCTCAGTCTCTCATATTCTCAATCTCTCTCTCTCTCTCTGTCTCTCTCTGCCTCTTTCCCTACTACAATTTATTTGTTGAAGAAACTGGATAAGACTTGTCCCATAGCCTGGATTTTATTGCTTCCCTATGGTGTTCCTTTGTTCCCACTATTTCCTGTAAATTGGTGGTAAGTTCTAAAATGCTTGCTCAGGTACAGATTTGACAAAACTATTATATAGCTGCACTTGTGTATTAAGATCAGGAGTTACATAATGCCTGATACTGTTTGGACACATTAACTCATTAGCACTTGCCAACAGTAATATTCTAATTCTTTCTGTTTTTTCTTCCTTTATTAGGTGGTGTGTGTGTGTGTGTGTTTGTGTATGTATGGTATATGTGTATAGGTATTATATATTATATAATATACATATTACCATCAGGAGTTACATAATGTTTGATGATCTCTCCTGTATCATGTACATGTAATATATACATAGACATACATATATATAGTCTGCTCTTACTGTAATATATTGGAGATTACTCATAGTAGTATATAAAGATATTCCTTGTGATGTGATTCCTTAGTTTTATGTGTCAACTTGACTGTGCTAAGGAATGCCCAGATTGCTGGTAAAACATTATTTCTGGGTGTATCTATGAAGGTGTTTCCAGAAGAGATGAACTTTTGACAGAGTAAAGATCAGCCTCACCAATGCAGCAGGCATCATCCAAACCCTTGAGGGCCCAAATAGAACAAAAAAGAAAGAAGGGTGAATTTTCTCTCTTTACTCCAGCAGGGATATCCATAATCTCCTGCCCTCAGACATCAGTGGCTCCTTTTTGGTCCTCAGGCCTTTGGACTTGAACTGAATTACACCACCAGCTTTCCTGGTTCTCCAGTGTGCAGGCAGCAGATCATGGTATTTCTTGGCCTCTGTAATCACATGAGCCAATTCCTACGATAAATCTCCTCTTATGTATATCTATATGTACATCTATATATCTATATCTATATATTCTATTGGTTCTGATCTCTGGGGAACCCTGAATAACACATTCCTTAATTCCTTTTCTAGCTACACAGTACTCCATTATGTAGAAATACCACGGTTCACTCAGTCTGTTCCCTATTGATGAACATTTTGGTTGTTTCCAGTCTTTAGCTATTTCAAATAGTTTAGCAATCGATAGCCTTGTGCACCCAGTTCATTGTATTCTGGCCAGGGTATCTTTGGGGGGTGAGATTTCTAAGTTAAAGAATAAGTGCACATGTATGACAATCTGAGAATAACTCCCTCTCACACACTGAAACTATCTTCAGTAGGTGTCTATTACCCCTAGGGAGTGGGAAATAAACCCTTAACATGAATAAAAGATCCTATGGTATCTTAACTAGTTTTGCCGTCATGATCCCCCTCATTCTCTGCTCCAGCCACACTAGACTTCTTCAGTTTCTCAAACAATATGTTATATCTCTACAGAGCTTAGTTTAGAAAACTCTCCCACTCTTCCCCCTATGCCTGATTAACTGCTACCCATCAAACAGAGCTCAGCTTAAAGTTCACTATTTCAGGGAAGCATCCTTGACTTAGAATCTAGACCAAGTTCCTTTTTTATTCACTCTTATAAAACCATGTTTCTCTCCTTCATATAATTCAACTCAATTTCTAATTATATATCCAATTTTGTGATTATCCACTTACCAGTCATAAGCTTCATGAAGAACTGTAATCTTACCTGATTTTGCTTAGTTTTATATCCCCAGCAACTTTTCGGTATAGAACAAATATTTCCCAAATAAATGAATAAATAAGTATAGCATATGCTTGCACTTTAACACTGGTGATCTCATGTTATCAGAAGTGCTTTCACATTACCGTTATGCTAAAGTGTCCATGATCACAGGCTCAGTTTTTTTATACTAGTAATTTCATAGACATTTATTTTTTCAATTAATAGCTATTGAATAACTACTGTAAATAATGGATACTGGAATTGCAGCAACTAGACCCATTTCTTATTGTAAAGAAATTTACAATCTATAGTGTGTAGTAATAAGAATAATGCAAACATTTAAAATGATTTGGAAATAAACACTAGGTTCAGTGCAGAGTACTCTGAGAGGACAAAGGGAAAGCATTCTACCCTGAGTGTGGTGTGTGGGGAGAGGGTAGATGAGTGCTGCTGAGTAAGTTCTAGAGAATATGGAGGAATCACCAAGGCAAAGAAGAGGAGGAAGTGTATTGTAAACATGGGATAGTAAAAAAGGCACACTGTACTTTTGGAAAAGAGCAAGTGGTACACCATTTATTGTATGATAAGAAATTTGAACTGAAAATTAAACAGGAGCTTTGTTAATCACACAGGCACTTTAGAGTCTTATTCTGTGTGGCTGATGAGTTTGGTGTGAGAACTTGCCGTCAACTGTTCTAGAATGTGGATATGTCTGAGGTCCAAAATATTAAACTGTGACACAAGCAGACTTCCAAATCCCAACTGTCCATTTGTCTTATTCTTACATTACTTCCACCATCTCCATACTGATATAATAGAGGAAAAAGATAAATAAAAGATGACTTTAGTGGTGTTGTTGTTTCAGATCTAGACTAACTGCTTTCAGGGCCATGTCCTTCTTGGAAGAATAAACAGTAATAGCTCTCAACTTGAGAACAAGAATTGTGTCAGGTAGCATTGTATGCCTCATAAAGGGTGCCTGTAGTGCATAAAAAATTTAAAAAATCAGCTTCAACCTGTTAGAAGATCCATGGCCCATTTCAATCACCCTTACTTAAATTCTGATGGTAATAGTGGCAAGATAGGGCAAATATTTCTAATAGTGACCATATATACTGTTGATAAGACCATGAGAAAACAGCAAATACATTTCAGGTAGGAATATAAAAGAAAGTAAGAAATTTGGAAGTACCTAGTAGTCATGGATGCCAGGATTATTTTGGTTCAATTTCAACTTGAACATCATACCTTAGTCTAGAGTTCTAAAAGGTGAAAGACAATGCATAAGGATTCCAAAAGCTCAGAAAGGTCAGCACTTGGTGTTTAAAAATCCTAGAACTACTTAAATCTAGTACTGCAAGACTGCGTAAGCTATAAGGTCTTGTGATTCACTTTAAGGCAACACAGAAATACTGAAATATCTAAAATGTAAAAATTCTGTTTTGCAACTCTTGGAGCATTCCACAGAGTCATTGTAGTTTCCAGGGAAAAGAAGTATGCATATGAACAAGAATATTGAGCAATTGGTTGCATTTATCAAAAAAATATCTGGTCCACAGAGAAGCATCCTGTTACTACTAGATCATTGCACAAGTCCTCTAAATATAAGTTTGCATCTGTTAGAGGGAATGAGGCAGGTTTTCCAGTGACCTTGACCTGATGGTTTTCATTGGGCTGTACATGGTGCACAGCTGTAGGCTCATCCTCCAAGTTTCCAGTTTGTCACTGATTTATTTTTGCCAAATACAAGATGTAATTGTGATAGTTTACAATAGCCAGTAAACACATTATGACAATAAGAAAAAAAACTCACTTTTAATGTAACTACATCCATCCACTCAAAATAAATTGAATTTCTTGTGATCAGTGGCATAACTTTATTTAGTTGAATTACAATTGTGATGTAAAATTATTACATGAAAGAGAATATAAGATGTGATTTCACCAAACTAGTATTTTATTTGTAGAATGCAAGAGGTATCCCACAGTGTAGACCATGAGCTTTGGAGACAAAAGCCCTACATTGGGGACTTGACTTTGCACTTTGCTAGCATTGTGATCTTGAGCAAGAAGCTTGATATTTTTCCCAAGTTCTTTGTGTCCTCATGAGCAAAATTAAGAATAAGTTTCTTGACAATGTCAGGAAACACACCTCAAAGTCTCGTGACAATCACAAAAATATGTCAAACTACTTTGAGAAGAGTAAATGTTCCCATCTGTAATGTAATCATATAATTATTTACTACTATTAGGAATTGGGGTAGGAAATAATAAACTTAGAACTAATATATTGAAGGGTAACATATATTCTCTTTTAAACATTATACAACTATGAATGTGCTAGTAACACATGACTAAAAGTGGAGCTTCTATTATATTTAACAGAATTAATAAATATAAGCTTGTATCACTTTCAAGAGAAAATACTTATTTCAGAAAGTGATGGAAGATTTTTAAACATTAAAATAATAATAAAATGGGTGCTTACATTTTACTTGTGTAAATTAGATGCCAAATATAATTGAAATTGCCGTTGAAGAAACCTAAGAAATTCTTGGATTGAGTATATGACTAATACATTCTTTTATTTCAGAAGAAAACTTTTATAGTAGTAAGATTCAATAGCTTTAGGTATTGCTATTTTTTAAGCTTTTGCATATTGTAATTATTTATATGCAGCTGCAGCCAAAGCTAATATGTTTAAGTCTGAAATGGAGATGTACCTTTAGCTTACTTCAGAGTTATAATTCCTTACACATTCCACATTGATCAGATATGGGGAGAATAAAAACGTTTTGATCACTGAGGAGACTGGACATTTTTAGCCAATCTATGAGCTAATAACAAATATCACTTTGCTAATTAAGTATAATATAGCATGTCTAACTTTTTCCCCTAGTCCCCAAATAAAATCCATTCTGAATTCTACTTGTAGAACAAATAAATGCAAAACAAGAAAAACTGCTTAGCGTTCACAAAGAAAACCTGAATACTTTATTTTACATGTCAAAGATGAAAATCACAAACAAATTAATGGAGAATATTTCTTTGTTTTATCATTTAAAATGTGTCCTGTAACACAGTCCAGCATGTGACAAGATTAGGAAAATCTACCCTACTACTCTAAACATTAAAAAAAAAAAATCAGATAAAATGTAACCAAGTTTAAAGAAAATACTTATTTGAGCTTGAAATTAAGACTATAGAATTACTAGATTGCAGACACAAAAGGGAAAGTAAAAGCTAAACAATGAGAAATACTTGAAGCCAAATATCCCACAGTATCTTGAAATCAGGTATACAATGTAGTCTTGAGCAGTGCTTCAGTCATGAGCAAGTGTTCACAAATGTTAAGTTCTGGCTCTTGAGTTGTGAAAGATTAGAATTCAGTGTACATATGTAGCCTAGAGATAATACTTTTTCCCAATCTATGACCAAGAGCTAAACCTGGAGCCTATTTTATGTGACACAAGAATCAGAAAATCTTCACCCAGTAGTGCCAAGATGCTATAAGAAACAGGAAGAGAGTTTGCCTTTTATTCAGGGCATGGCTGGAGAAAGAATTGCTCGCTCACCCAGGGAGAAATTAAAATCATAGCCAAGACTCTTCATGCAGTGAAGTAACCTCAAGCTGAGTAACAAACATCAATAACCATAAAAACCCCACGTGTCCCAAAGTAAAATATGTTAGGTCTTGGAAAAGGCAATTGTAAAATCACATTGTAGTAATGCCTCCCTATTCCAGAGAACCTGTAAATCCCATTGTAAACTCTGAAGATGAGCTCAGTAAAAATGTACAGTCAAGAGGACAATAGATACATAAAGAGATGGGATATGCGGAAAGAAGAGTTTTGGGCATGGCAAAGGAAAAAGCGTTAGATGGGAACCTGGATTTGCATATGTTAATACACTGAAAACAAAGTTGTTGTTGTTTTCCTTGGTAACATTCTAATTAAGCCCTGGAACACGACAATATGTTATTTGTCTATTATCCAAATATTCCATTTTCAGAAAAATGCAATTAAGAAAATGGGACATAAAGCAGTATTGTATTTTACCACGTGTTTGAGTTTAAGATGAGAAAAAAAAAAACTGAATTTTTTTCTCCTTCTCCATCTGCCCAAAGCTGGTGGACTCCTGTGAGTCTATCCTTTGAATGTGCAGTGGAGAGTAGGACAGAGCAACCAGATGTCAGGCAGAGGGTCCTGAATATGAAGTCAGAAAATGATAAACCTAAAAATATATACTTCACAAACTTATCTATGCAAGAAATTCAGTAGGTATAGGATTAATGGAATTTAAACACAGTCTCTAGATATGTATTATCTTTCGTATACTTTTGAAGCAAAAAGAAGACACATGAAGACTGAAAAAAGGAAAAAAGCATAAATGAAAATCAGCACTTAACCTTAAAAAGACAGAACTGAATTTTAGCTTGCTTATGATTTGCAGAAATGCTACATTTGAAAAAAATAGTCCTTAGATAAATAATTAAGAGAAGATGACAAACTTTAAAATAGCTGAAGTCCAGAGTACAGACAAGCAGTATGTATATATCAGAAAGAAAAAGTAAATTTTAAAGATGGCTGTTAGAATGTAAAGAGTGCTGGTGCAACCAAAGGTCATCAATGTAAGAATTAGGAAGTACAATAGGACACCAGTGATGATGGAGGAGGGAACCTGCCATTTATGCCCCAGAGAACAAGGGAATCTTAACACAAGCTGCTCCCCAGAGTGGAAGTAACAGTACTTTTAGGGTACAATAGGAGGGAATGAATTAATTTCTTATTTCCCTATTTTCTTGAGTGTTTCTGTATTAATTGTCTTTGTGAGACCCCATAGAAAAAGCATTGAGCCAATTTGGAGGATTCTGAGTACACATTAATGCCTTGAAATGAGTAAGATTTAGACAGGCAGGTAAAGTATGTAGAACATTCTAGGTAACAGCAGGTGGTTTTTTTTTTTTAACATCTTTATTGGAGTATAATTGCTTTACAATGGTGTGTTAGTTTCTGCTTTATAACAAAGTGAATCAGGTATACATGTACATATATCCCCATATCTCTTCCCTCTTGCGTCTCCCTCCCACCCTCTGTATCCCACCCCTCCAGGTGGTCACAAAGCACGGAGCTGATCTCCCTGTGCTATGTGGCTGCTTCCCACTAGCTATCTATTTTACATTTGGTAGTGTATACATGTCCATGCCACTCTCTCACTTCGTCCCAGCTTACCCTTCCTCCTCCCTCTGTCCTCAGGTCTGTTCTCTATGTCTGCGTCTTTATTCCTGTCCTGCCCCTAGGTTCTCCAGAACCATTTTTTCTCTTTTAGATTCATATATATATGTTAGCATATGGTATTTGTTTTTCTCTTTCTAACTTATTTCACTCTGTATGACAGTCTCTAGGTCCATCCACCTCACTACAAATAACTCAGTTTCATTTCTTTCTATCACTGAGTACTATTCCATTGTATATATGTGCCACATCTTCTTTATCCATTCATCTGTCAGTGGACACTTAGGTTGCTTCCATGTCCTGGCTATTGTAAATAGAGCTGCAGTGAACATTGTGATACATGACTCTTTTTGAATTATGGTTTTCCCAGGGTATATGCCCAGTAGTGGGATCAGCAGGTGGTTTTTTAATGTAATTGAACTACAAGCACTCATGACGTAATTTTCCTTAGTACTCTAGTTTATGATTCCTATGTTATAATCAGAAATTCAATCTTTTCTTCTACTTAAACATTTCTGATTCTCAAGAAGGGATATCTACTCTGAAATATTTATTAATCAGTTCCTGTTTTGATTTTCTTATTTGCCAGAAATTCAGGGATGTAGAACTCAAGGCTTTTCCCCTAAAGCTAAGCTTTGCAGCCATTAGCACTCTTGACAACCTTGTTTGTTTATGTCTATCATGCCAAGCACAAAGACTCACTGAAGGTGGTGGAGTCAGCAATGTTTCTTGACTGCTAGTAAGTTCTTTGCTCTTTCCTCTGGTCCAATATAGATCACCTTTGTTTCCATGACGTAAAAATGGTTCTGAAATAGGAGGAGAGGAAAAGCTTCCTTTACAGTTCCACTTCTCCCACTAGCCCAGGGTTTCAGCTATCCTGGCCTAATGCCCAGTATTTTCCCTAAGATGTATTGATGTCACTTTGGTGCTTGGATGGGGTCCACCTTCAGTTCCACCTCTTGATGAGTACTGGCATTGCCCACAAAACTGTGATGAAGACAGGGGATCTCTGAAGTAGACTCCTTTGCACCGTCAAGAAGCCAGGTTAGTAGGGGGCAGCTTTCAGAAAATAAAGAGAAAATGCTATGTAGTATGTGTGTATGTGTGTGCTGTGGCTCTTGAGAGGAGAGCAGGAGTAACAAGAAATGAAAGGGAATTATTCACTTCAATTTGGTGCAATATGACTACAAGAGTAATAGAATAGAGACAATTCCGTTTGTTAAGTAGTATTTTCTTCTGTCAGAAACTTTGTTCTCACCCTAGGTTGGATAGTTCTCTCATGTCTGAAGTCCTGAGAAAATTTTAGAGGAACTTCAGAAGAACTAAACACCAACACTGAAATAAAACACTGAAAGAACATTTGGCTAGATTTTGGTTACAAGTTAACTTAGATTTAGGAAAAAATACTTAGAAATTATCCTTGATTTTCAAATATAAAGCACAATATTTGGGTTTATATGTTGAGACTTTTGAACCATGGCATTGTTACAATTTGACATCTCTTCAGTAGAAATTTATATACCTATAATGTTATCATCTCGATAACTTATGAATCTAATCATAATTTTTCCTCAATGAAATATATTTACATGTTGAGTAGAGCAAGATAAAGTTACAAGCTAGTTTTATTGTCATATTAAATCTTGACCACTTTTTAAAAATTAATAAACTTTATTTTTTTAGAACAGTTTTAGGTTCACAGCAAAATTGAGAGGAAAGTACAGAGGTTTCTCACATACCCTCATCTCTTCCCACACATAACTTCCCCCACTATAGAGCTCCCACACTAGAGTGGTATGTTTGTTACAGTTGATGAACATACATGGACACAATATTATCGCCCAAAGTCCACAGCCTACCTTAGAGTTCATTCTTGGTGTTGTACATTCTTTGGGTTTTGAGAAATGTGTGATGACAAGTATCCACCACTGTAGTAACATGCAGTGTAGTTTCACTGCCTTGAAAATCCTCTGTGCTCTGCCTGTTCACCCCTTCCTTCTCCCTATACCCTGGCAATCACTAATCTTTTTACTGTCTCCATAGCTTTGTATTTTCCAGACTATTATATAGTTGGAATTATGCAGTATGTAGCCTTTTGAAATTGGCTTCTTTCACTTAGTAATATACATTTAAGTTTCCTCCATATATTTTCATTGCTTGATGGCTCATTTCTTTTTAGTGCTGAGTAATATTCCATTGTCTGGATGTACCACAGTTTATTTATCCATTCATCTCCTAAAGGATATCTCGGTTGCTTCCTTGATTTGTCAGTCATGAAGAAAGCTACTATAAACACCCTCTGCAGGTTTTTGTGTGGACCTAAGTTTTTAATTCATTTGGGTAAGTAGTGAGGTGCATGGTTTCTGGGTCATGAGATAAGAGTATATTCAGATTTGTAAAAAAAACTGCCCAACTGTCTTCCAAAGTGGTTGTACCATTCTATATTCCCACCGTCAAAGAGTAAGAGTTCCTGTCGTTCCACATGCTCACGAGCATTTGGTGTTATCAGTGTTTTGGATTTTGGTCATTCTAATAGACATGTAGTGGTATCTCACTTTAATTTGCAATTCCCTAGTGTCATATGATATTGAACCTTTTTTCATATGCTTACTTCCCAGCTATATATCTACTTTGCTCTTGACCACTTTTCAAGTATCAATTAATAAATCAATTTATTTGAACTAGCTTTTTGAGGTTTTCACTTAAGATTGAGTATCAGACATATTTCACTAAAATTGCAGTCACTATAATAACAATTCATTGTTGCTATCTTGGTCTGCAGTATCCTCAAAATAGAGAATATTTAATATCCTCCAAAATATAAAGGGTGACATGAATCATTCTTTTTATCTCTATATCTCTGTCTGCCCTAGAATGCTTAACGTTAAGTCCTTTTTATTTAAGGAAAAGTTAACATAGGAAGAAATTTCAAAACACTACCAAATCTTGCTTTCTGTCATATCATCCTCAGCGAGCTGTGGAGGCGATGAGCAGGAATGTTCTGGGTAACTAGCTAATTGGGTTAGCTATTCATTTTCACAGGTAATTTATTAAATAGATTTATTGAGGGGGGAATTTATGTTCACAAAGAAGATACCCTGTAGAATTCTCATTCCATATATTCCTGGAAAGGATTACTGAACTTGGCAAATATTTGCTTTATTTTTTTTAGATACTAACATGCATCCCTACATCAGCTGAAGGCAGAGAATGGTTAGACATTCCACTTGATACCTGTATTTATGTCTTTCAAACTATGTTTCCAGTTTCAGTGTTTTAAATTAGGAATACAATAGGTAAAGTTTATTTCTCATTTCTAATTTGATTTAACTGTTTGTGGTGATAATAATGATAATATTCACCATGGCATTAATTTCAAAGAAAATAGCCCCTCAAGTTCTTCCCGTTTCTCCAAAAGAGAAATACCATAGATCCACATTACAGATTCAGTATAACATTCATGCTCAGCCCTGTCATTCATTAAAATACACATCTCATTTTCAAAGTTGCATTTCATGAACAAATTTAACTTGTTTAACAGCATGCCCAATTCTACCATACACAGTCATTGTATAGTACAGTCAATTTACATTTAAACATAAATCAATTTTAAAAGGATAACTAAAATTTCACTGTCATTAGAGGCGGATGGATATTGAGGCAATTTAATCAAGGAGAAAGGAGACATTGATCTTGTGGCTGCACCATCCCTTGTCTCCAGTAACCCTTCTAACCCTGTTCCATTGGCTTTGAATAATCAGGCTTTGGGAGCATGAGATTATCTTGGTTGAAATAGAGCCAGTTAAATTGAATTATGGCAGTATTTACTCAGTGCCTATTAAGAATACTAGGAATGGGTGGGTATGGATTTGTTTATTCCAGCAAAGATATTTATTGGACATGCAGGAAACTGTACAAGTTCATTGGTGGCAGATCACCAGTGATTAAAATGGGAAAGGACCCCTGTCTTGAACAAGTGCATCGGGTTTCTATCAAAGAAGCAGAACCACTAAGAGTGATATAGAATAAGAAACTAATTTTGAATATTAGATCTTGTATAGACTTCTTAACAAACTCCCACACTTGTCTGTTTCTCACTGCCTATAAACTGGGTTGAAGGTTGACCTGAAGGAGATGCTGGTACTATTGGCCATGGAGATGCACAAGGCCTGTCTGTTACCGCATGTTAACAAAATGAGCCAACAGATCAGCAACAGCTTGAGTGAGCTGCAGCAGTGCTTGGTCCTATATTAATTTTCAGAGAGAAAACAACTTTTTCTTACTTCTATCTTCCACATCTTATACAAATTTTTCTGATGGCCACCTTTAATCTGGACACATTCAAGGAGGGGGTTCTGGAAAATGTGGTTCCAGCTTAATGTCCCAGAGCACAAAGACATTACAGTAATTACAATGGGGGAGATAGTAATCAGACAAGCACTTAGGCATGTAAAAGTATAACTGGTAGAAAGTGTAATAGAAAAGAGGTTCAGAGTGCTTTGAGATAAAAGGAATTGATAGGGAAGTTTAAAGTGAAGCTTGAATTATCAACTGAAGGAAAAGAAAGCTTTTACTAAACAAACTTAGAGATGAAGAAAAATGGTGAGAAGAGCATGTGCAATTGTCTGATGAGAGGGTCCACAGCACCTGCCTGAATCTATAGGTAGAATTTAATCTGGACTTTGAAATATTAAGTTCTATATCTATATCTAGGTATATAACCACATTTAGTCTGTAACTAAATCTAGTTAAAGACATCTGTACATGAGATATAATTATAGATCAATACTTAAAGATTGAAACCATTCAACTTCTAGATATAGTATAGACAATGAAAACAACTAATCAGCTCATTTTCTAAAAGTATGTTATTTTAAATCAAGGTTATTTGTCAGTCCTTAACCTTTAGAAGCTTAAAATCAATCAATTAGCAAAAATAAGTCTATCAGAACAAAGCAAATAGATAATTATAAATTATTTCAATTCACTCATTTATTTAAAATTATTTATTGTACGCCTACAAAGTGCCAGATTGTTGTAGCAGGAGCTGAGAATGAGATATATTAAAATATATATATAGGCCAAGTGACTCAGAGAGTTTGCAGCAGAAAGATATATGGAAATAAACAACTATACTACAGTGAAGATATTTATATATATATATATATATATATATACACATATATGTGTGTGTGTGTGTGTGTGTGTGTGTGTGTGTATATAATACCATTAGCATAGGCGTGGATTCATCAGCAGGGCAATAACATTAGGTGAAATTTAAAGAATGAATCATTTAGCAGCTGAACATGCGTTAGAGGAGTTTCGAGACAAAATGAACTCTACATGGGAAAGTACTGAAGAGTGAATCAGCACCTTTATTTAGTCCAGAGAACTCTGTGCAGCCTGATATTATTTGAATACTAAGAATGAATGGAGTGGGCTTCCCTGGTGGCGCAGTGGTTGAGAATCTGCCTGCTAATGCAGGGGACACGGGTTCGAGCCCTGGTCTGGGAAGATCCCACATGCCGCGGAGCAACTAGGCCTGTGAGCCACAACTACTGAGCCTGCACGTCTGGAGCCTGTGCTCCGCAACAAGAGAGGCCGCAATAGTGAGAGGCCCGCGCACCGCGATGAAGAGTGGCCCCTGCTTGCCGCAACTAGAGAACGCCCTCGCACAGAAACGAAGACCCAACACAGCCAAAAATAAATAAATAAATAAATAAATTAATTAAAAAAAAAAAAAAAGAATGAATGGAGAGAGGTGTGTGCAGGAAGAGGACAGGATCAAATAGGAAGAGTTTATACATATGTTAAGAAATTAAAACTCTATCCTAGAACTAAGAGTGGATAATAAATGTGACCAAGAAAGATAAATGATTTTAAAAACTAAACAGTAATATTTAAGGTAGACAATACCAATATAGCAACATTCCTACCAGGAATTGATTTCTTGATTTCTTACTCTCCAGTGTAATCCTATTAAAAATAAAATAAAAATATAAAAAGATTGGATTGTCTTCCTGCCTCCCTCTCTCTTGCATTCTTCTAAGCAGCTTAATTAAAGGCCACCTAGTCTAACTTGTAAGTATTGGTATCTCTCAAATTTATAGTATAGAGGTCTAGTTCTCTTTATTTGTTCAATTCACTTGCTGTCTTGTCAATTTATGAAAAAGGTCACTTTGCTTAGTTCATAGTCCCAGGTCAATGATTATTGCATCATTGTTTGTATGGTCTCTTCTTAGCCTCTGCTTGGATTGGGTAACACAGAACACCATTGATAAGCAAACATCTGCAACCAACTTTACAGGTTGTCTCTTATTTATTATGGATTAGTCTACATCAACTGCAACATCTTCACATACATTTTTCTTAAACCCCCAAATTCACACCTTTCTTAAACTCCATTGTATTTCAAGATACTGTATTTTCCTTGGTAAATGGTTTAGAAATTAGAAAAAAATTATTTTGAGGAATTTTAATGTTTCCTAATTATTATACTTTTGAAGAAAGCCAAAAAGGAAAATTAAAAATAATACCAAGTATTCAGTAGTCAGCTTTTTAATTAGTATTCAAAGCCTTAAAATCAAACTCTAACTCCACAATAGACAGCTTCAGAACTCTTTCATTCATTCCTGCTAAAATCTTCTGAAACTTACTTTCCTTGCATCTTTCTCTACTTTACTTTCATAGTCCACTTACATCATTTTGCTCTTTCCCCTAACCTCTTCTATGTGCTACCTTTTCCTCACCATTTTTATCAGGAAAAGAACAATCATATTGCACAATATCCCCTTAAAATTGCATGACCAGAAGACTCATTTATAGAAGATAATATAAACTCTGGTCTAGAATTTATTTGGTATCCAATTTGAGGTTTATGAATAAAGGTTTTTGTTAACCTCAGGCATTTAAGCAGAAACTTTCTGAAAAGTTTAGAATTGTTTTAATTGTACTTATTGTCCTGGACTAACAGATATGTACCAGCAAGTAGACTTAATTGTTAGCCTTTCATATGAGGAAGCATAATTAGAAGTAAGATGGGAAAGATTAGGAGGAAATTTGAATAACTCAGTTGTGCATGATTTTTAAAATATCTTTGAAACGTCAAGGAAAAAAATATAAAATACACTTTATATGGCCATTTCAGGATCCTTTCTTTTACAGCAGATTGAACAAAGATCCAAAATTATAAACAAAATAGAGCTGAATCAATAAGATATTTTAAAATTAGACTATAAGTTTTCAAATAGTATTCTGTGATAGATACACAGGACAAAATGAATGGGACCTTTTTCTGTCTTTTATAACTAGGTTCATGCCTAAAATTATGACAGGGAATTGCTAGATGTTTTCCAACATTTGGATGACATTTTTTTCAGTGAGCCTCAGAAAGTAAATGAGCCAAAACTGAAACCAATTATGGCCCTTCAGATGAAACAACAGATCCCCCAAATAAAAATAAGACCAGGGCTTCCCTGGTGGCGCAGTGGTTGAGAATCTGCCTGCCAATGCAGGAGACACGGGTTCGGGCCCTGGTCTGGGAGGGTCCCACATGCCGCGGAGCAACTAAGCCCGTGAGCCACAACTACTGAGCCTGCGCGTCTGGAGCCTGTGCTCCGCAACAAGAGAGGCCACGACGGTGAGAGGCCCGCGCACCGCGATGAAGAGTGGCCCCCGCTTGCCGCAACTAGAGAAAGCCCTCCCACAGAAACGAAGACCCAACACAGACATAAATAAAATAAATAAATAAAATTAAAAAAAAAAAAATAAGACCAGAAGGCCCTCTGCTCTCTTAGAATTGAGTGCCTGTGGAGAGACACAGGTGGATATCACAAACAGAAGAATCATTGGAAGAAACTACTGTCCACACTTGCTAAGAAACACAAGGGTAGCTATTCAAACTCTGCTCAGTGGTTTTACTCAAAGGAAGAGAGCAGTTTTAAACAATTCTCAGTTTTCCTCTAAAGGAGAACTATGTAAATATACTTGGATGTTAATATCTCTTCTTTAATATGGGTGTTACTATATATTTCATTAATCCCACCATCACAGGACGTCAGATCCCACAGAGCAAAGTTTCAAATTATCTAAAAACCCTGAAATAAAGCAAATTGAATGGTAGCAAGCATAAAAAAGAAGAAAAAGTTGTATTGCTTAAGGTAAAAATGCCTCGTTGGGCCAGAAGATAGTAAAAGATAGCCTCGAGTGTATATAGTAAGTGGTGCAAGGCTTCAGGGGAAGTGAACATTTTTTGCCTTGGTTTACAAAAAACATTTAAGTAGTGAAAATTTCTACAACCCTAAATTTTGTTTCAATTTCATTTTTTTTATATAGCGGGTTCTTATTAGTTATCTATTTTATACATATTACTGTATATATGTCAATCCCAGTCTCCAAGTTCATTCCACCACCACCCCACCACCCCCTGCTTTCACCCCCTTGGTGTCCATACATCTGTCCTCTACATCTGCATCTCTATTTCTGCCTTGCAAACCAGTTCATCTGTACCATTCTTCTAGATTCCACATATATGCATTAATATACGATATTTGTTTTTCTCTTTCTGACTTACTTCACTCTGTGTGACAGTCTCTAGGTCCATCCACGTCTCTACAAATGACCCAATTTCATTCCTTTTTATGGCTGAGTAATATTCCATTGTATATATGTATCACATCTTCTTTATCCATTCGTCTGTCAGTGGGCATTTAGGTTGCTTCCATGACCTGGCTACTGTAAATAGTGCTACTGTGAACATTGGGGTGCAAGTGTCTTTTTGAATTATGGTTTTCTCTGCGTATATGCCCAGTAGTGGGATTGCTGGGTTATATGGTAATTCTATATTTAGTTTTTTAAGGAATCTCCATATGTCCTCCATAGTGGCTGTATCAATTTACATTCCCACCAACAATGCAAGAGGGTTCCCTTTTCTCCACACCCTCTCCAGCATTTGTTGTTTGTAGATTTTCTGATGATGCCCATTCTAACCGGTGTGAGGTGATACCTCATTGTAGTTTTGATTTGCATTTCTCTAATAATTAGTGATGTTGAGAAGCTTTTCATGTACCTCTTGGCCATCTGTATGTCTTCTTTGGAGAAATGCCTGTTTAGGTCTTCTGCCCATTTTTGGATTGGGTTTTTTTTTTTTTTAATATTGAGCTGCATGAGCTATTATAATCTTAAATCCTTTTGCGCCAACCTATAATTGCTACTTTGAGGTTGCTATTATAAGAACACTACTTGATTCTCTGTTATTCCACCCTGCCAATTTAATAAATAGAAAGAAGTCTACTTTTCTAATAGGGCTACCAGAAAAAATTTACTGCAGAAGAATTATTTTTAGAGTTTCATGTTATAGCTGACATGAACGTCAGTATACCTACAATATGTATAGTTCAAGAAGTAACCAAAGAAGGGGCTATAATACCAGGGAAAGAGGCATATACAGAATTGGTAGAAAAGAGCGTATAAGAATCCAGGTGAGTCTTTCCAGATCATCATAAAGTTTTCTTTTAGCATGTACAGAGATATATTAGGCCATGTTTTAGGATGATCAAGTTAAAAACTTGGCAGAAATTAAAAGACACATGCCTGTTATAGGCTATATCTTCATCCAGTAACCAAGATTTATTTTCATTTGCCTTAGAGTATCTGCAGCCTCAACTAAACTAATCAATGCATCTTCTGATTTTAAATGAAGACTGCTTTTAAATATGAGAGTTCCACATGCAGTACAGTCTCTATTGCTAAATGAAAATACCAAACTAGTTGAATATGAAATTTTATTTTCTCCCCATCTTACCATCAACTTAACATTGTAGTCTATTACTCATAACCAATGAAGGAGAAGTCCATGATTGTGTTTCTCAAGTTTAAGGAGTATCCATGAACAGAGCAAATATTCTGGGTAATTCCGTGACAAATTCTGATTTAATAGTGTTTGTTAATGGGTCTTATTTTAATAATAGAAAGGGACAATGCTAGGCAGATTATGCAATAACTACTCCAGACTTTCCTGTAACATCCAGTCTCTTACCAGAAGTCGAATTGTCTTAAATGGCCAAATTTGTGGTCTTCTCTATAGCATCACAACTTGTTCTTTTAAAAGGTGGATAAATAAATACTGATAGTTGTTAACTAGTTCATTACTCTGAAAGGCTGTGAAAAAAAAGAGATTTGCCAGTCAAAGTTACTGACATCAAGGTAGAATCCAAAGTCAAAGAAATACCAATAATAAAGTGATCACTGCTCTAAACAGATTGCTTTGATTAAGGTCCTTATGTAGGGATCTGTTATAGAACAAAAATACAAGTCCATGGAAAAATTCAAGAATTCCATTATTGGTTAAAAACTTGACCCCCAATTCTGAGAAGAAATAATGGTAACAATCTGGATATAAAATATAGAAGGAAAGATATCTGGCAAAGCCAAATGTCTGCCTAGTGCCATTAGATAACCTCAAAAGGACAGTTTGCAAAAACTTTCTTTGAGATACTCTATTATAGTAGTCTTGTAAATTTGGACAACTTAGTCTTTTTAGAGTAGGATAATCACTGATTTAATTAAAACAAGTTCCACCTGGGAAGTATGAAGCATAGAAAAGAATTTTGTAGATTTATTAAAAATTAATGCAATGAAAGGACTTCTTTTTCTGTAATGGAATAAAAGGTGCTGTTCTTGCCTTCCTGCCATAAGTAACTAGAAAATAGATAAAATATATGAAGCAACTGTGTTATGATGATGGACAATATTAAGAGCAGGAATGTGATCCTTGAGGGAAGGGGGAAAAAATAAAGTGTATGATATTCCTTTTGTATTTTTCTTACTTATAAGCCATGGTATAGGGAGGGGCAACCAAGCAGAGCACAGCATCCTCACTGAGTTGAAAAGACAGAAATTAGAGTTCAGGGAGGTTGCAGTGGTGAGAGTATATAGAGGAGAGTCACAAAGAGTAGGTAGTTATGGAGAAAGAGAGTTTTAAAAATCTGTATGGGGTTCCCCTTAAGGTTTGAATTCTAAGCTGCATAAACGTAGGGTGAGACACCATGAGGCCAGGCAAAAAAATGACCATAAGAGAAAGAACAACTACCATGAAAAAACTGCAACAATTTCCACAGCTTCCAAAGGGCTGGGTGATAATTGACTTTGAACTGGTCAGAGTAGAAAGAACTAGTTAAACACCCAGGGCATTCAGTAGAGATCTGAAAAGGCACAATTAGGTGCCAAATTAAATAGGCTAAATTAGTTCTAGAGTAAAGGAAATTCTAGACATGCTCTAATAAATCTTGAAAACAAGTCTGAAAAGGATCAGGTAGACTCACAAGTAGTATAATTGCCTGCTGAAAAATTAAGTTGAAGAAAAAGTATAACATATGAAAACTCATCAACAGAAAGGAGTGAAAATTTTACAAAATGGTAAATACAACTAAATTTTTTCTTTGTTTTGTTAAGAAACAATTGACTGTATAAAGCAAAAATAAATGCATGCATCATTGAGTTTATAAATTTTGTAGATGTAAAGATTATGAGTGTTAACATAAAGGAAAGGAGGGGATAAGTTATGAATATTGTTAGAAGTTTCCACATATAGGTGAAAGAATAAAATATTATTTGAAGATAAATTGTAACAAGTTAAAGATGTACATTTTAAACTCCAGAGTACGTAATCACTAAGATAATAAAACATTATATTGTCCCTAATTATCCATGGGGGATTGGTTCAAGGACCCATATTGAATACCAAAATCTACAGATGCTCAAATTCCATAGTCAGCCCTCCTTATCCACAGATTCTGCATCTGTGGATTCAATGAACTGCAGATTGTAAACATAATACACAATCTGCAGTTCATTGAATCTGCAGATTCAGAACCCTCAGATAAGGAGGGTGAACTGTATATTCATTGAAAAGAAACCACATGTAAGTGGACTCACACAATTCAAACCTGTGTTGTTCAAGGGTCAACTGTATTGCTAATGATCCAATAGAGACCATAAAAAGGAATGTTAAAAAATACTCAATACTTCAGATCAGAAATAAATGAAAAAGAAATGAAGGAAACGATAGCAAAGATCAATAAAACTAAAAGCTGGTTCTTTGAGAAGATAAACAAAATTGTTAAACCATTAGCCAGACTCATCAAGGAAAAAAAAGGAAGAAGACTCAAATCAATAGAATTAGAAATGAAAAAGGAGAAGTAACAACTGACACTACAGAAATACAAAGGATCATGAGAGATTACTACAAGCAACTCTATGCCAATAAAATCGACAACCTGGAAGAAATGGACACATTCTTAGAAATGCACAACCTGCCAAGACTGAACCAGGAAGAAATAGAAAATATGAACAGACCAGTCACAAGCACTGAAATTGAAACCGTGATTAAAAATCTTCCAACAAACAAAACCCCAGGACCAGATGGCTTCACAGGCAAATTCTATCAAACATTTAGAGAAGAGCTAACACCTATCCTTCTCAAACTCTTCCAAAATATAGCAGAGGGAGGAACACTCCCAAACCCATTCTACGAGGCCACCATCACCCTGATACCAAAACCAGACAACGCTGTCACAAAAACAGAAAACTACAGACCAATATCACTGATGAACATAGACTCAAAAATCCTCAACAAATACTAGCAAACAGAATCCAACAGCACGTAAAAAGGATCATACACCATGATCAAGTGGGGTTTATCCTAGGAATGCAAAGATTCTTCAATACACGCAAATCAATCATGTGATACACCATATTAACAAATTGAAGAATAAAAACCATATGATCATCTCAATCGATACAGAGAAAGCTTTCGACAAAATTCAACACCCATTTATGAAAACACCCTCCAGAAACTAGGCATAGAGGGAACTTACTTCAACATAATAAAGGCCATATATGACAAACCCACAGCCAACATCTTCCTCAATGGTGAAAAACAGAAACCGTTTCCACTAAGATCAGGAACAAGACAAGGTTTCCCACTCTCACCACTATTATTCAACATAGTTTTGGAAGCTTTAGCCACAGCAATCAGAGAAGAAAGAAAAGGAATCCAAACCGGAAAAGAAGACGTAAAGCTGTCACTGTTTGCAGATGACATGATACTATACATAGAGAATTCTAAGGATGCTACCAGAAAACTACTCGAGCTAATCAATGAATTTGGTAAAGTAGCAGGATACAAACTTAATGCACAGAACTCTCTTGCAGTCCTATACACTAATGATGAAAAATCTGAAAGTGAAATTAAGGAAACACTCCCATTTACCATTGCAACAAAAAGAATAAAATACCTAGGAATAAACCTATCTAAGGAGACAAAAGACCTGTATGCAGAAAATTATAAGACACTGATGAAAGAAATTAAAGGTGATACAAATAGATGGAGAAATATAGCATGTTCTTGGCTTGGAAGAATCGACATTGTGAAAATGACTCTACTACCCAAAGCAATCTACAGAGTCAATGCAATCTCTATCAAACTACTAATGGCATTTTTCACAGAACTAGAACAAAAAATTTCACAATTTATATGGAAACACAACAGACCCCGAATAGCCAAAGCAGTCTTGAGAAAGAAAAACAGAGCTGGAGGAATGAGGCTCCCTGACTTCAGACTATACTACAAAGCTACAGTAATTAAGACAGTATGGTACTGGCACAAAAACAGAATTATAGATCAGTGGAACAGGATAGAAAGCCCAGAGATAAATCCATGCACATATGGTCACCTTATCTTTGATAAATGAGGCAAGAATATACATGGAGAAAAGCCAGCCTCTTCAATAAGTGGTGCTGGGAAAACTGGACAGCTACATGTAAAAGAATGAAATTAGAACACTTTCTAACACCATACACAAAAATAAACTCAGAGTGGATTAAAGACCTAAATGTAAGGCCAGACACCATCAAACTCTTAGAAGGAAACATAAGCAGAACACTCTGTGACATAAATCACAATAAGATCCTTTTTGACCCACCTCCTAGAGAAATGGAAGTAAAAACAAAAATAAACAAATGGGACCTAATGAAACTTAAAAGCTTTTGCACAGCAAAGGAAACCATAAACAAGATGAAAAGACAACCCTCAGAATGGGAGAAAATATTTGCAAATGAAGCAACTGACAAAGGACTAATTTCCAAAATTTACAAGCAGCTCATGCAGCTCAATATCAAAAAAACAAACAACCCAATCCAAAAATGGGCTGAAGACCTAAATAGACATTTCTCTAAAGAAGACATACAGATTGCCAGCAAACACATGAAAGAATGCTCAACATCATTAATCATTAGAGAAATGCAAATCAAAACTACAGTGCAATATCATCTCACACCGGTCAGAATGGCCATCATCAAAAAATCTACAAACAATAAATGCTGGAGAGGGTGTGGAGAAAAGGGAACCCTCTTGCCCTGTTGGTGGGAATGTAAATTGATACAGCCACTATGGAGAACAGTATGGAGGTTCCTTAAAAAACTAAAAATAGAACTACCATACGACCCAGCAATCCCACTACTGGGCATATACCCTGAGAAAACCATAACTCAAAAAGAGTCATGTACCACAATGTTCATTGGAGCTCTACTTACAATAGCCAGGACATGGAAGCAACCTAAGTGTCCATCAACAGATGAATGGATAAAGAAGATGTGGCACATATATACAATGGAATATTACTCAGCCATAAAAAGAAACGAAATTGAATTATTTTTAGTGAGGTGGATGGAGCTAGAGTCTGTCATACAGAGTGAAGTAAGTCAGAAAGAGAATAACAAATACCATATTGTAACACATATATATGGCATCTAAAAAAAAAAAAGTCATGAAGAACCTAGGGGCAAGACGGGAATAAAGACACAGACCTACTAGAGAATGGACTTGAGGACATGGTAAGGAGAAGGGTAAGCTGGGACAAAGTGAGAGAGTGGTAGTGTATATATGGACATATATACACTACCAAATGTAAAATAGATAGCTAGTGGGAAGCAGTCACATAGCACAGGGAGATCAGCTTGGTGCTTTGGGACCAGCTAGAAGGGTGGGAGGGAGGGAGATGCAAGAGGGAAGAGATATGGGGATATGTGTATATGTATAACTGATTCACTTTGTTATAAAGTGGAAACTAGCACACCATTGTAAAGCAATTATACTCTAATAAAAATTATACTCTAATAAAAACGTTAAAAAAATTCAATCCAAAAGTAATGAGAAAGAAGACAAAAGAAACAAAGACTAGAACTATACACTGTGCATAAGAAACATATTTTAAACATATTTTAAATGTAAATATAAAGACTCAGTTAATAGAAGAAGTAGGCTGAAAATCAGTGAAGCTATAGAAGACTGGAACAATACTATCAACCAACTTGATGTAGTTGAAATTCATAAAATACTCAGTTGTAAAACAGAAGGGTACTCATGCTTTCCAAGTGCTTATGGAACACTTATCAAGATAGACCATATTCAGGGGAATAAAAATCTCAAATCCAAAAATACTACATATATATATATATATATATTTACCAAAATACCATTAAATTAGAAATTGATAAAAGTAAACTAACTTGAATATTTTTAAGTTAAACAGCTGCCTGTTTAACATCTGACCTAACCATGACTCTAAAGAATTGCAAATAATTAGGAAATATTTTGAAATGAGTGATGTTTAATTTATAATATAACAAAATCTGTGAGATAATGCCGAAGTAGTACATAGAAAGAAGATGATACCATTAATTGCTTTTTTTAGAAAAAGAAAAAAAAAGCATAAAATTAAAGATTAAGATTACAACTTAAATAGTGAGAAAAAAAAGTTCAAATGAAACCTAAAATAAAATGCAGAAAATAATAAAGAGTAGCAATCAATTAACTAAAAAACAGAATTAATAGAGAAAATAAACCCAAAAGTAGTTCTTAACAAAGATCAACAAAACTGTTAAACCTCTAGGTAGATTTTATCAGAAATGAAAAACTGACACTATTACAGATCCAACAGGCAATAAAAATAGTAAGTGAATAAAGTGATCACTCTTCAGAAGCAGGATGGATTGCTACACAAAATTTGGTTCAGAGGTCAAGACTGATGATGCACACATGCCCAGAAGACATAAAAATGTTTATTACTTACATAATGAGGCTTTTTGAGGAGAGCAGAGCAGTAACCCAAACTATCTGAAAATGGTTTTAGAGAGCAGGGAAAGGAGATTGACTTGGGTTTTTTATTGTGGTTATGGGATGGGGTTGGGATAAGGGTTCCCTTGTGTAGGCAGGGGCTTGCATGGTTTGAAAATCCAATTAGTTGCAAAGGAAGAAGCATGCTGACTCTTGGCTTTCCCAGATATGTGGCAAAAGGAAAAGACAGAGGGCTGAGATTTAAAAGCTGTCAGCACTCAAACATCAAAAAGTAGAGTCAGACTTTTTATCATAGAATATTATGAACAAATAAATTTATGCCATTAAATATTATAACTTGAAATGGACAAAGGAAACATTCAAATAATCAAAACCTATAAGAAGAGCAACAGAAAATTTCAGTAATAGTGTGTATATGTATATGTATGCAATCAAATTCATGATGAACACCTTCTCACAAAGAAAGATAGCTTCACTGTTGAATTCTATCAGATATTTCTGGAATAAATAGTACCAATTTTATGCAAACTTGGTTTAAAAACAAAGCAGAAAAAAAAATTACCAAATAATTATTTGAGGCCAGCACTACGATGATGCCAGGAACAGACCAAGACATAACAGGGAAAAACCACCATAGATTTATGTACATAAACACAAAGACCTTAACAGTATTTTAGCAAATTAAATCAAATAGTATATAAAAAGGATAATACATAATGACCAACTAGGATTATCTCAAGAGTGCATTTTTGGTTTAACATTCAAAAACCAATCAGTGTAATTCATCATAATAACAGAATAAAGGAGAAAGCTATGATTATTTCAATAGATGGAGAAAAAGCGTTTGCTAAAGTTCAAAATTTATTTGTGATAAAAAGTCTCAGTAAGCCAGGAATAAAGGGAGTTTCCTCCGTATGATAAAGGTCATCTACAAAAAAACTACAGTGGAGGAGTATTGAATGTTTTCTCCTAAATTTAACAAGACAAGGATGTTACTCTCATCATTCTATATGGTATTGAACTAGAGGTCCTAGCCAGTATAGTGTACCAAGGAAAAGAAATAATAGGCAAAGAGATTAAAAAGGAAAAAATAAACTGGCTAGATATCTAGACATTGAAAATCACAAGAAATATACTTAAAAGCTTGTATAAATAAGAAGTGAATTTAGTACAGTCAAATGATACAAGGTCAATAGAGAAAAAGCAATTATATTTATTTTAACGAGATTTTAAAAAAAATAAATTTATTGTTATTTATTTGTTATTTTTGGCTGTGTTGGGTCTTTGTTGCTGTGTATGGGCTTTCTCTAGTTGCAGCAAGCAGGGGCTACTCTTCATTGCAGTGCATGGGCTTCTCCTTGCAGTGGCTTCTCTTGTCACGGAGCACAGGCTCTAGAGTATGCAGGCTTCAGTAGATGCGGCTCGTGGGCTCAGTAGTTGTACCTCGTGGGCTCTAGAGTGCAGGCTCAGTAGTTGTGGCTCACGGGCTTTCTTGCTCCGCAGCATTTGGGATCTTCCCAGACCAGGGCTCGAACCCGTGTCCCCTGCATTGGCAGGTGGATTCTTAATCACTGCACAACCAGGGAAGTCCCTACAGGTTGGTTTTTAATTTATAAGGGAATACAATAAGCTTAAAATAGCCAGAATTATTTTTGAAACAGTGTTGAGGGATTTACACAAACTGTTATTTAAAATTCCTGTTAAAAAAAGGTTTCTCAGCCTGGACACTTTTGACATTTTGGGCTAGATAATTCTTTCTTGTGGGGAACTTTCCTGTGCGTTGTAGGAGGTTAGCGGCATCCTTGGCCCCTATTCACTAGATGCCAGTAGCATCTCCCACACCCCTATAGTTTGACAACTAAAAATGTTTCCAGACATGACCAAATGTCCCCTGTAGTCTAAATCAACCCCACTTGAGAACCACTGCTATAAAATTACATAATTAAGACAGTGTGGTACTGGCCAAAGGATAAAAATAAAGATTATTGGAACAAAAAAGCTAGTGCAGAAAAAGACCAACACTTAGACTCTATAAGGTGCCAAAATAATTGAAGGGGAAAGGATAATCTTTTCAACAAATGGTTCCAGACCAACTGGGTATCCATATGGGAAAAAATATACTTCAACTGTCACTTCACAGCCTACACAAAAATTAGTTCTAAAATAGATCACATTCCTAGATATAATAATTAAAACACTAAACCTTAAATAAGAAAACATAGGAAAAAATATTTATGACAGGGACCTTCAAGATGGCAGAGGAGTAAGACATGGAGATAACCTTCCTCCCCACAAATACATCAAATATACATCTACATGTGGAAAAACTCCTACAGAACACCTACTGAACACTGGCAGAAGGCCTCAACTTCCCAAAAGGCAAGAAAATCACCACGTACCTGGGTAGGTCAAAAGAAAAAAGAAAAAACAGAGAAAAAAGAATAGGGACGGGACCTGCACCTCTGGGAGGGAGCTGTGAAGGAGGAAAAGTTTCCACACACACTAGGAAGCCCCTTTACTGGTGGAGATGGGGTGTGGGTGGGGGGAACCTTCAGAGCCACGGAGGAGAGTGCACCAACAGAGGTGCAGAGGGCAAAGCAGAGAGATTCCCACACAGAGGATCGGTGCCGACCAGCACTCACCAGCCTGAGATGCTTGTCTGCTCACCAGCTGGGATGGGTGGGCACTGGGAGCTGTAGCTTGGGCTTCGGTGGTCAGACACCAGGGAGAGGACTGGGGTTGGTTGCATGAAGACAGCTGGAAGGGGGCTAGTACGCCACAGCTAGCTGGGAAGAGTCAGGGGAAAAGCCTGGACCTGCCGAAGAGGCAAGAGACCATTGTTTCGGGGTGTGCAAGAAGGGGGGATTCCTTCCCCGTGTGCCCACAGAAGGCAGAGCACCAGATACACCAGATGAAAAATCTGAAAGAGAAATTAAGGAAACACTCCCATTTACCACTGCAACAAAAGAATAAAATACCTAGGAAATAACCTACTTAAGGAGACAAAAGACCGGTATGCAGAAAACTATAAGACACTGATGAAAGGAATTAAAGATGATATAGACAGATGGAGAGATATACCATGTTATTGGATTGGAAGAATCAACATTGTGGAAATGACTCTACTACCCAAAGCAATCTACAGATTCAGTGCAATCCCTATCAAAGTACCAATGGCATTTTTCACAGAACTAGAACAAAAAAATTCACAATTTGTATGGAAACACAAAAGACCCCGAATAGCCAAAGCAATCTTGAGAAAGAAAAATGGAGCTGGAGGAATCAGGCTCCCTGACTTCAGACTATACTACAAAGCTACACTAATCAAAACAGTATGGTACTGACAGAAAAACAGAAATATAGGTCAATGGAACAGGATAGAAAACCCAGAGATAAACCCATGCACATATGGTCACCTTATCTTTGATAAATGAGGCAAGAATATACATGGAGAAAAGCCAGCCTCTTCAATAAGTGGTGCTGGGAAAACTGGACAGCTACATGTAAAAGAATGAAATTAGAACACTTTCTAACACCATACACAAAAATAAACTCAGAGTGGATTAAAGACCTAAATGTAAGGCCAGACACCATCAAACTCTTAGAAGGAAACATAAGCAGAACACTCTGTGACATAAATCACAATAAGATCCTTTTTGACCCACCTCCTAGAGAAATGGAAGTAAAAACAAAAATAAACAAATGGGACCTAATGAAACTTAAAAGCTTTTGCACAGCAAAGGAAACCATAAACAAGATGAAAAGACAACCCTCAGAATGGGAGAAAATATTTGCAAATGAAGCAACTGACAAAGGACTAATTTCCAAAATTTACAAGCAGCTCATGCAGCTCAATATCAAAAAAACAAACAACCCAATCCAAAAATGGGCTGAAGACCTAAATAGACATTTCTCTAAAGAAGACATACAGATTGCCAGCAAACACATGAAAGAATGCTCAACATCATTAATCATTAGAGAAATGCAAATCAAAACTACAGTGCAATATCATCTCACACCGGTCAGAATGGCCATCATCAAAAAATCTACAAACAATAAATGCTGGAGAGGGTGTGGAGAAAAGGGAACCCTCTTGCCCTGTTGGTGGGAATGTAAATTGATACAGCCACTATGGAGAACAGTATGGAGGTTCCTTAAAAAACTAAAAATAGAACTACCATACGACCCAGCAATCCCACTACTGGGCATATACCCTGAGAAAACCATAACTCAAAAAGAGTCATGTACCACAATGTTCATTGGAGCTCTACTTACAATAGCCAGGACATGGAAGCAACCTAAGTGTCCATCAACAGATGAATGGATAAAGAAGATGTGGCACATATATACAATGGAATATTACTCAGCCATAAAAAGAAACGAAATTGAATTATTTTTAGTGAGGTGGATGGAGCTAGAGTCTGTCATACAGAGTGAAGTAAGTCAGAAAGAGAATAACAAATACCATATTGTAACACATATATATGGCATCTAAAAAAAAAAAAAGTCATGAAGAACCTAGGGGCAAGACGGGAATAAAGACACAGACCTACTAGAGAATGGACTTGAGGACATGGTAAGGAGAAGGGTAAGCTGGGACAAAGTGAGAGAGTGGTAGTGTATATATGGACATATATACACTACCAAATGTAAAATAGATAGCTAGTGGGAAGCAGTCACATAGCACAGGGAGATCAGCTTGGTGCTTTGGGACCAGCTAGAAGGGTGGGAGGGAGGGAGATGCAAGAGGGAAGAGATATGGGGATATGTGTATATGTATAACTGATTCACTTTGTTATAAAGTGGAAACTAGCACACCATTGTAAAGCAATTATACTCTAATAAAAATTATACTCTAATAAAAACGTTAAAAAAATTCAATCCAAAAGTAATGAGAAAGAAGACAAAAGAAACAAAGACTAGAACTATACACTGTGCATAAGAAACATATTTTAAACATATTTTAAATGTAAATATAAAGACTCAGTTAATAGAAGAAGTAGGCTGAAAATCAGTGAAGCTATAGAAGACTGGAACAATACTATCAACCAACTTGATGTAGTTGAAATTCATAAAATACTCAGTTGTAAAACAGAAGGGTACTCATGCTTTCCAAGTGCTTATGGAACACTTATCAAGATAGACCATATTCAGGGGAATAAAAATCTCAAATCCAAAAATACTACATATATATATATATATATATTTACCAAAATACCATTAAATTAGAAATTGATAAAAGTAAACTAACTTGAATATTTTTAAGTTAAACAGCTGCCTGTTTAACATCTGACCTAACCATGACTCTAAAGAATTGCAAATAATTAGGAAATATTTTGAAATGAGTGATGTTTAATTTATAATATAACAAAATCTGTGAGATAATGCCGAAGTAGTACATAGAAAGAAGATGATACCATTAATTGCTTTTTTTAGAAAAAGAAAAAAAAAGCATAAAATTAAAGATTAAGATTACAACTTAAATAGTGAGAAAAAAAAGTTCAAATGAAACCTAAAATAAAATGCAGAAAATAATAAAGAGTAGCAATCAATTAACTAAAAAACAGAATTAATAGAGAAAATAAACCCAAAAGTAGTTCTTAACAAAGATCAACAAAACTGTTAAACCTCTAGGTAGATTTTATCAGAAATGAAAAACTGACACTATTACAGATCCAACAGGCAATAAAAATAGTAAGTGAATAAAGTGATCACTCTTCAGAAGCAGGATGGATTGCTACACAAAATTTGGTTCAGAGGTCAAGACTGATGATGCACACATGCCCAGAAGACATAAAAATGTTTATTACTTACATAATGAGGCTTTTTGAGGAGAGCAGAGCAGTAACCCAAACTATCTGAAAATGGTTTTAGAGAGCAGGGAAAGGAGATTGACTTGGGTTTTTTATTGTGGTTATGGGATGGGGTTGGGATAAGGGTTCCCTTGTGTAGGCAGGGGCTTGCATGGTTTGAAAATCCAATTAGTTGCAAAGGAAGAAGCATGCTGACTCTTGGCTTTCCCAGATATGTGGCAAAAGGAAAAGACAGAGGGCTGAGATTTAAAAGCTGTCAGCACTCAAACATCAAAAAGTAGAGTCAGACTTTTTATCATAGAATATTATGAACAAATAAATTTATGCCATTAAATATTATAACTTGAAATGGACAAAGGAAACATTCAAATAATCAAAACCTATAAGAAGAGCAACAGAAAATTTCAGTAATAGTGTGTATATGTATATGTATGCAATCAAATTCATGATGAACACCTTCTCACAAAGAAAGATAGCTTCACTGTTGAATTCTATCAGATATTTCTGGAATAAATAGTACCAATTTTATGCAAACTTGGTTTAAAAACAAAGCAGAAAAAAAAATTACCAAATAATTATTTGAGGCCAGCACTACGATGATGCCAGGAACAGACCAAGACATAACAGGGAAAAACCACCATAGATTTATGTACATAAACACAAAGACCTTAACAGTATTTTAGCAAATTAAATCAAATAGTATATAAAAAGGATAATACATAATGACCAACTAGGATTATCTCAAGAGTGCATTTTTGGTTTAACATTCAAAAACCAATCAGTGTAATTCATCATAATAACAGAATAAAGGAGAAAGCTATGATTATTTCAATAGATGGAGAAAAAGCGTTTGCTAAAGTTCAAAATTTATTTGTGATAAAAAGTCTCAGTAAGCCAGGAATAAAGGGAGTTTCCTCCGTATGATAAAGGTCATCTACAAAAAAACTACAGTGGAGGAGTATTGAATGTTTTCTCCTAAATTTAACAAGACAAGGATGTTACTCTCATCATTCTATATGGTATTGAACTAGAGGTCCTAGCCAGTATAGTGTACCAAGGAAAAGAAATAATAGGCAAAGAGATTAAAAAGGAAAAAATAAACTGGCTAGATATCTAGACATTGAAAATCACAAGAAATATACTTAAAAGCTTGTATAAATAAGAAGTGAATTTAGTACAGTCAAATGATACAAGGTCAATAGAGAAAAAGCAATTATATTTATTTTAACGAGATTTTAAAAAAAATAAATTTATTGTTATTTATTTGTTATTTTTGGCTGTGTTGGGTCTTTGTTGCTGTGTATGGGCTTTCTCTAGTTGCAGCAAGCAGGGGCTACTCTTCATTGCAGTGCATGGGCTTCTCCTTGCAGTGGCTTCTCTTGTCACGGAGCACAGGCTCTAGAGTATGCAGGCTTCAGTAGATGCGGCTCGTGGGCTCAGTAGTTGTACCTCGTGGGCTCTAGAGTGCAGGCTCAGTAGTTGTGGCTCACGGGCTTTCTTGCTCCGCAGCATTTGGGATCTTCCCAGACCAGGGCTCGAACCCGTGTCCCCTGCATTGGCAGGTGGATTCTTAATCACTGCACAACCAGGGAAGTCCCTACAGGTTGGTTTTTAATTTATAAGGGAATACAATAAGCTTAAAATAGCCAGAATTATTTTTGAAACAGTGTTGAGGGATTTACACAAACTGTTATTTAAAATTCCTGTTAAAAAAAGGTTTCTCAGCCTGGACACTTTTGACATTTTGGGCTAGATAATTCTTTCTTGTGGGGAACTTTCCTGTGCGTTGTAGGAGGTTAGCGGCATCCTTGGCCCCTATTCACTAGATGCCAGTAGCATCTCCCACACCCCTATAGTTTGACAACTAAAAATGTTTCCAGACATGACCAAATGTCCCCTGTAGTCTAAATCAACCCCACTTGAGAACCACTGCTATAAAATTACATAATTAAGACAGTGTGGTACTGGCCAAAGGATAAAAATAAAGATTATTGGAACAAAAAAGCTAGTGCAGAAAAAGACCAACACTTAGACTCTATAAGGTGCCAAAATAATTGAAGGGGAAAGGATAATCTTTTCAACAAATGGTTCCAGACCAACTGGGTATCCATATGGGAAAAAATATACTTCAACTGTCACTTCACAGCCTACACAAAAATTAGTTCTAAAATAGATCACATTCCTAGATATAATAATTAAAACACTAAACCTTAAATAAGAAAACATAGGAAAAAATATTTATGACAGGGACCTTCAAGATGGCAGAGGAGTAAGACATGGAGATAACCTTCCTCCCCACAAATACATCAAATATACATCTACATGTGGAAAAACTCCTACAGAACACCTACTGAACACTGGCAGAAGGCCTCAACTTCCCAAAAGGCAAGAAAATCACCACGTACCTGGGTAGGTCAAAAGAAAAAAGAAAAAACAGAGAAAAAAGAATAGGGATGGGACCTGCACCTCTGGGAGGGAGCTGTGAAGGAGGAAAAGTTTCCACACACACTAGGAAGCCCCTTTACTGGTGGAGATGGGGTGTGGGTGGGGGGAACCTTCAGAGCCACGGAGGAGAGTGCACCAACAGAGGTGCAGAGGGCAAAGCAGAGAGATTCCCACACAGAGGATCGGTGCCGACCAGCACTCACCAGCCTGAGATGCTTGTCTGCTCACCAGCTGGGATGGGTGGGCACTGGGAGCTGTAGCTTGGGCTTCGGTGGTCAGACACCAGGGAGAGGACTGGGGTTGGTTGCATGAAGACAGCTGGAAGGGGGCTAGTACGCCACAGCTAGCTGGGAAGAGTCAGGGGAAAAGCCTGGACCTGCCGAAGAGGCAAGAGACCATTGTTTCGGGGTGTGCAAGAAGGGGGGATTCCTTCCCCGTGTGCCCACAGAAGGCAGAGCACCAGATACACCAGATGAAAAATCTGAAAGAGAAATTAAGGAAACACTCCCATTTACCACTGCAACAAAAGAATAAAATACCTAGGAAATAACCTACTTAAGGAGACAAAAGACCGGTATGCAGAAAACTATAAGACACTGATGAAAGGAATTAAAGATGATATAGACAGATGGAGAGATATACCATGTTATTGGATTGGAAGAATCAACATTGTGGAAATGACTCTACTACCCAAAGCAATCTACAGATTCAGTGCAATCCCTATCAAAGTACCAATGGCATTTTTCACAGAACTAGAACAAAAAAATTCACAATTTGTATGGAAACACAAAAGACCCCGAATAGCCAAAGCAATCTTGAGAAAGAAAAATGGAGCTGGAGGAATCAGGCTCCCTGACTTCAGACTATACTACAAAGCTACACTAATCAAAACAGTATGGTACTGACAGAAAAACAGAAATATAGGTCAATGGAACAGGATAGAAAACCCAGAGATAAACCCATGCACATATGGTCACCTTATCTTTGATAAATGAGGCAAGAATATACATGGAGAAAAGCCAGCCTCTTCAATAAGTGGTGCTGGGAAAACTGGACAGCTACATGTAAAAGAATGAAATTAGAACACTTTCTAACACCATACACAAAAATAAACTCAGAGTGGATTAAAGACCTAAATGTAAGGCCAGACACCATCAAACTCTTAGAAGGAAACATAAGCAGAACACTCTGTGACATAAATCACAATAAGATCCTTTTTGACCCACCTCCTAGAGAAATGGAAGTAAAAACAAAAATAAACAAATGGGACCTAATGAAACTTAAAAGCTTTTGCACAGCAAAGGAAACCATAAACAAGATGAAAAGACAACCCTCAGAATGGGAGAAAATATTTGCAAATAAAGCAACTGACAAAGGATTAATCTCCAAAATTTACAAGCAGCTCATGCAGCTCAATATCAAAAAAATAAACACCCAATCCAAAAATAGGTGGAAAACCTAAATCGACATTTCTCCAAAGAAGATATACAGATTGCCAACAAACCCATGAAAGAATGCTCAACATCACTAACCATTAGAGAAATGCAAATCAACCACAGTGAGGTATCACCTCACACCAGTCAGAATGGCCATCATCAAAAAATGTATGAACAGTAAATGCTGGAGAGGGTGTGGAGAAAAGGGAACCCTTTTGCGCTGTTGGTGGGAATGTAAATTAATACAGCCACTATGGAGAACAGTATGGAGGTTCCTTAAAAAGCTAAAAAGAGAACTACCACATGGCCCAGAAATGCACTACTGGGCATATACCCTGAAATAACCATAATTCAAAATTAGATATGTACCACAATGTTCATTGCAGCAGTATTTACAGTAGCCAGGACATGGAAACAACCTAAGTGTCCATCAACAGATGAATGGATAAAGAAGATGTGGCACATATATACAATGGAATATTACTCAGTCATAAAAAGAAATGAAATTGAGTTATATGTAGTGAGGTGGATGGATCTAGAGTCTGTCATACAGAGTGAAGTAAGTTAGAAAGAGAAAAAGAAATACCATATGCTAACACATATATATGTAATCCAAAAAAATAGAATGGTTCTGATGAACCTAGGGGCAGGACAGGAATAAAGACACAGATGTAGAGAATGGACTTGAGGACATGGGCAGGGGTAAGGGTAAGCTGGGACGAAGTGAGAGATTAGCATTGACATATATACACTACCAAATGTAAAATAGATAGCTAGTGGTTAGCATTTGTGACCACCTAGAGGGGTGGGATAGGGAGGATGCGAAGGAGACGCAAGAGGGACGAGCTATGGGGATATATGTATACATATAGCTGATTCACTTTGTTATACAGCAGACACTAACACACCATTGTAAAGCAATTATACTGCAATAAAGTTGTTAAAAAAATAAAAATAAATAAAATGGTTAAAAAATATATTTATGACAATGAAATAAGGAAAAATTTGTTCAGATCCGATTACTAAAGTATGTAAGAAAAAGTTTGTAAATTGTACTTCATTGAAATGAATAATTTCTGTTCTGTTAAAGACACTCAGAAAGAAAATGAGATGTTATGCTATCAGAGGACAAAGAACTTACACCTGGAATATATTTTAAAAATCATAATACTTATGTATGAATATGTATAAAGAATATATAAAGAACTCTTACAGTTGAATATAAAGATAAGTAGCCCCAAATTTTTTAAAAGGCAAATTATTTGAGCATAAACTTCTCAAAAGGAGCCAACAAAGTGGCCAAAGTAAAAACAAGCTAAACATCATTCATCAAGGAATGACTAATTATAAATATAATGTAATGCCACTATACACATATGACTGACAATACCAAGTATCCATTAGAAGGTAGGGCAACTGGAATTCTAATGCATTGTTGGTGGGAATGAGAAGTAGTACAAGTACTTAGAAAAACAACTGGCCAGTTTCTAATAAAGTTGATGAGCACCCTCCAATGGACCCAATGATTGTAGTTGTAGATATTTACCCACAAGTTCAACCAAAAAGTTGTACATAAATGTTCATGGCAGCTTGATTAATAGCTTCAAATTGAAACAACCCAAATGTTCAACGACAGGCAAATGGGTAAACAAACTGTGGTATATTTATAGAAATGAATATTTCTCAGGCGTACATAGAAACAAAGTCATATACCTGATATACCATGCATAAATCTCAAATACATTATGCTTAGTGCAAGAAACCAGTCACAAAAGAATATATAGTGCATGATTCCATGTATATGAAATTCTACTACAATAGATCTACTTGTAAAGAGGCTTGATGGAACTTTTTGGGGTGATAGAAATGATCTACAACTTTATTTGGATGTTCCTTTCTTGGGTGAATACATTTATTAAACTACATGCTTTTAAAATTTGTAGATTTTTTTTGTATATAAATGATATCTCAATAAAGCTATAAAAGAAAGAATTAAATGAGAATAAAAATAAATTATTTCCTCAGATTTACATGCAACACCTTAATAGAGTTAATAATGTCTCTGGATATAGCCCCCAAATTGTTTTTCTTTTTTTGTTCCCTCATTTCTGATTCTTCACAGAGTGCAAAATGAAAGGAAATTAAAAAAAAAAAAATTCCTAGCAGGAAGCATGCTTATTTTGAATTTTAAACTGTGTAGATATTTATATAATTCTTTTAATAATATGAAAATTCTCATTTTCTTATTTGATGAAAGAAACCAATTTAATTATTCTCATTGTAATTGAAATTATTTGATTTCTTTAAACAGAAACTTCGTCCTTATTGAGTTCTTCTATAGCAAACTGGATATATATTCTTTTAATTTCTGTTTTTAGTTAATTATTTTGAAAAATGCTACACCAAAATATTTATAGTAATTATAGCTAATTCCTAATTACTCACTGAGGGGAGATATATATATATATACCCACACACACATACATACACACATAATATATACATAAGTTTTTAAAATAAAAAGTAAGCAAGTTAAGTAATCTAAGCAGTAGTAATTTTGTAGAAGCAACCTGTGACGAGCTTGTACTGGAATTTTATTTTCAATGCTAGAGTTCTACTGCCCTCTGCTGATCACTACATCCTGTATTGATGGGGAAATGGAATCCATAGGAACTGTGACTCCTTGCAAATACAGGAAGACTGAACAAGAGAAGCAGAATTTTCCCCATCAGTTGATTTCAATTCTATGATATATCTGTCCACTAAAGGAGAAACATGAGTTCATGTACAGTGAGAATTGCATGGATTGTAGCCTTTTAAAATGTGAAGTTAGAAATTAGATACCTTTCTCATTTTATTGAAGTCAAATTTGAGACTTCCAAAATTGAAGTGACTTTATCCAATTAAACTCAATGAGTCAGTGGTGAATCCAGGAATAAAATATAGAGCTTGCCTTTATTCAAACGAAGCTGAGCCAAAATTCACCTCTACTGAACACAGTATCACACATGGTTCAAATTATTTGTAAAAACGGGAGAGTAGGCAGTAACATGAAGAATACTTGAATGTAGCAACTTTTTTTCAGGTACCCTTAAATACTATATACGAAAAGTCCCTCCCTCCCTCCCTCCCTCCCTTCCTTCCTCTCTTCCTTCCTCTCTTCCTTCCTTCCTTCTTTTTCTTTTTTCCTTCTATCTCCCTTCTTCCCTTCCTTCCTTCTTTTTGTTTTTTCCTTCTTTCTCCCTTCTTTCCTTTTTCTCTCTCTCTCTCCCTCCCTCCCTGTCCCTCTGTCTTTCTTTTTCCTTCCTTTTTTCCTATGAGTATCAGAACACTACTGAAGGCGTTGTTTATGACTGATGGGGACAGCATGGGATAAAGGTAAAGAGCCTGGGCTTTGTCATTAGATGTGTGTTTTAATCCCATTTCTACCATTGATAAACCACATGATTCTTAGGCAATTTATTTCACCTTCCTAAACCTCAGTGGCTTCATCAGTAACTTGGAGATGGAAATAATGGCATGATGTCATGCAGAGATTGTGAGCATTAAATAGGATTGTGAGCATTCAAGTATACTCATTTAAGTAATAAATATTATAAATATAAAAAATAGAATTTGTGCAAGAATTTAAAGTGCTTCTGTATATAATGGGCTTAGAAAATGTCCAGACTAAAATATAGATAATAGTGCTATTACTCCTACTACTATGTTGCAATTTTATTCTGAAATATTATACTCCTATTTCTAAATATTCATTATGGCTAGCCCAACATTTGGTATATAGTATAATTCCTAAAAATTTCCCCTAAAGCCAAAGTAAGATCTGTGAAATTTGTAAGTGATATGATTTAAGGATATTGAGAACTCCTTCCCTTTCTCCAGATTAAAATAAGTGCTTTCATCAGCCATATCATAGTGGATAAAAGTCTCAGTGTGCCTTTGGATGATATACTGACAATTTATTTTAATGCCAATTTTTGTTTGGGAGAAGAACATGTATAGCTGTATTAGTCTCTATCGATGTGTCATAGACATGAGTCAGGCAGTTTAAGGAAAGAAAGGTAGGGAAGGGGGCTATGGAATTGGGTACTGTATTTCAGTGATCGGCATGCAGTTCAGGTCAAGACCTTGGGCTGTAAGTGCGTTCTTTGTTACTGGGGTGTCATTGCTTCTAAGCTCTTCAGCTGACAAAGCAAGGGAAATTATGTGTTAAACCAACTTGTTATATACAAACATCTGTAAAATTTCCATATGTAACCATCAACATATTAAACTAAACATAGGTTCATACAACTCTCAAAATCTAATCCATAATCACATGGACTATTTTAGCTCCCCCCCCCACCTTGCTTATCTGTAAACTCTCATTCCAACACTGAAAAATCTGGCTCTCACCATCTCCCATTTATTTGCTTAGTTGTTCTTTTCCAGGATACATTTATACCAGTACCAGAATTGTTAACCTGCACCCCTATGGAAAAAAAACTTTATCAACTAGAGTTTAGTGTTTATGTTCGTGTCCTTTTGTCTTAAGTATTATGACTCCATTCATTTACAAAGTTACTTAGGTCAGGATATTTTCCTCTCATTCCCTTCAGTGAGATTGTTTAATACATTTGTAATATAGTTATATTCTTTTGTCACCGTCTGGATTCCATCCTGAGCTCCTCAAAACTCCTAAATGATTTGGTTTTTTAAATTTGCACACATCAGGTTTTAATCTTTGTGCTATAAAGCTCTATGGGTTTTGATAAATACATAGTGTCATATATACACTATTATGATATTGTTCAGAATAATTTCACTACCTTAAAAATCCCTTGTGTTTCACCTATTGAACCCTCCCTCAGGAAACCTGCCAACCTCTGACCTTTAACTCTCTCTGGTTTTGCTTTTTCCAGAATGTCATATATTTGGACATATAGTATATAGCCTTTCCAGATACTTTTTTCACTTAGCAATATTCCTTTAAGGTACCTCTATATCTGTTTTGTGGCTTGAAAGTTCATTTCTTTTTTATCACTGAATAATATTCCATTATGTGGATGTACCACAGTCTATCCATTCATCTGTTGAAAGCCATCTTGGTTATTCACAGTTTTGGTGATTGTGAATAAAACTGTTATAAACATTCACCAGCAATGAATGAGAGTTCCTGTTGCTCCACATCCTAATCAGTATTTGGTTTTGTCAGTTTCTTAGGTATTAGCCATTCTAATATATGTACAGTGGTTTTAATTTGCGATTCTCTAAAGACCAGTGATATTGAGCATTTTTTCACATGCTTTGTTGTTATCTGTGTCTTTTTTAATGATTTATCTGTTCAGATCCATTGCCCATTTTTAATTAGGTTGCTTTGTTTACTTATTGAGATTTAAGTATTGTTTGTATATTATAGATACAAGGCCTGTATCAACTATGTGTTTTGCACATTTTTCCCAGTCTGTGGTTTGTCTTTTCATTCTCTTAATAAGTCTTTTCATTCTCTTAACTGACTTATTCTGTCTTTTACAGAGCAGACTTCTTTTTTTTTCTATTTTAATAAAATCCAAGTCAATTTTTTTTTTCCTTTGTGGATCATGCTTTTGGATTTGTACCTAAAAACTCATTACCAAACCCAAGGTCATCTGGATTTTCTCCTTTGTTTTCTTCTAAAAGTTTTAGAGGTTTGCATTTTACATTTAGAACTATGATTCATTTTGAGTTAATTTTTGTGAAAGGTCTGTTTCTGTTGTTTCTGTATCTAGGTTCTTTTTTTTTTTTTTTTTTTGGCATAGTGATGTCTTATTGTTCCAGCACTATTTGTTGAAAGACTGTCTTTCTCCATTGAATTGCCTTCACTCCTTTGTCAAAGATCAGGTGTCTACATTTGTGTGTGTGTCTTTTTCTCAGCTCTCTGTTCTGTTCCATTTGTATACGTATCAATTCTTTTTCCACTACCAGGAGCTGTTTTGATTACTGTAGCATTATATTAAGTCTTGAAATCAGGTAATGTGAGCCCTTCAAATTTGTTCTTTTTCTTCAATATTGTGTTGTCTCTTCTTGGTCTTTTGTGTTTCCGTATAAAGGATAGATTGCTGAGGGAATTCCCTGGTGGTCCAGTGGTTAGGACTCAGCACTTTTGCTGCTGGGGGCCTGGGTTTGATCCCTGGTCAGGAAACTAAGATACCATAAGCCTCACAGAGAGGCCAAAAAAAAAAAAAAAAAATAGATTGCTAAGATTTTGATTGGGATTTTATTGAATCTATAGATAAAGTTAACAAGAAGAACTGACATCTTGATAATGTCTTCCAATCACAAACATGGAGCTTTTCTCCATTTATTGTGATCTTTAACTTCTTTCATCAGAGAGTTTATAGTTTTCCACATATAAATTTTGTATGTTCATTGTTAGATTTATACATAAATACTTTGGTATTATTTTAAATGGCATTTTTTAGAGTTTCAATTTTTACTTGTTCATTGCTGGAAAGCAATTGAATTTTTTATATTAAAATAGTGTCCTGTACCACTTCTATAATCAATTCTTAGTTCCAGAATTTTTTCTAGATAGATTATCATGTCATCTGTAGCAGTGTTCATTTTCTTTATTCCTTTTTTTATTCTTAATAAACTGGATAACTTCAATTGACCCATCTTCACGTTTGCTAATTCTTTCTTCTGTCAGCTCAAGTCTGCTGTTAAGCACCCTCAATATTTTTTTAATTTAAGTTATAATGTAATTTTTAACTCCAGAATTGTTTATTTTGTTCTTTTTAAGAATTTTAACTCTTCATTGATATTCTTTATTTGGTGAGACATAATTGTCATACTTTAATTTTTTAGTTGAACATATTTTTAATAGCTGAAATAATGTCTTTTCTACTAAGTTCAACATCAGGGTCCCTTTATAAACATTTTCTTGTTGGCTGCTTTTTTTTCTGTATATACACTGTTGTTTCATCTTTCTTTGCAGATGTTTTATATAAGATATTATAACAACTCTGGTGTCAGATCCAGCCCCCCTCCAGGGTTTGTTGTTGTTGTTGCTATTTTTTATTATTATTATAATTATTATTATTATTATTGTTTTTCTCATTGCTGCTTAGTTGTTCAATGATGTTCCTGGACTAATTCTGTATATTCTTTATTCACTTTAGTGTACCACCATGACTCCTTAACTAGCTTTCTTGTTTGTCTAAGTTCTTATTTTTACGTTTAAGCCTGGTTTCCTAGGAGTCATCCCCAGATCAGTATAACTTAGTGGTCAGCAGTGCTTGGTCAGAAGACTTCTTTTTTTTAAATTAATTAATTAATTAATTTATTTATTTTTGGCTGTGTTGGGTCTTCGTTTCTGCGCGAGGGCTTTTCTCTATTTGCGGTGAGCGGGGACCACTCTTCACTGCGGTGCACGGGCCTCTCACTGTCGCGGCCTCTCGTTGCGAAGCACGGCTCCAGATGCGCAGGCTCAGTAGTTGTGGCTCACGGGCCCAGTCGCTCCGCGGCATGTGGGATCCTCCCAGACCAGGGCTTGAACCTGTGTCCCCTCCATTGGCAGGCAGACTCTCAACCACTGCACCACCAGGGAAGCCCAGAAGACTTCTTAAATGCCTGAGCTACTCTTTGCCAAGTAGGGCAAAAAAATGAACTCATCCCTTCAAACTTCTGGCAGCTTAAAAGTCAGCCTTAGCTTTCACTGTCTGTCTGAAGAGGGCCTAAAGTCAGCTAGACATGAGTAACAAGAATTTGCCTTTCCCTGGGTCTTGTCTGGGTGTACTCAGACCTTCACCCGCATGCAGACTTCTAGAGCCTCAGAATATGTCAGAGCTTTTCAAAGTTCCCTATGGTTGTCTCTTTTTTCGGGTTCTCCTTTCAAGTGTTTTGTCAGGCTCTTGTTTTTGTCAACTGAAATCACAGCCTGAGGCAGCTGCAGTGTTACCAGCAGACTATTACTGTTTTCAGTTTTTCAGTAATTCCGTGGGGATGGAGGTTTTTTTTTTAAATTAATTAATTATTTAGTTTAGTTTTGTTTTGTTGCAGAGATGAGACAGAGACAAATTTTTTAAAATGACAACACTGTGGGAATAGAGCACATTCAGGAAACTGCTTGTTTGTTCAAACTATTGACTGCTCTGGGGATGCATCTTTTAATGGAGCCCAGAAAACGCTAATCTTTGCTGTTGGCTATGAGGCTACCTGCTTTTCTCAACCACCATGCCACCTAGCTGAGGAGGAAGAGGAATAGGAATAGCCCCAGTTAAAACGCCACAGACTCCAGTGTTCTTATTGAGGTTCAGCAATTTTTCTTGAATAAACACTTCCAGTTTATTCTGTTCATTTGGTGAGTTTCAAGAGTTCTAGAATGATTGAGTTTAATTGTTTAGTCATGATTTTCATTGTGTTTGTGTGATAGTGAGTTCACTGAAGGACTTATTCTGCCCCTCCATAAGTCAATATTCCTGAAATTTATATAAACTAAATCGTATTATATAAAGTTCCTTGAGTCTTGTCTCTTTGACTTGTCATAACATCTGTGATATTCTTTCATGTTGTTATATGTAGCAATTGCTTGCTTTTTATTGCTGTGTAGTGTATATATCCA